>NC_141683.1:63506209-64130376 GCF_028749965.1 Puma concolor
AAGACAGTTAAAATAGCAAATTTTAATATATGCATATTTTACCAAAAGAAAAAAAAAGAGACATAGAATGGTGCTTATTATCTGCACCTACACCATGGTTGGTATACAAGTCAACAGGTTGATTTTCTTAATTCAATTAAATAAGTCATTTTGTTTTATTTTTCAAAAATCTATCAATGGGCTGAATAATCAGCTTATTCAAAATACCTGATCTAGTATTTCTGTGTGCACAAAGTCTGCAGGTGGCAATATCGAGGAACAAAAGTCTTCAAATATTACTCTCAATACTCAATACCACTTTACGTCTCCAAATCAGCCACATCTTCCTTCTTATCAGTTTCTACAGCACCACTGACAAATTGTAACCCACTATAAGAGCTGCAAATGTCAATTCTTCCTGGCATGACTTTAGGAATCTCCTATAGGGCTATTCCTTCCTGTTCACCTCCCTGTCAACGCTTCAGAGGTAATCTGAGGTCATGGGGATTTTTAGCTCCTTTAGGGCCTCGTGCTCCCTTGGTGGCTATAACTGGTTTTATGAAGGCATGGTTATCAACTATGACATGGCACCATGTAGGTCCTTAAAGACTCAAGCAAGTAAAATGTGTTTCCCGGAGGAAGGAACATCAACCTCACTGGAGGGCCCACTGGGAAAGGCATCAGAGAGGAGGGACATGAAAACTAGCTATAACAAACTGCTTGGGATACCAAACATACACCCAGGACTCAGATGCTGGTTCTGTCACTTACTGCTATGAATGTGAGAACATCTTCAATCTTGGAGACAGAAATAGCCCTAGAGGTCTCAGCCGGTTCAACCTCAGCTTCACTGCAGGTGCTCCCGCCCAGCATTCCCAATAGGAATGAACCCGTTCTCAAACATCGGGTGCCTACTGGAACCACACACTGTTCCAGGGGCTAAGGATTCAATAATGATCAAAAGAAAGGCCCTGCTCCCATGGAGCTCATAGTCTAACGGAGAGAGCAGAAACTAGCAAATAAACACATAATATGTCAGCTGGTGGTGAGCGCAGGGAAGAAAAGAAGGATAAAGTGACAGAGAATAATAGGAAGTGGTAAGCAGAGCAGACAGAGGAAATGCCCTGAGCCACATAGACATAGTGGAACAGTTACCGAGGAGTGTAGCTAAAACAGGTATAGTTGTAAAGTCTCTACACAGATTAACTCTTTGAATCATCATCAAAATCATATTCTGTGGGTGATGTGATTAGCCTCATTTTGCATATGAGGAAACTGCAAACACAGAAGAGCTAAATGTCTTGTCTGGCAAGCGGCAGAGGTGTGGTTTGAACCCAGGCAGGCTGGCCGGAGCCTATGGGTAATCCCACCACGCCAACCTGAGGAGGGAGGGTCTCAGGTGGAAGGAAAGTTAGGCAAATGCCCTGAGGTGAGGAGAGAACTTACTATGTCTCAGGAGTAGCCAAAAAGTGAGAGGGGAAAGATTTATAAACACAGGTCCAGGAGGTGTGGCAGGACCCAATCCTATAGGGTCTTGAGGACTGTCATTGGACTTGGGAGTCTGACACACTGGAGGTCCTGGGCAGAAAAGAAACATGATCTGTCCAAGGTTCTCAAAAGTTCCCTGTGGCTGTGGGTGGAGAGTAATACTTAAGGTGAGTCTATTACTTTCCTATTGCTCCTATAACAAACTACCAACAATTTAGTGGCTTATGACAACACAGATTTATTACCCTACGGGTCTGTAGGTTAAAAGCTTGACACTGGTCTTGCTGGGCTAAAATCAGGATGTAGGCAGTGCTGCATTCCTTTATGAAAGACTCTGTGGGGCAATCCATTTTCTTGCCTTTTCTGGCTTCTAGAGGCCACCCGGATTTCTGAGCTCCTGGTGCCCTTTCTTCATCTTTGACACAGCAATGGTGAGTGCAGTCCACACATCTCATTATTCACACCCTTCTTCTGTCTCCTTCTTCCACTTTTAAGGACTCATGTGATTACATTGGACCCACCTAAAAAGTCCAAGATGATCTCCTCATCTCAAGGTCCTCAACTTAACTACATCTGTTGATGTAGTTTTTGCCACATAGGGAAACGTATTCACAAGTTCCAGGGTTTGATCTCCTCATCTCAGTGTCCTCAATTTAACCACATCTGCAAGATCCCTTTCACCATGTAGGGTAATGTATTCACAAGTTCCAGGGATCACAAGCCATCACAATAGTGCAAGGAACTAATGCCTAAATAATTATCTTGGACATTTATTCTTAAACAATGCACATTCTGCATTTTACATATTTCATTTCATTGAAATATTTTTTATTTTTTAATTTTTTTTGAGAGAGTGAAGGAAAGCAAGCATGAACAGGGGAGAAGCAGAGAGAGAGAGAGAATCCCAAGGAGGCTCCATACCTTTGGCAGAGCCCAGCATGGGGCACAATTCCACAACTGTGAGATCTGACCTAAGCCAAAATCAACAGTTGGATGCTCAACCGACTGAGCCACCCAGATGCCCCTTCACTAAAATCTTATAACCACAGTCCAAGTAGACATTGTCTTGATCCTTGCTTTACAGCTGAAGAAATCAAGAGTTATGTCTAGTCCAAAAATGCATGGCTCCTATTGGAGAAAGCTGGACTTTGCATACAGGCCTGCTTGATAACACATCCCCATGCCTTTTCTACTGCCGCATGACTTCATTTCAATAACAGAAGCAAGTTCAAAAAATAATATAAACAATAATTTTAAAAGCTTTTTGAAACCTGTTAGGATATGGGAAGTAAGAGAGGTATGCATAGTGAGAAGCAGGAGAGCCCAGTCTTCACAAAGGAGTTGTTTCCTCACCAAGGATTTAAAGGACAAAATAAGGATCCCCACAAGGAAATCAGCCTGGTTCCCAGCACACCACACTTCTGGAAAATTCTGCCATGTTGAAAACCATTATATACAGGCACCGTTATTTGTGTTAATGCTCTAATGGTAAGAGTCCACAGAATTAAAGCTTTCTAGACAGCAAGCTGGACATGAGGGATAGATGGTGAGTGAACATATAAATATATACTTTCTCTTGACCTATTTCTAACAAGCCATTCATCAGTTATTTCAATAGAAAACTCATTAAGGATTTTCTTCCCCAATAGACCTTCTCCATTTCTTTCTTTCTGCCGAGTCTACCCGTTACTCTAATGCATTGCTATTTAATGTGTTCAGGCTTTAGACTGCAGTGATGTTGCAAATCAGATCCAATAATTCCTCAATCACTCATTTTCGAAGACTTCCTAATTAGGACACTTATCTCCTCTCCACAGAAATGCACTATTAGGGCTCCAGGAAGCAACACAGGTAAGCCCCCCCTCCCACCCTGTCCCCTGGTGCATAGCAAAGCAGCCGGGGGTATTTGGTTGTGGGGGAAGACTGGGATGGGGGTCAGGGGCATTTTGCTTTGTTCCTCTTTGCTTCGTTGTACGGCACTTCTTATGCTGTGGACATAGAGCAGAGTTCATGTGAAGCCATACCTGATGCTGTTCTTTGTTTATGTATTTCCACTGGGCAGGACGAGCGTCAGGGCTTGTCTGAATCTCAGAGGCCGGGGTTGTGTAGTTCCAAAACTCACCATGAATAATTTTGAAAGCTTGCCGTTCTGCTATAGAGTAATTATCATTCTTTTTTTTTTTAAGTTTATTGATTTATTTTGAGAGACAGCAAGAAAGAGGGAGAGCATGAGCAGGAGAGGGGTAAAGAGAGAGGGAGAGTGAGAATCCCAAGCAGCCTCCATGCCCAGCGTGGAGTCCCATGCGTGGCTTAATCCCACGACTGTGAGATCATGATCTGAACCAATATCAAGAGTCGGATGCTTAACCGACTCAGCCACCCAGGTGCCCCTAGGGTAATTATCATCTTGAAAATTAGGAGCCAGGTTGACTGAATACATGAGGAGAGCCTCGTTGAGCATTTCCGTGGAGGGGGGCTGGTCATACCGCAGTGTCCTCCCTAGTGTTCTCTTGGGAGAACTACTCGTGAAGTCTCTGGGTCACAGCCAGACAGAGAACAAAACGTTTCCAGAGCTAGTAGCACCCAGTGGCCCTGTGGCGCTGGGTGGCCTTCTTCTTTGGTCATGGAAGGCACCTCTGAAGCTCACGGTAGGTGGGAATCTGGAAACTCCCTTCCTTCTCCCCACAGGAAACTCAATGTTGGGAGCGAGTTTGGTCTTCCAAGCTTGACTGAAACCCAAGTATAAAGAAACCCTTCTAGAAGATGTCTTCTTCCAACTCTTAGAAAATCAAACAACAAGTCCAGAAAGTTGGGATATGCCGCAGCTCAGTTGTGTGTCTTCAGAGAAGCCTATCCTCATCGGGATACAATGCCACGGTCTGGTGTCCTCTTGTTCGCTGGTCCGCGAGAGTGACAGGAACAGGTGACTTCTTCGTGGGAGCCTGTGCTTGAAAAACCATGTCCCCTTCCAGTGGCAGGGGCCAGTAGCAGGCTGCATCTATTAACATATTTCAGTCATGGGAGGTTCCTTCCTGAGGGAGAGCCAGCGGAAAGGTGTTTTAACTTTGCATTTGAATACTTTCCCAGTTTCCATGGAGACCAAGGTAAAGCAGCTGCACAGAATTTCCTTGTGGAAGGCAGAGTGACATCATCGTGCCTGAGGAGACATTTGTGGCTCCCTCCCGCCTCCTCAGAGCACTGCCCTTCTGGCCCCTCCTGGAAGCTCGCCATAGAAAGTTCTATCCTCCTTTCCATGGTCTCTCTCAACTTGCGAGTGAATGTTGCTCTAAAGTAAAGTGAAATTAAATTTTTACATGCAAGGACACATTTTACTGCTCACCTTGTTCATTTTCAGAACGCCCATTGGAAGTGCAAACAGAAGTAGCAGCAGTAAGAAAGGAAATGATAGGGCTCCTTAGCCACGCCAGTTCCTTAACAGCCATTTGTGTTGGAAGCAAATTGTGGCTGGAGTAGAAGCTGGCCTTTGGGGCTCTCGATGCCCTGTTCACTCAGCCTCGGCCACACACTTAGCACATACGCACCTGGAGACTCATGAACTCCTATGCACCTGCTGTATGGGAACCCTCTGCTCTGCGGATCAGGATACGCAGGGCGTGTGGGACACAGAATGGTGGGCCAGCGAATTGTGCATTTCTTTTGTTTGTTTGTTTGTTTGTTTGTTTTGAGAGAGAAAGAGCAGGGGAAGGGCAGAGAGAGGGAGAGAGAGAATCCCAATCAGGCTCCCAACTGTCAGCACAGAGCCCAATGTGCTGAACTCATGAACTGTGGAATCACAACCTGAGCAGAAATCAAGAGTCAGATACTTAACCCACTGAGCCACCCAGGTGCCCCGTGGATCATGCATGTCTGTTCCAGCCATGCGTGTGTCTATCACCCACCCCTGCCCGCTCACAAAACACACATGCACAGATAACATCGCTCAGGATTTTAAAATGACAACAGCAGAGCACTAAACCCCTGGTGTAGAGCCCTTTAGAGCCCAGAGGCATGCGGAAGGGCACAGCCCATGAAACCAGCCCTGAGTTGGAGACGTGGGCTCCTCCCTCTGATGCTTTGTGCGGGCCAGGCAAGTTCCCGGGGAAGCTTCCGTCTCCTTCTCTGTCAACTGAAGGCAAAGCATGAGCTTCAAGGTGGCTTCCAATATAAAAACTTTGTGCTTCCAGACATAGGACTAACCTCAATCCCAAATGCTGGTTTAGATGGCCCAGCACAGAGGATTTGAGGCAGCCACTGCCCAGAAATAACCTTGAGCACTTTCACCAGCTAGACATAGAAGCACCTCACTAACATCTTGGCTTTCCCGCCCCACCATCCACCTCCCACTGCAGCTCAGTTTGACACACTTGTCTGCCTAAAGACCCCTGTGGGATATTTGTTTAAAATGGGATCCTGAGGGGGCTCCTGGTGGCTCAGTCGGTTAGGCGTCTGACTTCAGGTCATGATCTCATGGTTCGTGGGTTCGGGCCCTGCATCGGGCTCTGTGCTGACAGCTCTGAGCCTGGAGCCTGCTTCAGATTCTGTGTCTCCCTCTCTCTCTGTCCCTTCCCACTCATGCTCTGCCTCTCTCTCTCTCCCTCTCTCTCTTAAAAATAAACATTAAAAAATAAAGAAAATAAAATGGGATCCTGACCCCCACCCCACCCCACCCCCACCTCTCACCCAGTCTCCCAGAATCACATTCAATAGGCCCTGTGCCTTTTTTACCTTCAGGTTCATTTGAGAAACCTAGTCCTCCAATTAAAAGACTCTTGCATGAGCAATAGAAAATTCTTTAAAAGATGCCCACTTTATAGGGTGTCTGGGTGGCTCAGTCAGTTAAGTGCCCGACTCGGTTTCAGCTCAGGTCATGATCTCATGGTTCATGACACTGAGTCCCACACTGTGCTCTGTGCTAACAGCATGGAGCCTGCTTGGGGTTCTCTCTGTCTCCTTCTCTCTCTGCTCCTCCCCACTTGTGCTCTCTCTCTCTCTCTCTCTCAAAATAAATGAATAAAACCTTAAAAAAAAAAAAAGATGCCCATTTGACTCCAAAGCTGACTTCTCATCTAACCAGAACATTGATAATTTGGTTTCACATTCTCAAGACCCCATGATCTGTGTACTGCACAAAAGGAGGTGGGCTCAGGGTAAACAAAGGCACGGTGGAAGAAATGAGAATGGCCAATCAGCAGGACAGTTAGGAGCCAGGCTGCTGAGCAAGGAGGTCACAGTGAAGGACAGCCTCACTCTGGGTCACAAGGAAAAGAGCCAGCCACGCAATAACCCCCACAAGCCTGAAGCAGTACCAGAGTCTCAGAGGTGTGTTACTTTCTATTAAAACAAAACTCGGGGCGCCTGGGTGGCGCAGTTGGTTAAGCGTCCGACTTCAGCCAGGTCACGATCTCGCGGTCCGTGAGTTCGAGCCCTGCGTCAGGCTCTGGGCTGATGGCTCAGAGCCTGGAGCCTGTTTCTGATTCTGTGTCTCCCTTTCTCTCTGCCCCTCCCCCGTTCATGCTCTGTCTCTCTCTGTCCCAAAAATAAATAAACGTTGGAAAAATAAATAAATAAATAAAATAAAACTCAAGCGAAGTTTCTTCCCGATACACCTGCTACGCAATCTTCTTGCTCATTCCGCAACCTCCCCCCCCCCCCCCCGCCCCAACCGCACTTTGATTTGCAGTGTGGGCAAAATTTTCTCGGTCTTAAATGGACTCATCGATTCGGGCAGAATTTTACTTTCCTCAGTGGAGCTAAGTCAGTAAAGCGGGAGGTTAGGCTCCTTGGTCTAAAGATAAAGGCTGATTGACGGAATGTTTCACTTTGAAACCAACTGTAGTGACCTCATGTAGACACAGCTAACGTCCCTTCTCAACAGGGAATGCCTCCAGGGGACTGACAAACCTATTTCCAAGAAATCAATCCCCCCCCCAAAAAAAAAAGAAAGAAAAGAACAGTGATAGGGTAACTCACACCCCCCTGCACAGTGGGGATGGGTTCCAAACCTGCTCAGCCCCTTCCAGAGGGTCTGTCGACCCTGTCTCCCCAGATGATGACTCTTTCTGAACTCATGTGGCAGAAGCCACTGGAAGAAAACTTCATGCCAATTTGGCAATAGAGATTGTGTTTGTTCTTAAATGAGAAAAGAGCTGTGCTGTCTGCCCCACTATGTACATTACAGGAGTTAAGGTACGCAATGAGTGAGGGGCAGAAATTTTGTAAATAGGAGGAAGAAACAAACTTCCTGGTGGACTTTTTTGGAAGCATTTTGATGACAAAACTCTTGAGAGTGAAGATAAAATTCATCCATGAAACCCTCCTTATGTTATTATTAACACCGTGTTACCTTTTTCATGGAATGGTAACTCGCTGTGCTGTTTCCCGGAGAAGAGAAAATCAGTAGTTAGCTCTCAGAATTACAGCCATAATTTTTCTCATTCATGCCACAAAGTTTGCCCCTCATTCACCTATTATTTACTGACAGTGCAGAAATTTATCAGAAGCAGAAACTCACAATAAAAAGAGAAGCTCCTTTTTATAGCTTGATTTTACCATATTCCCCAAAGAATGAAAGCTATTATCTCAGTAAATTTCTGCAGTTTGGTTTTAGTATTAAATATTAAATAAATATTATGAATTTATAAATACTGACTTTGGCAGAAACCTCCACAGCCTCATAACTTAGCATATATTCAGATGGGCTGATTTTGCTATGAATTTGTTCTTCTGGAGAATAATGTTACATAACTGCATTTACTCTGTTTCTGTTTCTTAAGTAGCAGCATAAGTCCTTAAAATAAATAAGGCTTAAGATACCATACGGACAGCTGTTGGATTATTCACCCCAAATCTTAACCCAGTTTCCTATTGTTGCTCTTGCTTTTTAAGTAATAAAGAGGGCCTATGCTTTCAACAAATACTGAGTACCTACTATTGTGCAGGTGCTATTTTAAACATTGTAGGATACACAGGGATGAACAAAACAGATTAAAGTCTGTTACACTCTAGCGAAAAGAGGTGAAATAAACAAGTAAATGAAGTTATTAATTTCAGAGAGTCACAAATGTTTTGAAAAAATAATAAAGGGTGACGCCAGCCTTAATTCACAAATGTGTTTACGTGATGATATGCATAAAACTGGGTATCCTCATACAGTGGGTCTGGGGAAAGAGCATCCCAGGTAAAGGAAACAGCATGTGCCAAAGCCCTGAGGCAGGAAAACTATTGGCAAGCTTGTGAGCTAGAGGATGGCGAGCACCAGAGAGAATGGAAGGCAGAGAGGGAGAAGTAGCCAAAGGTCAGTGCACCCAGGAGTCTGTAAACCAGCAAGGACCTTGGGTTGATCAGACTTGCAATGGGGAGCCACTGGAGGGTTTCCAGCAAGAAAGTGACATGATCTTGTAACGCAGGATCATGTTCTGATGGAGCTGAAGAATGGAACCCACGAACAAGTTTAGAAGCACTGGCACCAAGTGTATTAGGGCGAGAATAAACAGGGAAAAAAGGCTCCTTAGGGAGGACGCCTGTTTAGACAATCATCCAATATATCAGGAGGGAGTGTAGCAGCCTGGTAAGTGGCCAAACACATTCTACAAGAGGTTCTTAGACCAGGGTCCTGATTTAGGGCCATTCAGGGATGGACATAGGGAACCTCAGTCTATTTGCTTTGTTTCCTACAGAAGAAGTAACTTCAGTAGTTAGTAGGGGAACTGATGAAAAATAATAAAGCTAGAAACCCATCCTGGTCTATGCGACATTCCAACACATGTAGTCTTTACAGCCAGCTTTCCTTGGAAATGGTCCCCAGTTGGGTTGTAATTCAGTCAGGTAGTGTTTTTGACGGGTTCTGAGCAGAGGTCTCAGCTAGAGAAGAGATGTGGAGGGGATCACATTAGACCAATGAGGAGGCAAACTCACACAGGAGTCTTTAAGATTGGCAGCCGTCTGAGGCACTTAGGTGGCTGTACTGTGCCCAAGACAGATAATTTTGTATAAGAATAAGAATAAAGAGAGGGCATTAAGTTTCTGAGTCTTATTACCATTCTGGCCAGGGTACTACCTTCCAGCCAAAGGGCAGGCTTTCTCTTTCCTGTAGAGTAGCCGCAGGCTAGAGGATTACAGCCTGAGCAATCGACATGAAAGTGTTCCAATAAGACCATATTCCTTGAAAAGCCCCCAAAATGAGAGTAAGGGAACAGAAGAGGAATTAATCACCAAGTTTGCTCTGGGGCTCAGGGTCCAGATGAAAAGACTCAAAGCCTCATATAAGGGTGTCAAAATGATGAAATTATAAAGTGGGGTTCATGAGCAGACAGCTAAGAAAGAATTCTTGAGACATTTTGGTGCAAAAAAGGTGATTTTATTATAGCGCGAGGACAGGACCCATGGACAGAAAGAGCTGCACCAGGATTGTGAGGAGAGACTGATGGTACACTTTTAAGTTGGTGGGGGTTAGTGATAGCATACATTTCTAAGGAATTTGAAAACAAGGATTTCAGGACCTTGAGGGGCTAGCTGCTGTTAAGATAAGGTTACTTTTAGGGGTGCCTGGGTGACTCAGTCAGTTAAGTGTCCAACTCTTAATTTCGGCTTAGGTCTTGATTTTACAGTTTGTGAGTTCAAGCCCCGCACTGATTCTGGCTCTGCACTGACAGTGTGGAACTGCTTGGGATTCTCTCCCTCTCTCTCTGCCCCTGCCCTCATCTCTCTCTCTCTCTCTCTCTCTCTCTCTCTCTCCCCGTCAAAATAAGTAAATACACTTTTTTAAAAAAGATAAGGTGGGGTGCCTAGGTGGCTCAGTTGGTTAAGCATGCAACTTTTGAAATTGGTTCAGGTCATGATCTTACAGTTTGTGGGATCAAGCCCCGTGTTGAGTTCTGTGCTGATGGAACAGAGCCTGCTTGGGATTCTCTCTCTCCTCTCTCTCTCAAAATAAATAAATAAACATTTGAAAGAAGAAAGAAAGAAAGAAAGAAAGAAAGAAAGAAAGAAAGAAAGAAAGAAAGAAAAAAGAAGGAGAGAGAGGGAGGGAAGAGAGAGAGGGAAATAAATTAAGAAATAAGAAAGAAAGTGAGGAAGGAAGGAAGGAAGGAAGGAACAAAAGGGAGGGAGAGAGAGACTGAAAGAAAGAAAGAAATTAAAAAAGGAAGGAAGGAAGGAGAGGGAGGGAGGGTCGGAGGGAGAGAGAAAGGAAAAGAAAGAAATTAAGGAAGGAAGGAAGCAAGGAAGGAAGGAGAGGGAGGGATGAAGGGAGGGAGGGAGAGAGAGGGAACAAAAGAAATAAATTAAGAAATGAAGGAAGGGGGGTGCCTGAGTGGCTCAGTTGGTTAAGCATCCGACTTCGGTTCAGGTCATGATCTCACAGTTTGTGAGTTCTAGCCCCATGTCGGGCTCTGTGCTGACAGCTCTGAGCCTGGAGCCTGCTTCAGATTCTCTCTCTCTCTCTCTCTCTCTCTCTCTCTCTCCCTCTCCCCTGCTTGAGCTCTGTCTCTCTCCCTCTCTCAAAAATAAATAAACATAAAAAAATTCTAAAAGAAAAAGAAGGAAGGAGGGAAGGAAGGAAGGAAGGGAGAAAAGAATTGCAAAACAAAGGAAGACTCCAGACCAGAGGAAAACTAAGAGAAAAGAGATAGTCTATGAAAAACATTCTCCTCTGTTTCTCTTCCTATGTGCAGAGGTAACTATAAACATCTGAAAATGAGTCTAACACGCTCAACTAGGAAGGATGTAATTTGCTTCCTATTTCCTGTTCTCTCCTTTCCATGTGAGGGGACACAAGGTAGTTGATGAACCAAATGCCTCAGACTGAAATTGTGGGTGGATATTAACACAGCCTCTGAGGACAGAGGAGACTCGGCCAGACAACTGGCATGGACCTCAGGTCTGGCCACTGCTCGCACTGCCACCACCTCGCCGTCTTCGGAGCCAAATCGGGAAGTTCAGTTTGACCTCCATAACCCTGCTGTCTCTGTGCAGCCACCTGCCCGTCCCTCTCCCGGGGCCCAGCGGGACTGCAGGAGAAGACTAGAAATCCATCCAAAGGAAATTTCAGTGACCTGTTGAAGCTTAAAACGTGAGGCCCCAGCAAAGCTCCTTTCTTAATGTCTTCTGCTCTCTCGGGAATTGGAGTGTCTTACGAAATGTACTGCTTGGCCAGTGAGAGGGACAGAGACTGCTCAGCACGGCTGGATGCCAACAGAAGCCGGAGAACAGTGTGTCCAGGGGCTGCTCTCGCACATGCTCCCCTCCCCATGGGGGATGCGCTCCAAGACCCCCAGCGATGCCTGACACCGGGGATGGTCCTGACCCCCATATTTACTGTGTCGTTTCCTGTACGTACATACCTATGAGAAAGTTTAATTTGTAAATCAGGCACAGGAAGAGATGAACTACAGCAACTAACAAAACAATTATCACAATATTCTGTGGTAGAGCTGTCCGCAGGGGTCTCTCAGACTATCTCACTGTACTGCACTCACGCTTACTGTGACGATGTGAGACGGTAAAATGCGTATGTGATCAGATGGCGTGAGGCGAATGACATTAAGCGTGTGACCCAGTGCGAGGCTCCTGCTGACGTTCTGAGGAGACATCAGCGGGGATCATCTGTTTCCAGATCACGGTTGACTGCGAGTAACTGAAACCCCAGATAAGGGGGGGGACTGCTGTGCTCCATTAGTCAGGCCTGCGTAAGCTGCCCATTCGGGGACCCAGTGCCAGGACCACACAACTCCTAACATCTGCCTGAATCTGTCTGGACAGCTCCCTCCCGGGTCCTGAGGGGAAGATAGAGAACTGCCGCTCCCTCCTCCCTTCTCTCTCCTCTCTTTACTTTCTCTCATTCTCTCTCTCCTCCCCTTCCCTTCCCCCCCTCCTCCCACTTTCCCCTCACCTCCCTCCCTGCCCCCACTCAAAACCATCGACACAAAAAGTGTTTCAAGACCCTCCAGCTCTCTCCAAGTCTAAGACAGCGAATCTAATTTCTCCAAAGAAGAGGAGAAACAGCCATCCATCGTCACCCGCTTTCCTTGCCCCTGGATCACACACACACTCTTCCTTCCCATGTACCCAGCAGACAGCGGTCATCACTCTGGGCCTGCCATCGGAGTTATTACCACCCTGTACAAGGCTAGGTCAAAGCTCCTTTCGAAATTCACTGAACTAAGTTCTTGCTTCTGACCCACCCTTTCACACTAGTACTTAAAAAGGCAGTAAAAAGCAAAAATAACTCTAAAGACCTGAGAAATTGACAGCTTGGCTATTTGGGGGCAGCACATTGGCCTGCGACTAGATTTCTGTATTTCCTGTCCACGTCCTGTCCAGGCACATGTTGGGGCATGTGGCTCAGTCGGTTGAGACTCCGACTTTGGCTCAGGGCATGATCTCACCGTTTGTGAGTTCGAGCCCCGCGTCAGGCTCTGTGCTGACAGCCTGGAGCCCACTTCAGATCCTGTGTCCTCTTCTCTCTCTGCCCCTCCCCTGCTTGCACACTCTCTCTCAAAAAGAAATAAATATTAAAATAAATAAATCAACAAATAAAGGCACGTCTTTCTGTGAGATAATTATGCCAAGGCAGTGGGTCCTGAGTATCTGTGTCACCTGTGCGATACAGGTGTCTGGATAACGGATACGAAGCCTGATATTCCTTCCCAACCTCTCTCATCTTTCTATTCCAGCACAAAATAAGGTCACGTCCAACACATCCACGGAAGAGCTCTTACGTTTAATGTGTTTTCAAGCTGCCTTCAGTCACTTTCTTTGGCACATAAGAGCCATTTGGCTGTAGATACTGTCCTCTCTCTTCTCAATTCAAAGACGTCATTTTTCAAGATGAAGTTTTAACCAGAATGAAATATGCACAGTTCTTTGCACCCTGTTCTTTCAAGCACTCCTACTACCTATGTCTTCCACCCTGCTCGGCTGACCCTTCCATTCATTAGCCAGTTATTCCAAGAAGCATCTCCTGGGCACCTCATGTGTGGTAGACACCGGGCAGTCCCTGGGTCATGAAGATGAATCATCTCTGCCCACCCAAGCCCAGAATCCATCTGGGGAAAGAGTTGTGAAACTGCCCAAATAAAACAACACCGTGCGAAAGAGGGAGGTATCATGGGATGCCATGGGAACACAGCAAAGGAGAAACCAGCTCGGCCTGGGTGAGTCAAGGAGGGCCCCTCAGAGAAGGTGGTAGGAGAAAGTGATATTTACTCTGGGTCTGAAGAAAGCCTAGGTGTTAAGCAGATGGGGATTTGGAGGGGAAAGTGACCCAACAATGACTCATAATCATGGGTGTCATTCTCGCCCCCTTCGTTCCAGCCTCAGACCAAGTCCCAGGTGGTCCTCGCCAAGAATCTACACTTGACTTAGTCCCTGTACACTGAGAATCACGGATCTGCCCTTGCAAGAACCCAAGGACCCCCTCATTTATGCAGGAAAGAGGTACCTCACCTGTAAGCCCACCAGCACACCTGGGTTTTATTTTCCCCCATTCCACCTCAAAATAACACAAATCATTTCTGAGAGCATCCTGATTCTTCACTTTAAAGTTTTCTTGCTAGAGGCACCTGGGTGGCTCAGGCAATCGAGCATCTGACTCTTGATTTCAGCTCAGGTCATGATCCCAGGGTCATGGGATGGAGCCCCACATTGCACTCTGTGCTGAACATGGATCCTGCTTAAGATTCTCTCTCTGTCTCTCTCTCTCTCTCTCTCTCTCTGTCTCTCCCCCCCCCACCGCCCCTTTCCCCCCTCACTCTCTCTCTTTCTAAAATTAAAAAAAAGGATGATTTTGATTGTTTAGAATCACAAGTACATCGTTGGTGGCCAACCAATTATCATTTAGAAGACCACACATAGAAACTGGTTGGTTTACAAAATTATTGGGGCGCCTGGGTGGCGCAGTCGGTTAAGCGTCCGACTTCAGCCAGGTCACGATCTCGCGGTCCGTGAGTTCGAGCCCCGCGTAGGGCTCTGGGCTGATGGCTCAGAGCCTGGAGCCTGTTTCCGATTCTGTGTCTCCCTCTCTCTCTGCCCCTCCCCCATTCATGCTCTGTCTCTCTCTGTCCCAAAAATAAATAAACGTTCAAAAAAAGAAAATTAAAAAAAAAATTATTGTATCATGGAGGGTAGTTTGGGGAGAAATGCTTTATAAACTATCAAGAATCCTTTACAGAAAAGGGAACACATAAATCAGTAGCAACCCTTTTCATCTGTGTATTGGCTTTGGGAGACACGAACTGGCAGGTGGCTGTTCTTAAGAGGTTGTTTAAACATCTTGGATGGAAAAGGTTAGTTAATAAAATGACCAGCCCAGAGATGCATGTTTGTGGGAGACAGTTATTGACCTCAGTGTTCATCTGTTAATGCTGAGGCGCAGGTAGAAAGGCTAACCAGGCAGCTGGACAGACAGACTGAAGCTTGAGAAAGATGAGAGTCAGCTATAGATTGGAGCAATAACTGTGTGCATCCTGGACAAGACTGCTACCCGTAACCCACAGTCCACTGCCCAAATGTCTTCGAAGACTGTGATAGTTAAGAAAGGTGGTTCAAGTTTCCTTCTCATGTGCAGTGTGAAACACAGGGAGCTCACTTCTTCTATAGATTCCCAAGGCAGGGGACGTGCAGATATCATCGTTATCACAATTTTTCCTTTCACTGAATTTTCTAAGACCCTCATAATTGGTTCATTTTGACTCCCCAAAGCACCCCTAACGTGATGTACCATACTTTTATGTGTGGTAGTAGGGAGCAAAATCAAGCCAAGCCCAGAACCAGCTTCACCTTGAAAGTCAGACGTACCACCCTCTCTCATCAGAGAGCTTTTCTCCCCGAGGGGGTTGTGCTCAGGTGCTTGGCTAGTCCCTGTCACTGGCTTCATCTCACCTCCACCTCCTCCCCCTACTCAGAGCTGTGCAGTTTCTTTCAGTCCAATCCTGCTGCCTTTTCACACCTCCTTCCTGGATTGCCAGAACATCGCAAAATTCCTCTCC
Source organism: Puma concolor (assembly GCF_028749965.1). Taxonomy (NCBI): domain Eukaryota; kingdom Metazoa; phylum Chordata; class Mammalia; order Carnivora; family Felidae; genus Puma; species Puma concolor. Next base: position 63,521,662 of record NC_141683.1, read on the forward strand.
CTTTACTGTGCATGTGAATTCAGTTCTACCTTGTAATTAATGTTGCCCAACAAGCTGTGTCAAGGAAGTTTCACTTTTCCACCCACACAAGGCCCCTCAGGGTCCATCAACCACTGGGAAAACCTACCCCTGAGACAAATTACGGTCCTTCTGCAGAGGACAAAGGCAGTGGCCAATATATTTGGAAAGACATGCTATCTTCCTACTATGCAGAGAAAGCAGAGAAGATTGAAACTGTTTATTATATTAATTTTATTGCTAATTGTATTAGCCATCATTTCTAAAGCCCATTCCATAAGCTGAGCTAAGAATTGTGATAAATGTCTTATATGCATGGCACTGACTGAACCTCACAACAACCCCACTTTACAGATGAGGAAATAATGCTCAGAGACCCTAAGCATCTCACCCAAGGTGACACAGCCATTGACCAGAGACTGAGAGCCTGCTCTGTCGCTCTCCCGAGGCTATACCCTCATGCTGCACTCGTTGGTGTGCTAGTAAATGTCTAACAACCGGCTCTACAGAAGAAAAATCCCTGCTTTGTTCAGTTTGCCAATTTCCATGGTGAAAATACTCCCACCAAAGCCTATTTCAGGCTATTTCATGACATCACTGAACACAGAGTGGAGAAAAATGGAGAGCAAGTAGCATATACCATTATATATTCATTCCACCAATGGAACGATAACTTTAAGAGCATGCATAATACCAAAATGTAGTAAGATAATTAGAAAGTAATAAATTTTACATATTTATTACCTGTTTTTAATATTACTTAATTATAAGCTTCAGTAGTTTTAAGTTTTAATAATAGCTATGTTTAATAATCAGCTTGCAGGGGTGCCTGGTTGCTCCTTCAGTTAAGCCTCCACCTCTTGATCTCAGCTCAGGTCTAGATCTCAGGGTTGTGGGTTAAAAATCAGCTTGCAAAATTCCTGACAACTTACCAGTTGGCTCTAACAAGCCAGTACGAGCTGTCTCTAGAATATACAACTGCTTCTTGACTGTACCTCAAATACCCAGACTAGGAGGAATTAGGGAAGGAAATAACATCAAGATGGAAAGAAAATCAGAAACGTATTTCTATGAGGAAATACAAAATTTCAGGAAGCTGGGACCCGAATTGGGGAGGGCAAACACTTGTTGTTAAATATCATGACAATGCTTGGAGTTTGGACATACTTGTCATAAGTTTCAGAATTTGGTTCAGCAGACAAGATGATTAGGGGAAATGTGTGGTTGCTTGATTATTGATCACGGTGAAACTATAAACAAATTATGAGCCTGATGACTTCTCATAAAGACAAGAAAATATAAAAGAAAATAAATGTAATCACTGTGGATTTAGGAAATGTTTGGCTTGGTTTGGGGAAAACAGAATGATTTCAAATCAATTCCAAATATCTTTTAATTCATTATCAATTCTGAAATATTTTCATATTGGAACATTCACACAAGGAATTTATAGCAGCTAAAGACAATAGTTTTCTAAAACTTTTCATATCCATTCCCTTAGAGGTGGAGAGGAGGATCCGTGCGTGTATGGAATTCGTGCTGTGGTAGCTGGGGAAACAGACCCCAGGCTCATGAGGACAGGCTCAGAGACAGGAGCCCAGGGCCAGCCTCTGCTTTTTCATTCACTGGCTTTTTAACTTTGGGACAGGTAACTTGGCTTTTTGCTCCCTCGGTTTACATGCTCTGAGGATATTGATAATCCTATCTGCTCTTCCTGGCTACTCTTGAGTATGTAGCCATTAAAATAATAGAAGCCAAAGTTCTTGGAATCCAGTTCCCCTTGAGAAATACTGATTGGGCAAAAGGTGCTTAGAGAGTGAAAATCTATACGCAATATATTCATTCCTGTTGTCATTTCTTATTCAAGAACATACATTGGCCAACTTAAGGATTTTAAAAAGAACCCATGAACACCCAGAACATGCAGAATGTTCTACACAGTGTCCTGAAATTCAAAGAAAGGGACAGGGTTACACTGAGATAATGATTTTTGTAATGAGAAGACCCACCATCAGGACCAGCTCTAAAAACAAGACAAATTCTATTCCCTGACAATGGTTTTCTTTGTAACTTTAAGAAACTCCTTCCACTGCAAATAGAAAGCATTTAGGAGATAAGTATGTGGTGAAAACAAGTCAAGATAAAAGCCTACAAGCCTTTTCCACACTTTCCAGCAAAGCCACCGTTGGTGACAAGGTTAGTTTTAAGTTGGACTCAAGGTATTTAACCTTGAATGTCTGGTTTTCATTTGCATAACAATAAGTTCTGGCTGTTGTGCACTCTGTCCAAAGATCTAAACATCTATTATGATTCGGCTTAATGGCCTGTGTAACCTAATTTAAAATGTAAGGGTGAACTTCACGTTGTCGCTCGTCAGTTTGCTGTGAAGTCGGTATTAGCATATTATTGTGTTCTTGCTGTCATTTATCATGGATGGCTCCTTCCAGCGAGAAGAACCCGTCCCATCACGGTGTCTGGTTCAAAGATAGCCCTTTACACGTGCCCAGACTGACACAGGGGCCGGGGTGGGGGTGGGGTGTGGCAACAGAGTAGATGGTACTTGGAGAGACGGTAGGCTTTAAAAGGCATAGGAATTTACATTATTTTATTTTATTTTATTTCATTTTATTTTTAGAGAGAGAGAGAGCAAGCAGGGGAGGGACAGAGGGAGAGGGAGAGAGAATCTAAAGCAGGCTCCATGCCAAGCGAAGAGCCCAACTTGGGGCTCGATCTCATGACTGTGAGATCATGACCTAAGCCAAAATCAAGAATCTGATGCTTAACCAACTGAGTCACCCATGTGCCCCTGGAAATTTGCATTTAATCTAAACTCTGCGTCTCACTGATGAAAATGTGCCCTTGAGCATGTAACCTGATGTGTCTGAATTTTAGTTGCCTCATCTCTACAATGGGAATAGTGACTCAGTAAACACGTCCTGGGGCAGCTGCCTTCTCTGCAAACACAGCACTGTGGGTCCCCAAGAGCCATGCCTGTACCAAGTCACCTTTCCACCTCTGCCTCAACCAACTCATCCCAAGGTGACACCTGGCTCAACAACAGGTGTCTTAGTACAGCAACAGTACTAAACAAGAACACTAAATCGAACACAGATAGGGTTTACTGGGTGCCAGACACCATTCTAAGTGCTATTATTGTTTACATCTTCAGAACCAATCTACGTACAAGGACTGTTGTCATCTCCACTTAACAGATGAGGAAACTGAGGCCCAGAGATGGGGCTGTGGGGAGAAGATTCACAAAGAGCTGCCTCTCAGACCCCTGGGGATGCCCAGGCTCTGACCTCTTCCAAATCTTCGTGGTCCAACAGTTTGGATTCCATGGGGGACAGGGCATTCTTCCTCTTTTTGCTACAATTGCCTAAGAAAGTGGTTGTTTGCAAACCAAAAAAACCAAAATCTTGACAAATGCAATATTTACCATCAGTATTGTCAGAAATGGCTTAACTAAAGCAGCTAACAAAAGGCCTAGCACAGTTATGAGAGAGATTCTAGAAGAGTTTATCACAGAAGCATCTCAACCATCCGAGGCCCTCCAGCCCCCAGGAGACAGCTATACTACTCCTACTACTAATGGTTCTTGAAAGATTGTTCTGTGCCCTGCGCTGTGCTGAGGCTTTGCTTCCATTACCGCCATTTGAATTTGGGGAATTGCCGATGAGGCAAGTATTTTCACTGTTTCTATTTTGTCTGTGGAAGAAGGCAGTTCTGGTCCCTTTCACCCCTTTCGCCCCTCCTCCCCTTCTTCCACTGAGTGGAAAGGAGGTCTGACTTAGTATAAATAGCCACAGACTGCGTTTGTTAATGTCTCTGAGGAGCTGACCAACATGAGCAAGAGAAAACTTGGCTTGTTTTACAGACGCTATAACTTACAGAATGTGAAAGCCGTGAGGCCACTCATACCTAGAGCATCTGAAGCCAGAAATGTTGTTCACAGAAGGAGCCGGGACCCTGATGCGGACAGAGTGGAATGAAGAGGACAGATGAGAGGCAGAGCTGGGGAGAGAAGAGGCTCTCCAACACTGCCACACACACTCTGAGACTTGATGAGGAAAGAAGGGCCATCATCTGGGTGCTAGAGTACCCACCATCTGTCAAGGCCAAGGTGGTGCCCTCGCTGGTCACAAATGGCAAGACCCACAAGATGCTGTGGGCAGCGCCGAGAGTTTCCTTATAAATGGGGGTACTTCAGCTGAGAGAGGTTAAGTAATTTGCTTAAAGTTACAGAGTTAGAAAGGTAGAGGCAGACGTGAAACCAGCCAGCAGATCCTGGAATCCAACTCTTAACCCACCACTCCATATGGTGTCCTCATTGGCTCTCTATAGAGAGAGGTAATAATACCATAGGTATTATTACAATTATTACCTATCACAATAGGTAATAATACCATAACATGTGCTTGAAATTACCTACTGATGTTCATGTACCTACTGATTGTTCCAGGTTTCATACCTTGGAGCTTTTCTTGGCTTGCATTTGCTCACCTAAGTCCCCCCAAATGTGCAAATCCGCCTCATCCTTCAAAACCGGCCTCAGATGCCAAGCCTTTCCCAGTCCCTCAGGCCCCAGGATCCTCCTCCTCCTGACGCCCCCACGGCACTTTACCTCTAACCATATAAAATGGATTCTGCTTGGGGCGCCTGGGTGGCGCAGTCGGTTAAGCGTCCGACTTCAGCCAGGTCATGATGTCGCGGTCCGTGAGTTCGAGCCCCGCGTCAGGCTCTGGGCTGATGGCTCAGAGCCTGGAGCCTGTTTCCGATTCTCTATCTCCCTCTCTCTCTGACCCTCCCCCGTTCATGCTCTGTCTCTCCCTGTCCCAAAAATAAATAAACGTTGAAAAAAAAAATTTAAAAAAAAAAAAATAAAAATAAATAAATAAATAAAATAAAATGGATTCTGCTTGGCACGGAGCTGGGTAGGCATGTCCGGTCTCCCCTGCTAATGGCAGCTCTCAAGTGCAGAGGTTTTTTATACATCTCGGGCTTTCCCCCACCCCCACCCCAACACACACACACACCATACCACCACCACCAGGACACTGCCTTGCAATTGGAACACAAGAAATACAAATTATAAATAAGTCCTGGGGATCTAATGTGCAGCATAGGGACGTAGGTAATAATACCATAACATGTACTTGAAATTGGCTAAATGTAAATGTTAAGCGTGCTCACCACAAAAAAAGGAAGCAATAACTATGTGAGGTGATAGATGTGTTAATTAACTTGACTGCGGTAATCATTTCACACCGTGTATGCATAGCAAATCGTCACGTTGGGCACCTGAAATACACACAATTTTTATTTGTCAATTATACTTCAATAAAGCAGGGGGGAGAAAAAGAAATATGTATTGAGAGAGGCAGGCATTGAGAGGCTTCAAACAACACACACACCACAGCCTCCGAGAAAATGTCAGAAGTGAGTCTCTGCCCCAGCACCATCCGTCAGGCTGGAAGGGCAGCCTGAGTCTTCTGAATCAGCCAGCCTCAGGAAGCTTCTTCCAAAGACAGGGATACGGCATCTTATGAATAAGTCATCTGCTGACTCGCTCGCTACACAGGAATAGTTAATTTGTTATCTAATTTAAATGCACAAAAAAGGAACCTGAAGGAAGACAGGATCTGTGTTCCCCTAGTGGGACCGATGGAATTGACCACATTTACTCTGGTAGTTTCCCTTGGTGCCAGTTTGGTACAAGGAACCGCTTTCCTAACCTCACAGGCCTCCAGAGCCCTGCCCGGCGCCCCCCTCGTGGCGACCCAGCAGGTGCCCCACCCCCACCCTCAGGAGCCACCCCCCTGCTGGCCCGCAGGATGTCACTGCGGCTTTCCCCAGCTGCACTTGTGCGCGAGGCACCTGCTAACTCACCCCATCACGGACCATGCCAGCGGGCTTGGACCAGGGTGTCGCTGAGAGGCCCTGTTCCAGAAAGCCTGACTGAAAGCCGTCCGGGGAAGCTCGGCCTTAATGTGGCTTCGCCGTGTTGCTGCTGAATTTACATACCTATTTGCGGGGGTAATTGCAAAACTGCCAAACAACGGAGGAACAAAAAAGTGCTGTGCTCTTTCTCCCTGGTGGTCGGATGTGGGTTTGCACCAGGGCAACGATACACAGCGAATGGCAGGGCGGGTTTTCCTGCTCCACTCACCTCCCCTGCCCACAGACGACTCATGAAATACCTGCTCCCCTTGGAGCTGCTTTCTGAGCTCTGGGTTCCTCAGATGGGTCGCATGACGGCACTCTCCTCGCGCCTCCTTTACATCGGGGAGACGCAGGCTTACTGCAGGCTTGCCTCTTCAGTCCTGCCACGGGCCTGCAGATTTCAGGGCACAAGCGATCGCTAACTCACCGGTTCCAAACACCCAGCCCTGGATTTCGTATCTCTTTTAAGCTCCGTTAAAAAAAAAATCACCCCGGGGCGCCTGGGTGGCGCAGTCGGTTAAGCATCCGACTTCAGCCAGGTCACGATCTCGCGGTCCGTGAGTTCGAGCCCCGCGTCAGGCTCTGGGCTGATGGCTCAGAGCCTGGAGCCTGTTTCCGATTCTGTGTCTCCCTCTCTCTCTGCCCCTCCCCCGTTCATGCTCTGTCTCTCTCTGTCCCAAAAATAAATAAAAACGTTGAAAAAAAAAATTAAAAAAAAAAATTAAAAAAAATAAAAAAAAAATCACCCCAAAGGCCAGTCGCTGGACCTCCATTTCCTTGAAAGGGGCATATCTTATAGCCCACCTCCAGCATCACCCAGAAAGCATCCCCAAACCCGGGATGGGCTGTCTGCCACAGTCCTGAGTAATCACTCTAAAATACAAGTCTATCTTTGTTGCACATCTACCTCCTGTCTGGTCCTCTGTGAGGAGAAGGAGGGCTATCCAGATGCAGTTATGGTACAGGGTTCAAGCCAGCCACAGGGAAGCACCAGCTGCAGGCTCAGGAGCTATAGAACGTGGAGCAGAAAGGGAAGCAGGAAAGCCGGTGGCCAGGGACACCTGGGCGGCAGTTCAGACTGGAGCTAGAACTAGAAGAAAGGATTAGTGCACGGCTGGGGGAAGAACACTCTGGAAGAGAGGGAAGCATGAAGAACAGCTCTGCTCCGGTGCAGCTGAGATGGAATGTCACTCTGTCCGAGGAACAGGTCTGGGAAAGGAGCAAGATCTCTCAGAGGGTCTTGACAGGATCTTGAGAGCATGCCTGGAGATCTAAAGTTGCCCTGCAGACGTTTCCAAGGTTCCTCACGTCTCCGCCTAAGTGGGCCAGCTACTTTTTACATCTCTGGATATAGTTTTCACTTCGATACCAGGCGCCTAGCTAAAGCCTGGGCAAACATTTATTGAGTGTTGGCTGGGCCAGGTGTCCTGCCCGGGACAGGAGCATTGTGGATGAAAGTCCTGGTTACACTCGAGAAGTCCCAGCATGTGGAGAGGGATCCACAGGGTCACAGTTAGTGGTTATCTATGTGGGGCAATGGCAGGACGCTTTTATTTTCTTAGTTGTAATTTTTAAAGTTTTTCCCAATTTTCTGCCAGGAGAAAAGATTACATGGTGACAAAGATAACAATAATGTAGGGGCACCTGGGTGGCTCGGTCGGTTAAGCATCTGACTTCGGCTCAGGTCATGATCTCCCAGTTCATGAGTTTGAGCCCCACTTTGGGCTCTGTACTGACAGCTCAGAGTCCGGACTCTGTGTCTCCCTCTCTCTGCCCGTCCCCGGCTTGTGTGTGCGCACACTCTCTCTCCCTCTCTCAAAAAATAAATAAACACTAAAAAAAAGTAACAATATATAACAAAATATCTGGTGTGATACATGACACGATAGGGGTAAGAAAAGGGTTTTTTGGGGAAAAGGGGTGAAACTTCCCTTGTACCATAAATAAATAAATAAATAAATAAATAAAACAAAAGCTGCCGAGCCTAAGCCAAAGTACTTTGGGGACTAGATCATGTTCAAATATATTCCTACAGAGACCCTGTTCGGGAAGGTTCTGAAGCTACCAGGCAGAAGGTGACTAGGGAGAGTGTTGCAAATGCACAGGCCTTCCCCGGGCTGAAACGTTGAAACGGAGCCCAGGGATCAGCCGTCTGACACGAGCCAGGCTTTGGGCTTCCCCGCTCACTCTGAGAAGGCAGCATTTGAAGCAGGAGACCCAGCCCCGCCTTCTCTTAGCAACTCCACAAGTGGCTCCCTGTCTTCTGCCCTCTGCCAACAGCCTGCGAGCGGAGTCCTTTAACTCGCGCCAGGGACAGGGTCCCCTGGACAACACCTGCAGCCACATCCCCAGAGGACGTCTCAGCCCCTGATGTCTGTTCCCACTGTCCTCCCTCTTTCCCCTCACTTGTTCTTCTAGAGACGGCAGAAGATGGTGATGGGGTTTAGAATCGGACTTTTATTTAGCTATTTATTGTCAGATTTTAATTTAAATTCCAGTTAGTTAACATACAGTGCAATATTGGTTTCAGGAGTAGAATTTGGGGATTTATCACTTAGGTACAACACCCAGTGCTCATCCCAACAAGTGCCCTCCTTAGTACCCATCCCCCATCTAGCCCATCCCCCACTCACCTCCCTCCAGCAACCCTATTTGTTCTCTGTCCCTAAGAGTCACTTGTAGTTTGTTTCTCTCTCTTTTTCCCCCTTCCCATATGCTCATGTGTTTTTTTAGAGCTGGGCTTTTTAGACCGGACTGCTGTCTGCCTCCTCCTTCTGCTGCCTCCCATCCCCTAGTCTGTGAACCCCTAGTCACTCTATCTTCCCAACTTATTAATTTTGACTTGATTACTAACTAGGATTTCCATTATTGTGACTCAGTCACAGCTCTTACAAGGGAATCTGAGATATGGGGCAGCGTTTGGTTTGTCAGCATTGGGGGGTGAGGGGTTGTTGGGTCAGCGGCATGTACTGGGTGAGGGCACAGAATTCTACAAGCCCAACAAGTCCAAAAGTCAACAAGGCCTCCTGAGAAGCAGTTCACAGGAGGGTTACATTCCAAGACCCCGCAGTGGAGTCCTGATCCAGCAGACAGCCAGAACACGACAGGTTCTATGTTCGTTTCCCTTATGTACAGAACCGCGATAAAGGTGAATTTATAAATGAGGCACAGTAAGAGATTGGCCACCACAAGTAATAATAAAATAGAACAATGATCACAATATGCTGTAATAAAAGTTATGTGGACATGGTCTCTCTCTTAAACTATCTTGCAGGGCTGTACCCATCCCTCCTCTTCTTGTGATGATGTGACTCCTATACCTAAGAGACAGGCATCTAAATATTTGGCGACGTTGGTGATCCTCCTGGGCCTGAAACCTGAGTCCTTGAGGTAGCCCTTTGTGAGGAAGCTAGTATTCTAACATTCCATACCACGATGTGGAAATGTTCTTCCCTGGTGGCCCAGGCATTTCCACATGGCTGTGTCCTACAGAGGACACGAGTCTTTTAAGTCTAGAGAAAAAGGTCACTGGGAAGCACCTCCTTTGTGCTTTTTCCCTTTAACAGACCTCCATCCACATCCCAGCACAGTGTTTACTGTGGTGCTTTATGCTTGGTTGTCTCTTTAGGTGCCTCCCCCGCTAGACTATGAGCTCCTGAGGACACAGGCTGTGCTTATTCATTGTAATATCCCAAATAAATGTTTAAGAACTCATTAATAATCAATCGCTACAGTGAATCCAGGCAATAGCCATAATAAAACTGCAAATAATAAAATTCGGGGCAGCCTATAAATAAAGTAGTATACAGAGTCGACTATTTCTTTCGTTCTTAACAATAATAAGTGGCTATTAACCAGGCTTAGCCACGAACTAGGCATAGAATGGAAAATTAAAATTGCGTCTGTAGAAACAGTACACTTTATTGAAAATTGCTTTAGAATGTTAAGGAAGACTGACGCCCAAGTGACTCAGTCGGTTAAGTGTCTGACTTCAGCTCAGGTCATAATCTTGCAGCCTGTGAGTTCAAGCCCAGCATTGGGCTCTGTGCTGACAGCTCCAAATTCTCTCTCTCTCTCCCTCTCTCTCTGCCCCTCCACTGCTCATACTCTTTCTCTCTCTCTCTCTCTCTCTCTCTCTCTCTCCTCTCCTCTCAAAAAATAAATAAATAAATGAACATTTAAAAAAAATTGGGGCGCCTGGGTGACTCAGTTGGTTGAGCACTCGACTTCAGCTCAGGTCATGATCTCACGGTTTGTGGTTCGAGCCCCACATCGGGCTCTGTGCTGACAGCTCGGAGCCTGGAGCCTGCTTCCGATTCTGTGTCTCCCTCTCTCTGGCTCTCCCCCACTCACGCTCTGTCTCACTCTCTCTCTCAAAAATAAATCAACTTAAAAAAAAAAAAAGACTACAATGAGGTCTGTCTCAGAGGGATCAGCTTCCCCCGTGGCAGTGATAGAGTTTGGGGGTGATGGAGGGTTCGTGGGATCCAAGAAAGAATTCTTGAAAGCATCTTTGGTGCAAAAAGGTAATTTTATTAAAGCATGGGGACAGGACCCACAGGCAAAAAGACCTGCACGGGGTTCCTGACAGATAACTCATTATATACCCTCGGGTTGGGAGAGGGTCAGGGATAGAGTAAGTCTGTAAGGAATTTTGGAAGCAAGCTTTCCAGGACCTTGAGCGGCTAGCTGTTGCTAGGGAAACACCATTTATCGCTGTTTAATAAAACCTCAGTCATAAGACCCCTCAGATGCATATCAGGGGACCATAAGCTTGAAGCATGATTGCCAGCATAAATCCTGAGACAGCTGAGAAAAAGAAACTGGACTTACAGGGTCCTCGAGGTTGGGACAATGTTGAGCCATGGTTCTCTTTTGCCCCCAACAGAGTGTCATCATAGAGGCAGCTGAGCTCCTAGAGGGAGGTTTCAAGGACTTGTCAGTGGGCTGCAGGCAGGAAGGGAATTTAATTTTTCATTTGCCTTAGTTTCCCACATCACCATGGCAAGCACTTAAACCCCTTTCCTTTGTTCCTGGGTAGCCAGGAGTGTCTGAGGAATATCACATATTCCACCTGGCAAGTGGGGTGCCAACCTATATTTTGCCCTCATCCTCCCTCACCAACAGCTCCACACACATTTGAACCACAGTACACAGCCACACATTTGGAAAGCCAACAATCATTTCATTACCTCCTCCTCCCTTCCCCCATCTTCCAACACACGCACTAATGGGAAGGGGCACTCCTGCCCTGGGCAACGTCACACACAGCCCGTCACCCAGTGTTGCTGGCCTTCCACTGATGCTTGCAACCCCTCCCAGACACCCTAATTCAACAGCACATCGTGTTCAGTTGTCAGAAGTCAACAAGCTTTTAACTTATTTTTTTAATGTCTATTTATTTTTGAGAGAGAAAAGAGAGAGACAGAGAGACAGAGCGTGAGTAGGGGAGGGGCAGAAAGAGAGAGAGAGACAGAATCTGAAGCAGGTTCCAGGCTCTGAGCTGTCAGCACAGATCCCGATGTGGGGCTCGAACTCACGACCCGCAAGATCATGACCTGAACCGGGGTACGATGCTCAACCAACTGAGCCACCCAGGTGCCCCAGCAAGCTTTTTATTTTTAAAATTTAAAAACCTTCTTCTTTTAGCCTCTTCATATTTTGTAAAGAAATTTCCTGTAGCCATCAAAAAAGAATCACCCAGCTACTTATTTTCTATGGCATCTACCTTTTCAGATGGAAGACTCAACATCATTCATCCATTAAATGTATGAACTCGAGCTCCAAACTGAAGTCAGACTTCTCAGTCTGGCTGCTTGTCCCTGCCCCGCATCAGCCATACACTTAGTCTAGGAGTCGTGGATACTTTCTGAAAAACTCTGACACTTGTATTAAATCACATTCCCCCAGCACTGTTTTGCCTGAGCTTGACCAAGTGAGATTTACTGTTCTTATCCTCTCCCTTAACCTGTATCTCACTGGCGCCAATAAATTAAACAACAACCAAAAGGTGGGCTGGTAGAAGAAAACAGGAAGATAGGGTTCAAATGAAAGTAGTTGGTTCCTTGCCCCTCTAAAATGTTACTCTCTAATGTGTATAAACACCAAAGGCCTTTTGGCTCATTAACTGACGGCACCTTACCTGGCATCTTCCCTCAGAGAATCCACATCGCAAACAGTGATACCCATAGATCTATGTGAGATTCCTGTTGTCTCTCCTCAGTGGAAGGATTTCAACCTAAGTAGAGAGATAGCAGATCAGAAACTCATCTTCAATCAAGTGAACCTTCTAAAGCCAGTCTAGGCTGTGCCGGCTGAGTGAAATATTCTTACTGTTGCAGGAGAACACGCAGGGGAGTCCAGGAGAACAGTCTGCCTCCTCTTTTTGTGTGAAATTAGAGCACAGACCTCTAACTCTGGTGCAGAGACCTCTAACTCTGGTGCAGGTCTGGTGCACAGACCTCTAACTTTGTTTGCAGAGAAAAATACACTTCCTTTGGCCCAGGGGTGAGGGAGGGTTCTCTTTACAGAACTCGAAATGTACAGGCTAATGGCACTGGGTATACAGAGGACAATCACTCAGTGCTATTGGCTAGCAAATAGCTTGAGAAGCAGTCTGAATGCTCCCAGAATTGGTGATTTTCTAACCCCTTTCATCCTGTCTTCAGTTTGGCATTTGAAGCATCCCCCTCAGGAACTCTGTTTGAAAGAATTGCATCATTGTGGATTCTTTTAGATCCTTAAGAAGCCTTATAATTTCCTTGACTTCAAAGGCTTGGGGTCAGTCCACCTCAGATGAGGAATGTGAATGTTAAGAGTCTTGTCTTTTAAAATTGAAAAACTTTCGCCTTCACACTGAGTTGACAGTCACTGAGCTCAGGAGAACTGAATCCCCTTCCCCTGCTTCCAGCTGATGTCCTGGCCACCCAGGTAACAAGAAGGTTCCAGAAAGTACAGGGCAGGGCCCACTTCCTCTTTCCACAAGTCTTAACCTATTGTCTCTAATTTTTAGATGTCTTGGGCAAGGTGACCAATGCCTCTTATAGTGCATTCTATCTTTGTGACCTTTCTTGCATAGGGATCAGGTAATGGGTGAGAGGGGATTAAAAGTCATCAAAATGGGCTGAATTGATTGACACTAGAAATGACAGGTAATCATCGACCAGTGAATATAGATGACACACAGAGACGAGATGGGAGAGGGGAAAAAGAACCATTGGGACAGGATTGGAAAGAGCTTGGGGGGAGATGAGGGTGAACACAGATGATGGAGGAAAGGATTATCGGGGTAGCTGTCATGTTCATGAGTTGCTGAGAAGCAAGTGACAGAGATTTTTTTTTAACTTTTTTAATGTTTATTTATTTTTGAGAGAGAGAGACAGAGTGTGAGCGGTGGAGGGACAGAGAAAGAGACGGAGACAGAGACTCCAAAGCAGACTTCAGGCTCTGAGCTGTCAGCACAGAGCCTGACAAAGGGTTTGAACCCATGAACCATGAGATCATGACCTGAGCCTAAATTGGACACTTAACCAACTAAGCCACCCAGGCGCCCCAAGAGATTTAAAAAAATTTTTTGAACATTTATTTATTTTTGAAACACAGAGACAGAAAGTGGGCAAGGTTGGGGGGGAGGGAGAGAGACACAGAATCCAAAGCAGGCTCCAGGGTCTGAGTTGTCAGCACAGAGCCTGATGTAGGCCTTGAACCCACGAATTGTGAGATCATGACCTGAGCCAAAGTAGGAAGCTTAGCCGACTGAGCCACCTAGGCACCCCTGCCCTGAGAGATTTCAGTAAGCTTGCTTCGTATTAAGAATGGCTTGGAATTATTCATAACATTGAACTTGCTTTTCTTTTTTTCTGTTTATTTTTTTTTAATGTTTATTTTTGAGAGACAGAGAACAGAGCATGAGAGATGGTAGGGGCAGAGAGAGAAGGAGATACAGAATCCAAAGCAGGCTCCAGGCTCTGAGCTATCAGCACAGAGCCTGACATGGGGCTCGAGTTCATGAACTGTGAGATCATGACCTGAGCCAAAGTTAAACTCTTAACCAACTGAGCCACCCAGACACCCCTAAATTTGTTTTTAATGTTTATTTACTTTTGAGAGAGAGACAAAGCGTGACTGGGGGAGGGGCAGAGAGAGACTGAGACACAGAATCCAAAACAGGCTCCAGCCTCTGAGCTGACAGCACAGAGACCGAGGGCTCCAACTCAGGAGCCATAAGATCATGACCTGAGCCAAAGTTGGATGCTTAACCAACTGAGCCACCCAGGTGCCCCTCTTTTTTTTTTTTTTAATGTTTATTTATTTATTTTTGAGAGAGAGAGAGTGAAGGAGAGGCAGAGAGAGAGGAAGACAGAATCCCAAGCAGGCTCCATAGTGTCAGCGCAGAGCCGGATGCAGGATTCGAATTCATGAACCCGTGAGATCATGACCTGAACTGAAATCAAGAGTTAGAGGCTTAACTGACTGAGCCACCCAGGTGCCCAGAAATTGCTTTTCAAATACTGTTGGATATCAAGGGGCGCTCCTGAGAATGCCATGCTGCGCTGAGCCCCTGGGCCACCAGGGAGCTCAACTTAGGAGTTAAGGGGGCTGTCACACTTTTGTCCAAGTCTACTCTGCCCTGTTGCAAATGCCTTCAAATGCATCGTGTTGTTTTATTTACCACAACATTGGCGAATAAGAGGCTCCTCCTCAAAATTTATTTCTATAGAGTCTGAGTGTTAGGCAGGAAATCTAATCCTGTATCAAAGACCGATTTTTTTTAATGAAGGAGAAATCTTTGATTTCCAAAGGTTTTATTGATTAATTTTAGGACTTGGGTATGAACTTTATATATTTATTTCTTTATATAAAAAGCTCTATTCAGGGGCGCCTGGGTGGCTCAGTTGGTTAAGCGGCCGACTTCAGCTCAGGTCATGATCTCGCGGATCTCGCGGTCCGTGGGTTTGTGCCTTGTCTGTGCTGACAGCTCAGAGCTTGGAGCCTGTTTCCGATTCTGTGTCTCCCTCTCTCTCTGACCTTCCCCCATTCATGCTCTGTCTCTCTCTGTCTCAAAAATTTATAGAGATACAATTTATTTACCATATAATTCACCCATTTAAGTGCACAGTGAAATAGTTTTTAGTATATTCATAGAGTTGTACAAACATCACCACAATCAACTTTGTTTTGTATCACTCCAGAAAGAAACTTGTACCCTTTAGCTATCACTCCAAACTCCCTCTTCCCCCATTGCACTGACCTACAAGCAACCGCGATCTACTTTTTGTCTCTTATAGATTTACCTATTCTAGACATTTCATATAAATAGAATCATCATTTGTGGTTCTTGTCACTCACGTCTCTCACTTTGCATAATGTTTCATGTTGTGGCATCATTAATTGTTATGAAGCTTTCTTGGCCAAATAATATTCCATTGAATGAACATACCACATCTTATCTATTCGTTTGTCAACTGATGGATATTTGGGTTGTTTTCACTTTTGGTTATTTCAGCTATTATGGGTAATGATGCTATGAATAGTCATGTATGTGTTTTTATGTAGATATATATTTCATTTCTCATGGGTATATACCTAGAACTGGAATTACATGGTCATATGGTATCATTAGGTTTAACTTTTTGAAGGCTTGTCCTAAAGTTTTCCAAAGTGCCTGCATCATTTCACATTCCTACCAGCAGTGTATGAGAGTTCCAATTTCTCCACATCCTCACCAACACTTGTTTTTACCTGACTTTTTGGTTATAGCCACCCTTGTTAGTATGAAGGCCTATCTCATTGTGATTTTGATTTGTATCTCCAGGATAACCAATCGTTCAAGCATCTTTTCATGTGCTATTGGACATTTGTATGTTTTCTTTGGAGAAGTGACTATACAAATTCTTTGCCCATCTTTTAATTGGGACATTTGCTTTCTTATCTTGAGTTATAAGAGGTTTTTTATTTACATATCCTAGATATATTTATATATTACATATTTAGATGTTGTATATATAGATTTAGACATTTAGATTTATGATTTGCAAAATTTTTTCTCATTTTATAGATTTTCTTTTCAGTTTCTTGATAGCATTCTTTGGAGCACAAAAGTTTATAATTTTGATGAAGTTCAATGTGTCTATTTTTTCCTTGTTTGCTTGTGTTTTTGATCTATCTAAGAAACTATTGCCAAATCCAAGATTATGAAGATTTACCTCTGTTTTCTTCTACAGGTTTTATAGGATTAGTTCTTACATTTAGGTTGATCTATCGTGAATTAATGTTATATGTGGCATGAGGCCATCTTCATTTTTTGGCCTGGGGATATCCAATTTTCCCAGCACCATGTGTTGAAGACTATTCTTTCCTCATTAAATGGTCTTGACACCCTTGTTGAAAATCGACTGACCATAGATGCATGGGTTTATTTCTGGACTCTCAGTTCTATTTCGTTGATCTATATGCCTATAATTATGCCATGCCCTTGGTTACCATTAGTTTGTAATAATTTTGACATTAAAAAGTGTGTATTCTCCTACTTTGTTCTTTGCAGAACTATTTTGGCTATTCTGGGTCCCTTGCAATTCCATATTAAGTTTTAGAATCAGCTTGTCTGTTTCTACCAAGAAACCAGTTGGAACACTGATAGGGATTGCATTGAATCTGTAGATCAATTTGCCGCCTTAATAATATCCCAGTCCATGAAAACGAACTATCTTTCAAATTACTGAGGTCATCTTTCATTTATTTCAACAATGTCTTACAGTTTCCATAACATAAGCTTTGCACTTTTTGTTAAATTTATGTCTAAGTGTTTTATTCTTTTGTAAATATAATTGCTTTTATTTTATTTCATTTTCAGATTGTTCACTGCAAACATACAAGAATACAATTAATATTTACATATTAATCTTATATTCTGATACATTGCTGATCTCATTTGTTACTTCTAATTGTTTTTTAGTGGATTCCTTAAAGTCTTCTATGTACAAGAGCAGACTGTCTGTGAATAGAGATAGTTTAATTCTTCTTTTCCAGTCTGAATGACTTTTTTCCATTTTCTTGCCAAATTGTCATGACTAGAACCTCCAGTACACTGTCAAATAGAAATGGTGTGAATGAATACCCTTGACATTTTTTCCTAGGGAAAACACGTCCAGTCTTTCATCATTAAATATGATGTGGATTTTCTATAGATGACTTTTATTGGGTTGAGGAAGTTCCTTTTATTCCTTGTTTGTTGAATTTTTTATCATGAGAAAGCAATTCTTTCTCTATTGAGATGATCTTGTGCATTTTGTTTTTTATTCTATTGATATTACATTAATTGGTTTCCAATTTTAAACCAACTGTGTATTCCCAAGATAAATACCATTTCATCATGGTATATCATCCTTTGTATATGTTTCTGGATGTGGTTCACTCGTATTTTGTTGAGGATTCTTGCACTGATATTCATAAGAGATATTCATCTGTAGTTTTCTTGTGATGTCTGTGCTTTAGCATCAGGATGATCTCACAAAATGAGTTGGGAAATGTTCCCCCCATTCTATTTTATGGAAAAGTTTGTAAGGACTGGTTTTAATCCTTCTGGAAATGTTGGGTAGTGTTTAATTCATTTTTTTACTCATACATATTTGTTCTGGGACTACTAGGGTCAAGGCAGTGTCCTAGGCACTGGGAATACAGTGATAAATAAACTCCTGCCCTCAAAATGCTAACATTGTTGCCAATTTTTTGTTTAGCTAACTAAAATGTGAATATTCAGTTTATTTGTGCCCTTTCTCATATTAACTTAAGATTTAACAACAAAAAAGTATGAAGTGAGGACATAATTAAATTTAGTGTTCCAATTCCTGGGGCCTTCATTTAGCATTTAGCATAAAATGACCTCTTTCCGTCTCTGTCTCCCTCTCTCTTTCTCCTCTCTCTCCACTTCTCTTTCTTCTCACACACACACACAAACACATATGCGTGCATGCATGTGTGGGCACACACACACACACACACACACACACTCCTTTTCTTCTTCCCTCTCTTTCTTTCTCTTTCTCTTCCTTTCCCTCTCTTTTTTAATACTAAGCTTTGCCCCGATCCCTATCCCCCCACACACACACATACGTGTGTGTGTGCGCACGCACACACACACACACACACACACATTCTCTCTCTCTTTTTCTTCTTCCCTCTATCTTTCTCTTTGTTTTCTTTCCCTCTCTCTTTTAGTACTAAGCTTTGTCCCTGATCCCTACCCTACCTCTCCACTGGCATCTACTCTCTCAATCTAATACAGGATTCTAAAAAATAAGGGTACATTACCTAAAATAATTTCTGCCTCTGAGAAAACTAGCAAATGTGTCATCTTAGACTTCTCAGTCTCTGAGAAGTGTACTCTGTGACAGAGGGGAGGTAGACTTGTGTGTGTGGGGAGTGCCAAGGGCTTTCTTTATCACTCTATTCACAGCATTTTGACAGTTTCTACTACAAATATGACTTGTTCTGGCCTTGCCTATAAAGATTTCCCACAGGGGTTGCAGAAACTTGTTTGTATTCAAAGCCAGACAGCCGGATCTCTGCCACAGATTCTGGGGATGGCCAAGGCTACCACAAATCACTGAGGCAGCGAGGGACCTTTCAAACTGCATCCCCCATAAAAGAACATGACTTGTCCCCATCCAAGAAAGAGAAGAGAGTTCAACCCCAGGCAGCCATATGATCCCCTTTAGCAGATTGATTGAATGTTCTGAGTCAATACTGTTCCAGACAATATCATCATTGGTGGCCAACAATAGTACTGAGAACTGAATCTTTAGAAGCTGACAGAGAACAGGAAGCACATCTCAAAGTTGACCACTCACTGCTCTACTGGTCACAGCTGTGGAGCCAATACAATTCCTTCTTTAGTGATGTCTTCATTCTCTGCCATCCATACACATGTTGACCACTCACTATGTGCCAAGGACTTTGCTGAGTTATTACGAATATAACTAAGAAGAGATTCTGTTCTCCAAGAGGAACAGTGAGGAACTCCCTTCCAGTGGAGTGCACAGGACAGAGTACTTTCTCTCACATAAATCTCCTTATGCCACCAGGGGATCTAGAGACCTTATGCCAGCCTGAAGTAATGAGATGCACTTAAAGCTTCAATACAAACAGGGGCACCTGGCTGCCTCAGTCGGTAGAGTGCATCACTCTTTTTTTTTTTTAATGTTAATAAATTAATTTTTTTATATATGAAATTTATTGTCAAATTGGTTTCCATACAACACCCAGTGCTCATCCCAAAAGGTGCCCTCTTCAATACCCATCACCCACCCTCTCCTCCCTCCCACCCCCCATCAACCCTCAGTTTGCTCTCAGTTCTCAACAGTCTCTTATGCTTTGGCTCTCTCCCACTCTAACCTCTTTTTTTTTTTTTTTTTCCTTCCCCTCCCCCATGGGTTCCTGTTAAGTTTCTCAGGATCCACATAAGAGTGAAACCATATGGTATCTGTCTTTCTCTGTATGGTTTATTTCACTTAGCATCACACTCTCCAGTTCCATCCACGTTGCTACAAAGGGCCATATTTCGTTCTTTCTCATTGCCCTGTAGTACTCCATTGTGTATATAAACCACAATTTCTTTATCCATTCATCAGTTGATGGACATTTAGGCTCTTTCCATAATTTGGCTATTGTTGAGAGTGCTGCTATGAACATTGGGGTACAATGCATCAGTACTCCTGTGTCCCTTGGATAAATTCCTAGCAGTGCTATTGCTGGGTCATAGGGTAGGTCTATTTTTAATTTTCTGAGGAACCTCCACACTGCTTTCCAGAGCGGCTGCACCAATTTGCATTCCCACCAACAGTGCAAGAGGGTTCCCGTTTCTCCACATCCCCTCCAGCATCTATAGTCTCCTGATTTGTTCATTTTGGCCATAGAGTGCATGACTCTTGATCTCAGGGTTGTGAGTTCAAGCCCCACGTTGGGTATAAAGATTACTTAAAAATAATATCTTTAAAAAGAAAAAAGCTTTGGGGCGCCTGGGTGGCTCAGTCGGTTAAGCGTCCGACTTCGGCTCAGGTCATGATCTCGCAGTCCGTGGGTTCGAGCCCCACGTCGGACTCTGTGCGGACAGCTCAGAGCCTGGAGCCTGCTTCAGATTCTGTGTCTCCCTCTCTCTCTGACCCTTCCCTGTTCATGCTCTCTCTCGGTCTCAAAAATAAATAAATGTTAAAAACAAATTTTTTTTAAAAAAGAAAAAAGCTTTAATACAATGTAGCCAGCACAAAAATATAAACATAAACATTTCCAGGAAGCATCTACATGCCCTAGAATCCCATAATAATCTAAATAAATATCTGTGTCTCTATGTCCCAGGCACTGTGCCCAGTGTTGGAACATAGTGTTGAATAAGACAATCCTTTTCTTACAATGGACTAAATGTAATTCAGTAATTCAAAAAAGACAGCAACTCTGTCAAAAGTGATGCATTTCTTT
Source organism: Puma concolor (assembly GCF_028749965.1). Taxonomy (NCBI): domain Eukaryota; kingdom Metazoa; phylum Chordata; class Mammalia; order Carnivora; family Felidae; genus Puma; species Puma concolor. The sequence goes on from NC_141683.1 coordinate 63,542,095, forward strand.
AAAAAAAAAAAAGCCAAAGAAAACTATAAACTAAGGCAATTACTGTTACAAAACATGCTAAACCCCATGCCAGGTATAACTTACTTATGAACAATGTTCTATAGAGACTAATGGTCTCTGTCATTCTCCAAACCAAGTGTCACATTACTCCCTTAATTGATCTGTTTCTTCTTAAACCCAAAGCATGACTGGAAAGACACCTTCCCCAGATCCCTATAGCACAAGCCATTCAATATCTTATAATAAGGCAGAAGATAATGTAAAATAAACCCCCTCAAGGCCAAAATATGTACTAAACATAGTTGGGATGTTTTTCTAAGATAAAACCAACCACTCACCTTATGCTTACTCTGGCAATTGTACAGCAGTGATGAATGCCTGGAGAGAGCAAGAGAAAAAGGTAAGTGATGAGGTCCCAGTTTAAGGGAGTGTCTTCTGGGTGTACAGAATGATTCAGCCCTGGATTCTACCCCAAGAAGGTTACAATCTAAGATGAGAGTGAAGGTATAGCCAGGAATAATAGTTGAGGTAGAAAGTGAAGTCCTGATTAAACTCTGTTAGCACAGGGGACTAATAAAGGAACATAAAAGGTGTAGCCAAAGCCATCGAATTGACTTTCTCATGGTTGTAAATGTACTCTTATTAGCTGAGAATCCCATCATGTATGTGAGAAAGCTACACACACACACAAAGATTCTATATAGAACATACAAGAGTATCTCCTTAGGGATGTATACATGAATTCTTAAGGCTGCTGGAAGGATTGCCCCATTTGAGCTAAAGCCAGGCACAACCCTGGCAGGAAAGGGGGTCAGAAAAGACTCCTGGACCAGAAACTACATCTTCCAACAAGGAATATATAAAATTAGATGAGTTTATCCAACAGGGACAAAAACATTTCTACAATGCTAGTGATAATCTGAAATGCATAAACCCCCTGGCTCACCACCAGCCTTGACCAATCCCACGTAGTCCTCCTCCTCCTGCCACATGGACCTTCTGCTTCTTGGGATAGAACCAGCTTCCTCCACACCTGCCACTTCCTTTAATGGAATATTCTTTTTCCTTATCCGCCCCCCACCTCCAGCCAATGGCTACTCACCCATCACGTTTCAGTTCAAATGTTACCTTTGCAAAACTCCTTTCTCTGAGTCTTCATTCTAAATAGAATGTCTCTGCTGGTCTTTTTTGTGGCATCTTATATATATTTGCTTCATCAAATTTATCACAGTCTTTGGTTATGTATTTGTAAAAATATAATATAGAGATATTTATAGATCATCGATCATCATTACCTTCTACCTAAGTGAAGGCAGGCACGACATCTGCTTACTGCTACCTACTTTACTGCAGGGAGCCAAAAGCTAATGGGATGACTAGATAATAAGGGAGCATATAAGAGAGATAAAGTGGGGCGCCTGGGTGGCGCAGTCGGTTAAGCGTCCGACTTCAGCCAGGTCACGATCTCGCGGTCCATGAGTTGGAGCCCCGCGTCAGGCTCTGGGCTGATGGCTCGGAGCCTGGAGCCTGTTTCGATTCTGTGTCTCCCTCTCTCTCTGCCCCTCCCCCGTTCATGCTCTGTCTCTCTCTGTCCCAAAAATAAATAAACGTTGAAAAAAAAAATTAAAAAAAATAATAATAATAAAAAAAAAAAAGAGAGATAAAGTTATTTTCACAGGTCAGAGCTAAAACCAATAGAAAGAAGATAGTTCCAAGGCTATAAATAAAAGTTGGTTATTTCCTCTTATAATTTTAATCAATATTGTACTCATAATGTAAGTTAGTTGTAATGTACATGTATTAAATTATATGTCCCAATCATTATGCTAAGTAAGGAAATTGCCATGTCAATGAGTAATGAGCTGTCAGTCACCAGCGTGTCCGAGAGGAAGCAAGATGATCACCTTGCTTGTGAAAACAAGGTTTCTTGCACATCTCATAGATGCCAGGCACTTTGCTAAATGTTGAGGACACAGAACAAATGAGATAAGATTCCTGAATTCATGGAGCACCTAGTTGAAGAGAGTTCTTAGAGAAGGCATTTTGACCAGAAGGTCCATAATAATTCCGATGGGAACAAGTTGATCTCTTCCCCTCCCCCTCTTTCTCTCTCTCTCAAAATAAATCAGTAAACCTTTTTTTAAAAAATAAACAATAAATAAAATCAACATCATCCCTTATCCTTAGTCCTAGTCATACCAGGATGGTGCCACTACCCAGAAAAAGCAAAGAAACTGGAAACAGTGCTGAGCCCATATTCACATTCATTAGGAAGGTAGAACATGTTGGCCCAATATTTCCCAACACCCGCTCATCAAACAGAATACATTAGGGTAGTTTTTTTCTTTTAAGTTTATCTTTTTGTGAGAGACAGAGAGAGAGCACGCATGAGAGCAAGTGCGTGAGCAAGTGTGTGAGCAGGGAAGACAGAGAGAGAGAAGGAGTGAGAATTCCAAGCAGGCTCTGCACTGTCAGCATGAAGCCAGAGGCAGGGTTTGAACCCACAAACTGTGAGATCACGACCTGAGCTGAAGTCAAGAGTCGGAAGCTTAACCAACTGAGCTACCCAGGCACCCCAAATGTTTTAAAAATCCAGATAATTAGGGGCGCCTGGGTGGCGCAGTCGGTTAAGCATCCGACTTCAGCCAGGTCACGATCTCGCGGTCTGTGAGTTCGAGCCCCGCATCAGGCTCTGGGCTGATGGCTCAGAGCCTGGAGCCTGTTTCCGATTCTGTGTCTCCCTCTCTCTCTGCCCCTCCCCCGTTCATGCTCTGTCTCTCTCTGTCCCAAAAATAAATAAACGTTGAAAAAAAAATTAAAAAAAAAAAAAAAGAAAAAAAAAATCCAGATAATTAGGCACTTTCCCCAACCAATGAACTAGGACTATGTAGAAGTTTTAAGGAATCTATCCTTTTAAATCTCCCTGGCTGTTTCTAGGGATTAGTTAAGTCTAAGAACCACTGCTTTTGACCTTCTGACAACACTACAGCCTGTTTTCATAGAAAAAGGGTGTCGTACCCTTCCCATCTTATGCCTCGTTTTTGTCTTTACGCTCAAGGAAACGCTACAGATAAATATGAATAATATAATCATGTGGATTGAACTTGATCAGGAAGCTTGCCAATTAGCTTGAGGCTAAAGCTTAAACAATTTAAATTCATTCATCCAATCACTTATTACAGTCACGTATTTATCAGTTGTTGTGGAGTGCTTACTGCACGCGAGGCTTGGCACCAGATGCTGGGCATGGAGTGGTAAATACATCATGATGCTTGCTTTTCATCCCATATACCTCTGTGAACAGTCTCATTGGCTGACAGGGGGTGCTGGAACTTTTTAGCTTCTGCTGGCTACCTTAGGTTGAAATGTTTTAGAACCCTTAAGGCAGGGCACCTAAGTGGCTCAGTCAGTGAAGCATCTGACTCTAGCTTGGGTCATGATCTCACAGTTCATGAGTTCGAGCCCCACATTGGGCTCTGTTCTGACAGCTTGGAGCCTGCTTTGGATTCTGTGTCTCCCATTCTCTCTCTCTCTCTCTCTCTCTCTCTCTCAAAAATAAACATTTAAAAATTAAAATAAAAAGAACCTTTAAGGCAAAGATTGTATTTGTTGCCAGGGTGAGGTGGGGACTTCTCCTGAAGGTTACAGCCCAGTTGGAAAGCCAGCCACAAATCATGCTCAAGTTGGTAGCACTCTTTTTTTTTAATTTATTTATCTTTTTTTTTAATTTTTTTTTTAACGTTTATTTATTTTTGAGACAGAGAGACAGAGCATGAACAGGGGACCGGCAGAGAGAGAGGGAGACACAGAATCTGAAACAGGCTCCAGGCTCTGAGCAGTCAGCACAGAGCCTGACGCGGGGCTTGAACTCACAGACCGCGAGATCATGACCTGAGCCGAAGTCGGACGCTTAACTGACTGAGCCACCCAGGCACCCCTAATTTATTTATCTTGAGAGAGAAGGAGAGAACATGAGCAGGGTAGGGGCAGAGAGAGAGAGGGAGAGAGAGAATCCCAAGCAGGATCCGCACTGTCAGCACAGAGCCCAATGTGGAGCTCCATCTCACAAACAGTGAGATCGTGACCTAAGCCTAAACCAAGATTCGTATGCTTAACTGATGGAGCCACCCAGATGTCCCTGATAGTGCTCTTAAGAAATAAATTATATCCCAGTCTTATTGGCTGGGTGGTGTTGTCCAAAGGACATTAATTCTATCTTCCCTTTAATCACATTCCAGAACTGTATACAGGCCAACTAGAACAATAAAGGCAGCTGTGCAGCCAGACATACGAAACTATTTAAATGGCAGCTTTCCTGAGATTTTTCCAATGCTCACTGGCATCTATGAATCCATTTCCAGCTCAGGTCTCAGGGTAGCCACCCGGCCAGACATGTGGGCTACAGTGCTGTAGCAGTGGCATGGCATTTTGCCAAACTCTGTTGCCCTGGCTGGTTTCTGTTGTCAGTGTCCACACTGCAGCTCTCTTTGCTCTTTCCCCAATGATTGGAAGGTTATGGAGAGTTCTGCCAACAGCCAAGGTCTCTAAAGTACCCTGGACCTTTGAAGATACCAAGCAAGTTCTGAAAGGATGATAAAAGGCAATCTCATCTGGGATATTGCTTTTTTTCTTCTCTTTTTTTTAGAGAAAAGGAGAGCGAGTGAGTGGAGGAAGGGCAGAGGGAGAGGGAGAGAATCCCAAGCAGGATCCACACCCAGCTCAGAGCCCAATGCGGAGCTTGATCCCCAACCCTCGGATCATGACCTGAGCCGAAATCAAGAGTTGGATGCTCAACCGGCTGGCCACCCAGGCGCCTGTGGGATATTGCTTTTTAAACAAACCTTCATATTAAATGGGTGCAGATTGCCTCATGGTTTGAAACTTTTTATCCCAGAGTGTTGCCCGCAATGAGGAGATTCTTTGGCACTAAACAATCATGATTCACTCTTAATTGGGCCCCATGTTTACCCCACAGCTCTTCCCTGCTCTTATGAAGTAGATCCTATTTTTTTTAATTTTTTTTTAACATTTATTTATTTTTGAGACAGAGAGAGACAGAGCATGAGCAGGGGAGGGTCAGAGAGAGAGGGAGACACAGGCTCCAGGCTCCAAGCTGTCAGCCCAGAGCCTGACGCGAGGCTCGAACTCACGGACCGTGAGACCATGACCTGAGCCGAAGTCAGACATCCAACCAACTAAGTCACCCAGGCACCCCAAGTAGATCCTATTTTTCTAGGACTATCTCTCAGCCTGCCTCTGCTTTGGAACTTGCTAAGCCTTCTCCCTTCACTCTTTGCAACATTGGCTTTTCTCTCTCTCTCTCTCTCTTTCTCTAATGTATACACCCCTTTAATTATATGACTGGACTAAGAGTAAAAAAAAAAAAAGCAAAAAGCAAAACACAAAACAAACCTATTTAGTTTTTAAGCTAGCGATGATCACCAGTGATGATCAGAAATGATCACCAGGAAGCTTAGCTCTGTCTTTGCCTTGGCCAAGAACTCTTTATTTTTGGACCTTCAATGGGCCAGAGAAAAATGGATTTCCATTAGAGCCTGGAAGAATGAGTATGACTGCAATTCATTGGTCATTTGATCCCACTATTTTACCAGGGTCAGTCTCTCTCTGACCCTACCTTGATTCCAATAATTTCATACTCTTGTTCAGCTAGTGGAATGAATGTTGGTTTCTCACGCCTGGGGAGAGCATTGGATCCTTGAGAGAAGCTGGGACATTCACTCTCTAGTTGTCCCCGTGAGCTCTGACAATGGTAACCATCAGATGTAAACCACTTTGAAGTCCCACTTCCACTCTGCACACCCTGACTCTCAACAGTGAATTGTAAGAATAAAGAGCTGTCCTTTTAAGGTATGAGATGAGGAATTAATAACGAGTGCGGGGCACAATTACTAGTCAAATGTATTTATTTCTAATCTAAATGCTCCTCTCATTAGCACTGTTTGACCTCAGGAGAATAATGAGGTCAAAGAGGTAAAAAGAATACATGTGGCCAGAATTATATAATACCATTATAATAAGGTAATAAAACAGTGTAATAAATGTCCTGACATTTAATATTCAGGACAACTAGCAATCTCAAGGATTTAAAAGCTTAGAAATTTCCTTTGGCGATGATAAGCATGTCTGTGGACTTGGTCACCCATTTACATTTTATTATGACGTAAGAAGGTTTGCTTATAAATTGAGAAAACAAACTATATCCATGTGGGCCAACTTCAGGGTACAATGGGAAAACAAACCTACTAACATTTGCTTTTTTGAGTGGAACAGAAGCTTTCAGTAGAGTGACTGATTTATTCAGGGTGTTGTTTTGTTTGTGCTTCTTTGTTTTAACCGCAAATAAAAGAGAAAGGGAAAGAAAGGGAGAGAAGCAAAGCCCACTCCTCTTTGACAGATCACAGGACCCTCAGGACCATCTTTTTCTTGGATGCATCCATGTTTGTATAACTAAGCATGCCTGCATTTGGAGTTTGCAAGGAAATGTGTCCAACAACCTGCTCACTAACCAGAAAGCACAGACTGAATGGTTAAGAACCTGACCCATATATTTTAAAGGTACCTTTAAAAGAACCTCTTTAAAGATACTCAGTTCTCAAGATGATTCAGCTAGGGGGCAATGGTCCGATTTAGCTGTCTACTATCGTTTTCCATGAACCATGTCTCAACAGTGGTTGGAGGAGTAGCTTCAGCAGTGTTAAAGGAGCCCCATGGGGACATCCTCTCTGGCTTAGGAATTAAAAAATCTCAAGAGAATGTCACTCCTACCCACAAGCCACAGTCTACAAAAGAATAATGTTCAGGGTGCCTGGGTGGCTCAGTTGGTTAGGTGTCCAAATCTTGATTTTGGCTCAGGTTATGATCCCAGGGTTGTGAGATTGAGCCCTGCCTTGGGTTCAGCACTGAGCATGGAGCCTGCTTGGGATTCCCTCTCTCTCTCTCTCTCTCTCTCTCTCTCCTCTCCTCACTCACCCATGTGTGCACACACACAAGCCCTCTCTATCTCTAAAATAAAATTAAAAAAAAAAAAGAACATTCCTTAGTCTATCAGAGAGCAGATGTTGTAAAGTAACCTAATGAACTAAAATCATGCTTTTCCAAGGAGAAAGGGCCATACAACTATTTCACTCCCATTGGCAGGCCAGCAGTGGAGATAACTGTCAAAAAATGAGAGAAGAACAAACACCCGTAGATTTAGTAGTCAACATTTCAAAACTTCCCATCAAGCTAACACCTTTTAAGAAGTCTATTAGTTATTTGAAAGTTGTACGTTGATGATAATGGCTAGCATTTAGCACGTCAAACTTCGCACACTGTGCACCTTTCAGCTCTTGATCACCCACTGCAGTAGGTAACACTGTTTTATAGATAAGGAAGTCAAAGCTTGGCCAAAGGGAGCTGCAAGCCTACTAGTCCACAAAGACTAGTCTTCGGATCATATCACTCTTTTCCTGCTGCTTATTAGATGAGATTGGAAATCAGGCGGTGCTTATATTGCTACAATTCTCTGAATATCTCGGGCAGATATTCTTTCAAATCCTAAGAAATTACTGTGTCCATTCCAGGGGAAGGAAAAACATAACTTTTTTTTTTTTTAATTTTTTTTCAACGTTTTTATTTATTTATGGGACAGACAGAGACAGAGCATGAATGGGGGAGGGGCAGAGAGAGGGAGACACAGAATCGGAAACAGGCTCCAGGCTCCGAGCCATCAGCCCAGAGCCTGACGCGGGGCTCGAACTCACAGACCGTGAGATCGTGACCTGGCTAAAGTCGGACGCTTAACCGACTGCGCCACCCAGGCGCCCCAAAACATAACTTTTTTAAACATATGGATATGTTAACTGCCTAAAATCATCTGAACTGATTCTTTTAATTCTTGAAGGAATTGTGCAAGAAATTAAAGATGCACAAAGATTGCGTACACCTTGAGAGGCATAAACGGGGTGCCTAAACTCCTCTCTGCAACAGCATCTTTGACTGCTTTTCCTGAGATGATAAATTTCTGAAATTATGATGAAAGTTGTTATTAAAGGCAGTAGAATCCAGGGGCACCTGGGTGGCTCAATCGGTTTAGTGTCCGACTCTGTATTTCAGCTTGGGTCATAATCTCACAGTTGTGAGACTAAACCCCAGGCCGGGCTCTGCTCTGACAGCGTGGAACCTGCTTGGGATTCTCTCTCTCTCTCTCTCTCTCTCTGCTCCTCCCCCACTGGCACGTGCACGCATGTGCGTTCTCTCTCTTTTCTGTCAAAATAAATAACTTTAAAATTTTTTTAAAGAATAATCCATATTAGCAATGGTATGTAACACACTCCTGATCAACTTTTATATTTAGAACTTAACCCAACTTCTATTTCAATAAATTAGTTCAGGATGGTATTGTCTCACTTGAACATGAAGACTGTTGAGAAAGAGAAAACATATTTCCTAATGTAAGTACAAATGTAAGAATTTTGTGCTTTTTTAAAACAATCGTGTGTGTGTGGCAACAAAGTGTTTCCGCTGGTTTCATAACCACTTCCCACTCTCTGTCAGGGCACAGGGCTCAGGGGACCTTGCTGAGCTCACCCTGCCACTGAGGAGTCAGCAAGATGATGCTGATGGGGACGACGACGACGATGGATCGTCGTGAAACGTTTACCCAGTGCTTCATGTGAGATCATCTGACTCAACAGTCACAACAGCTTTATGAAGAAGACGTTATTGTAACTTCAGTTCCGAGTGGATTCTTTACTCCACCATGCCTCTGAGTCTCTGGAGGGAACCATGATGAAGATAGTCTCTGGAACTCCTGGCTGGAACTTCTTATGTGAGATCTTTGGCTGATGAGCTTAAGATTGTGGGATTCTGAGTCACCTGGGTGGCTCAGTTGGTTAAGTGAACGACTTTGGATTTCAGCTCAGGTCATTGTCTCACAGTTCCTGACATCAAGCCCCAAGTCAGGCTCTGCACCAACAGTGTGGTGTCTGCTTGGGATTCTCTCTCTCTCTCTTTACCCTTCCCCCCTCAAAATAAATAAATAAACGTGTTTTTTTAATAAAAAAAAAAAAGATTGTTGGATCATAGCAAGTCCCACCCTTGGAAATTAAGGATGTGGATAAATGAAATGCAAACTGGGATACTTGCTCTCCCGGCTCAGCCATCACATCAATCTCATTGATGAGCAAGTGCTTATTGCGGCTCCCAGGTGCTGGGGAGTGCTCCTAGGTCAGCTCTTCACCATCTGCTTAGAAACAACCATCCTACAACTAGTGTGGAAGTTGTAAATTACTTGGAGACACTTTCTGAAGCAACCTCATGCCATCAACACAACAACCAGACACTCAGATCTACAATGTCAGAAAAGAATGTTTAAGAACACGATCGTGTCCTTTGAAAAAAAAAGCTTCAGGGGTGCCTGGGTGGCTCAGTTGGTTGGGCATCCAGCTTCAGCTCAGGTCATGATCTCACGGTTTGTGGGTCAAGCCCCACGTCGGGCTCTGTGCTGACAGCTCAGAGCCTGGAGCCTGCTTCAGATTCTGTGTCTCCCTGTCTCTGCCCCTCACCTGCTCACACTCTGTCTGTCTCTCTCTCTCTCTCAAAAATAATAAACATTAAAATTTTTTTTTAATAAAATAATTAAAACTTTAAAAATCCTTCATTTTCAACTGATGTTGTTTCATGAAGTCACCTATTACAAGGTGCTCTGCTCTAGACCATTTTGAAGCAAACCTCAGATACAAAGTCACTCGTGTAAATATTTCAGCATGCAATAAGAGGAGTTAACAAAAAAAAAAAACCAGAACTGTATCTCATTATTATATTTAAAAATTAATAACAGCTCATTAATATTATCAAATATTCAATCAGCATTCAAATAACTCTGATTGTTTGCTAATTGCTTTCATAGTTTTTCTGAATACTGTGTTCATCTTTATGGTTACTATAGGTCATCATTTTCCAAAGTGTGTTCCCTGAGATATTAATTGATGTTATGCAACTAAAAAAAAAAAAAAAATCTCATGGGCTCATAAATTTAGCAAACACTGAACTAAACAAAGTTAAACAGTTTTATTTCCTGCATGGCCTTCCTAATCTTTCAATATGTTAATGTGCATTGAGACTCTCCGAAAAAGGGATCTGGCCTAGAGTTTACCAAATCTGTTGGAACATGGGTTTCTTCCTCTGATCCAAACCCAAACCATAGGAAATACTACCAGAGACAAGTCACTTAATTTTTGTGACAGCTTTCTCTCCCCTGTGAAAAATGTGATGGGATTGGTTTTGTCTAGAAGTCTTAATGATGATCAATATGGTCTTTCCAAAGCCTGCATTCTATTACTAACTGGATTCCAGAACTGTAGTTACTAACAAAGTAACTACAGTGTGGTTAGACCAATGAACACCAATGAATTGTAGTTGCTAACAAAGTAACTATAGTTACAGTAACTGCAGGTGTGGGCAAGCCAATGAACACCACGTGTTTGTAAGCAAGAGTTCAACATATATTGAACGGATACAGGGTCTGGATACATGGCTAAGGAGGTGCAGAATATTGAAACTGGCACTGCCCTTGGAGTTCAGAGCATGAGGTCAGACTTGCTGAGCAAGCAGAGCTGTTATCTATCAGGAAAGTAGCCTATGGTGTTTCAACATCCATAATGACAACATTTTCCCAAAACCAGTATGACCCAGTGTATTAAAAGGGCATTTTGTTATTACAAGGGGTTGGAGATAAGCCACCTGAGAAATATAGATTCAATTCCAAAACAAAAGAATATCCAGGACATCTTACCAGTTGACAGGAATAACAGGATGGAACATTTGAAATTAGAAATCTCCCAAAGGTTTGCAATGAGGAATGGCCACACAGGCTTATCTGGTTCAAGCACTTACTTTTCCATTTCTCCTGAGGTACATGCTATACTTCTAGCACTCACTCATAATCCTAAAAGCAATACTGTGGGGGAAAAGTAATTCAACTTGTGTTTCGAAACGAAGAAATATGCATTTGCAGAAGACAATTCTTTTTTCCATCGCCTGGCAGTGGAGGTCAGGGAGAACATGGAAAGCTGACAATGATATTAGCTTAGGATTGCCCTTATTTGATCCAGGCGACCCTGATATTTTTATAAAAACATTTTATAAAATTCCCAGGAAACCACCCTCCACCAGGGCTGGTTATGAAAATGCCCCCTACGTAATGGAATGCCTACCTGCCAAGAATCTTTCTTAAGACAAGTAGAGTTCAGCACCCCAGGGGTTATATTTTATTTCAAGATCTTACTTAGCTGACTAGCTTCACCTTGGGCAGAAGCAGCAATCAACATGAGTGATGCTAATTGGGATGCTGGTTGATTTCTGTTTTCTTTTGCATTAACTGCTCTGGGAACAAAGTTAGAAAAGTTTGTTTTTCCTGGCAGGCATTGGGAACATGACTGCAATTACCACCCACTCATCTTCCAAACTAAGGCTATAAAGAGTGAAGGATGTCAGTGTCTCCTTCCACTGCAGTGACACTTGGAATTGCTAGTCTGTACGAGTTTCTCTCTGGCTTCCTGATTAATGACTAGGCATCTGTATTGAGGCATTATCGCTGGAAACCTTCAAGGTGCTGGGCCCTGGGCTTGTCACAGGGACTAAGCAGGTACAAGGCGGGCCCTAGACCTCCGGGGTTTGCAGTCGGATTGGGCGATGAAGCTAAAAAGTGATGGTACTTGTAAGCTCCCTTCTTTCCAACTTTTTGTTATGAAAATGTCAGCGGTCTCAAAAGCTGAAGGATAATGTATACTGAGCACTTATATTCATCACTTCTATTAAAAATCTAACATCTGCTGTTTCTTGCTTTATAACTGTGTGTGCATGTGTGTGAGTGAGAGAGAGAGAGAGAGAAAGAGATTGTCGAACAACTTGAAAGCAGCAGGTATCACTACACTAAAAGTCCCTAAAATAACTCAGCTACTTCTCTTAGAAGTAAGAACATTCTCCTCCCATTTAACCACAATATTAATATCATATCTAAGATAGTATTCCATAATACCATCTAAATTCCCATGTATATTCAAATATCCCAACTTGTCCCCCCCAAAATGTTATTTGTTTTGTTCTAACCAGCATCCAATTAGAAATTGACACATTAGATTTGGCCATTCCTTTTTGTGAGGCGGGCGAGGGGGCACTTCTAATCAGCATTCCTCTTTTCTTCAGTACGTTGACTCATTGACTTTTTATTTTATTTTATTTTTTTTAATTTTTTTTCAACGTTTATTTATTTTTGGGACAGAGAGAGACAGAGCATGAACGGGGGAATGGCAGAGAGAGAGGGAGACACAGAATCCAAAACAGGCTCCAGGCTCTGAGCCATCAGCCCAGAGCCCGACGCGGGGCTCGAACTCCCGGACCGCGAGATCGTGACCTGGCTGAAGTCGGACGCTTAACCGACTGCGCCACCCAGGCGCCCCGACTCATTGACTTTTTAAAGAGGTCAGGCCAGTTACAGATTATCTCACTTTCTTATTATCTGATTTTCCTGATTGCTCCCTCATGGTGTCTATTAACTTTTTTCTCTGTCAATGTTTTCTGTAAACTGAAAGTTAGGCCTAAAGTCTTGATTAAACATGTTTGACAAGAAAACTTCATACCTTCATACATTGCTAGTAGGAATGAAAGATGGCACAGCCACTTTGGAAAACAGTCTGGCAGTTCCTCAAAGTAGTAAATATTCCCAAAATATTGGGAATAAGGCAAGAATGCCCCCTGTCACCACTCCTTTCAACATCAGACTAGAATTACTAACTATTGCAGTAAGACAAGAAAAGGAAATAGAAATGATTCCAATTGGGAAGGAGGAAATAAAAACTGTCTTTGTTTACAGGTGACGCAATCATCTATATAGAAAATCTAAAAGTATCAACAACAACGACAACAAAAGTCCTGGAACTAATAAGCAAGGTTGCAGGGCACAAAGTTAATATACAAAAGTCAATCTCTTTCCTATATACTAGCAGCGAACAAGTGGAATTTGAAATTAAAAACACAATATCATTTACACTAGTCCCCCCCCCCAATGAAGTACTTAGGTATAAATTTAACAAAATATGTATAAGGCCTAGATGAGTAAAACTACAAAACTGTTAAATGCAAAGAAGAACTAAATATTGAAGAGAGATTCTGTGTTCATGAATAGGAAGATTCAATATGGTGAAGATGTCAGTTCTTCCTAACTTGATTTATAGATTTGATGAATTCCAATCAAAATCTCAGCAAGTTATTTTGTGGATATCAACAAATTGATTCTAGAATTTATATGGAGAGGCACAAGACCCAGAATAGCCAACCTAATACTGGGAGAGAAGAACTAATTTGGAGAACAGTGCTTCTCAACTTCAAGACTTGCTATAAAACCACATTAACCAAGGCAGTGTGGTATTGGTGAAAGAACAAACAAATAGAAATTGCAGAAGTAGACCTGCACAAGTATTGTCAACTGATCTTCAACAAAGGAGCAAAGGCAACAGGATGGAGAAAAGGTGATGTTTTCAACAAGTGGTCCTGGAACAGCTGGACATCTACATGTCAAAAGAAAAGAAAAGAAAAGAAAAGAAAAGAAAAGAAAAGAAAAGAAAAGAAAAGAAAAGAAGAAACAGATATTACACCTTCACAAAAATTAACCCAAAATGGATCACAGACCTAAATGTAAAAGGCAAAACTATAAAGCTCCTAGAAGATAACATAGGAGAACACCTAAGTGACCTTGGGTCTGGTGATAACACTGAAGACATACATAATCCATCAAATCAATAATTGATAAACTAAGTTTTATTAAAATTTAAAAATTCTTCTCTACAAAAGACAATTCAACAGAATGAGAAGACAAGCCACGGACTGGAAGAAAGTATTTGCAAATGACACATCGGATAAAGGACTGTTGCCCAAAATAGGTAAAGAATTCCCGTGACTCAACAATAAGAAAACAAAAAACCCTATTTAAAAATGGGCCAGTAGATCCTGGCTGGCTCAGTCAGTGGAGCATGTGACTCTTGATGTCACCAATGTGAGTTTGAGCCCCATGTTCAGTGTAGAGATTACTTAAAACCTTTAAAAATAAATAAAATAAATAAAAAATAAAAATGGGCCAAAGGCCTTAACAGACACCTTATCAAGGGAAACATACAGATGAGAAATAAGAGCATGAATAGATGCTCCACATCATGTATCACCAGGGAAATGTTAATTAAAACAATGAGACACCACTGTATGCCTCTTAGAACAACCATAATCACACTGAATGCTGGTGAGGATGTGGAACAACAGGGACTCTCATTCATTGGTGGTAGGAATACAAAATTGTACACCTATTTTGGAAGACAGTTTGAGGGTTTTTTTGATGAGTAAACATATTCTTACTATATGATTGAGCAATTATACTTTTTGGTACTTACCCAAAGGAATTGAAAACTTACATCCACACAAAAAGCTGTAAATGTATGTTTATAGGTGATTTATTAATAATTGCCAACACTTGGAAACAACCAAGATGTCCTGTAGTATAGTAAATGGATACATAAACTATGGTCCATCCACACAATGGAATAGTATTCAGCACTAAAAAGAAATGAGCCATCAGGCCATGAAAAGACATGAGAAACTTTAACACATATTACTAAGTGAAAAGAAGTCCATCTGAAAGGGGCATATGCTGTATGATTCCAACTACAAGACATTCTGGAAAAAGCGAAACTATGAAGACAATAAAAAGATCAGTGGTTTAAGGGGTTGGAGTGGGAGGGAGGGATGAATAGGTGGAACACAGAGGATTTTTAGGCAACAGTGAGAGTGAACCTTAATTAAATACCCTAATACAAACCCTAATACAAACTTTGGGGAATTATGATGCATCATTTGTAACAAATGTGCCACGTTCATGGGGAATGTGGATAATGGGGGGCAGGGGGATGTGTGGGGGCAGGAGCTCTATGGAAAATCTCTGTACTGTCCTCTCAATTTTGCTGTAAAACTAAAAGTATTATAAAAAAATAAAGTTTTAAGAAAACATTCTAATAATACACAATATTAACAGAATAAAGGAGAAAAAAATTTAATTGTATTTAAAGTTATATATGTATATAATTATATATAAAATATAGAGTTGGCATATGATCCAGCATTTTTTTAAATCTTTATTTATTTTTGAGAGAGAGAGGGAGACAGAGTGTGAGCGGGGAGGGACAGAGAGAGAGGGAGACACAGAATCCGAAACAGGCTCCAGGCTCTGAGCTGTCAGCACAGAGCCTGATGCGGGGCTTGAACTCACGAGCTGTGAGATCATAACCTGAGCTGAAGTCAGATGGTTTACCGACTGAGCCACCCAGGAGCCCCCAACATTTTTTTTAATGTTTGTTTATTTTTGAGAATGAGAGAGCGAGAGTGCGAGCAGATGAGGGGCAGGAAAAGAGGGAGGCAGGAGATCTGAAGTAGGCTCCACACTGTCAGCAGAGAGCCTGATGCAGGGCTCAAACTCATGAACCGTGAGATCATGACCTGAGCTAAAGTCGGATGCTTAACTGACTGAGCCACCCAGGCACCCCTGATCCAGCATTTCTACTCCAAGGCATATACCCAAGAAAGAAATGAAAAAAAAATATGTCCACACAAAAACTCGTACAAGAGTGTTAACAGCAGCATTATTCATAATAGCTAAAAAGTGGGAAAAAAACAAGTGCCATCAACTGATAGATAAATAAAATGTGGTACATTCCATTCCATGCAATGGGATATTAGTTGCCATAAAAAAAAAATGAAGCACTGATGGGCAGATAAACCTTGAAAACACACTAGGTGCAAGCAGCCAGTCACAAAAGACCACAAATTATATGACTCCATTGATGTGAAGTATCAAAAAAAAGTGAATCTACAGAAACACAAAGTAGGGTAGCAGTTTCCCAGGGCTGGGGGCAATGGGAGGGGGATATGAGAGTGACTGCTAATGGGTCTGGAGCTTGTTTTGAGGGTGATGAAAATATCCTGAAATTAGACTCTGGCAATGGTTGTACAACTCCATGAATAAAACAAAACAAAACAAAACAAAACAAAACAAAACAAAACAACAACAACAACAACAAAATACCTGAACTGTATACCTTGTAAGTGGGTGAATTGTATGGTGTGTGAATTGTATCTCGGTAAAGCTGTTAGAGACGGTATTGTGCATTTTATATTGCACCACATCAAGGGACCCATAATTTCAGGTTGTCCTTCCGTAAATAATGCTCATTTTGACCTCTTGATTAAAGAGGTGATCCCAGGTCTCTCCAGAGAAAAGGCATGCTTCCCCTTTGCAAATAGTGCGTAATCTGTGGATTGATGGATTAAAAACACACAAACATCTGCTCCCTGAAACCTTCTCACCTAATGTTCAAGTGTATTCTGACAAGCCTTGCTCGAGTCAACCATTTCACCAGTCTGAGAACTACAGAATAACCAGCACCACTTTTACAGATGCAAAACCTTGGGTGGCTTGATGGAGTTTCCAGGGTCACTAGGCATGTTGGTGGTACAACAGAGGCTCAAACCCAGGCCTTCCTTTTCTATTTTATTTTTTAATTTTTTTTTTCAACGTTTATTTATTTTTGGGACAGAGAGAGACAGAGCATGAACGGGGGAGGGGCAGAAAGAGAGGGAGACACAGAATCAGAAACAGGCTCCAGGCTCTGAGCCATCAGCCCAGAGCCCGACGCGGGGCTCGAACTCACGGACTGCAAGATCGTGACCCGGCTGAAGTCGGACGCTTAACCGACTGCGCCACCCAGGCGCCCCCCAGGCCTTCCTTTTCTAGTCCAAAACTCACGCCATTGTCTTATCTTAGGCTGCCATTCACCGGTGTGGAAAGACGGCTTCTGCCACCTATGCAACCTTGAGCAAGTTACATAACCTCTCTGTGCCTGGATACCTTGGCTATAAAAGAAGGATTGAAGTAATAACAACCTCACTGAGGTTTTGTGAAAATTAAATGAATTTGAGAACAGTTCCTGGCAATAGAGTCCTCAAAAACATTGGCTATCATTACATTTTACAAAATGTTTGGATAGCAATTTGCAAAATATAGGATACGCAGAGGCCGACAGCAGCCAACTGCCTTTCCTTCTGAAACGTGGCATTGACCCTGCTCAGTGGGCACCTGTGGGGACTTCTACTGCAAGAGGCAGCATAGGCTCCAGAGAGAGAGAGGTCAGGATTGGAACCAGAAAATCTGGGTTGTCACATCTCACTTCTGCTACCAACCACCACATGATCCAAAGTGAGTCCCTTCTCTTCTCTAAGCCTCAGTCTCTACAATGGTAGATGGAAAAGTTGGACTAGTTTACGAACCAGGACCCTTTCCACCTCGTGAGATTCTAGGAGCCTTCAGTGGGGGCCACAGTCAGTACATTCTGCTCAGGGCTGTCAGCGGGATGTAGAGCTTTCTCTTTGAACGGTAAGGCATTGCTTCTCCACAGAGTTGGGGCACATCAGAGCACCCACGGTTACTCAGGGTCGCCTCCACTTACTCATTCATCAGAAGGGGAGATGTATGGGGCGCCTGGGTGGCTCAGTTGGTTAAGCGTCTGACTTCAGCTCAGGTCACGATCTTGCGGTCCGTGAGTTCAAGCCCCGCGTCGGGCTCTGGGCTGATGGCTCAGAGCCTGGAGCCTGCTTCCAATTCTGTGTCTCCCTCTCTCTCTGCCCCTCTCCCGAGCCACCTGAGTTCATCCATCTCTCAGGTGCATATGTAATTTTTTAGGTAGTTACTATTATTATGAGTCATTTATAGCTCACTGTGTTGATGTCACAAAAGTTATGCTAATTTTCTTTGATTTGTTTTCTACTTGTTACTCTATCTGCAACTTATCAGCAATCATGTTTGTCCAAAAAACAGAATTTGTGGGGGAAAACTATAAATCTTTGGTTGCATGAGGTCTCTTTGATGTGCATCTGTATACAATATGAAGCATGTCTAAATAGTATGTTATATTGATGATTGAGAAACACTAGGTGTATATTCAACTAGACATTCTGTGTACAATACATGCCTTCTTAGCACTGTAGAAGACATAGTAGGCACTCAGTCAGCAAAGGTAACTGGTCAACTGACTGAGGAATTACAGCATATCATGGGAAAAAGTGGCTGGAAAAATGTGTCCAAGCTGATTCATTAACATCAATTGCTAAAGTTTATGAGCAATATGCTGCTTAAGTACTATTTCCATTACTCCTGGGTCTTCAGTGCCTTGAACGGTGCCTGGTACAGAGAAGGTAATATATAATTACTAGAGGCTGTAGTGATGTTGAAACACATCCACAAATCCTGATGCTCTTCCTTTCAAGAGGTAGGATGTAATTCCTCTCCCCTTTGAGTGTGGGCTGGATTTAGTGGCTCATTTCTAATGAAAAGAACAAAGCAGATGAGATGATGTATGGTTTCAGGGACTAGGTAATAAAAGGCACGGTGGCCTCCTCCTCACTCATTCTATGAAATCGCTCACTCTGGGCGAAGTGAATGGACATGTCAGGAGCAACCCTATGGTAAAGCCCACACAATGATGAAATGAATAATGAAGAACCGAGGCCTCCAGCCAACAGCCATGTCAGTGAGCCATCTGGAATGGAATTCTCCAGCCCCAGCAGCCCCATGAGAGACCCTGAGCCAGAACATCTAGCTCAGCTGTTCCCAGATTCCTGACCTTCAGAAACCTTATGGGATAATGGATGACGTGTTATAAGCCACCAAGTTCTGGAATACTTTGACAGTTAGCAATAGGTAACTAATACAGATGCACAAATGAATAAATAGAAAATGTGTTGCATATGTATGTATCCAGAGGAATGTCAACAACTAGACATCTTTCTTTTTTTCTTATAACTTCTCTAATTTATTCCTTACTTGTGTCCTTCCTTGACGTATTCCTTATTTGATTGAAGTCCATGGATTATTTTGTGGCAGAACTGTCAAAAGTGATAATAAAAACGTTGGGGCGCCTGGGTGGCGCAGTCGGTTAAGCGTCCGACTTCAGCCAGGTCACGATCTCGCGGTCCGTGAGTTCGAGCCCCGCGTCGGGCTCTGGGCTGATGGCTCAGAGCCTGGAGCCTGTTTCCGATTCTGTGTCTCCCTCTCTCTCTGCCCCTCCCCCGTTCATGCTCTGTCTCTCTCTGTCCCAAAAATAAATAAAAAACGTTGAAAAAAAAATTTAAAAAAAAAAGTGATAATAAAAACGTAATGGAATATGACGTGATCTGATTGAGATCAAGTGAAAGATGCGGAGGGTCTGGCTAACTGGAGGGAAAGCCCAGAAAAATCCCACTCACAAGGGGCAAAATACTCTTCCTTCTGTGTCTTTTCCACACTCATACGTGAACTGCCAGTCCTCTCTGCAATCCCTTTATAGGGAGTAAAGTTGCTTCCTGCTCCTTCCTTTTAGCTTAGGGGAAAAACAAAAAAAAGACAAGGAAGCTGTGGATTTTTTAGCAGCAGCAACCAGCTGTAGAGTAAGCCGTGTTATCTGCGAGAAACAGGAACATTTCAATCAGGGCTAAAGTGATTTCTTTAAGGATAAGGGCCCAAATATATCTCAAATGGAATTTTCCAGGAGGAGCACACGTTGTGAGTCCAGCTCCCATGGGCTCATCATTTAGTAGACTCAGAAGCCGGGTAAGGGATTACAGGGGCATCTCTTTCAGACTTACCTAGTTCGGTTGGTTTCATTGTGGTGTAAATAGATCCCAACTTCAGGGTAAGTGCATAGTAGAGGTGACACTCACTGCTTCAACAGCAGCAGATTAACCCCCAAATGTAAGGATTCAAACAGGGCAGATGATTATTTCTCACATCCATGAAGTTACGACTCCTGTTCCTGGTCAGCAGGAGCCTCTCTCTCCTAAGCCAGGGAACTACTCCCTTCCATCTTGTGGCTCCACCTTCTGCAACATAGAGCTTCCAGATCACTGTCCTCATCTGCGTCTAGTGCATAGGTGGAGAGAGCACACAAAGAATCACATGTTGGGTAATTCGTGGGCCTGGGCCAGAGGCAGCTCGCATGGCTTCTGCTCACATTCTATCTGCTGCAATTCTGTCATGCGGCCTCCTGACCACAAGGGGAGCTGTTATGCCCAGGAGGAAGGGGAGACACTTGAACAACTAGCCAGTGTCTGTCACAGTGATGGTGCCACTCACCTCCCTACCACTGCAGATCACCTCCTCAGCTGGCACCTCCTTCCCCGATGCTTCTGCACCTGTCCCTACTGTATTACTCATTGCCCAGTACCATCGCTTATTGATCTGTCCTTCCACTTTTCCATTGGAGTCTGGAGAGCAGACAGTGTCTTTCCGTTTGTGTATCCACAGCATGTGGCAAAGAGTAGGGACTCATTTTGAGTGACAAATGGATAAACAGAAGGGCGACTAATATGTTACTCACAATTAGACCAGGTAAGAGAAAATGGATAGTCGTGTAGTGTGACCACTCTTTAATGTGAAAAGGGAAAATATAGGGGATAGCTCAGTCATGCCATGTTAGAAAGGGCAGTTTGGGGGCACCTGGGTGGCTCAGTCAGTTAAGCATCAGACTTCGGCTCAGGTCATGATCTCATGCACGGTTCGTGGTTTCGAGCCCTGCGTCAGGCTCTGTGCTGACAGCTCAGAGCCCGGAGCCTGCTTCAGATTCTGTATCTCCCCCTCTCTCTGCCCCTCCTCTGCTCGTGCTCTGTCTCTGTCTCTCAAAATTGAATAAACGTTTTAAAAAAAAGATTTTAAAAAAGAAAGGGCAGTTTTTCTGGTTCTGTAACCTATCTATGCAGCACTTATAAGTGCCAAGGATGAGAATTTGAGCATTTATTATAGTCTGACAATGGACAATGTGAAATCTCCCTCCAACACTCACATTTTTAAAAAAAGATCCAGTATTTATTGCCAGGGCCCATGACAGCAAGAGAGTTGGACCCATAGGGAAAAAAATACCGGGAAGCTGACTTTGACACAATGGAAAGAAAGGACACTGGAGTCAATGTCAGGAACTCAGAAGTTCTTGTGTTGATTCTGCCCTTGACTGGTGGTATATCCTTGGATAAATCATTTGATCTTTCTGTGCCTTAGATTTCTTGTCTGTGGACTGCTTGGTCTCTCGTGTGTTGAATTTTAAGATTTCTTGAACAAGCTACTTTGTGAGGTACTTAGCTCCCCATCACCTGAGAGCCTTTGAGCAAAGATGAGATGGTCTTCACGACACCAATAGGCACATTTATTGACTGTTCACTATGTTCCTAGCAGCATGCTGAGTACTTCTCTGCATATTTCCTCTTAAGAACAGTGAAAGGTAGGGGGCACCCGTCTGGCTCAGTTGGTGGAGTGTGCAACTCTTAATCTCAGAGTGGTGAGTTTGAGCCCCATGTTAGGTGTAGATTACTTAAAAATTAAACGACTTTTTAAAAAAAGAACACTGAGAGGTAGTTATTAATATTATCCCCTCTTTATAGATTAGGCAGCTGATGCTTACAGAAGCTAAATCATTTCCAGAAAGCCACCCTGCTACCCAATGGTGGTACCAGGATTTGGGCCAGGTCAGCACTCTTGCTGCATGAACTGGATGAGAAATCTCACTTGGGTAAGAAATCTGTGTGGATGGCCTCATAGGGATGTTTCCTCCTTAAAGATTTTATACAGTAAGAATTTGAGGGCCTAGCCCAGGAAGGAGAAATGGGAAACCCCATACCAAACTCACCCTTCCTCTATTTCTTAGGATCTTATCATTGCATTTCAGTTATCAGGAAGAGCTATTAGGGGTCTAGGAAAGGCTTCTGAGCTGGGAGGAGTTGACCAAAGTAAACCACAAAGGCTTTGGGAAGTTTTCTGCTCAGTGGGCAGAGCAACCAAGACTCAATGTACAAGACTTGAAATGGCTCTATTTCAGTGGTTTACTTCTTGATTTTTTTTTTTTTTGCTTGCTTTTTAACTAATGAAACTGCCTTTTTAGGATGCTATAGAAAGGTGACATAGCAGCATAACCCAAGAAGTGCCCTTGGCCCTGCACTTCCAAAGGTTCCAGGCACAGATAAGCAACTGTTCCTGAGGGAGGCAGCCGAAGGGTTCTTTGTGCAGGGCCCAGGGTCGGGTAGATCGCCTGGACTCAACTGGACCATGTGCTTGGGGACAAGGACCCCACCCTGTCAGTGGCCCACTATGCCACCAGCAAAGCAGGAGGAGTGACAGACTACGCCTCATTGGGGTTGCTAGGAGGATGGCATGAGGGAAGACAGGCAAGGTGCCAACAACATGGCTGGTGCACGGACACTTAACACAGCCATTCCCTTCAGGTTCAAGTTGGCAGTGGGGATCTTACTTTTTCACAGTCTGAGACCAAGGATTTGAGAAAAAGATTCATCTCAAAGTCATAAAGTAAAAGAGTGGCAGAAGTGGGTGGGCAAGAACTAACTCAGCAGCCAGGATCATTCCAGAGTCACCTGAGGTGGCTGGGTTTCACAGGTACCACCAGCCTGGCCAGTCCATCCCTGATGGCGCCCTGAGACCTCAAAGACCCTTCCAAACAGCCTCTACCCCGTGACACAGTTAACGATTCAGAAGAGAGTGCTTTGGTTTTTTTGAGACATGTCCAAATGGATATATAGCATCACCGTTGAAACTGTTTTCATCACCTTATGGAACTTAAGAAAGCCTAGGTGTGTATTAATAAATTCAGCATCGATAGCCACGTAACTATAAAGTAACATCAGGCATCATTTCTATATATTAATGGAAGCTGGATTCCAGGGACAGAGAATGTTCCCAGAGGGAGCTGGCCCACTTTATTATTTTTATGTAGGTTCAGAAGTTATTTATTTCTCAGGTACGATATGAAATGATGCTTTATTCCATCAGCCATAACGCTGGCACACAAAGTCATCCCATTTCCCAAAGCAATACAAGCAAATAAATCTATAGGCAACATAAGGAAATATGTTCTTTCTTCTCTCCCAACCTCCTGTCGTGGGGCAGAATGAGCAGATTTTCCTGAGAGTAGGCTCTACTCAATCCCCAAGGGGAGCACATCCTCAATCCCCAAGGGGAGCACACGGGATCAACTGCCCCAGAGATTTCAAAGTCGCAGCACTTTGAATTCATTAACATTCAATAGGAGGGCTCGGTTAAGGCTGTTGACATGACATGAAGGATGAAGACACAGTGGAGATGGCTATTTTGCATGACGTCAGACAAGAATCTTGGTGGCTGAGTCAATTACTCAAGTGTCGATCTGTACTTCTGAGGCTGTAGGCCACTTACATTTCAGCCAAAGCACTACTCACGTCTGAGCAATGCTGTTGGAGCAAGCAAGGGCCCCTGGGGTAGTGTGCACGCTCAGTACCTTAGTTGAGGGGACACAGCAGCAATGACCTGACATTTATGAAAACTCCCCTTGTGACACGGCCTCGCTGGAGTTGTTCCAGTTTGTTCTTTTACAAAATCCATTTGATCCTATTGATTAAAAACGAAGTCTCAGGATAGGTTCAAGGAAACAAATTCTTTCCGAAACAGGCAGTGCCAGTCAGGACTGGAAACAAACACGGAACTTCAATCCCTTGCTCCTCTCGTTGTCCGACCGAAAGTAGAAAAAAGCAGACACGAACACCGATGGCTGTGTCGTGCATGGCACTCACACAAGGATGCGAAAAAGTTTAGTCTGTGCTGTGCTCTTTTCACTGGATCAGACGCTCAAATGTCTGAGTCTGGTAGGCGTCCTCTGCTAATGCACTTCCAGTGATCAGACCAATGATTTGATGTGCTGCTTTCTGTAAAAGGCCAAGACATTCCTTGAAACACTATTTAAGAGATCACATATCCGCACACCCGATGTGGCCCTTTTGTTCACAACCAGTGTTGGTTCTCTGGCAAGAGGGCCAAAGGCAGCCCCCGTAGGCTACTCCTCACTGATGTTCTTACATGTTTCAGCAGCTGTAGACCTAGGACAGAAAAGCAAACCTGCGGCTGGGTGAGGAAGCCAGGGGGACCGCGGGAGCCAGGCTCCTGTCCCAGGTAGGTGCTGACCCACGGGGTCAGAACATAACACAGAGTGTGGCAGGCCTCAGTCACAACAGAGTCAGTGTGGAGTCCAGACAGCATTCACAAAAGGGATAAATGGATATTTCCTCCCTAGGATCACAGCATTCACATACTCCACTTCTACAAAAAGCCTGCCACTTTCATTTGGGGATGTACCACAACCACCTGGGTCTATATGTTTTTAAAAACTAACCACCACCACACTCTGGCCAATCAGAGCCACTCATTCTTCTGAGCTCTGTGCCAGGCTCAGGGATGCACAGGTAACCACACCAAAGCCAGAGAGAGTCTATAAGACTTTGATGGGAATTCTGGACTTGAATGTTCTACCAGACTTGAATCTGAGAAGGTATAAGATCTAGAACCCCTGCAGCCATTCTGTTACCACAAGGCCAATCCTTTTGGAGAGTGGAGCCAACACAGAGAAAGTGCAGCCGAGAGGCAGAGAAAGACTGCTTCCTGATAATAGAGTGTGTGCCTGGATCAAGCCATGCCTGAAAGCAGCGTATTTCTGAACTTTGACAATAAACTTTATTTTCCTTAAATCATTTTGGATTGGGTTTTGTTCACTTGTGAGTAAAAGTGCACTAATAATATGAGGCAATACAAGATACGTATTTAAGACCTAGAAATGAGCAGTGCCCAGCACCTGAGTCCAGGCCAGCCAGGAAAGCAAAGAGCCAGGCAGCATTTGAGAGGCCCTTGCTCAGTATCCAAGCTCTGATAGGTGGTCAAATCTTAATGTGCAGAAGAACCTGTGTAATGACAGCAGAGATCCCCAGCCATCCCCTGGCCAGTGCTCAGGCTTCCAGTCCTGAGGTGGGCAGTGGCGAGAGCCACATGGGAGAGAAGAATGTGAGACCAGAACTTAGTGCAGGACCTCAGAGAGACGTGCACATGTAGGAGCTCAGCTGGTGACTTGTGTGCACGTCGAGCCTGTGGGTCATGGGCAATGATTTTAGAGTTGGAGCATCACACAGTGGTTCGGAGAAGCAGAAACAAGATCTGGTCAGAAGTACCAGATGAACATGTCAAAGTACCCAACTGCTTTCTCAGGTCAGTCTACCCTGTTCTAACCAACCAACCTGTCTGGCACCCAGTGATTAGGAAACCCAAACCCAGAGCACATCAATAACACGCATCAGACCACGCAGCTAACTAATCAGGCAGCCTAGACCTGGGTCCCAGTCTGTCTGACCCCAAACTCCACACTTTTTAATCATTCCTAACTCAGCTGAGCGCAGGCCTGGAACTCGAGAAGGGCCAGCTCCTCCCACTGTGATGAAAGGGAGGGGTGCAGAGGCTGGTGATCAGTGAAAAGACCCCGTTCCAGCAGGGCCCATCTGAGGGTCCACCTGACCATGCAGGCAGGCAGGATGTGTTCATGATGGATCTCATCAGCTCATTTTACTCAAAAACTCCTGGTCCAGCTTGGGAATGGAGAACTGAGAGGGCCGGATGGCCAGCCTTTGGGAGAAACGGAGATAATTTTTTATCTCTTTGAGTCAGACCCTGGCATCAAGGGGAGCCCCGTTTCTGCTCCTGGCTCTTCCGTTGGCACAAGAGAAATGGATTCTGCTCTCAGGAAGGTTGTAAGCCAGCCCGGCCCTCAACCACACTGGCACTTCTCATACACTTACCTAAATTTTCTTTGTAAATTAAAAATATGTTTAAAATTAATACAGATTCAACATAAGAAAAAAATAATATTTTCCAAAATTTCATTACCTGTAATTAACTCCTGTCACTGCTTTGGTGCAAGCTCTTCTAGAAATAAATGTAAACAGGGGTGCCTGGATGGCTCAGCTGGCTGAGCATCTGACTCTTGATCTCAGCTCAGGCCTTGATCTCAAGATCATTGGGCTCTGCACTGGATGTGAAGCCTACTTTAAAAAAAAATTATGGTAAGTGCAAACATATTATACATACCATTTTAAAAAAATGTAATGTTTATTATTTTGAGAAAGAGAGAGAGAGAGCCAGGGAGGAACAGAGAGGGGGAGACACAGAACACAAAGCAGGTTCCAGGCTCCAAGCTGTCAACACAGAGCCCAACTCGAACTCACAGACGGTAACATAATAAGATAATAATAAGATAAGCCAAAGTCGGACGCTTAACCAACTGAGCCACCCAGTGCCCCTGTATGTATCACTTTTACACTGCCTTTTATATTATTTGCCATAGGCATCTTTCCACATCAAATATTTAAATGGGAAAGAATGTTAATGTTTAAATAGTACCTCACTTATTAAACAATGCCTTATTGTTACACATTTGGATGGTTTCCAATTTTGTACTACTACAATCTTAGTACATGCCCTTAACTAAATCCTTAAGAGAAATTCCTAGAAATGTTATCTTGGGGTCAAACAGCCTAGACATATTTTACACTCCTTCTTTCCATTGGGAAACTGCCTTTCAGAAAAGTTATGACAATTCAATTGGTCCCAGCAGCCGCAGACAGGAAGGGTACACAGCATCTACTATTTAACTTTGGTAGGTGTGAATTTCTACCTTCTTTTCCACTCAATGTCTCTTCACACCAACAAGACAGAGGGCATATGCTAACACTTCATGGTTTACAAAGCCCTTTTATACACTTTTAATCCTTGTAACAACTGCAAAAGGATTTACCATTATTTTCGTCCTCTGCATGTGAGAAGTTGAGTGGTTTCTCTAAGGTCTCATGGCCAAGAGAATAAAAACCAAGGTCACTTAGATTCCAAGCCTAGTGCTTCTTGCACAACGGTGTTTCTCCGCTCAGGCTGCCCATGAGAATTCACCATCCCCAGTGGTTCTGGCTTAATTCACCGGGTACGGATGTCTGATGGGTGAACAACCCTTTTGAGAATCCAATGAAAATGACGGATCTTCTTCCCAGAAAAAAAGGACACACGCATACATGCAGAAAATTTGTAAATACAATTTCAGGGTGGAGTCAAAAAGACCAGTGCCCATAAGTAGACCCAGAATCCAATGACCCAAAGATTAGACACATTATTCATTAACACTGTGTGGTAGGCAGAATTCTCAGTTGACCCCAGTGACCCTCACCCTTATATAACCTCCTCTCTCTTGAGTGTGGGTAGAACTTGTGCATCAATCCCAAGATTATGCTTTGGCAAAAGAGAGATCGCCTTGGGTAGGTCTGACCTGATTGTGAGCCCTTTAAATCCCGGCCTAGGGGCGCCTGGGGGGCTCAGTTGGTTAAGCATCCAACTTCAGCTCAGGTCATGATCTCCCTGCTCATGAGTTCAAGCCCCATGTTGGGCTCTGTGCTGACAGCTTAGAGCCTGGAGCCTGCTTCAGATTCTGTGTCTCCCTCTCTCTCTGCCCCTCCCCTGCTTGCTGTCTCTCTCTCTCTCTCTCTCAAATATAAAATAAAACATAAAAAAAAAATTTAAATCTGGGCCTAGGGGTCAGAGATGCAAAGCAGGAGAGAAACCCCATGCCAGAGAAATTTTCCCGGTGGCCTTAAAGGCAGATGAGACCCTGTGGCAAGAACCTGAGAGTGGCCTTTGGAGCTAAAAGTCTCCCCTGACTGACAGCTAGTAAGAATACAGGGACCTCAGTCCCGCAACCACAGAAGACGCATTCTGCCAGCACCGTCAGAAATGAGCTTGGAACTCAGCCTGGAGCCTACGGCACGCAGCCCCAGCTAACACCTGGTTCTAGCCCTGTGAGACCCTGAGCAGAGCATCAAGCCACACTGGGCCCAAGCTTCTGACCTACAGAAACCACGAGATGATAAATAGGGGTTGTTTCACACCACTACCTTTGTGGGAATTTGTTACACAGCGATAGAAAACTAATTCAACCTGATACGTCCAAGCACCTGCTAACTTATTAAGACCCCTCTTGTAAGGGATAAAAGGAATCTTTTTAATGTTCCTGTCCTTCCTTCTATGAGCATCTACCTATGAACACAGACACACATTAGCCTAAAGAAGGTGACTTCTATGTGGGGTGCTATAAACAAGACTCAAACTCTGATTTGGGAAGCCTGGGAGAGGGGCCCTCTGTTCTCTCCTTTCTCTCCATCCCCAGGGCCCCCTGCTTGGCTAAATGAGAAAAGCACTTTCTCAGGGCTCAACAGATGATTTAATCTTCGCAATTGCTCAATGAGAGCTGGGCTCAGCCAAAGTGCATGTGGTAACTTTTAAAGGGTTATTACTGCTTGGAATATTTCAGCTGTCTCCTGCCAGACCATCAATAACAGCACATCAGAGCTAAGGGGGAAGGTTCTGCCAATCGACACTGAGGATTTATAATTAACATGGGTCAGTTCCAGAGCTATCAGAACCAATGTAACTGGATTTAAGGTTTGTAGTCGGCTCTTTGAAATGGAAATCTGATGCAAAAGCTCCAATTTGTTCACCCAAAGGGTTAGCTTTGGCAAGCTACCCACTTAGAAAGTCCGAGTGAAATTTGTACTGGTCCACCCTCTGCTCCTAGGATGGAGTAGAATCCTCAGCACTCATGCACACTGTTAATGTCTCTTCCAATTGGGTGCCCTGGGGGATTTTGACCATTCTTCTGAGCCTCAGTTTCATCTTCTGTAAAATGGGGATAAGAACATGGTTCATGGTTACTCTCCCCCATGAGAATGCCATGCTATTGACCCATCATGGGGGAGACATGTGCTGACTGTGAAGAGACAAAAGTCAATGAATTTTTGACAAAGCAGGAGAGACTATCCAATGGGCAAAAGATAGTCTCTTCAGCAAATGGTGTTGGGAAAACTGAACAGCAACATGCAAAAGAATGAAACCAGACCACCTTCTTACACGATACACAAAAATACATTTAAGGGGCGCCTGGGTGGCTCAGTCAGTTAAGCCTCTGACTTTGGCTCAGGTTGTGATCTCATGGTTGGTGAGTTCAAGTCCCACGTGGGGATCTGCACTGACAGCGTGGAGCCTGCTTTGGGTTCTCTGTCTTCCCCTCTCCCTCTCTGCCCCTGCCCCACTTATGCATGTGTGCGCTCTCTCTCTCTCTCTCTCTCTCTCAAAAAATAAAATAAATAAATAAACATTTTAAAAGGTAAATAAATAAAACTCAAAATGATTTTTAATCCATTTTGGTCTGCAGACCTAAATGTGAGACCTGAAGCCATAAAAATCCTCAAACTTGTCTGAGCATTGGTATCACCTGGGGACAGTTTTATAATTGCTGATGCCTTGTCCCATCCACCCCACCCTGAGATTCTGAGTTCATTGGTCTGGGATGCAGCCTGGTCATTAGGATTTTTCAGGTCTCTCCAAGTGATTCCAATGTGTAGGCATGTGTGATTATACAGAGACAGGGTTAGCAATGCTTCCAGGGGCGATGAGCCCCAGGATAACTAACTGGCCTCAGTGCATTGGTGACCACGGCCTCATCAGCACCCACTGTCACCCCCAGCACACAGGGAGGAGGAGCTGGCTCAGGCGATGTCCCTGGGGGCTAAAGTAATGGAGAAACAGGACCCTAACCAGGAAGCTGTCTGCACACAGCGTCCCACCCAAATGCACCAGGTCTCTGGTTAGCAATCCCCCACCTCTTCTCCTTCACTCTCAGGCTTGGGGGAATTCCTCCAAGAGGTTAAAATACAAAGTTGCTATTTAGATGCTCCATTAATGAAACAATAACCCCCCCCCCAAAAAAAAAAAACCAAAAAATCTGCAACAACTTTAAAAAGAAAAAGCAGGGCACCTGAGGGGCTCAGTTGGTTAAGCACCGACTTCGGCTCAGGTCACATCTCACCACTGGTGAGTTCTGGCTGACAGCTCAGAGCCTGGAACCTGCTTTAGATTCTGTGTCTCCCTCTCTGCCCCTCCCCCTCTTGTGCTTTGTGTCTCTCTCTGTCTCTGTCTCTCTCTCTCTCTCTCTCTCTCTCTCTCTGTCTCAAAAATAAATAAACATTTAAAAAAAATTTAAAAAGAAAAAGCAAAAATCAGTGCTTTCCAGGCACAGCCTCCAAAGTGTCAGTGTCCCAAAAGCTTCTGGAAGCCTGTCTTTTCTGAGATGTTATGGTCTCTTGGTTGGATTCGATGATCAGCAACCAGAAGTCCTATAAACAGGTGCAGCAGGGCCCGGGGGAGGGGGGGGGGTGCTAATTATTCAGGTTTGAGGCCTGTTTTCCTCTGTCCCACTCTCTCCGCTGAGATCCTGACTTAATAGAAATGCTGATTTCTCAGCATGAATTCTAACTCAGCTACTGATCCTGCAAGCATTGCCCCTGACCCGCTTAGAGCGCGGACGCTTCCGAGAATCTGCGGCCGCTGCTCCGGGGCTCCCTGGCAGGTGGGCACGACCCTGGCCCCGAGGAGCTGCCCGCCACTGCCCTTCTACCCCGCACACACTGCCTTCCGAACCCCTTTGGCTGCCGGCAGCACCACCGGGGCCAGCAGCTTTGTCTGCCACTGTGTCCGCTTTATCTCCGACAAAGGCCGGAGACAAAGGCACAGCAGGTGTTTTCTATGAAGTGAGGCCGAGTCTCCAGACCAGAGATAGTTCCGCGGGAGGATGGGGGATGTAGCCTGAGAAAAATGCATTGCTGATGGACACAAAACAATAAACAGGGAAATATGCCGTCACAGGAGACATCATCATCGTCATCGTCATCATCATCATTTTTTAATTATTATTATTATCCTCTGTCTTTTCACCGGATTGTAAACTCCCTGAGAGCAAAGACTTTTGTTTCCTGCTGTCTCCCAAGAGCCTGGCACATGGTAGGTCCTCAATAAACGTTGGAGATAGAGAAGAAGGTGGGGTGAGCACATGGACTGTGGAGTTAGATAAACTCAGAACCCAGTTCTTTCTGCAACAATTCTAACTGTGCAAAAACACAGATGTGTTATTTACTTTCTTCAAATTCCCTTCCTTCTCGTATTACCAATTACCAGGGCCAGGGTGAATAAAGATCAGCGATATTGTATGTAAAGAGGCCAGCATCATTAGGCAATCAAAATGTAGGCACTTCTAACTATAGACTGATGGTTACTGGAAGTAACAGGCTGGGGGGGCTGGGTGAAATAGGTGATGGGGATTAAGGAGGGCACTTGTCCTGATGAACACTGGGTGATGATACATGGAATTGTTTCACTATACTGTATATCTAAAACCAATATTACATATATATGTGTGTATGTACAACATATATATGTATATCTCCCACATCTTCTTTATTCATTCATCAGTTGATGGACACTTGGGCTGTTTCCATAATTTGACCATTTGTAGATAATGCTTCTATAAACATTAGGATTCAATGTATCCCTTTGAGTTGGTATTTTTGTATTCTTTGGGTAAACATCCAGTAGTTTGATTGCTGGGTTACAGGGTAGTTCTACTTTCAACTTTTTGAGGAAGCTCCATACTGTCTTCCACAGTGGCTGCACCAGTTTGCATTCCCACCAACAGTGCAAGAGTGTTCCCCTTTCTCTACATCCTGCCAACAGCTGTCCTTTATGTTATTTTTTTTTTTTAGCCATTCTGACATATGTGAGATGATATCTCATTGTAATTTTGTTTTGTATTTCCCTGATGAGCAGTGGTGTTGAGCATCTTTTCATATGTCTGTTGGTCATCTGGATGTCTTTGGAAAAATGTTTATTCAAGTCTCTGCCCATTTTTAATTGGATTATTCATTTTGGCAGTGTTGTGTTTTATAATTTCATTATGTATTTTGAATACTAACCCTTTATCTGATATGTCATTTGCAAATATCTTCTCCTATTCCATAGGTTGCCTTTTAGTTTTGTTAATTATTTCCTTTGCTGTGCAGAAAGCATTTACTCTGATATAGTCCCAATAGTTTATTTTTGCTTTTGTGTCCCTTGCCTCAGGAGACATATCTAGAAAGAAGTTGTTACCATTGATGTCAAAGAGGTTACTGCCTGTGTTCTCTAGGATTGTTACGGTTTCAGGTCTCACATTTAGGTCTTTAATCCACTT
The DNA here is from genome assembly GCF_028749965.1 of Puma concolor. Lineage (NCBI taxonomy): Eukaryota > Metazoa > Chordata > Mammalia > Carnivora > Felidae > Puma > Puma concolor. The sequence continues at coordinate 63,574,119 of NC_141683.1, forward strand.
AGAAGTTATTTTAGTGTGTGGTGTAAGAAGGTGGTCCAATTTCATTCTTTTGCATGTTCCTGTTCAGTTTTCCCAGTATCGTTCCCAGTACTTGTGGGTTCATTTCTGGGTGTTCTATTCTGTTCCATTAATTTATGTGTCTGTTTTTGTGCCAGTACCATACTGTCTTGATGATTACAGCTTTGTAATACAGTCTAGAATTGTGAGGCCTCTGGCTTTGCTTTGCTTTCTCCTCTTTACATACAAGATTGCTTTGGCTATCCAGGATCTTTTGTGGTTCCATACAAATGCTAGGATTGTTTGTTTTAGCTCTGTGGAAAATGCTGGTGGTATTTTGATAAGGATTGCATTAGCTCTTCAGATTGCTTTGGGTATTATAGACATTTTAACAGTATTTGTCCTTCAAGTCATGATCATGGAATGTCTTTCCACTTCTTTGTGTCATCTTCAATTTCTCTCACCAGTGTTTTATAGTTTTCAGAGTACGGGTCTTTCACCTCTTTGCTTAGGTTTTATGCCTAGGTATCTTACAGTTTTGGATGCAGTTGTGAATGGAATTGATTTCTTAATTTCTCCTTTTGCTATTCATTACTGATGTATAGAAATGCAACAGATTTCTGTTCATTGAATTTGTACCCTGTGACTTTCCTGAATTCGTGTATCAGTTCTAGCAGTTTTTTGGTGGAGTCTTTCAGGTTTTCTATATAGAGTATCATGCCATCTGAAAATAGTGAAAGTTTGACTTCTTCTATGCTGATTTGGTTGCCTTTTATTTCTTTTTGTTGTCTGGTTGCTGTGGCTGGAACTTCCAGTACTATGTTGAATAAAAGTGGTGAGAGTGGGCATCCCTGTCTTGTTCCTGACTACAGAGGAAAAGCTGTCAAATTTTTTCCATTGAGGATGACATTAGCTGTGGGTTTCTCATAAATGGCCCTTATTATGTGAGGTATGTTCTCTTGAAATCTACTTGAGGGTTTTTATCATGAATGGATGTTGTACTCTGTCAAATGCTTTTTCTGCATCTACTGAAATGATCTGTGGTTCTTAGTCTTTCTTTTTAAAAAAAATTTTTTTACATTTATTTATTTTTGAGAGAGAGAGAGAGAGGCAGACTGCAAGTGGGGGAGGGGCAGAAAGAGAGGAAGACACAGAATCTGAAGCAGGCTCCAGGCTCCAAGCTGTTAGCACAGAGCCCAATGTGGGGCTCAAACTCACAAACCATGAGATCATGACCTGAGCCAAAGTCGGACGCTTAACCAACTGAGCCCCCCAGGCGCCCCTATCCTTTCTTTTATTAATGTGATGTATCACATTGATTGATTTGAGAATATTGAACCGCACTTATACAACCCAGGAATAAATCCCACTTGACTGTGGTGAATGATTTTTTTTCAGAGTATTGTTGGATTTGGTTTGCTAATACTTTGTTGAGGATTTTTGTATCTATGTTCACCACAGATGTTGGCCTGTAGTTTTCTTTTTTTGTAGTTTCTTTATCTGGTTTTGGTATTAGGGTAATGCTGGCCTCATAGAATAAATTTCTATTTTTTAAGATAGTTTGAGAAGAACAGTTATTAACTCTTCTTTAAAATTTGCCTTGGGGGCGCCTGGGTGGCGCAGTCGGTTAAGCGTCCGACTTCAGCCAGGTCACGATCTCGCGGTCCGTGAGTTCGAGCCCCGCGTCGGGCTCTGGGCTGATGGCTCAGAGCCTGGAGCCTGTTTCCTATTCTGTGTCTCCCTCTCTCTCTCTGCCCCTCCCCCGTTCATGCTCTGTCTCTCTCTGTCCCAAAAATAAATAAACGTTGAAAAAAAAAATTAAAAAAAAAAAAAATTTGCCTTGAAGCCATCTGGTCCTGGACTTTCGTTTGTTTGGAGTTTTTTGATTACTGATTCAATTTTTTTGCTGCTTATCAATCTGTTCAAGTTTTCCATTTTTTCCTGTTTCAGTTTTGATAATTTATATGTTTCTAGGAGTTGATCCATTTCTTCCAGGTTGTCTGATTTGTTGTTTTTCATAATGTTCTCTTATGATTGTATTCCTTTGGTGTTGGTTATTATTTCTCCTCTCTCATTTGTAATTTTATTTATTGGGGTGTTTTCTCATTTCTTTTTGATAAGTATAGCCAGAGATTTATCAATTTTATTGATTTTTCAAAGAAACAACTCCTGGTTTCATTGATCTGTTTTATTGCTTTTTTGGTTTTTATATTATTTATGTCTGCTCTCATCTTTATTATTTCCTTCCTTCTGCTGGCTTTAGTAAGCATTTGTTTTTCTATTTCTACTTTTTTATGTGTACTTTTTTATGTGTAAGGTGAGGTTGTTAGAGATTTATCTTGCTTCCTGAGGTAGACCTGTATTGCTATACACTTTTATACTTTTCTCTTAGGACCACTTTTGCTGCATCCCAGAGGTTTGGGATTGTTGTGTTCTCATTTTCATTTGTTTCCATGTATTTCTTATTTCTTCTATTTCCTGGTTGGCTCATTCATTATTCAGTAGCATATTATTTAACCTCCATGTATTTGTGGTCTTTCCAGATTTTTTTCTTGTGCTTGACTTCTAGTTTCATAGCACTATGGTCAGAAAAGATGCATGGTATGACCTCAATGTTCTTGAAAATGATGAGGCCTGTTTTGTGGCCTAATATGTGATCTATTCTGGAGAATGTTCTGAGTGCACTTGAATGTGTGTTCTGCTATTTTAGTATGAAATGTTCTGAATGTATCTGGTCCAGTATGTCATTCAAAGACATTGTTTCCTTGTTGATTTTCTCTTTAGATGGTCTGTCCATAAGTGGGGTGTTAAAGTCCCCTACTATTATTGTATTATTATTGATTAGTTCCTTTATGTTTGTTATGAATTATTTTATGTATTTGGGTACTTCCATGTTGGATATATAAATATTTACAATTGTTATATCTTCTTGGATTGGCCCTTTTGTTACTATATAGTGTCTTTCTTTGTCTCTTATTACAGTCTTTGTTGTAAAGTCTAGTTTGTCAGATGTAAGTATTGCTATTCCAGCTTTCTTTTGACATCCATTTCCACGATAAATATTTCTCCATCCCCTCATTTTCAATCTGCACGTGCCTTTAGGTCTAAAATGAGTCTCTTTCAGGCAGTGTATAAGTGGGTCTTGTTTTTTGTTTTTTTTTTATCCATTCTGACACCCTGTGTCTTTTGATTGGAGCATTTAGTCTGTTTATATTGAAATTATGATAACATGTAGTTAATGCCTTTATTACTTGTTTTGTGGTTGTTTCTGGAGATTTTCTATGATCCTTTATTGTCTTTCTCTTTTTAATGTTTTGCTGATTTTCTCTAGTGATATATTTAGATTTCTTTCTCTTTAGTCTTTGCATGTTTATTGGTGGTTTTTGATATATGGTTACCATTAAGTGTGTATATAATCTCTTCTGCATGTAGCAGTCTGTATTAAGTTTGAACCCATTTTTTTCTCCTCTCCCCTCCCCCCATGTTTTAGGTATATGTTATTATATTTTATATCATTTTTGTGAGTTATTTGACTTATTTTATAGAAATGTTCATTTGTACTGCTTTTGTGTTTCCTGCCTTTATACTGTCACTTTTGGTCTCATCTTTCCACTCAAAGAAACCCTTTAATATTTCTTCCAGAGCTGGTTTAGTGATCATGAACTCTTTAGTTTTTCTTTGTCTGGGAAACTCTTGATCTCTCCTTCTATCCTGAATGATAGTCTTGCTGGATAGAGTATTCTTGGCTGCATACTTTTCCCACTCAGCACTTTGAATATATCATACCACTCCCTTTTGGCTTTCCAAGTTTCTGTTGAAAAATCTGCTAGCCTTATGGGTTTCCCTTATACATTACTGACTTCTTTTGTCTTGCTGCTTTTAAATTTTTTTCTCTTTCACTTTATTTTGCAAATTTAATTACAATATTTCTTGGTTGCCCTGCTTATGTTGATATTGATGGGGGTTCTGTGTGCCTGCTGGATCTGTATACCTATTTCCTTCCCCAGATTAGGGAAGATTTCAGTTATTATTTCTTCAAATAAATTTTCCACCCCCTTTTATCTACCCCCTTCTTCTCCTGCTTCTGCTTCTGCTTCTGCTTCTGGGACTTATGTGATACGAATGTTATTACATTTGATGGAATCACTAAATTTCCTATGTCTATTCTCATTTTGCATAATTCTTTCTCTCTTACTTTCAGTTTCATTGCTTCCTATTACTTTTTCTTACTCCAGTCCTCTTCTCTCCTTTCTTCTCTACTTTTTCTTCTAGGTCATTAACTCATTCCTCTACATCTTCAAGCCTGCTGTCCACTGCATCAAGGGTATTTCTAATCTTGTTTATTGCATTATTCACCTCTGATTGATTTTTTTAGCTCCTTATCTTTGTGGTAGGTGTCTCACTGATATCTTCCATTCTTTTGTCAAGTCCAGTGAGTATCCTTATGATTGTTGCTTTAAATTCTCCATTAGGCATGTTACTTATATCTGTTTCATTTAGCTCTCTGGTCGTGGCCTAATCTTGTTCTTCCATCTGGGATAAATTCCTCTGTCTTTTCATTTTGTCTAAGTCTCTGCCTTCTTCTATGTGTTAGAAATGCCAGTTACGTCTCCTGCTCATGAAAGTAATGGCCTTATAAAGAAGAGGTCTTATAGTGCCCAGGGCCTGGTGCCCCAGTGAGTGTCTCCAATGTGTGCTGCATGCACTCTACTCTTGAGTTCTGACTGCTGTATCCATTAGGCTAGCCATCTGCCAAGGTTCTCTTTGCATGCTCTGGGCAGTGTTTGATCTCTGGCCTGAATGCAGTGAGTTTTACCTAGGTATGCTCTGGTCTTCTTGCAAGATGAGACCTGTCACCACTTCCACCAGAACTGAGGCCATGCAAAACTCTCTGGTTGGGAGACATAGTATGGTCAGGGGCTTGTGCCGATCTTCTGGGGGAGAGGTCTGCCACACTGGGACTGAGGTAACCATGACTGAGAAGGGCAGTTCCACCAGAATGCATGGGGGTTGGCTTATTGTAAGCAAGTTAGGCAGCCAGTTTTTGGTACTAGGCTGCTTCCAGAGGTGGCTCTGCCTTTATGCCGAAGGGCAGGGGAGAGAAATGGTGCTGGCCAGCTCCTTTGTTCCCAAAGAGGTGCCTCTGTGAATGCTGCCTCTCAGGGACACACTCCAAGAACAAATAACCTCCCCACTCTGTGCACTAGGCAGTCTTCAGATCACTGTTTCCATGCTATCTGCCCTCAGGTTGTTGGCCTGCCTTCTCCCCAATAGTGGCACAGTGCCCTCGGGGTTCTATCCCAGCCAAGCCCTCTGACCTTTAAAACTCCAGGCATTAAGCCCCACTGGTTGCAGCACTTCACAAAATTCAGCCCTCTTGTTTTCCAAGCCAGTGGCAATAGGGAAACATTCTTGTGTGCACCCCTGTGTGCTCCTCTCTCTCTTTCCCTTCTCCATGACCATGGCTCTCTCCCCTCCACAGCAGCCAGGGTCCATTTCTCCCCAAACCACATCTCCACACTTGCTACCTTTTTTGATGTGGCCTCCTCTCTTCCTCTCACTATGGAGTTTGTTCTGTCCATCTTCAGGTCAACTTCTGGGTATTTAGGATGATTTGCCAGTTACCTAGCTGTATTTGTGGGATAAGGTGAGCCTAGGGTCCTCCTACTCTGCTGCTATCTTCCTCCATCCTTTTCCATCTGCAGATTGACTTCTCTGCTCACTTATCCATTTCTGGGCCCATCAATGTTACTCCAAAATGGCAGTCTGATCACGATAATCAGCAGAACCTTCCAGCTCGGTTTCCACTGTCTTGCAATCCCCAATTACTAGTTAAGCAGCATCTGCCTCAAGTGTCCGTCCCTGGTCCTATCAGCTGTGCCCAGGCACACTTTTTCTGCTATTGATAGAACAGCTTCTCTGAGAAGAAGGATAGGCAGGAATGGAAGAGTGTAAAGAAGAGAAAAAAATACTATAATTGAAAAAGAACCATGCACTCCAATGGGAGCAGGAAAATATAGATGTCCCAGCTCAAGAGGAAAGAGAGAATTTGCTCTTCCTTCACCTTTTTGTTCTGTTGAGGCCCTCAGTGGTGTCCACCCACGTTGATTAGGGTTGATTTCTTTACTCAGACTACTGAATCAAATGCTAATATTTTCCAGAAATACTCTTACAGACACACCCAGAAATAATGTGTGACCAGCTATCTAAGAAACCCTTAGTCCAGTTGAGTTGACATATAAAACAACCAGCACAAGACCTAAGCTCAGACAAACCTAAGCTGGGGTTTGTCTGGGGTCAGACAAACCTAAGCTCACATCGAAATTCTACAATTTGCTACCTGTGTGGAAAAAAAGATATCTTGATTACTTTGAATCTCCCCTTTTCTTCTTCATATAAAGTGTCTTTGTTGTGGTGTTATCATAAAGAGTCAATGAAATACCTAAAGGGCCTTAGCAAAAGTCCAATGGATAATAAGCAGTCAATAAATGGTAGCCATCACTATAACCAGCCTCCAAGAGGAAAGCAAATGTTTGTTCACAAGAAAAAACTTGCAGAAAGGTCCATTTTCAGTCTATCCTCTTCTCAAATTCTGTGATCATGATCTGAAGGAAGAATGATATTAGGGACAAGAAAAAAAAAAGGAGAGTTAGCATGAAATACTATAGATCTGCTAACAATAAAGTCTCTGAGTCTGTGTTTGCCTATATCAAAAATTTAGACTTGGACCAGTTATTCTCTCTACACCCCATCACTCTGCACGTGCCATTTGCAGCATTCATGAGATGCTCGGTGTTTATTACAATGTACCTCTGCCATCCTAATAGGCTAAAAGCCCCTGGAGGACAGGGACAGTGTTTTATTTATCTCCTCAGCTCCCGGCTTAGTATCTAATAATACTTATTACTGGATAAGTATCTGTTTAATAAATGGATGCAGAAAGATAGGAACTATATGAAGGGAGAGATGTGGGTCAAACTGGTAGCAATCTCGGCTACCTGCCTGGGCCCCAAGTCATCACTCTGAGGTTAAGCCCACCATTGTGTAAATTCCAACTTCTAGAGAATACCAAGCTTCCTCTGGGTTCTACATACCAGACATAACAGAAGGCTGGACAGCTTCTCTTGATCCTCCAGGAGCTGGCCCCAGGCAAAGCAGGACTGAGCTCTGAATAAGCAGGTCCAGGAGCTGCTGGCTCAGCTGCGAGAGCCTCCTTACTTCCAAGAGTGTTCAACTTCTGCCCTGAAATATCATTTAATTTTAGGCATGAGTTGCCAAAGCTACTGTTCCAAAGAGGCATAAGTGGCCCTGAGGAGCAGTGCAGGTTGGGATCAGATTCCTCCCCTGCCCCAGTCCCCACTTCTTTAAGCATAGCAGCTCCTACCTTCTGCATTATACATTCTGGTCATCCGCCTATGATTTCATTGGGAAACCAGTGCTAATATTTTCACTGTATTTTGAACTACTGCACAAGAAGAATGTCACCTCACACTCTTTCCAGTAAACGGAAGGACACAGCGGCAGGGGTGCTCAGAGTGACAGTGGAACCACTAACTGCACTTTCTGTCCCTCTGACCTTACAGCCCTCTGAGTCAGGCATAAATATCACCCCATTTTCAGGTAAGAAAGCCAAGGCTAAAGAGGTTAAATGTATTCTGACTCAAGGGTGCTTCTGAGATATTGAAACAAATAGAATCGGAAGGGGGGGGGGTAGAGAAGTGGACCAGAAATTCTTATCCAAAAAAAGAACAATTCTTTCTGCAGCCAGCACTTATTAAAAATCCAGTTTGTGTCTACCAACAAAATCTTTGATTTCACTTTGTTTTTCAATGAATGGCTTGGAACCCATTTTAATAAAGACCTCAAAGGAAAACCAGGTGGTGACCTTTGATTGTGCATGTACTTTCTGAGTCAAATGGATTTGCAAATAAGGACATTAGAGAGACTTCAGCTCAAGGAAAGTAACAGGCATTTGGACCTCACCTGCTGGCTGATGACCTCTATGCAATTTCAACAATGGTTTCCAATATTTCACTTAAAATCAGTGTGGCTTAGGTATGAAATTGGTTCTCCCTAAAGCAACCCTGAGGCCTAAACAGTAACTGTGACCATAACCATGACAGGGAGACTCTTGAATTTAAAATATATTGACCGTCACAGCCTACTTTATAAGTTCTTCTCAGGATTTCTTAGCTATGGAAATTCATTTGATCGTATAGTCTCTTCACTCATGACCCACCAGATAGGACTCTGAGCCACCCCACTGGCTTGGTATGGACCATTAAAAATGGCCATTTTCCCTTCAGCCCCACTACCTGACCTACAGTCTGTGAATGAGATGATTTTCACAGATGGGACTTGATTGTGTAATATGATGCCAGATATTTCCCCTGATGCAGAACCTAGTCATTTTCTTTTCTCAGTAGTATTTCTCAAAATACTTTCCATGGAACATGAGTTCTATTGAGCACTCCACTGAAAGAAGAGTCTGTGATGTGAAAGTAAATAAAGAAAACCTGATTTCAAATAGTCAGCAAGCTCTGACGGGGGAGTTTTCACACACGAACCACTGAACACAGCCAGTAACCAACAGAAAGAAGGAACATAATGTTATTTCCATAAGGCAGGGCACTTTTCACATTGGAACTTACCCTCTGCATTTAAGAAAAGGAAGGAAGGAGGTACCTGGGTGGCTCAGTCAGTTGAGCAGCTGACTTCAGCTCTGGTCATGATCTCATGGTTCATGAGTTCAAACTCTGTGTCGGGCTCTGTGCTGATAGTTCAGAGCGTGGAGCCTGCTTCAGATTCTGTGTCTCCCTCTCTCTCTGCCCCTCCCCCACTAGCACTCTGTCTCTCAAAAATAAACATGAAACATTTTTTTAATTAAAAAAAAAGAAAAGGAAGGAAGATCCCTTCATGCCCCAGCAGCAATGCACAAACCACCGTTTACAGCCAATGAGACCCTCACAATCTCAGATTCTCCTTCTCAGATAAACCCTTGTTCAGAACAACCCTACCCAGTTTCCTCCTAAAACCTAATAAAAGTCTCTTTGGACTTGCCGTTGGTTCATGATAGTTTGCTTGTCCCAAAGAGCCATTCCTCTGCTATTCCTGAATAAATTTTTTTTTAACTTAAATAAAATTGATCTTTGCTCTGTTGAAAGTTAACAGTGACCTCATGAATTTGGGAAAATACCCCTCTTGGATATTTGCAGCAGCCACTCGGCTTCTACAGACTATACAAGCACTGCAACATTTGCCTACTTTTGAGTGATATCTATTAACATCCCTCTAATGAGCGCCCTATGGAATGCACTTTGGAAATCATGTTGTTTAATAACAATCTGAACCATGAAAATTATTTACAATAAACCCATTCACAAAATCCCACCAGATATCTGAAATCATACCAAAAAGCTCCCAGAAAAAGGTCGAGTTGCCCACTTCAGAAATAGGTGATTCTTTTGCAATAATGACTACTATTTGGTGAATCCAAAGAACTACCTCACAAAATAAGTATAGTTCTTTTCACTAAATGGATAAGAAAAAGTGCTCAAAGAAGTTAACTCACAGTATTTGGAAGAGTCAAAACCAGAATTTTTAAGGTCAGCTCAAAACACAAGCTCTTAAAGACTCTGTTATTGTTGAACTTTCCCCCTTGGAGCACACTCTCCTTGGGACTGGAGAATGTCCTTTCCCCAGACGGCTGGTCAGGCCTTCACCCTAGAAGAGCTGATGGAGCATACAGCACACTGCAGCCCTCATGGGTGCCCAGGCCACGCTGAGACTACAGGAAGTACAGCTTCCCGTCCTCGGTCCCATGCTCAGCAGCTTCCCAGTGAGAAGCAAATGAAAGCTTCAAGCTGGTCCCCACAGTATGATGGAGATCAAATCAGCAAGGTCTCAGGCTAGGACTGGGGCCGTGAGACCCCACTATCCAGCCTGGCTCAGGGCCGGACTTAGTGTGGCTGAATTCTCTGAGGACCACCATACTTATGCTAAGTATGGCCAGGTCCTGGCCCTGGGGGGGGCTGAGTCCAGCACACTTCATCATACACTAGATATTTAAGGAGCCTCTACTGTGTGTCAGTATGATAGGTGCCAGAGCTCTGAGAGCATGGGACAGGAGAAATCCCTTCCTTCGCAGAGGTTTTTTCAAGGAGGGGGACAGTTAGAGAGTGTAATACAATGTCAGGTAGCAATAAAGACTTTGAGGAAAAAGAAAGCAGGCTGTAAGAGTGGGGGTTGCTGTAGGGGGTTCAGGGAAGGACTTCATGAGAAAGCTACTTGCTTGGGTGGAGACGTGAACAGAGAGGAGAGGTCTGGGGGAAGACCAGCCTTCTGGCCCTGGCCTGTGCTGCCTTCCCAGGGGTGACTGGGTGCAACCCCCTGGGGCTGACACAGACTGATGCCAAATCTGGGGAGGGGGTCAGATTGGAGGGAAGAGGGGAGAACCCAGCTGTGACTGCTTCCTAATCTGCTCTTATTTGTTTGGGAGCAAGGCTGGGAAGGTGGGAGGAAATCTTGCAGTGGAATTTTGTAGCTGAGGCTGAGTTCCACTTGACCCTTTTCAGCTTCCTGGGGGCCTGACAACACCTCACTCTTGGTTGGTCTGGGAACCAGCTTGCCTCCTTGGAGTCCCTGCTGCACCAATCACTAGCTTGGTAACCTTGAGCAAGTTACTAACCCTCTCTGTACCTCACTTCCTCATTAGTAAAATAAAAGGGAATAGTAACAGCTTCTACTCTATCGAACTTTGAGGATTAACTAAACTAATACATGTGAAATATTTAGAATCAGTGCCTGGTACCTAAGAAGTGCTCAATGAATAGGAGCTTGTATGAAGATCCTTTGTGTCTGCATTAAAGTGGAGTTAGTGTGTGTGTGTGTGTGTGTGTGTGTGTCAGAGAGAGTGTGAGTCACAGGGAAGGGGATAGGTGAAAAATCTCTAATGTCTCTTCTGGCACTAAAAAAAAAATTACATATTTTGTCTGTTACTTCACATTGGTAGCTGTTCTTCTGGTAGCTATTCCAGAGGCTATCAATAAAACCTGTTAGTAGGTCTTATTCCCATGTCCAACTCACAGGAGAGAAACTGAGGCAAAGTATGGACTTATACTCAGGAAATTAATAATGATGTTGGTAATTGCAGTGATTCCTAGGACAGCAGCATCAGGACAAATTTGAAGTCACTTGATGTACAGAAGAGTGATTTCCCACAGTTAAAATGAAGCTCTCTTTATTTGCTTCTGCTAATTAAAAAATCAGAGCTAAAGATATTTAAACACTACAGTTAAAATGGCATGGCTCTCTATTGGCTTAATGAATTCCCCCATGAAATCAACTCTAAAATGTTACTCCTCGTACGTAAATCATGAAACACAATCCTCCTTGTTCTCTTATGAGCTTTACAAGCTAATGTTTAAGATCAGTGTTTACGTTCCTTTCTAAAGGTTATACCATAATCTTCGGCCAGCAGAAATAAAATTCTGGCTCTCTGACTTGCATGGTACTTCTTTTAACTAGAAAGAAAAATACTTTTTATTTAAAATTGACAATTATTGGTGGATTCCATTTTATCGTAAGTTCACTTCTGGCTTCTTTAGAAGCAGGCCTCTATATAAAGCTCATCATCATTCTCCAATGGAACGCCTCTTCCACAAACAGCCCACACAACACTGAACTCAACATCTATCCTTTCCAGCGTCCTCCCCCTGCCAAGGGGCTTCCACCTTCCGGGCAGCACCACTCTCCACCTGCTTTCCTTGTCCCATCAGCAAGCCCCACCAATTTCCCCCTCTCTCAAATCTTCCAGACACCTGCCACACTCCTCAGCCTACCATCAATTCTTCACTAGATTGCAGTAGCCTCCCAGTGACCTTCCTGCCTCCAGCCTTCATACCTGCCAAGCCATTCTGGGTTTGCGACAGATGATGTTCCAAAATGAAAATCTGACCATGCTGCTCTCTTGCCTAAACCTTCCTCTGGCTGCTTTTAGGATTAAGTCTAAACTCCTGACCATGGGACATAGGCCTTGTGTTCTGGTCGCTGCTTACCTACCTGACCTATGATCAATGCCACTGCCACAGCCAGATTGTGCTAACCGTGTATCTACATGAACTGGACTTGGGTGTTTCCATCTCTAAAAGGCATTGGGTTTCTCAGTGACCTATTGCTGTATAATCACCATCTGCAAACCAACAACATGATTTATTTTTTGCCTGGGCTCCATTTGGTTGTGTTCAGTGTAAAGGTATACCAGGCTGGTAAGATGGCCTCCCTCACATGACTAGCAGTTGGCTGGAGGCCTTCAGGCTCTTGCATGGACCTCATTCTCTGGTAGGCTAGAACATCTTATAATGGTCTCTGGGCAGCATTTGAAGGCAGCAAATGCAGAAGATCCAAAGCCTTTTATAGCCTAGCCTTGAATGTCATGTAACATTGCTTCCTCTATATTTTATTGGCAAAACAAGTTCCAGGGCCTGCCCAAATTCCATTAAATAGGCTCCTTATCTTGATGGGAAGAGTGCCAAAGTCACATGTGCACATCCATGCAAAGGGACATGCAGACCATTTAGGAATATGTGACTGCAGTTTACAATTTGTGTCATGGGCATAAGCTAAAAGTTTCTGAAGGAGATGGGGAGAAACCAAAGGGACACGACCATTCCGTTGACCCTGATGAAATCCGGGAAGCTGAGGAGTGTGGCTAGCCTGAGGCAGAGAGTGGGTCTGACATTAGATAAGATGGACCTGAATACCCCTCTTACAGTAAGGCACCATGGTTTTCTTTTATAATCACCATTTTCAATGTGCTGTGAGCCAGGGCAGCCACCAGAAGGGATAGAAAGGAGGTAACCAGGCAGGACACCTTTCTACTCTCTGAACCTATTAATCACATAGAACGCTTTTGTGTTTAAATTTTCTAGGGGTGAAGAAGTAAGAACACTTATCAAACAATGTAAACATCACTTGCATTACCTTGGTGTCCAGCCTGGATTTCTATCTATCAGAAACAACAGCCCCAATAACATCAGCACCATGACAACAGGGCAATTTCTTTTTTTTAATGTTTTATTATTTATTCTTGAGAGAGAGAGAGCATGGGGAAGGGGCAGAGCGAGAGAGAGAGACACAGAATCTAAAGCGGGCTCTGGACTCTGAGCTGTCAGCACAGTCTGATGCAGGGCTTGAACTTATGAACCGTGAGATCATCACCTGAGTCAGAGTCGGACACTCAACCAACTGAGCCACCCGGGCACATCAAAGGGGCAATTTCTGAACAGCATCATGCATTTTATCAATGCACGCCCACCACAGAAAGTGCAGGTAAGTTGAAGGAAAAAAGCAAATGTCTCCCAAAATCCCACAGCCCAGAGCTAACCACCAGAAAGAGTTGGGCATGATTTTAACCAGTACTCAAAAAAACACATTCACTTAGAGGTTCCCTCCTGAGTCTCAATGTGAAACGTCAGCGTCTCAGGTTTTGCCAAGGCTGCAGGTTTCTTGGCCTCTAGCATCTGCTGTAAGTCAGGGTCAGAGTCAACTTGGGAGCCAAGCCCAAGAATCAGGATACCCAAGCCACTGGACATGAGAGAGCGATCCCATCCAAGGACATTCCAGAGCAAATCGAGGAAATGAATTCAGGTGAGACATGAACACCAGACCCCAGTTCTGCACAGTGTGACTGGGAAGAGCAGAGGAACATCATCCAAATTGCTGGAGGACCTCCTCCCCAGAACCTGAGAGCTTCCTGCTGCTCAAAAGCTAGGGGGAGAGACCATTGGAATTAGCCACACCTCCTGGCTGGATTGTGGGCCCCCTCAGTCTTGGGCATGATCACAAATAAGCTGACATCAAACCAGAAAATTTAATAAATGCTGGAAGATTTATAAGTCCCAGGAAAATCTTAACTGCCAAGGTAGTGGAGGGGGGCGGGGGGGGGGGAACCCTCACAATGATCTTATCTTTGTATGTATCCTTTGCTGCCTGGAAACTGAGATTTCCTTGGGAATGATACGGTCACAGGATTGATGAAGGGCAAAGGGAGGCAGCCTCTGAAGGCCGTCCTCTGTGCACCCTGAGACAGAAGGGACATGAGGCAGGTGTCTGTGTGTGTTGGGAGTAGGTGCTGGGCTTCAAAGTGTTTCCATTTTGTCCTCATTAGGTAACAATGAACGTGTGATTTCCTTAGTCACTTATAGTAGAGAAGTCTACAAAAGTGATTTCTCAATAGCCTTTGCAGGAGAGTTGGAGAAACATAGGAGGTACAACTGCAGTGAGTTATAAAAAAATGGCTTTTCAAGTTGAGCAATAAATTAGTTCAGGCAGACATTCTGAAGGGCAAATAGGGAATCTGTACTTCAGATCTGCAGCCAACTCTCCTGTTGTCACTGGGATGAGAATAACGCACCAAAGCCATTGGTAGTGGCCACAATGGGCTCAGAGCATACTTTTCAAAAGATTAACATTAAACTTCTTCAGGAGTAAATGAGCGTGTTTTCTTTTGCTACTTATTCTTTTATAATAATTTGTTAACATTACGGGAACAGTTACAGGTTTCATCTGGTTCAGTGGGTGAAATGAGTTTGGGGCTTTTTTTTTTAGTTTCTCTAAAGAGAAAGTAAGTTGGTAGACTAATTCCTAATGACAGCAAAGTTGCCAACATGAATGAAATTGCATGAGCTCTGTGTGTGTGTGTGTGTGTGTACGTGTGTGCACGTGTGCATGTATGTTTCAGGACCAGGTGGTTAGAAAACGGAAGATGAAAAATAAGGATGTCCTGTCCAATGGCTTCCATGTAACAGATGATAGGCTGTAAGAAATATTAGTGTCATCTTGAGCCAAAACTATATTTCAGCCCAAGGTTACATTTTCATAATCACACCCTGTGTTTGGTTTTTGCCACTTTTTAGGTACTTCCTAGACAGCCTGAGAACCCACACGGGCATCTGTATGTCCCAGTTTTTAGTAATAATGCCACCATAAAATTCTGGGGGTACCTGGATGGCTCAGTTGGTTAAGTGTCCAACTCTTGATTTCAGCTCAAGTCATGATATCACAGTTTGTGAGTTAAGCCACTTCTGGCTCTGTGCTGACAAGGCAGAGCCTGCTTGGGATTCTCCCTCTCTCCCTCTCTCTCTGCCCCTCCCCTGCTCATGTACACATGCACACTCAATAAATAAATAAATAAATAAATAAATAAATAAATAAATATTAAAAAAATAATGCTACCAGCAAATTCTGCTTTCTGAAGGAATATTGGCTATGTTTATGTGATACTTGGAGTATTTATTATGCCTTATTATGTCAATACAGCAAAAACCAGAGCAATTCTGATTTAGCGGTGACTATCAACTTATTTTCACTTTTTTCCAAATTATTTAGTAGATAGTTAAATTGAGTTGTATTGATACCACAATTGCTTCTGTCTCAATTATCTTAAAAGTTAATTTAAATTTTTCCTTTGGTCTATGTTATGAAATTTTGAGCCTCACTTCTCAATATTTCATTAAGGAGATTGGGTCTATCAGTAAGAACTCCACATGTGCACCATGCCAGAGTTGCAAGATAGACCTTTTAGAGGCAATTTAAAATTATTTCTTTCCATTTAAGAGTTTCCTTCCTATTTGGGCATATAGAAAATTCACACAATAGAACACAGAAAATTCTGTAAGAAGAGCTGTAAACATGTACTATGATGGTTACTGGAAACATTGTGGGATTGCACTTCCGTAACATCCTTAGAGTTAGGCAGGGCCACGTGATTTGTTTGGTCAATGAAATATGAATAGAAGTGATGTGTCATTTCCAGTAGAAGCTTTAAGAGCTTCCATTTAAGCTATTTAAGCTCCTATTTAAGCTATTTAAGAGCATGAGAGTGATTCACACATTTTCCACCTACTTCAGCCTGATACCCAGCTGCCTGGGTCCCAAGTGAGCATGAGAAGCAGAGCTCCCTGTGGGGGAAGTTTGTTAACATGGCATAACCTAGCCTATCCTGACTTACTCAAAACAGAAAATTTGTAATAAATAAGTCTATCAATGCTGAGAGAGGACATATTAGTTGGAGTCTTAGGTTGAAAGTCTCAAAATCTATTCTGAATGTTCTGGATAGATTTAAAAATAAGGGAGGGGCGCCTGGGTGGCGCAGTCGGTTAAGCGTCCGACTTCAGCCAGGTCACGATCTCGCGGTCCGTGAGTTCGAGCCCCGCGTCGGGCTCTGGGCTGATGGCTCAGAGCCTGGAGCCTGTTTCCGATTCTGTGTCTCCCTCTCTCTCTGCCCCTCCCCCGTTCATGCTCTGTGTCTCTCTGTCCCAAAAATAAATAAACGTTGGGAAAAAAATTAAAAAAAAAAAAGGGATTTATTTGAAAGTATGGGTGGAGAGACTGGCAGAAGTGATGGAGAACAAGGCTTGAAGAGCCGGTCAGGACAAAGGGATTCCCTCACAGGGCTGGACAGCAGAAAATACGGGCTGCTGGGAGAACATTTTTAGCCTACTCGCCTCTGTGTAGCAAGACTGCCCTCTCTCATTCACTGTTCAAACTCCCACTGAGAATGTCCAGACAGCTACAACTCAGTTCACCTGCCCTCACCCACACCAACAAAACTGCCACCAGTGCAGAATTCATGGTGAAAGGAGATGACTGTGCTAACAGGAATTATGAAGATGTTGCAGGGCCAAAGAGTGATAAATAGACTCTAAGCGGCAGAAGTCGAAATCCTTGAAATGAAGTGCATCATTTACACTAGAACTAAGGCAGAAGTTAGCCAACTAAACTTCAGAATTCCCCACCTCCTGACACCCCATCCCACTGTGATAGAAGCAATGCCTGAGCAGCTTCCTTAACCAGGGGTTTCCTGCAGAACCCTTAGCAGCCAGATGGCTTCTTGGACAGACCACACTCACTTTTCTCCTTCTGCTATTGCTGCTGACTCATTCCAGCTTTTAAAATACCTCATTATCCAAGAACCTCCTTTCTAGAAAGGTCATACAAGTAGTCTCAGGAGGCTACCTGTATTCCTCCAGCCACATCAGAGAAAAGCAACCTCAGAATTATGACACGGCAAGTTAGGATACTGAGGTGAAGGTCTTTATAAAGGCAATTTTCTGTTGGTATTCACTTCTTCTTGGGTGGCATTTAGTAAATATCATTGACTGAAATTGACTAAACATAGCCATTTGACTTCATAAAGAAAGAGTCTCCTTAAAACTAAGGAGTGTCCTTTTCTTGGCATTTAATATGTAAGAAAAATGCCTTAAAAAGAAAACAGAGCTGCCTTAATTACTATCAGCATAGGAGAAATGCATTGATGTGTCTTCCTAGTAACAGGTTTCCTCTTTTTCTTAAGTCAAATATAAGCAAACTTCAGTATATTCATGTGTGTGTGACAAATGAGAACAAACCTTATTGTACTCTATTCAGGAAAAATGTTCCCAAGACCCAAACAAAAGAGTATCATTGTGACAGCCTCAATAGTCCCAGGATTTAGTCCTTGGGAGCATTCTGTGAAAAATCTGGAAGAATAATGACAAATACTTAACACTGATGTTCTCAGTTGAGAATAGCAATTAACAAATTCATAAATTCCTTGCTTGCTTTCTTTTCTTTAGTCAAACATAAACATTTGTTAAAAGATACTTTTCTTTAAAAATTTTCTCCCAGGAAATAAAAAGATATTTGATATCCACATTGCTACTTGAACCTCATACCATCTCATCATACCAGGTTCCCAGATTCAGTTACAGAGTTTCATGTGATAGTGAGTGTTGGTTAATAAGTCAATGTGAACTTGAAGGGAGGAATTAGGTGAAGTGTCACAGGGCTCTCCCCCCATCACATATGGTCCATGACTTTATTAGAAAATCTATAATGATGTCAAAGTGCCCCCAAGAGGGGACCAGTTTACAGATCATATGACAGGCAATGTCTTAGAGAATTCATAGTTTTAAGTTCTGACTCTCAACCTTGTAGATGCAAAAGCTGATTTATCCACATCTAAGAAAGGATGAGTATTTCTGGAAATGAAATCATCACACTAACCAAGAACATAGAGAACATTGTATAGAACTAAGATGCCAAGTCATCAAATTATACTGACATTTTTGCAGTACGTGGACTGAAATGTTAGCATTGTCAAGCCTAGCATATTCTCTCCCTCTAGATGGAATTATATGAAATGCTGAATTATAATCAGAATAGTGTTTTGTGAGCAAAGAATCACAACAAGGGAAGTTAATTGGATAAATTTTTAGAAACATGCCTCAGCCAAAACAGCTTAAGACAGTCACCCGCAGAGTAGGGATAATCTTGCTCAAGGGGGATAGTAATATTGAAGATACTAGAAATGACTCCTCAACTTTGGATAGTTTCTGGGCTTGAACAGTCTATTGGCCTTCTTATAAGTCTTAGGGAAGATCAGAAATCAACTTGTCATCTTAAGGGGATGACATATCTGTTCTCCAACCCTGTGATTCACACTGTTCAAGACATTGAGATATGATAACCAAGACTTTTCTGGAGTGGGGAACTGTCCGTGGTTCTGAACAACTATTGGCAACCCTGAGATCCTGCTGAATCTTAACGAAATTTCTCCCTGGAATTTATATCCTATGCTGTTAACAACACCCACCCAGATTCAAAGAAGGGGGGTGGACAAAAGTTTTATATAAAGGGTAAAATCCAAATGTTATGCACAAAAACTGTATGCATGATTTTTTAATGTGTAAAAGTTAAATGAAGATGAAACTTTGGGAAATGCAAAGAAATAGAGAAAGAAAACTAATGATAATGAGACTTTTACTTTCCTCTAATTTTATGATAGAGAAAGAGAGAACAAAGAAGATATATAGAGGCCCTAATATACATACATAATATTATATAGCAAAGCCTATAACCAGAAAACAGAAACAGTGAATTTTTACATATATGTGACACATTTATAAAATTGAACACATTAAACACCACCATTTCCCAAAAAAATCTGAGCAAAGTAGAGAAGGCAGAAATGCTTCAGATTACATTATCTGATCATAAAGCTAGAAATTACAATACGGGAATTTAAAAGGTCTCTCAATTCTTACTGAGAATCAAAATAAAAAAAGAAATCAAAATAAAATTTGCAGAATATCTAGAAAATAGTGACAATAAGACACTACATATGAAAAATAGTTATAGCATAATGAAAATAAACACAGTAAGTACTGAATTTAAAAATTAGTAAAAGATAACTATGCCTGGGAAAGCAGAAAGAACATACTAATAAACAAGAAAGTAGACATCAATACATAAAAAACAAAAACATAGAATTAATTAATAAATTAAAGTACTATTTCTTGGCAGGAGGGAGGAAAATTTTGAGTTAGGGGAAGGAAGAGATGATTGGGGCAGAGAAGAAAGAAGGCTGGGGCACAGAAGAAAGAAGGCAGAGATAGCTCAATGAACAAACCAACTGGAGAAGCAAAGTCAGAGGGTAAAAGAAAAAGTTCAAATTCCCATCATTTCAAATGACTGCAGGTCCTAGTAAAATTATTTTTCTCTCCATGGAAGTCTGAACAACAGTTCTCTTTTCTACTCCCCTTCCCTCCTACACACACGTGTACATTCACACTCACATACTCACATACACACAGGCAGAGGGAGAGAGAGGAATTATACCCCTCTCATGCTACATTTACATCTCAAATGGTATTCTTATTTCCCTTATTTCCTTTTAGGAAAGCTCATATTTCTCTCCTGTATATAAAGCTACCAGTTATTGGATGTCTATCATGGGCCAAGTGGAATGTAACAGGTTACAGACATTTTTTGCTAAACTCACACCAAAATGTTCAGGCATTATGCCTATCTTATAGGTGAAGAAATTGAAGCTCATAAAGTTTAATTTTTCCAAAGTTACATAGTAACTCAAACATAACTTTATATATTCCAAAGTCAATTTTTCGTGATGATACTATACTGCCTCTCCATGGATAGAGGTAGAGATCACATATCACATACTAATAAAATTTGTACACAGAAAATTGTTGAGAAGGAAGGCTAAGATGATTAATAAAACCAATGTCCAAATCATCTCAGCAATCTGAAATAATTGACCGACACCAACATGAAGAGCTTCCTCAGGGCTAGGTTCAAAGTACTATATTTGGGAGTTAAAAAAATAGTTTTATACATACAGAATCAGGAAGATCTGTTCTGATGCAGTTCATCTGAAGAATTCCTCAGCATTTTAGTGCCTGTATGCTTCTTATATCAGTCCATGTCCCAGCAGGAAATAGTGGTATTGTCAAAGAGTTTAACTAAGAAGAGTTTAATGGAAGGAGTGTTATGGCAGCTAATTAGTAATGGTGAATCACCCAGGGACTGGCACCATGGCTTCCCAGCAGGAGCTGAGGCCATAGGTAGAAGGACACACTCATTTTTTTTTTAATGGTTTATACCTTTTTGCTCTTATCTTCAGAATTCATACGGGGGCCTCCCATTGGTCAAACCCAACCAGAAGCTAGAGAACAGGGCAACCTGAGAGGTACATTCCTTAGAGATTACTCCTAGGAAAATTTTCAGGGAACACAAACCTGGGGAACCTATTTGGCAGGGAAGCAAATAGAAAATAATCAGCACTTTCACTCCCATCCAACTGAGTGACTCAGATCCTTTAAACACACACACACACACACACACACACACACACACAAAGCTAATCTAGTCTCAGGCGTATTAATCTATATTTTAGGTCTTGATCATCAAGGATCTCCGTCCTGCTGTCCTCTGCACAGACCACAATGTACCTGGAGATCATGCTCTGTCTGAGTGCCTCACAGAGAAGGAAATGTACACAAGAGGTGCATCCCAAGAAAGCCATCTGGTATGTCAACCCTTAAAAAACCTAGGGCATTTACTCTAGCATAGAAAGGCTGCAGAAAGACAAGCATGAATGCTCAAGCAGAAGGAGACTAAATTGTGGCAGTCCAGAAAGCAGATAGTAGACACATTCAAGAGAATTACCAGGAAGCAGAAATTAGCTCAACATAAGCAATAAATTCCTTATCTTTAGACCTATCCATCAGTGACACAGATTGCAATTGGAAGAGTAACCCTCCCTCCTCCATCACTTATGAACTCAATCATAGGCTAGGCTGCCATCTACTGTTGGGGCTGCTGCAGAAGATTTATGTGCTTGAGAACATTCCCTTTACACCTCTCAGACTCAGACTCAGCAACCTAATGCTGGTACTGAACACACTGCTCAGTCCTACTTAAACAAATGATTGTCCTTCCCTCAAAGGACCACATAGGCAAGACCCAAGATCCTGAATTTGTTTGGATGTCTTCCCTGCTACTGACATAGGAATTATTTTTTTTTTATTTTTATTTTTGAGACAGAGAGAGACAGAGCATGAGCAGGGAAGGGGCAGAGAGAGAGGGAGGCACAGAATCGGAAGCAGGCTCCAGGCTCTGAGCCATCAGCACAGAGCCCGATGCGGGGCTCAAACCCACAGACTGTGAGATCATGACCTGAGCCAAAGTCGGATGCTCAACTGACTGAGCCACCCAGGTGCTCCTGACATAGGAATTAAAATACACATCCCTCTAAAAACAATCTTTGAGTTTGCCACTTCTGAAAGAGACTAATGGGTAGTGACTAAATATCCTGAAGCTCATAATGCTTCTAAGTCCTGTCAAAACAACAAAATATTCATCCAAAAATAGCAGTTTTGCACTTAATTTTAGGCCTCATATTATAACTCCTTTCTTGGCCATGATTACAGCCAGAATACCTCTTTGGAACAGATAGAATAAATGCCTGTTGAAAGAATGGGGTCTCCAGATAGAGGAGCAAACGCCTGATTCTAGAAGGCCTTCAAGAAAAAATGCTATCATAATAACATAAATAACTGTTAATAAGCTATTCAGTGAGAAAAGATTGTAAAACAGTATATGTAATTGTGTGCGTATATATTACCTATGTATGTTAATGTTTAAAGTATACATATACTCAAAGAAATAATAGTTATCTGTAAGTAGTGGAATTAGAGTTGCCTTATGTTTTCCTCTTTTTGTTTACTATATTCTCTATAATACGCATGGATTTTTAACTAGGAAAAAGCATTTCTTTTGTGTTTTTTTTCTTTCAGAAAGAGAAGGGCTACATAGTACATGGCTAGGTAGACTTTTAGAGAGTTTGACTACTTTGGAAGGTTGACATAGCTGTATTTCTTCCATAGTTTGGATTCTGACCTGGAGGAGACATAAAAATTTGCTTTGAACCCTGGCTTGGTAGTGCCATTTCACTGTGAAAGCAGTTTCATGGATCATGAACCACAGAAGTGACTTCAGCAATGCAAAGCCTGAAAACCAGAAAGCACAAGTGATCCAAACAGATGATGGAGAATAAAGAGCAGGTCAGGAAATGCAGTGGCCTTTAAAAAACACACAATTAATTACCTTTTGTGGTTAAGATGAACTCCACTCTGCTCCCCAAATGCCCTTATATAATTATAACTTAAAATGACTTGTTTTGTAAAACCCGAAGTTCCTCCAATGATGTACCAAGGGCAGGGTGGAAGGAATGGTCAGCTCCCATGGAAGCAAGAAGGCATGATCTGTAGAGAATTTAAAAACAGCAATAAAAGTGAGCAAATATGTGTGTGTGCCTGATTTTTAAAAATCACGATGCATCAGCAATGCCACCCTGCCCTTGGCACTTTGCTAAGGACTTTGTAAGTGCCCCAGTGAAGAATTCACTGATGGGACAGGGGACTTTCTTCCACCTTGAAGAAAATAACCCTTTATGATCTTTGTATGCACTTCCTTTCCCTCTTACTTCATCTCTTAACTCCTTTACTTTCTTTTCATTTGAGGGGGCAGGTACACAGAGAGGATGGGAGAGGAGCAAGCAAGGAAGATACATATTCCTTTAAATAGAATTAGTGTCAATGAGTCACCTGTGTCCCAAAATCCTGAAAACGGACAGAAGCCAAGACTGGATGATTTCCGTTTATTTGCTATTTTCATTAGAAAAACCTTCCATCTTAACTGGGTTGTAGGGTCATATTGCCTTTTCTCCATTTAGTGGCAACGTTTGCCCCCAAATTTTCTCAGTTCTTTGAAGAATTAATTTTTTTTCTTCTTTTATTCACTCCTACAATTATATGCAGCTTTTCTGAAAGTATTAGGGCTTGTTACCTAAGGACAAACACTTTTAAGATGAATTTTATTTCTCACATGCTGTATATTATTTTCCAGGTATAATATTTTATGCCATGTGCTATTAGAATTACCACCTTGGTCTTTGCAATACCAAGAACTTTCTCTATTATGTCTCCAATTGTGTAAGGTTGATATACCTACACATTTCACTGGGATTGAAAAAATATGTGCTCTCCATTTTTATTCATATGGTATTTTTAGTTTTGAAATTCTTTTCAGTTAAGGTCAAATACCAAGTACTGAGGAAACACCCAAAAGAGCAATTCTATTATTATAATCTTATTGTTCTAGTTCAACTGGATTTACCTTATTAAGACAGAAAAAAAAATAATTTTGAGAGATGTGCAATTCCAGAATTCTGACATGACACAAATAGCAGTGGGGAAGACCAAGGCATTGGAAAATGCTAGAACATGAGGTCCATGTTAACCTGTTTTTAACTCACTGTAAAAATCAACTTTTATACCATTATTTCTCCCAGTATTCCTGGTAGATAATAACCTAGGGCTTCCCCAGAATCAAATGTATAATCAGGTAGTCAAGGAAAGTGCTGGAAGGAGATACAGTCACATCAGCTCTGAATCAGCAACTGAGCTGATTCATGAAAACCAGCAGTACATTGGGACCATATGTTTTCAACAGTTATTCAGTACAGTTTCATTTTTGTGAATTTTGATCAGAGTAGTGAATTACAATGTAAAGAGCCCAAACCTCAGTTATCACAGAAACCAAGATAGTTTCAAAAATAATCTCCCTTTTGATACCACTGTATTTCTTTACATACACATGTGCAGGTACCCTCTAATAATAAAAATTTTATTATTATTAAATTAATAAATATCATTTATTTGGAATATATTATATGCCAGGCACTGTGCTGAGCACATTTTATATGCTGTTACATTTAATTCCCACAGTAATTCTGGAAGTTTAGCATTATTGAGCCATTCAATGGATGAGGACAATGAGATATTTTTATCCATGAGAACATACTAATGAGAGAAGTTCTCTTATTCACTTTCTAGACTTAATAGTACCTCCTTATAAGGACATTCTTTCATTATCAATAAAGAGCCAACCATGCAGACATTTCAAGGGACTTTCCAAAGCAGATCAATAACATTTCCTTACCTCTTATCCAGTACTGCAAATGCTCAAAGGAGTACTATTTAGTTGAAATATATATAACTATTTAAAAAGCTTTGGATATAGTGCCTTAAAGTTGTGATTGATATAAATATCTGCTATTTGCACAAATGTTACTGAGAAATTATGCTCCAGGATACACCAAGAAATCCTCATGTGAGTTTTTCTGTTCTAAGTCACAGTGACAAAGGCTGCTAGTTGCTTCCAGTAGCCAATCGTCTCCATGTTTCTTATTAACAGAACCCTGATCTTAACTGGGCACACTGACACCTGTAATAAAAGGCTAACTTTCTAGGATCCCTTGTGGTTAGAAGGCCATTTGAACAAGTTCTGACTAATGATATATGAGTATTATAAGGGACTTCCATGAAATCTCCTTTAGAGATCCAGGTCATCCAGGGGGTCATTGTTAATGACAGCAGATTATGATCCATTGAATAAAGTATGGATTTGTGACATTATATTAATATAAATAATAACTGAATATGTTGAAATTTGGGGGTGGAATGAGATATTTCCATAGCCTTAAGAAAGCTGCCCACAGATTACATATTCATTACAAAAGGGAAAAGCATAGCTTAATAGGTGAGAAACCTAGAAGAACTACACTGATCTAAACTGCTTTAATCAAGGTGTGTGTCATCTCTAAGAGAGCAAGTCAAAATCATGAGCCGTCTAATACAATGCAATGAGAAAATAAAACATCACTTCTGTGGCATCTCTGCCAAAGGCACAATGTGTCTAATGATGAGGGAACATTAGACAAACCCAAACTGAGGGACATTGTACAAAACACTGCCTGTAATCTTCCAAAGTGTCAAAGCCATAAACTCCAAGAAAAAACAGAATAGACAGAAAGTTGTCCTAGACTAAAGGAGATTAAGGAGACATGAAATTTAAGTGCATGATTCTTCATCTTTTTTTAATGGAGGACATTGTTGGGATTGTTGATAAGCTTGAATGGAATCTGAATATTAGATGGCAGGTAGTGAGCTAAAGTTCTTTTCCTGGTTTTGATGGTTGCACTATGGTTTTGCAGCATGTCCTTTCTGTCAGTAATGCATACTAAACTCTTCTAAGGTGATAGGACATCATATCAGCAGTTACCCCTAATGGTTCCACAAAATACTTCTTTGTATTATTTTTGCAACTTTCTATAAGTTTGAGATTGTTTCTCAAAAAAGAATTTTCCAAAATAAATGAAAGCTATCAAGCCACAGATTCAATACAGTGCTATAACACGCAAGATGTGAGGACATTAAAAACCATACTCAGGTACATCATAATAAAACCTGACCCAAGAGCTCCTTTCTAGCACCCAGGAGTAGATTCTGTATCATACCACTAACAGGAACTGTCAAAAGTCACCTTGGAAGTGTAAATCCAATGAAACATTTCACTCTTTTGACAGGAAAAGATCCTTCCCCTTTCCTTCCAAAGCCTTCTTTCTTTGCTGCTTTAGGAATTTTGATGAATAGGACATCCATATTATTCAGAGTACTTCAAGCCCACAGCCCAGAGGCCCAGACAACTCAAACACAAAAATCCACTGTAGATGACCAAAGGCTGGAGAGTTCAGTCCACAATATTTCTACCTTTAGAAATCCTACTGATAAAGAGCTACACCAAATCCAATTCCATTCCTCATCAAGGGTCATTATTTTACTC
Organism: Puma concolor; assembly: GCF_028749965.1. NCBI lineage: Eukaryota > Metazoa > Chordata > Mammalia > Carnivora > Felidae > Puma > Puma concolor. Next base: position 63,600,141 of record NC_141683.1, read on the forward strand.
CCCTTGAGTTAGAGAGAATATCAGACTTTTACACCTTTCTTGCTATATTTCAGCATATTGTTGAACTCATGAGCAAATTCTTAGTTAAGACAAAGAGACAGCCCTCAAAGGCAAGTAATAATTTTTCAGATATAGGTATGGCAATCATTTATCTTGGTTTGCCCAGGATGGTTCTATTGAAAGCACCAGGTTTCACTCTCAAATTGTCCCCAGTTTGGCCTATAAATTACATGGTCACTGGGGACAGTGTAGATTAAAACAAAACTTGGAGGGAAAACCCTGTATTTGGTAGATACTTAATCTTTGAAGTTCTTTGTTTAGTTGGTTGACTGGTTGTTATCTTGATTTCCCAGGATCTGAAACCCATTCTATGTTTGGGAAACCCATCATTGTGTCGATCTTGGAGCAAGACAGCACATAGGCAGCCATTTGTGCTTGTGATGTAAACTTGGTAAGTTATGGAGCCTTTGCCAGATCTTGGAAACAGAAGTAAGTGACAGGACAGTGTTATTAGACCTCATTGTGGTGGTAAGAGGGTCAACCTCCAGTGACTACCATCCAGGGCAGTGGGGGCATCTCTGCAATGGCCAGGCCCTCTGGTGGCAGCAGCTCCTTATCAGGGTGTTCTTGCCTCATCACCTGTTTGTGGTGTCAGCTACAACTCCTTAGTTCTTAGATATTTATTTTTCCAGCCCTGTTCTCTAACTTTTCCATCCATTCCATGAGTTAGCTACTTAAGCTAGCTAGCTTCTTCTAATTCCTTTTCTCCAGACGCTCACAAGATTTCTACTATTTGTAACCAAGAAAGTGAATGTATTTCACTTACAGTGAGTGTTAAATGGAACTCACACCTTTTTTTTCTTTAAGTACGTCTGTCTCAAAGATGCATCAAATTCCCCTGTTTTGGCTCAAAACATTGATAGAAATGGTAATCATATGGATTTTTTTTGAAATATCATTCTCAATGAAGCACCTGATTTCACAAACAACACTTTGAGAACTGCTAGTGTTTGCAGTGTATCAGTCACAGAGGGCTGTCTGCATCAGGATAGAATTGACTTGCTTTGCTTTGTTAATTGATTTCATAAATTTCATGTTGCCTGCTTGAGTTTCTCCTAAAACATCCATTAAAAAACGGAACAAATCTCTCATTTTAAGGGGATAAAAAAGCACAACCCTCCTCCCCCACCTATGTACAACCACATGCACATGCCACACATATGCATATGCACAGGAAACTTTTTAGAAGATACTTCGACTTAGGTACAGTCAGTTCATTAGCTTAGGCACATTTTAATATTTCTTTGAGCTGAAGTTATTTCTCCAGGCAACTGTACACTGTCTCCATGAAACATATAAGTGTCAAAAGCGCAAAGGGTTTTGTCTCAAATCAAAAATTGACACCACTCTACCAAGAAATTCTCTTTGAGTCCGGCAAAAATAGAGTAGGCATTCTTTATGAGCTGGCATTGCTTCCCTGCCAAAGACTTAACCTGATAACTCTAAATTAATGTTCTGAGACCAATTGGCCATCATAGCCCACTTGGTTAATCAAATTCCTCTCACACTCTGCACTTGTTCTGGACCTACTGATGATACTCTGAGCGTTTCTCACTTGCCAATTAATGAGGAAACCTAAGTTCACTTTGAAATAAGGAACCCTGCTATGTTTGGATGTTCATGATGTTCCAGGAACTCCGAAGACCATGCCCTGAACTTTCTCCACATTGTCTTTAGTTTTTTTCCTGTCCTTGTCCTCATGTCCATCCCCACTGGCAGAGCATCAGGGGCCATTTGTAGCGCTCAGTCTCAACATCCATCAGCGAGCCCAGTGGGGTCCCCCACCCATCACACTGACGGCTAATTTAGGACATGGCTTCTTCTTGGATCTGGATTCCAGAATGCATATGGGACATATTCTTCCTCCCTTCCACTCTTCTATCCCCTCCCTCATGGGAACAGATCAAACTGAGAAGAAAGAGAAGACAAGGGAATGCAATTCCCACTCTCCAGGTTTCATTAGCTGCCGGATTTCTTATCACGGCTATATGATCATGTATAACAATATTACATTTATTTAGCAGCTACTCCTTGCCAAGCAGTCTAAAAAGTGCATTCTGTGTGTTATGAGATATAATGGAATCCTCTTAGCAATTCTATAAAATAGATATCATTTCATAAATAGATGTCATTGTTACCATCCACATTTCATGAATGAGGAAACTGACACAGAGAGAAGTTAAATAACTTTCACATTTGATAAAAGACAGTTATGTCTTTGAAATTCTTGCTCTAACCATCCCCAGACTACTCTGCAGGACCACCATACCATGTGATAAGTGCTATAAGTGGGTTTGTATAAAGCCATGGAACGTCAAGGACCGGAAACAAGCAGCAGAATGCCACCCACCTCCCTGCCATGTCTACATCCTCATCTCTAGAACCTGTGACTATGTTAGGTCACATGGTGAAGGAAATTAAGGTTACAGATGGAACTAAGCTTGCTAGTCAGCTGACCTTCAAGTATGGAGATGACCCTGGGTCACTGGAGCAGGTCTGACATAATCATAGTGGCCCTCTAAAAGGGAGAAGGGAAGCAGAAGTTCAGAGTCAGAGAAAGACTTTAAGATGCTGCCTGACTGGCTTTGCAGATGGAGGAAAGGGTCCATGAGGCAAGGGAATATAGGCAGCCTCCAGATACTGAAAAAGTCAAGAAACAGATTCTCCCCTAGGACCTCCAGAAGGAATACATCCTGCCAACAACTTGCTTTTAGTTCAATGAGACTCTTTTTGACTTATGACCTCCAGCATCATAAGATACTAAATATATACTGTTTTAAGCCACTAAGTGTGTGATAATTTATTTTGGTGGTGATAGAAAACCAATACAGATGTCCTGTGTGGTCAGGGACAGACAGGAGATGGTATCTGAGCAAAGTTGGCAAGAATGTGTAACAGATCTCTGGGCAAGAAAGAAATGTGGAGAAGGGGACTCTCAGCAGAGAGCAAGAAAAACACTAAGGCTCAGATCATGACACGGAGTGTGGGCAGGGGACAGCGGGTGTCCTAGTGAGGCTGGCACAGGGCACAAGTTCAGAGCAACAGAGAGAAATCCAGAAGGACCTGATATGCCAGAATAAAAAGTGAAGATTTTATCTTGCAGGAAAGGATACTTTTAAAGGATTTCTAATAAAGACACATTTTAATTTCAGAAAGAACACTCTGGTTGCATTATTAACAACAACACTCATGAGTATGGAGGATGAGTTGGGAGGAGGGGTGGCCTAGAGACTAGGAAAAAACTAGTTATCTAAGAAAGAGATGATAAAGGCCAGAGAGAGCAAGGTTGGAGGATGTAACAGGTTTGAAAGATACTCAAAAGGTATAATTCATAAGATCTGGTGACTTGTTTGATGTCAACAACCTTCCTGGCTTGTGAGATTAAGAGGATGTTGCTATTAGCAAAGGCCAAAAAAAAAAAAAAAAAAAAAGGCAGCATGCATTGGAAAGAGGGAAGCTATTTTGGTTTTGAACAAATAATGATGGTTACAATTTATTAAGTGCCTATTATGTGCCAGTTCTTTATATACATATTACCTCCTGTAATACTTATACTGACACTTATTATTTTCATTGTCAGGTGGCAAAATGAGACTCTGCTCTGGTATAGGAACAAAGATTTTCTTAGGGTAAACCAAAATTTTCTCTCCGTCCACTCCAACACTCTGCCATGTGGCATGTGATGGGCTAATGGGCAAAAGTATTTTATGGTGATGTCCAATAAACAATTCAAAATTCAAGTCTGAAAGTGAGACTTGGACTTGGCATTTAAAGAAATTGGCTGTCATCTGCACACAGGCTGAGAATGGCTGAAATTGTTCAGATTAAGAAAAAACTAGGCGCCTGCCTGACTCAGTCAGTTGAGCGTTCAACTCCTAGTTTTGGTTCAGCTCATGATCAAGGGTCATGGGATCAAGCCCCATGTCGGGCTCTGAAATGAGTGTGGAGACTGCTTAAGATTCTCTCTCTCTCTGTCTCTCTGTTCCTCTCTCCTGCTTGCACTCTCTCTCTCTCTCTCTGAAAAACAAAACAAAACAAAACACTAGAATTCAGGCAGGAACCTAGAAGGACACATTGTCAAAAGGATGGACCAAGGAAGGTAAGACAGTGCAAGAGGCCAAGGTGTGCCAAGGATGCAAGACAAAACATGAAGCAAAATGATGTCACAGAGCCAAATGGAAGTGTCACCTACAGCAAGCTCCCGCCAGTATGTGCTGGTGAAATATAATTATATACAAAATCTTCCCCAGTCCAGAAATCCTCTTCTCAAAGGTAGTAGAGAAATGGTGCACCTGGGTGGCTCAGTCGGTTGACTCTTGATCTTGACTCAAGTCTTGATCTCAGATAGCCCACATTGGGCTCTGTGCTGGGTGTGGAGCCTACTTAAAAAAAAAAAGTATTAGAGAAAGAAAATGAGTTATTATTAAGTAAGCTTTAAAGCAGAATGTGAAACACATCACAGGCAATTGCCAAGACATAAAGAAATCTCATCCTTTTTTTTTAATGTTTATTTATTTTTGAGAGAGATAGAAAGCACGAGCAAGGAAGGGGCAGAGAGAGACAGACAGAGAGACAGAGAGACAGAGAGACAGAGACAGAAAATCCCGAGCAGGCTCCTCACTGTCAGTACAGAGCCTGATGCAGGGCTCGAACTCACAAACCATGAGATTGTGACCTGAGCCAAAATCAAGAGTCAGTTGCTTAAGCGACAGAGCCACCCAGACACCCCAGAAATCTCACCCTTTTATACAGAGAAGCAGATACAAACGATTACATCATGTACTTAAGATAAGCAATAACTAGTCCTCAAGTAAGAGAATATGATAGCACCATTTATCACACATAGTTCATCTTAATTTTACCTACTAGTTGAGGTGACCATCTGTGTTAGCTAAGTGGCTTTATACAAAGGAAAACCACTTTTTCATTTCTTTATGGCAGGAGGTAGTTTTGCAGGTTGGAACAAGGCACCCATTGTCATGCCATTTAGGGTCCTGCCCACCCACCCCCCACACACACATACACACACACACATGCAGAATCTGGGAGACAGGGGTGCTCTCTCTCTTGATGTTTATATTACAAAGAGACGGTCCTGTGTCCTGGAAAAGACATTCTTGGAGCATATATCTGACAAAAGACCTGTGAAGTCTTCAGAAGGATTTATAGTCACCTCTCAGAGAGGAAAAAAATGCATAATTATAAGTTTTCTAAAGTAAATGCTCTAAGAAGAAGAGAGAAATCTCTTATTTTCAAGGGAGAATTAAACCTCTTATTTTTATTGTTTTATTATTGTTGTTTAATGTTTATTTATTTTGAGAGAGACAGAGGGAGAGACAGAGAGAGAGAGAGCACACAAAGGAGGGAAGGGCAGAGATAGAGAATCCCAAGCAGCACCCCACCCCCCACCACTGTCAGTGCAGAGCCTGACACAGGGCTCGATCTCACAAACCATGAGATCAAGACCTAAAGCAGAGATCAAGACTTGGACACTTAACTGACTGAGTCACCCAGGTGCACCATAAGCCTCTTGTTTTAAATACATGCTTGTCTTTACATATGAATGGGGAACCTCCAAGCAATCAAGTAAGATATCATCTGAAATAAGGTTCTTTTTGTTTTGTTCTGTGTTTAAAGATTTGGCAGTTAGAAGTTTCAAGATTGCAATGGGTTGAGAAGGGAATATGGAGAGTTAATGAGGACAGAAAGCTGCTGTACTTTGCAAGAAGTTTGGTCAGGAAGAAAAATAAAGAAATTGAGCTTCTGGGGCGCCTGGGTGGCGCAGTCGGTTAAGCGTCCGACTTCAACCAGGTCACGATCTCACGGTCCGTGAGTTCGAGCCCCGCGTCGGGCTCTGGGCTGATGGCTCAGAGCCTGGAGCCTGTTTCCGATTCTGTGTCTCCCTCTCTCTCTGCCCCTCGCCCTTTCATGCTCTGTCTCTCTCTGTCCCAAAAACAAATAAACGTTGAAAAAAAAAATTAAAAAAAAAAAAAAAGAAATTGAGCTTCTGCCAGAGGCCAGATTTGCGACAGACACCCAACCAGGTTTATTTGTTAAAGGCAAAGAGGCAGTAGAAAGGACTAGTTTCTGGAACCAGGAGAGAGAAGGTATGGTGCAGAGTTTGGGAGGAAGTGAGAAGAGGGGATGGTCAAGAGCGAGGTAGAGGGATTCACCTGGGCCAGGAAGAGAGACAGATAGCTGTTCTTCCAAGTCCAGAGTGTGGGAATTAAGGAAGGGAAGAAGGTGTGGGAACATGCAGGTTTGGAGGAAAGAGTGAAGTGTGTGTTTATATTCAACATACTCTATAGTTTCTAGGAAAATAGAGGCAAAAAGATCCATAGTTTAACAAGTTTAAGGGAAGGTAGTGTGCCTTTGACTTAGCCAAAGATGAGAATAGGAGTCTCAGACTGACATTACAAGGCTCTGGTCACAGGTTCATCAGAGACTACATTGAGATGACACATATGATGTACCCAGCACAACACCTAGCAAAGAGTAGTAGTTGGTACATGCTTACTGTTAACATCACCCGAGGTCAGACAAGCAAATCCTGGAGCCCAAACTGGAATCTGCACTCAGTGCTCTGTCCTCTATGCCATGCTACCTTTTGCCATCTGGGTGACCTAGACTACTTGTTAACTTCTCAGTTCACTGCAAAATGAGAGGATTGACTTTATTGATCTAAATCTCTTAATCCCACTGAGTCTGTAGCATTGGGGTAGGAACCCATCATTGAATTGTCATCTGGGAACACTACAAGAAGGCACATGGAGAGGCTCATAGTCCTGAGAAGAGAGTAGGGCACCAGGAACAAGGAGATACTGGAACTTGGTACACATTGTCTCTTCCTAATTCCTTGGGTGCCTGGATTTTTCTTTTTCTCTTTCTTAATTTTTTAAAATGTTTATTCATTTTTTGAGAGAAAGAGAGAGAGAGAGACAGAGCATGAGTTGGGGAGGGGCAGAGAGAGAGGAAGACACAGAATCTGAAGCAGGCTCCAGGCTCTGAGCCATGAGCACAGAGACTTATGCAGGGCTCAAACCCACGAACCATGAGATCATGACCTGAGCTGAAGTCAGACGCTTAGCCAACTGAGCCACCCAGGCGCTCCACCTGGATTTTTCTTATACTCATTAAACATGAGACTCGGAAATTATGTGACTATTCCAAGGTCACATAGCTAGTGTGAGAGGGCCATGATTCAAACCCAGATATGACTCCAGAATTCATGATATTTTCACCACTTCAGGCCCAGAATGGTTCTTAAATAGTATTTCTCTGAGAAAAAAAAAAAATTAGCTATACACAAGATCAGTCTAGGGCCAGTAGGTGACACTAGAAGGTGGGAAAACACCTGTAACAAGATAGTGTTCATATATATTAGGCTGTTAGAAAACATTACTGAGAAAGGCTTTGAAATTTAGTGAGTATTCTTAGTCCATCCACCTGAGTTATTTTCAACTTTCATGGTGTTTGACCAGGTTATACTACAGCTTTGTGGAAATGGAAATTGACTATAGAAACCTAATAGTAATCAAATAATTCCTGCTATAGAAATGCAAATTCTGTCACAAGGAAGTTCAATTGACTTCCTTCCCCCATCCTGGAGAAAGCTAGTTCACTTTGCTTGTAATTTGCTTAATACAAATACAATTCCAAGTTCTTAATGGCTTATAATGGTGTCTGTTCTTTGGATTCCTCCTTTGAATCATTTGTAATGACTTCCTAGTTCTTTCATTAATTAATGAGTTAAATAAAATCTTTGATGTGTGTTCATTTTATATTTGTATGAAAGTCATAATTTTAAATCCCTGTGGCTTTTTTGTGTTTTTTAGTGCTCATTTATTTATTTTGAGAGAGAAAGAGAGAGAGCATGAGCTGGGAAGAGGCAGAGAGAGAGGGAGATAGAGAATTCCAAACAGGTTCCATACTGTCAGCACAGAGCCCAGCACAGGGCTTGGTCTCATGAGCCATGAAATCATGACCTAAGCCAAAAGCAAGAGTTGGACTTGAGTTTGGCTTAACCACTTGAGCCATCCAGATACTCCCAAACCATGTTTTTATCCTTGGTTATTCCTAGTTTCAAACTGCTCCATAATAAGAGCTATACCCTGCCCACCCAGGTCTTTGTTCCTTTCCAGCATCATGGAAAGTAGCCACTGCCATGAAGACTTAGGCTGTGTGTCTGAAATTGTCCCTGGGAAGAAGACAGATTAGAGAAATTAAGTCTGGTCCTTTTTCCCTAGGGAGGGAAAAGGGAGATGTATTGAGCCTAATATGGTGATGGGGCTGAGGAAGCAGTAAGTTAGATATGAAAGCACCCAAGAAAACCAGTCAGCTTCCCTGATTGCAGGATGAACAGATACCAGAAGACCCCCCACCCCAAAAATCCCATGTTGAGCTCAATTTGCACAGGTGCTAGGGAATGATACTGGGGAAGGGAGAATGGCTCTATTTGTGCATGTTGAACAGAAGATCTGGAAGTTGCCATGTACCCCTTGGAAGGGTTACAGAAGTGCTGTGGAGTTGCCACATAAAATATAAGATGCCTAGGTAAGCTTGAATTTCAGGTAAACAATGAATAATTTAAAACATATTTTTAGTGGGGTGCCTTGGTGGTTCAGTCGGTTAAGCATCCAACTCTTGGTTTTGGCTCAGGCCATGATCTCACCCTTTGTGAGTGTAGGCTCTGCATCAGGCTCCATGCAGACAGTTGAGGAGCCTGCTGGGATTCTCTCTCTCTCTCTCTCTCTCTCTCTCTCTCTGTCTCTCTTTCTCACCCTCTCCCTGCTCACATGCTCTTGCTCTCTCAAAATAAAAAACATTTTTGGGGCGCCTGGGTGGCGCAGTCGGTTAAGCATCCGACTTCAGCCAGGTCACGATCTCGCGGTCCGTGAGTTCGAGCCCCGCGTCGGGCTCTGGGCTGATGGCTCAGAGCCTGGAGCCTGTTTCCGATTCTGTGTCTCCCTCTCTCTCTGCTCCTCCCCCGTTCATGCTCTGTCTCTCTCTGTCCCAAAAATAAATAAATGTTAAAAAAAAAAACTTTAAAAAAAATAAATAAATAAAAAATAAATAAAAAACATTTTTAAAATCTTTTAAGATATATTTTTACTTCCATACTTATACTAAACACTATTTGTTGTTTTGTGAAATTCAAATTTGACTGGTATTCCATGTTTTTATTTGCTGAGTCTGATAACCTCAGCTGAGAGATCACACTCAATCATCAGAAGGCCAGAGAACACAACAGAGCATCTCCTCAAGGCAGAGAATAACACGAATCCAAAAGCTTTCCAGAGCCTCCAGACTCAGAGGCTCCTTCCATCCACCATCATGGATGTCCCAGAGACAGACACCCAGACACCCAACTGGGGAGGGACAACTGGGAGCAGCAGTCTGAAAGCCAGTGTGATCCAGACAGGATTATCTAAAAGGGAAGAGAATTTATTACCTTCAATTACCAGGTTTAAAGTTGTTGTTCCCATCCTTGCAAATAGGAACTTGTAGGGAAGGAAAATTTTTTTTCTCTACCTGTCTAGATTCTTCTGGCTGGTCAATTAATCAAATTGACATAAGACAAATTAACAGGAGAAAATAAAATTTAGTTATGTGTGTATAGGGCCCCATAAAAAATATGAGGCCAAACACAAAGTTGGCCAGTTGAGGCTTCTATGCCATCCTGAGCTAAGGATGGGATAGGGGCCTGGGCTTCACAAGGGAGGAGAGTAATTCACAGGACAAGAAAAAAAAAAAAAAGCAGCTGTTTGCTAATTAGATATTTGCCTTGCCATACAAACAGTATGTTTCAGATAAAACATTCTAGTAATAACACTTTTTCTAGGACAGGCCCCTGTTAAAGAACAAAAACTCGGGGGCGCCTGGGTGGCGCAGTCGGTTAAGCGTCCGACTTCAGCCAGGTCATGATCTCGCGGTCCGTGAGTTCGAGCCCCGCGTCGGGCTCTGGGCTGATAGCTCAGAGCCTGGAGCCTGTTTCCCATTCTGTGTCTCCCTCTCTCTCTGCCCCTCTCCCGTTCATGCTATGTCTCTCTCTGTCCCAAAAATAAAATAAAAACGTTGAAAAAAAAATTTAAAAAAAAAAGAATTCATTTTCTAAAAAAAAATAAATAAATAAAAAATAAATAAAGAACAAAAACTCAAGAAATAAATTTGAAGATCTAATTGTCTTTATTAAGTGATTCAAGAATCAGGCAGCATCCTATTTAGCAAGTAGAGAGATGCTCTGAGGAATTGTACAAAAACGGAAGGTTTTTATCAGAAGAAGGGTGGGTCAAGGAAATTATTAGCAACAGGAAAGGTTGTTTCAGGAGAGGTAATATTTCTCTAGGGGGAAAAGCAGGGGCTGTTATCATGCAGATGACCTCATCTTCCTTTTGGGGTTGGAGAGGGCCCATGTGGCAGATTATCTCATTGGTGCTGACCAGAAAATTCCTGACTGACCAGTAAAGACCCCATTTCTGGGGGAGGTTGAAACTGCAGTTAGGTTTAAGCCTCATTTTGGTGATGTGGCCTAGCATAAGTGACTCCATTTTGGCCTGGAGTTTTCTTTTTGATACCCAGTAACTAAATTCTTTTAGGTAGTAAGGAAGAGATAAAAGTTTTCTTGAGTCTCCTGGGTCTTGATTGCCTTCACCTCTAAATAATTCACATGCCAAAGTGACATATTTTGGGGTGTTTTGCTTCCTCTCAGAGTCTTGGAAAAAGAAATAAAGAGAAGTGAAGGAGGAAAAATAATTTTCCCTCTACCTTTCTAGGTTATGGCTGAGACACTCCCACCCCCACCCTCATAATGAAGGACAGGTTAACAAGAGAAAAACAAACAGAAGCTTAATAACATATATACCTTCTGTATACATGGAAGAGACCCAGGAAAACTGGGTAACTCCTTGAAATAACTCAAGCCATCACCCAACATATTATCTCCAGCTAAAGACAAAAGATGTTTGTGGGTGGGGTGAAGTTGTGGGGCCAGTGGTCAGAGGTTTCCAGGTAAAGCACAGTGAGTGAGGTGTGGTTGTTATGCAGATTTAAGTCTCTGCTTTCTCCACTGAATTGATAAGAATTTCTAGAGATTTATAGTCATTTTTCTCTTCCTGGTGCAGAGACATCTTTACAAATGGAGATTTTCCCTGTAAATTTAAATGTCTTTTACAAAAGTGTAACTTTTACTCTGTTTTCAGAGTTTCTCTTGTGTTTAGTTCCTCATAAATAACAATCTTAAAATAATCCCTATGCCTAGAGGCATGTTTGGGAGTGACAGATTCCACTCCCCTTAGAAGCTATGTTTTTCTTTGCTTATACATCTAAACAGTGTGGGTGTTAAAGTTTGAATCTGCAATGCTGACTGAACAGATGTTGGGCATAGGAGTCTGGACAATTCCTAACAACAAAGGCCAAGAAGAGCACCTAGTCCCCTACTGAGAATAGTGTTCAAAGTTCAAGTTACACCCAGATACCAGGGGCAGATGCCTCGTGCCCATCTCTACTTGTATCTGTTAGGGTACCCAGAAAACATGTGCCCCCACCACCACTTCCTGCCACGAAATGGTGAGGATTTGGTCTCTGGTTTTGTATATCCTTGGCTTTTGCATAAGGCATGTTCAGAAGACCACCGGGAACTTTTGAAAATGACTAATCAAGCAATTAAGTTAAATCCAGCAACGAAAATTTCCCTTAAGTGAAAACACCTGAGATCTTCTCTCCAGGAAGGAATTATGCTCAGTACAGTACTTCACAAAGCTTTTATGAAGATTAATAAATTGATGTTTTCAAAGGTGTTTGAGAACTCTGGATAATAGTGTCTACATTGCATGTTTTAGAAGTTTATGAAGATTTGCATTAATAAGGTATTTATTTGCTTTTCCTGAAAAAGCAAACTAGACCAGATATTTCCTAGGGCAGCTACCTGCCACATATGGCTTTTGAGCACTTAAAAATGTGACCAGTGTGACTGAAGAACTGAATTTTAAATTGTATTTAATTTAAATTAATTTAAATTTAAATAGTCATTACAGGAAGCAATGTTAGAACAATGACAAAACAGGAAAATTTAAGATTTAAAGTAAAGTCTTAATGGTAATGAGAATTATTAAGGCACTTGCTATCATTATAAATATTTTTAACATTAACATCAGGGTTTCCCAAATTAGTTTTGCAAATAACACTTTCCCCTCAGGAAACAGAATGCTTGATTAAACAAAATGAGGGGCACCTGGGTTGTTCAGTCAGTTAAGCCTTTGACTTTGACTCAGGTCATGATCTCCCAGTTAGCAAGTTTGAGCCCACAGCGGGCTGGCTCTCTGTTGTCAGTGCAGAGCCCACTTTGGATACTCTATCCCTCTCGTTTTCTGCCCCTCCCTTGCTCATGCTCTCTCAAAAATAAATAAAACATTTTAAAAAATGAAACAGGACTTGTCAGATCCTTTAATGTTTTTTTTTTTTAATTTTTTTTTTCAACGTTTATTTATTTTTGGGACAGAGAGAGACAGAGCATGAACGGGGGAGGGGCAGAGAGAGAGGGAGACACAGAATCAGAAAGAGGCTCCAGGCTCTGAGCCATCAGCCCAGAGCCCGACGCGGGGCTCGAACTCAAGGACCGCGAGATCGTGACCTGGCTGAAGTCGGACGCTTAACCGACTGCGCCACCCAGGCGCCCCTTTAATGTTTTTTTTTTAAATGTTTATTTATTTATTGAGAGAGAGCGTGAGCATGAGCAGGGGAGGAGCAGAGAGAAAAGGAGAGAGAGAATCCCAAGCAGGCTCCATGCTGTCGGTGCAGAGCCCAACTTGATCTCATGAACCATAAGCTTATGACCTGAGCCGAAATCAAGTTCTGATGCTTAACACACTGAGCCACCCCAGCACTCCAGATCCTTTAATATTAATATGCATTATGCATATCTAGGAAGAGGACATTGTATTCAGGATTTTCAATGTTTCTACCAAATTTATTTACTCCCAGAACCACTTTCGCCCACAAAGTTCCTACTCATATCTGAAACTTGTGTTTGAGAAATCTCCTGAAACACAGTTTGAGAAATCCTGGTGTGGAGAGAAGAGACACAGTAAAATTAAGATCTTGAATCTACACATATTGCTTTTTTTTTTTTTTTAATTTTTTTTTTAACGTTTTTTATTTATTTTTGAGACAGAGAGAGACAGAGCATGAACGGGGGAGGGGCAGAGAGAGAGGGAGACACAGAATCGGAAGCAGGCTCCAGGCTCCGAGCCATCAGCCCAGAGCCCGACGCGGGGCTCGAACCCACGGACCGTGAGATCGTGACCTGAGCCGAAGTCGGACGCTCAACCGACTGAGCCACCCAGGCGCCCCCACATATTGCTTTTGAAGTGAGCTGATGTCCAGACACAGCATTAGGACTTGAGGCTATTCACTATTTTGTGTTGATGTCCTTTTTCCATCACTACACGCATCTCACTCAATCCTATCCCTTAACTGCCCCAACCTACATTCCTTCACAACTGTAGCTAAAAAACAGTCTATATGACAGCCAAAAACAGTTGTTTTTTTTTTTTACTTTTTCTAAACATAAGAACACACTTTATTTTTTTAAGGTAATTTCTTCTTTAAAAAATTATTTTTAACATTTATTCGTTTTTGAGAGACAGAGTGTGAGTGGGGGAGGGGCAGAGAGAGGAAGACAGAATCCAAAGCAGACTCCAGGCTCTGAGATGTCAGCACAGAGCCCCACGTGGGGCTGGAACTTATGAACTGTGAGATCATGACTTAACTGAAGTCTGACGCTTAACTGACTGAGCCACTCAGGCATCCCAAGAACACACTTTAAAAATGAATTCTTATATAAAATGCTATAATCTCTGTATATAGAAGATAAAAACAACATCTCATAGCTATAAAAGTGTTTTAGACATATACATTTACATTAATCTGTCAGGATAATTAATAAAAACAATAACAAATTTCTCACTGGGAGTTGGGAACATTAATAGGCATCTTACATCATTCTCAGCAGGTAATTGATTTTGTTTTGTTTCAGTTATAAACATATTTTATTTATTATTTTTTTAAATGTTTATTTATTTATTAATTTTTAAAATTTTTAATGTTTATTTCTGAGACAGAGAGAGAGACACACAGAGACAGAGTGCAAGCAGGGGAGGGGCAGAGAAAGAGGGAGACACAGTATTCAAAGCAGGTTCCAGGCTGTCATCACAAGGCCTGACACAGAGCTTGGACTCACAAACTGTGAGATCATGACCTGAGCTGAAGTCTTCCACTTAACTGACTGAGCCACCCAGGTGCCTCTATAAACACATTTTAAAACATGACTTAAACACATAAGTAATTGTATGTGGTAACATAGCTTTATGTGTATTTTGTTTTATTATTTTTTTACTAGCTGACTTGCAATTACAAGATACTCTTTTTTTTTTTTTAATTTTTTAAATATTTACTTTTGAGATAAAGAAAGCATGAGTGGGCAAGGAGAAAAAAGAGAGGGAGACACAGAATCTGAAGCAGGCTCCAGGCCAGGCTCTGAGCTGTTGCGGGGCTCAAACTCATGAACCGCGATATCATAACCTGAGCCAAAGTTGGTTGCTTAACTGACTGAGCCACCCAGGTGCCCCACAATTACAAGATACTCTTAAGCAGATTTAGCAGGAAAAACTTCACGTCAATATTAATTTATATAAATTGAAATTTCCACTTCCAGTCAAGATGCATGCAATAAAAGGGACCAGATTTATCCTTCATACATAATAATAAAACACACACACACACACACACAGATGAAATATAGGAAACAAAGGTTTTCCATCAGTGGACATCAGGCAGCACAAGAGAGGGAAGCATACAACTTGAGTCTCACAGGTGCCCCAGCTAACAGCCCTGAGAGAGTTTCTAGGTTGCAGCTCAGAGAGGAGGATCCCAAGTGGGTCCCAGCAGTCTCCCAGACAGGAGGAGACAGACCTGGATGTCTAGGCAGGCCAAGGCAGCTAAATTCACAGAGTACCAAGGAAGAGAGAGCTGAACAGAGAAAGAGTTGAAGAAATCTGCAGAGGGTCCCCCTTGATTCTTTAGGGGAGTACTGACCAGCATATATGTAGGGGAAGCTACCCTAGGAGCTCACATGAGGCTGGAAATAGAGGCATATCTTATTTTACTGTGCTTTGCTTTATTGTGTTTTTTTTTTGTTTTTTTTTTTTTTTTTTTTTTACAAATTGAGGGTTTGTGGCAACCTGTGGTAAGTACATCTCTCAGTGTTATTTTTCCAACAGCATTTGCTCACTTTGTGTCTCTGTGTCACATTTTGGTCATTCTCACTATATTTTAAACTTTTTCATTAATATTATATTTCTTATGGTGATCTGTGATCAGTGATTATGACCTGCTGGAAGCTCAGATGATGGTTAGCATTTTTAGCAATAAAATATTAAAATTTAGGTACGTACATTGATTTTACAGACATATTGCCACTTACTTGACCACAGTATAAATGTAACTTTTATATGTTCATTTGATTCTTTTTCTTATAATTTTCACCTTATTAAGTGAACTTGCAATATCTTCAAGGTATGTCTGTGGCTTGTGTCTCCCCCAGCCAAAGTAGAAAATCCCCTTAACTCATAGGACATTGGGTAGATCAATAAAAGCATTTTGCCTAAACAAAGGAGCAAAATTTGCCTTAACCTAAAGGCTGTTCTGATCCCACCTAATAAAAGCAAACCTTAAAAGAATCAATTTGTTTCCAAGTAACTGACTATATCCCAGAACAAAGGCCAAGAATATTTATAAGAATATAAAAATACCCAGCATTCAAAAAGGTAAAATTCAAAATGTTTAGTATCCAGTTACACAATATCAAGTGTGCAAAAAAACAGGCAAGTATGAGCCGTGATGAGAAGAAAATTAATCAACAGAAATAGACCCCCAAATGACAAAGATAGGATTTATAGACAAAGGGCACAGAAGTGTTATTAAAACTATGTTCCATATGTTCCAGATGGTAGAAGAAAGATAGAGCACATTAAGTACTCAGAAAAGATATAAAAAGATGGTTTTTAATTTCTATTATTTTTTTAAAGTTTTTTTATTTATTTTGAGAAGGGGGGCAGAGACAGAGAGAGAGAGATAGTGAAAGAGAGAGAGAGGATTCCAAGCAGACTCTGCTTTGTCAGTGTGGGGCCCAATGTGGGGCTTGATCTCACGAATTGTGAGATCATGACCTGACCAATAATCAAGAGTCAGACACAGAGCCAGCTAAGCCACCAAGGTATCCCTAAAAAGATAGTTTTTTTTAAAGATCTAGATCAGGGGCGCCTGGGTGGCGCAGTCGGTTAAGCGTCCGACTTCAGCCAGGTCACGATCTCACGGTCCGTGAGTTCGAGCCCCGCGTCAGGCTCTGGGCTGATGGCTCAGAGCCTGGAGCCTGTTTCCGATTCTGTGTCTCCCTCTCTCTCTGCCCCTCCCCCGTTCATGCTCTGTCTCTCTCTGTCCCAAAAATAAATAAACGTTGAAAAAAAAATTTTTAAAGATCTAGATCATATTTCTAAAGATGAAAACTATAAAATCTGAGATGAAAAATACACTGGAATGATTAGTGGCAGATTAGAGAATGGAAAGGGAAAGATTAATTAACCCAAAGACACCAATAGAAACTAACTAAAAAAGTCAAAAAAAAAAAAAAAACGGTACAGAGCATCAGGACAACATTAATCAGCCTAATTTCCATGTAATTAGAATCCTGGAATAAGATGTGAGAGAGCTGGAGTAATGTAATTACCATTTGAAGAAATAATAACCAAATTTTTTCCACATTTCATGGAAGCCATAAACCCAGAAATCTAAGATCAAAACCTCCATGGGTTGGCTGGGTGGCTTAGTTGGTTGAGTGTCCGACTCTGATTTCAGCTCAGGTCATGATCTCACGGTCATGAGATCGATCCCTGTGTTGGGCTCTGCAGTAGGCACGAAGCCTACTTAAGA
Organism: Puma concolor; assembly: GCF_028749965.1. Classification (NCBI taxonomy): domain Eukaryota; kingdom Metazoa; phylum Chordata; class Mammalia; order Carnivora; family Felidae; genus Puma; species Puma concolor. The sequence continues at coordinate 63,617,184 of NC_141683.1, forward strand.
TTTTTTCTCTCTCTCCCTCTGCCCCTCTCCTCTGCTCACGCTTTCTCTCAAACAAACAAGCAAAAGAAAAAAGCAAACAAACAACTCCAAATACTAGAAACATGAAGAAAACTACACTAAGGCACATCAAAATCAAATTGCTTAAATCCAGTTTTACAGAGAAAAATCTTAAAAGCAGCCCGAGAACCAGGAAGTGGAAGAAGGCCCAGCCCCAACTCAGGAAATTGCAGTCAGCATCACACCACCTGCTAAGGCCCTTTGCTCTTATCCAGACTAAGATATGACACTTTGCCTCTCCTCCTCAATACTTTTATTCTCCTCAGCTATTGTGCTTTGGTTGGGAGACATTTGACCAAAGTCATTGGTATCAGTCAAGGTCAATCAGAGAAGCAAAACCACTAGATTTTATAGAAGATATTCCTTAAGGCAGGCTGCTGGGGAGGGAAGACAGATGTGAAGTGAGGGAGAGCAGAAACAAGGAAAAACCCACAAAAATGGATGGGGGTCCTTGTCAGTTCTTGTTGCATATGACCCTGATGATACATATGTCCTTCAGAAGCCAACGCCCTTCATGACTGAGCTAAACACACACACAGGGGTGAGAGAAACTGGAGGATAATTCAGGGGATGGAGGGACAGTTTTAGTCCTGACCCCTGCCTCATCCTAACAAAGTGCACCTTCAGAAGAGAGTCAACAAGGTGTGTGAACCACAAAGTGGCTGCAACTTCACTTGCTCCCCAAAGTTTCCTACAAGAATCTGTCTAGTGGGGACCCCTGGGTGGCTCAGTCACCTAAGCATCAGACTTCAGCTTAGGTCATGATCTCGCTGCCTATGAGTTCAAGCTCCACATCAGGCTCTGTGTGGACAGCTCGGAGCCTGGAGCCTGCTTCGGATTCTATGCCTCCCTCTCTCTCTGCCCCTCCCTTGCTTGCACTCTGTCTCTCTCAAAAATAAACAAACATTAAAAAAAAGAATTTGTTTAGTGGTCCATCTTAACCAGAAACAATACGAACAAGATTTCCAGGAAATATAATCCAATCACATTGACAAATTAAAAACCACCACAGCAATTAAAACAGCATTTGTGAGATAGCAGAGAATTTCAATTATTTTTCTGGTCCTAGTTAGAACTGATAAACAAAAATGTGTCTTTGGATGGTCTATCTAAGCTTATTGCATAATGAATTATTCTATAGTCACCTTTGTTTGTTTTAGAAATCCTGCAAGAGGGGCGCCTGGGTGGCTCAGTCACTTAAACGTTCGACTTCAGCTCAGGTCATGATCTCGCAGTTTAGGAATTCAAGCCCCTCATTGGGCTCTGTGTTGGCAGCTCAGAGCCTGGAGCCTGCTTCGGATTCTGTGTCTCCCTCTGTTTCTTCCCTTCTCCCCAAAAAAAATAAAAACATTAAGAAAAAAATTTAAAGAAATCCTGCAAGAAAACTGCTGAATTCCTCAGGTACAAGTGGCTCACACTGCCTTTTCAATGGAGAGACCACACACTGGATAAAAATATTTTTATTATTATTATTTTTAACTTACATCCAAGTTAGTTAACATATAGTGTAATAATTATTTCAGGAGTAGAATCCAGTGATTCATCCCCTACATATAACACCCAGGGCTCATCCCAACAGGTGTCCTCCTTAATGCCTCTTGCTCATTTAGCCCATCCCCGCCCCCCACAACCCCTCCAGCAACCCTCAGTTTGTTCTCTGTATTTAAGAGTCTCTTATGTTTTGTCTCCCTCTCTTTTCTTATATTATTTTTGATTCCCTTCCCTTAGTTCATCTATATTGTATCTTAAATTCCACATATGAGTGAAATCATATGATATTTGTCTTTCTCTGACTTACTAATTTCACTTAGCATAATACACACTCGTTTCATCCATGTTGTTGCAAATGGCAAGACTTCATTCTTTTTGATCTGGTCCTTTCTAGTCTTTGTTGATTTGGGTATTTTTTGTCTTGTTTTGTCTTTTCTCCCCCTCAGAGAGTCCCCCTTAAAATCTCTTGCAGGGCTGGTTTAGGAGTCATATACTCCTTTAGCTTTTGTTTGTCTGAGAAACTCTTTTTCTCTCATTCTATTTTGAATGACAGCTTTGCTGGATAAAGAATTCTTGGCTGCATATTTTTCTGATTCAGCATGTTGAATATAGCTTGCCACTCCTTTCTGGCCTGCCAAGTTTCTGTGGATAGGTCTGCTGTGAACGTGATCTGTCTTCCCTTGTAGGTTAAGGCCCTTTATTTCCCTTGCTGCTTTCATAATTGTTTCCTTGTCTGTGTATTTTGTGAATTTGACTATGATATTCCTTGTTGATGGTGTTTGCTGAATCTAATTGGAGTTCTCTGTCTTTCTTGGATTTTTATGTCTGTGTCTTTCTCCAGATTAGGAAAGTTTTCAGCTATAATTTGCTCACATAAACCTTCTACCCCTTTTTCTCTCCCTTCCTCTTCTTGGACCCCTATGATTCAGATATTATTCCTTTTTAATAAGTCACTGAGTTCTCTAAGTCTTGTGTCATGCTCTTTTGCCTGAGTTTCCCTCTTTTTTTCTGCTTCATTATTCTTCATAATTTTGTCTTCTGTATCACTGATTCGCTGCTCTGCTTCGTCCATCCTTGTTACCGTGGCATCCATCTGAGATTGCATCTCAGTTATAGCATTTTTAATTTCATCCTGACTAGATTTTCTTTTATCTCCACAGAAAGGGATTCTATGCTTTTTTCAACCCCAGCTGGTATTCTTATTATCGTGGTTCTAAATTCTAGTTCAGACATCTTACTTATATCTGTGTTGATTATACCCCTGGCTCTCATTTCTTCCTATTCTTTCATTTGGGGTGAATTCCTTCATTTTGTCATTTTGGAGGAAGAAAAAGAATTAATAAAATTAAATTAAAAATTAAAAATTAAAAAATTAAAAACAACACAAAAACTCAAATAAAGGAAGCTATATCCTAGGTGTGTTTTGGGCTGATTGTTGAAAGAAGCTTGATAGAATAGAGAAAAAAAGGGGGGAAAAGTAAGAAAAATCTAAAAAAATTTAAAATATATATACCATAAAATAGAATAAAATGAAATGAAGAAAGTGAAATAGAATTTAAAATTTACAAAAAATAAAAAACATCATAAAAAGAATTTTTAAATAAATTTAAAAGGAAATAAAAATAAATGTTTCTCTTTCTGTATTCAAGAAAAAGATAAGAAAGGAGAAAAAGAAAAAAAAATTTTAAACAAAAGCAAAAAGCAAAACAAAAAAAACCCCAAATCGATGAATTAGCAAACAGAATGAAACATGAATGAAGTTACATCCAGTTTCCCCTAGAACTCAAACTATGAAGCACTGTATAGTCTGTACACTAAGCAGGTGGATAGACTTGTGGTTGTCCTCTAGGGCATGTTCTTAGAAAGCGCAGTTGGGCAGGACTTGGTGTAACGACTCCTTTCTCCAGTAGGTGGAGTTGCTTAGCTTACTGGGATGGATCTGTGTGGTCTGCGTGTGAGTGTATGTGCATGCGTGGAAGAGGTGAAAATGACATCACCCTCTTCCTAGTTTCTGACACAGGAACCCATAATCAAGTGCCTCTCCTTTGTCTCTGGCTTCTATCCATTCCCAGCTTCTACACTGTCATTGTCCAAACTGTCAGCCTGCCAGGTGGCATGTACCTCCTGCATTTTATCTCAGATGGAGGTGTTTCCAAACCCCTCACTATGGGGGCCCTGTGGCTTGGACCTCCTCCGACCCTCTGGGGGAAGGTCTTACTGAGCAATAGCCAGGTGCCAACTTGCACCAGAGAATGTTTTGTGGTTGCACTATGGCAGAGGTTCAGAAATCATGGCCAGGTGCTGGCTTACCCCAGGAAAAGTTCATGTGATAGTGCAGTGGCAAGGTTTCAGAGGTTACAGCAAATCACAACACACAGCCAGCACCAGGTTTCACTGCATTCTGGCGTCTCTGTTCCAATACCAGCAAACGTGGCTGCTTTCTGGGATCCCCTGGGATCTTTGCCTCTGCAGAGGCCATAGGGCCTCTACCAAATGCCCTTCAAGCAGGGGAACCACTTCTCCCTGTTTGGCCCACAGACCCCTCACACCTTGCTGCCTGCTTCTGGGGATTCATCCTTCTTTCCCACCAGAGTCCCGCCAGGTACTGAGCTCTGGAATTTCCAACTCTGTGATCCCCTGTTTATAGAATCCTAATGGTGTTGAAACCCTCTCCTTTCCCCCCGTCAGTGGTGTTAGGGAACAGATTTCTTATTCAGTCCCTTGTGTTTTCACTCTTTCTCTTTCTCTACAGCTACTTTTTTTGGGGGGAGTGCTTTTCGTGTACTTTCTCTGTCCTCTCTCTGCAAAAACAGCTCTCTACCCCCTGCAGCTTCTCTCTCCCCCAGTTCACCTCTCTGCACCTTGTACCTGCCTAGTTTGGTGGCTTAAGTTATGCAAATTGTTGTGTTCATCCTATCAATTTCCTAGGTATGCAAAACAGTTTGGTGCTGATTTTCTGCATTTTGGGGATGAGAGAAGCTGAGAATTTCCATACTGCTCTGCCATCTTGGCCAACTCTGGATAAAAAGATTTATAAGAATACAAACCTACAAAATAACACTAAAGAAGGACTCCATCTTGAGAAACTCCCCCTCAATACTTGAGGTCACAGGAGAGGGGTAAGGGTATCTTCTCTCAGAAAGAAGGATGTGGGCAAACTGTAGGAAAATCCAGGATGGAATTAGGTGGTTAATGAACTTGAATCCTGGCTGCCTCTAAAGAATTATTTTCCAAACATGAGCTGTTGAGGTTAATTTAGCGTGATGTTGAAAAGAAATCACTGGTTGACAAAATAAGAGGAAGCAAAACCTTTCCTGAGGGTGGCTCAGAGATCATTTTCCCTGGTGAAGGGAAGTTCTGGAAACATCTGTAATTAGAACCTCAGAATGTTTCCACTAAAAACTGGTGGGAATGGCTGCCATGGTTCTTCACAGACACAGAGGGAAAGGGGCTCCATTTGTGAGAGACAAACTTCAAATAGTCTCCAGTGAATAACAATGTAGAGTGATTGTTAGTGGTCTAAGGGGAGTAATACAGAATCTGGTAAAGGAAAATCTGTGGTAAATAAGTCCACAGGGGAAAGCAGCTGGCAATAGAAGAGGGGTGGGGACTTCTCTTTAAAGATAGGGCTTCTGGGGCGCCTGGGTGGCGCAGTCGGTTAAGCATCCGACTTCAGCCAGGTCACGATCTCGCGGTCCGTGAGTTCGAGCCCCGCGTCGGGCTCTGGGTGGATGGCTCAGAGCCTGGAGCCTGTTTCCGATTCTGTGTCTCCCTCTCTCTCTGCCCCTCCCCCGTTCATGCTCCATCTCTCTCTGTCCCAAAAATAAATAAAAACATTGAAAAAAAAATTTAAAAAAAAATAGGGCTTCTGTAAACAAAGTAGGAAACACGTACACACATCATCACCACCCAACTACCACCATCACCACCATCACCACTGCCATCACCACCATCACCACCACAACTACCACCCCAACTACCATCACCACCACCATCACTTCTGTGTAAGGGGGAAGGGACACTATAACAACAAGGATTTCCAAGTTCTAAGTATTGACAATACTGAGCATTTGTCTTTCTATTTTGATTTTCCTCATTAAAAATATTTAAAAGGTCATAAAGATGGAGCAAAAACCTGTATTAGTTCATGTAAGAGTCATTGAGTCTACAAGAGATCTAAGGATCCTTTGGGGTTTTTAAACTAATGGAGCTGAAGTGGAATCCTACCTTCCAAACTCCGAACTCCAAACTCTGAATATATCTGCACTTCTGATTTCCTTTCTCTGGAAGGTTTAGGGACTAAGATTTCTGGCCCCAACTTCCTGTTCTCTGTAATAATGGCAGACATGCCATCTTCATCCTTGCAACACTCCTGTGGAGTAATCAGGGAATGGGGTTTTCAGCACTCTTAAGCTGATAAAAGCAGCCACGGAGGAGTGCTGAGGATAGCTGCATGATGGAGTAGTCCCAGGTCATCAACGAGCATCAATCAAGAAGCATAGGCAGCCCACCTCTCTAATATCATTATGAATTGGAAACCTGCACTTAACATGTGCAATGAGTTCTGCCTGTTGACATAATTGCCTTTGCCTAGAAACCACTAATGGTTTCTCAGGATGACCAAACTGTAGTAAGATGTGTGATGTCTGTTTATGGATAATTGAAGATTAATTTGATTTTTAGTGACATTCATCAAGTGTCAAATCACAAACAGGTCATCTGTAGGCATAATTACATCAGTGCTTGGGTTTCACTTCAATTATCCAGAGGAAAAGTGTGATTATGAATAGCCATTGCTTTTCACTGCTCTGGTAAATTCCAGAGAGTTGCGAAATATGTGAACTAAGAGTATTCTTTTTTGTCCTCTGTGCTTAAAACTATAATTGGCTTTAAGCCTCCATGCTTAAATCTTGACATTTGGCTTATTAAAGAATGTCAAATGTTGTGAATTATCTAACAGTCTTCATCAAGCCAACAAGAGTTTGTAATTAGTCTTACATTAGTTTCCTAATGAATCTGTAACATAAGTAAATCACTGTTGCATTGAAATGGCCTTGTTTCCCCATTTTCCTAATTCTGCACTCCAGAAAGTATAACAATGTACTTTGTTCATGTTCCCTAATTTGGTAGATTTGATTATTGGCCCCAATTGTTCATCCTTCCCCGAATCTATACTTTTTGCTATGTTAATATGCAGCTCTTTTCACTAAAGATGTGAACTTTACCCAATCCATAACTTTAGGCTTTAGGAATGTAATTTCCTTTGTCTACTTGAATGGGGGCAAAGTGATAATTTGCTAAATATTTTTTTTGCTTTTTTTCTTTTTTTTATTTTGAGAGAGAGAGAGAGAGAGAGAGAGAGAGAAAGTGGTGGTGGTTGGGAGGCAGAGAGAGAGGGAGAGAGAATCCCAAGCAGGCTCTGCACAGCCAGCACAGAGCCCGATGCAGGGGCTCAAACTCACGAACCATGAGATCATGACCTGAGCCAAAATCAAGAGTTGGACATTGAACTGACTAAGCCACCTAGGCGCTCCTATAGTTTGCTAATTCTATGCATAAACTTTAAGAGGTTACATGTGTTTTTCTTTTCTCTATTGGGTTTCTGCCATTGTCATGAAGGGAACATGCTCCGAGTCACCTGCTAGTCCAAGGATAATGAGAGACACATGGGGCAGAGCTGAACCCCACCTGCAGCCAATAGCCAAACTCAACTGAGCCAAGAGTAGATTAGCCCACCCCCAGCTGGCCCACAGATTCCAAGCAAGGTATTTGTTTTAAATCATTGAGTTTGCAGATTGTTTGTTCAGCAGCAAAGCAAACTGATCAATCATTTCTTGAATGCCTACAGTATTCCAGATATGGGTTAGGAACAGGGCAGTCAGAGATATGCAAAATGTAGGTCTTTGCCCTCGAGGGAAGTCTAGTCTCACCTGGAAGTTGTGTCATTTCACAAGATACTTCTCTGATTGGGAGGAGGTTACAGAGTCCTAGGCTCTCACACTCCAGCTTCACGTCCTGCCTTATTTCATGCACCCAGAAGTATTAACGTAAACAGTGACAACAACAGTGCCAGTAAAGAAATCTAGTAAAAGACTTAGGAGAATTCTTATTCCCTTATTAATAAGGGAATCCCTTACTAGAAGAAATTCTTAATAAATTCTTATTAAAGGGCTTTAGTTCAAACTTTAGTGGCCACTTTTCAAAGAATGTTTATAGATAGATTACATGGATAGATGACACAGATAGATAGGGATAGATACATTTTTTTATTTACAAAAAAAAATTTCACCAAAAGACCTTTTTAAATCTATGGTTCTCAAAAAGCTGCATAAGACTCACGATTAGAAAGGAGTCATTTTATTTTCTTTTTGAATTCAGAATTCTCAGGAATTCTGATTCAGTAGGTCTGGGATGGGGCACCCCAGTCTGAATTTTTCTTGCCCCCCTTCTCCTTTTTGTCCCTCCAATTATGATGGTATAGGTCTACAGGCCACTACTTGAGAATTTCTGCTCAAAATGGCAAGCTTCTTGGGACATTCAAAACATACTATGACATGAATTTACATGGATCCTGTCTCAGGTTTCTTATTGACAGAGCTTGGCCAGTTCCTAAACTTCTGGAGGCCTCCCTGCTCCATTCTTTCCATCATCTCACCTTATTTCTTGATCCCTACCTCTTGACCAGATCAGCCTGGATTCTGGATATTGCTCTGCATTTCATAGGTGCTCAACTAACATTTTTTAAAATGAACCATATGCTTGTCACTTACCTGGACCCAGACCCCTGCCAGCTCCTCCTTGCCCAGCTGACTCCTATAGATCTATCACTGGCCTGATGATGGAAGCTGTCCTGGCCCTTATCTATCTATCTATCCATCTCTTTGTTCTGAATGCTCCTCATTCCTTCATCCGTTCCCCCAACAATTTGTCTTCCTGGACCACTAACACTCAGGGCCAACAATCCCTGAGCTTTATGTTTATTGGGACCTAGTGCAGCTGGAAGATCAGACCCCAGACAAGACCTTTTGTTATCATTAAGACTGGCCTGAACTCCCACAGCTTTAGCACGTCTTAAGAAGGAAGAATGATGGAAAAAGCAGAAAACTGGTTTGTGTCTATAAATAATGACTGGCCTCCTGGGAACAGGCCAAGGCAAAACAGACTCAAATGCCATTCCAGAAATGTCAACAGTCCCAGGGAAGCAGTCATGTTTATAATGCACATCCAAGTCATTTAGAATCATTGAAGTACAGTCCAGAATATGGAGCTGCTGGCTGTTTAATAGATATCAATAAATAATCCCAGCACACAGCAAAATTACAAGTCTGCACTGCCATCTGGAGCTTGATGTGGCAGGCTGATTAGAAACCAGCCACCTGATGTCATTCTATTTCTCCCTTGCCTATTATAAAAGAACTTTGCAATATCCCAGAGCATGAGAGGAGTGAAGAAACCCACAAGTGACAGTGAGGCTCTAGTTTGCTCTGCATGTTTAGGAGTTGCTCTCGGACACAGAACAGGAATTGAGTTTGGTTTGGTAAACGAAATTCTTTATTTAGTGGCCCCGCGACCCTGGGATTCTGCCTGTTTAGATGCCGCCTCACATTAATCATTAAACTCAATTTCATTTTGAGAACAAATATAGCGAGCTTATTCAGTGACATCTTTCACCCAGTAAACATGTGACCGAAGACTTGCACATCAATTCAACTGTGACCAATCAAATGACAGTTTGAATTCGTTCAGGAAAACTGCCATTTAGAGAAATCCTATGACAAATTCTTTTGTAAAACCAAAGATCCTCTTAAAGTATACAAGTGATAATTATCCTTTTTATTTTTTTAAATCAATACAAGTTTCTCGTGAGTGCACAGAACACTTTTCTGTATCTCTCTCTGTAGGCCCATGTTGCTTTCTATCTGCTCCGGCCCTTGGCTTTGCTTTTTTGTGCCCTGGCTAGTCTATTCACTCTTCTGGTCATGGGCCTTCCTGATATTTGAGTTCTGTGAGCACCTATCTCCTGCCCTGAGCAAAGCAGGTCCTTGTGTTTGTTATCGGAGTGAATATCTGGAGAGCACAATTTATGTTGTTTATTACAGCAGCCAACATATATGCCTCTCTTTGCTACCAAGAGGCAACAACACTGAATATATAAATCAGCCTTGAAAAGGTTTTACTGCATCCAGTGATGGTGTTACAGAATGGCATTGCCCTGAATTTTAGAGGGTAGCTAACATTTTCTCTTGTAAAATCTCTCTCTGTGTCATTGTCAGAAAAGGAATCTGATATTGTGCAGAACAAGAGTTTAAACATTTAGTGTTCTTTGCGTTGTTAGGTCCTCAAAATCATTTACCATTTCATTAGCTATACGCACAAATAATATGTAACGATTCCCTGCAGTCTGGTAAGCCTGATTTTTCTCACAAACCTTTATTGTCCTGTCACTTGATAGCATATCATTGCAAAAGGTGAAATGAAATGAGATCATTCATGGCAAGGGGTTTTAAAACGGAGCCGGGAGGCCATTAAGGAACCTTATGCAAGTCCTCACTGGCAAAGCCATGAACTTTTGAACTCACCTAACCACAAATATTCCAAGGACTCGGCCTGAAAACCTGCATTCTGTATAGTAGGAGACTTTGCTTAGTGAAACCCTTAATAAACCAATGATCTTCAGCCAAGATTACTTTTCTGCCACCAACACCAATCAAAATTCTTTGTAAACACCATATACAAGCCTCCCTTTTTGTTATTTAAAACTCTTGACTTTTGTTCTGGGCTGGGGAGGCACAAGTTGGTTTCCTGCCCAAATCTGTACTCCCCAAATTGCAATTCTGAGGCCCTAGAGAAATACTTTTGTTTTTATTTAATTCAGCCTCTTTTCTCAGTTAACATTATGTATTGCGTCAACTCCTTTATGGAATTAAAAAAATTTTTTTTGACTCCTTGAAGTCATGGACTATCTTAGGGGTTTTGTTTTTTATTACATGGACTATCATGGTTCTGTGTGAAAATAGACACTCAAGGAATAAATTCATGGACTTTGTTGAAAATAGACTATGGAAGCAAACACACCACAGATGAGATTTTTTTATTTAATTGCTGCAAACCATCTGGATGACTTTTTCAGCACCACAGAGAGCAGACACAGATTCTAGTTCTTGGTCATGTAACATACCCTTAACCTATTTTTGCATAGTAAGAAAGATGTATTAGGGAGCACCCCCTAAACGGCATCATCATGAAGCTAACATTTGAGCAAACATGTCTGTGCTGACAGTCGTGAGGCAGTTAGTGTTGGGAGAGAGTTCTCCATGGGCCTGTCACATTTCCACATGTGATGAGAGCAGAGGCCTTTCTTCTGGGCTATCTTTTCCAGAGTATTTATGTGGCAAACAGCCTTGGAAAAGAGTGTCTCCTGGGGAAAAGGGCAGGTTTTCTCACAGCCTTGGAAGATAGAGATGAGCAACATTATTTGTTGTTAAGACAATAAAACGTTTATGTAGTTGGCATTCATCACAAACATGGAAAGCCATGACAGAAGGCCCCAAGGATCCATCAGGCATACTCCTGGGGGTCTCAAGGGTGCCCTCTATGGTTTTCACATTTCCACAGATAGATGACAGGTGAGGAGGTGAGGCATACTTGATGCAGCTAACGGTCTGGTCACAAGGAATTCTCACTCATCTTTGAGTCCTCAAAACTGTGACAGTGTCTGGTTCTCAGAAGACCTTCATTAAATGTTGTTCCTTCTCTCCCTCCTTCAAAACAATCTCTTCCCTCATAATGTCTTTCCTTTCATCAAACCCATTCCGTACTCTCTCCCTTTCAGTTTCTTTTCTCCACCTTCAATTTCTTTAATGGAAAACATAGTTTTTCACTCTCCAATTATTTTTAGGGCTTAAAATAATTTTGGAAGAAGTAATGCTTAAGCCTAAATTTACACTAATAAATTAAATATCGATAAGATAGATTTCCAAAAACTCACTTTTACATAAAAGATCATTGAGAAAAAAAGGTGGGGAGGGGATTTCAAGAGAGAACATGATATAAGAGACCTATCCTATTGGAAAGCTCACAGTATATTTGACAACAAATTTCCTAACTTTATATCCATCCCAGAGTACGTTTTAAAATTTAACTGGCATGGGACACCTGGTGGGCTCAGTTGGTTAAGCATCCAACTTTTGATTTTGGCTCAGGTCATGATCTCACAGTTCATGGATTGAGCCCTGCGTTGGGGTCCATGCTGTCAGTGTGGAGCCTGCTTGGGATGCTCTCTCTGCCCCTCCCCCTGCTCATGCTCTCTATCTCTCAAAATAAATAAACATTTAAAAATATATATAATAAAATAAATTTCAACTAGCACATTAAAAAATTCTGAGTCAGGGGGCGCCTGGGTGGCTCAGTCGGTTGAGCGCCCGACTTCGGCTCAGGTCACCATCTCACGGTTCGTGAGTTCGAGCCCCGCGTCGGGCTCTGGGCTGATGGCTCAGAGCCTGGAGCCTGCTTCCGATTCTGTGTCTCCCTCTCTCTCTGCCCCTCCCCCGTTCATGCTCTGTCTCTCTCTGTCCCAAAAATAAATAAACGTTAAAAAAAAAATTAAAAAAAAAATTCTGAGTCAGTAGTTATCAGGGAAATGCAAGTAAAAACCACATGAGCTCTTCTAAAAAAACAAAGCTCGACAATGATATATGTCTCCCCAGCTAGTAGAATGTCTCAAGCTGAGAAGACTGATAAAACCAAGAGTTGGTAGGATGTGGAGCAACTGAACTCTCACACATTGCTAGTGGGAATGCAAAATAGTACAGCCACTTTAGGAAGCAGAATGACAACATCTTGTGAAATTAAACACACACTTTCCATGTAACCCACCAATCCAACTCTTAGCTTTCTCCCAAGAGAAATGAAATATATCCATGTAAATATTTGAACATGAAGGTTCATATCAGCATTATTCAAAACCAAGACAGGTAAAAACTATAACCAAAAACAAAGATGTCTGCTTTCACCACTTCTACTCAACATAGTATTAGAAGTTCTAGCCAGAGAAATTAGGCAAGTAAAAGAAATAAAAGGCATTCAAATTGTAAAAGAAGAAATAAATTTATCTCTGGTCATAGATGATATGATATGTAGAAAAACCTAAAGATTACACACAAACCTATAGAGCTAATAAATGAATTCAGTAAAGTTTCAGGATACAAAATTAACAGACAATAATCAGTTGCATCTCTATACACTGACAATGAACAACCCAAAAAGAAATTAAGAATACAGTCTCACAATAGTATCTAAAAGAGTAAAATTAGAATAAATATAATCAAAGAAGCAGAAGACTTGTATACCAAAAACTACAAAGCATTGCTGAAAGACATTAAAATACACATAAATAAATAGAAAAACATCCCATGTTCATAAACTGGAAGACTGAATATTTTTAAGGTCACATATTCATTATTCATATTAGTCGCATTATTCATAATAGTCAAGGAGTGGAAATAATCCAAATGTCAATGAACAGATGAACAGGTTAATAAAATATGATGGATACAAGCAATGGAATAGTATTCAGCCTTTAAAGAATGAGAATCTGAGACATGATACCACATGGGTGAACACAGAGCACATTATGCTACATGAAATAAATCAGTCACAAAAGGTCAAATATTGTGTAATTCTATTTATTTGTGATACCTAGACTAGTTACATTCATAGAGACAGGCTCAGGGGAAGAGAGAATGGAGAATTAGCATCTTATGGGTAAAGAGTTTCTTTTGGGGGATGATGAAAAAGTTCTGTAGATGGACAGTGGTGGTGGTTGCACAACATTGTGAGTGTACTTAATGTCACTGAATTGTAGATTTTAAAATAGTTAAAATGGTAAATTTTATGTTATGTTATGTTAGGTGACACACAAAAGACTCAAGCAGTGAGATTCCATTCATGTGAACTTCTAGAAAAGGCAAAGGTAAAGAGACAGAAGGAAGGTCAGCGGTAACCCTTGGCAGGGGTCTGGAAAAGAGAATTAATGGTGGAGTCATGGTGAAACTTGATAGAGGGATGAAACTCATCTATATCTTAACTGCCATAGAGGTCTGTCTCTGCATACACATACCAAACATCATCAAACACTTAAAATTAGTGGATTTTTCAATGCAAACATACCCCAGTAAAGCTATTTTAAAGGTATAATCCTTAAATTGTGCTAGCAATGGCAGAAGTTTAATGGTCAGGCAGATCACTTGTGTCATAATGACTTTAGAAACGTATGTCCAATTCTTCCATGGTGCATCTTCTAGAACAAGGGTTATTCAATAACATGGGTTATTCAGCAATGGTTGGCTGACTCTTTAGCCCTTTTCCCAATTATTCTAGATACTTGTGATACACTAATGAACAAAAGAGTATATGTATCAGTTAGGATAGATAAACTATTCCAAAATCTCAGTAGCTTCCACCACAAAGGTTCATTGATGACTCATGCCACCTGGCCATTGCCAGTTAGCTGTTCTGCCACTTACTGCCTTCCCTCTGGGACCCAGACTATGGGAACAGCCATTATCTGCAACACTGGAAAAACAACTGTCGTATTGTTTTTTGGATGTTATCCAGCAATGAAAAAGCACAACATGTTATAAATTCAGAAAAGTAAAAAGGATGAACTCAAAAGTATTATTACTAAGTGAAAAGTCAAATTCAAAAGACATCATGGAAGAATAACAAACACCATAGACCACATGCTGGCTCTAAAACTTCTGCAAAGAAGTGGCAATATCTCTGTTCACATGTCTTCAATCAGAGCAAGTCATATAGCAATGTTGGATGTCAATGGAGTGGTATAATCCTCTCCCAGGGGGGCATCAGAGAATATATTTGAATAATAATGCAATTTATGTTATCTACTATAATATTATATAATAATAGTAAAACAGAAGGAAGTAGGGTTATAGAGAAAAAATAGAACAGAGTAAGGGGGTCAGACGCAATGGTATGGAGCAGAAGATAGCATTGAAGAGCTCCCAGGGCAGCCCTCAGTAGGAAGCAAAGAGGTGGTAGAGGGGATGGAGTTGGCCAAACAGAATCTGGGGAAAGAGCACTCCCAGCAGAGGCAGCATCTAGAGTAAATGTCCTGTATTCGGAATGTGCCTGGAAGTCTGGAGGTATAGTAAGGAAGCCAGTGTGACTAGAGTAGAACAGGAGAGCACAATCAGAGGGCAGGTGACCAAGGCAATGGGGTGGGAGCAAACAGGACTTTGTAGTCTCTGCAAGGACTTTAGATTTTATTCTGGTGAAACAAGGAGCCAATGCAGGGTTTCAAGGAGATAAATAGTTGATCTGACTTACGACCTATGTCCTATCTTAAAAAGATCACTGTGGCTGTTATCCTGGGAACAAAGGCAGGAAGCAGAGAGACCAGTAAGGGGGTCACTGCAAGAATCCATGCAGGTGATGATGGTGACTCGGGCCAGCAGGACAGCTGTGGAGGGGATGAGACGTGGTCAGATTTTGGATATTTTTCAAGTCAGGTCAGGAGGATTTTGTGGGTGTGAGAGAAAGAGGAGGGCAAGGATGCCTCCAAGGATTTTGCTTGTTTGTTTGTTTGGGCAACTGGAAGAATGGAGTCACTGTGATTGAGATGAGAAAGGCTCTAGGTTTAGCAGGTCCCGTCTAAAATGAGAGATCAGGTGTTTAATGTAAAACATGTTAAATCTGAAAAGTCTGTGGGCATATAGGCAGATTTCCACACTACTCTGGGTGAAACAGGTCTCACTTTTCCATTGTCTGGTGTCTTGGAAAACCCACTGGAGCCAGAGCCAACAAAAACAGATGGAGATGCTGGCCTTACCACCTGGAAGCTCTTTGACCTTGGGAAGGTCACTAGTACGCTCGTCCCTCCTAATCTATGCACGGAACAATAAACCATGCTCATGGGGATATTATGAGCCTTCAGTGATATATGTTTATGGCTGGGCTCCATAGACTCAAAGATGGGATAGAAAATGGCCTCACTGTTGGAGCTGCTGTGATTCACTGTGGTGATCTCATCAAAGGGTCCAGTTGGCTGCTTTGGGATTAAACACAGCATATACATTATACCACAGTCTCAAGATCCCAGGTGTCTAAAACCACAATTTGGAAACACTAAAGCTACTGAATGTTTTTCTTCCTTTGGTATGCTGATTTTTTATTCTAACCTAGTCCATTCTGGAATCCATCCCCGTAGAATTCCTTCAGCAATGTAAGATCTTTTGGTGACTCTTAAAATCAGAAGTTACATAAAGCCCCATGACCATGCCTGCAAGCTATCCCACATCAGCTGGCTTCTGGGGTGGGGTCCCAGACCCTCAGGACCAGGCAACACTGAGACTCTGCTCCTGCTGAGCTCCCTGCTCTGTGCCCTGGAGAGCAGCAGAGCACAGATGGGGGCCAGCCCTAGTGTGGCCTGGAGGAGTGGGAAGACACTTTGACACAGGCCTGGAAGTGAGAAACAACATTCTACGTCACCATGCGGCCTGGGCCAGCTGCTCATCTTCATGAGGGTGAGGTTGAGGAAGATGACATGAAACATGGTGTGCATTCGTGTCTGCCACATGGTGGGTATCCAACAAAGTAGAGTTTCCCTTCTCCCTGGTGCTGCCTCCCCCTTTAGTTCAGGCACATGGCCTACCAGGTGCTGTCTCTTTGAGGTCATAGGAGTACACTGTGGGAACAGCATCCCATCCCCTTCCAGGTGTCAACCTAACATGCCCCACAGCATTTTATTTCTCTCAAAAAAAATTATGATTTGGTCATCCATGGATAATTTGGATTCTTTGTTTTAACTATTACACAGGTTATATCTCCATTCCATATATCCCCTTAGTGAAACGAGGGCCCTCAATTTCCTTTTTAAGCATAAAATACTTCCTCCAATTATTTTGTTTGAGAAATGTCTCACTCAAGCCTCCGAGGGGTTCTCTTCATCCAGCTAATCTGGGGTTTGGTGGCCTTGCTCAGGCTCTGTGTACTTTGGAAGATGCGCCTTGGAAAGTGTTCTTCCTTGGTCTTTCTGAGGAGCCAACAGTTGTGACAAGTAGACACGTGCACACATATCCAGGGTGTTGACATTTCTGGTAGGATGTCTTAGCTACTTGTAAGATAGCCTTAATTATAAATTCTTCATTAGGATCTTGGAGTCTAGGAGAACAAAATATTTTCAGGTATTTTGTTTTTTTCTCCAAAGCCAACGAGGGTGAATCTTCACTACTCAGAGAATCTAAAGTTGAATACTGAGGTAAATAATGCAATTTAAGCAATACATTGCCCTATGGAAGTCATGTCGTTATTATCCATGTAACACTCATAAAATATGAAGGAGAAAAATGTTTTCCTATTTGCTTATTACTTTAAGACTGAAATAATCCTAGTGGCCTCTGGCGAACAGCATCTTCTCCAAATGACTAGATCAGCACACTTTTGAGGGATTCTGGAATGGATTTACTGCTTTCTCTGAAAACCAGGGCATGACCTACTTGATACAACATTGTTTTGATTGAAGTGCACAGGAATGAAAAATAAAAAATTTCCAATGCTAAAAGCCAGCAACCTTGAGGTACAATTTTGTTCCCGGAGTGTTAGGATGGAAACAACACATGGGTTTGTCCGGTATTGTCCCTTGTGTGGTTGAAAAGAGTAGATAAGTGGGTTTTTATTTCTCCCAACCCAGGAGAAATAAACAAACACTGCCATTTTCGCAGCGACCACTTGTTTGGGACAAAACGTGTGCCCAGCCTCACATCTAATTTGTCCTTCTCTTACTCCAGCCACTGCTATAGCAACCAGCTTCGAATAGATGTAACCTGGCAACACTTCCTGTCTGCTGGCTCCACCCCATGGAACACCTGCAGGGGCCAGCCCAGTGCTTACACAGGCATCGTCTGAATGTACACAGGACTCAATGTCCCAAGAGGCAACCCTTGAACAATGGGAGGTGGGCACTGGTGAATAAAGACTCCTTGTACCCTTTGAGTGCTTGGTTGCATATATTAAGACACATATATTAAGTAGCCCATCATGGATTATCAAGGGACTCTTGGAGAAGTCCCTGGTGCACTGCCCCCTGGATCTAGCTGGGACCACAGCTAGGTCACTGACCAAAGAACCGTTGTATTAAAAAAACAAAAAGAAAAAAAAAAACTCTCTGAAGAAAGAAATTCTGAAATCTTATTTCACTAGGTATTCAGATCTTTATTGCATATAAATTTTCCCAAGTAGAAGGCAGGACTAAGAGAGGCCTGGGGTTGGATGTAAGCCACTAGGCTACAATTTCATAAGCCAATGAATGAGCTTAGTGGACTTTGCTCTTTTCGGTAATGCTAGCTCAGTTTCTGAAAGGAAGTTTTGTGCCAATTTAGTTCTTTTTATATTTTGTCTCCTTCAAATGTGTGACGAGTAGATCTGACGAATTCCTCTCCTTGTTAGACATACCAGAAATTCAGTATCAATTTTAATCTTTTAATTGATCGACGTTCTGTAAGCACAAGTCAAATAAGAGTGGGAAAGGAAATATATTTCAAAACATTTTTTAATGTTTTTTTTTTAAACGACACAATTCAGGCATAGAGAAAAGCATAGGAAATAACAAGTTCATGGGATACTATCAAAATGAGGTAGTTACTAACACTTTATCTTATTTGCTTTAAACCCACCATTGCCGTGAACAAAAAAGCCATTTTTTTCAATTTTATCTTTTATTTTTTAAAATTTACATCCAAATTAGTTAGCATATAGTGAAACAATGACTTCAGGAGTAGATTCCTTAATGCCCCTTACCCATTTAGCCCATCCCCCCTCCCACAACCCCTCCAGCAACCCTCATTTTTTTCTCCATATTTATGAGTCTCTTCTGTTTTGTCCCCCTCCTTGTTTTTATATTATTCTTGTTTCCCTTCCCTTACATTCATCTGTTTTGTCTCTTAAAGTCCTCATATGAGTGAAGTCATATGATACTTGTCTTTCTCTGACTAATTTCACTTAGCATAATACCCTCCAGTTCCATCCACGTAGTTGCAAATGGCAAGATTTCATTCATTTTGATTGCCAAGTAATACTCCATTGTATATATATATAGCACATCTTCTTTATCCATTCACCCATTGATGGACATTTGGCTATTGTTGATAGTGCTGCTATAAACATTGGGGTGCACGTGTCCCTTCCAAACAGCACACCTGTATCCTGTGGATAAATGCCAAGTAGTGCAACTGCTGGGTCGTAGGGTAGTTCTATTTTTAGTTTTTTGAGGAACCTCCATACTGTTTTCCAGAGTGGCTGCACCAGCTTGCATTGCCACCAACAATGCACAAGAGATCCTCTTTCTCCGTATCTTCGCCAACATCTGTTGTTGCCTGAGTTGTTAATGTTAGCCATTCCAACAGGTGTAAGGGGGTATCTCATTTTTAATAAAAAAAAAAATATCACAGCCTCCCTAAAAACTCACCCACTGTCCACCCCCTTCTTCTCTCCATTCTCAGGGATAACTCGATTCAAATATTTGTATGTGTCTGGGTGCCTGGGTGGCTCAGTTGGTTAAGCGTCTGACTTCAGCTCAGGTCATGATCTCACGGTGCGTGAGTTCGAGCCCTGCGTCGGGCTCTGTGCTGACAGCTCAGAGCCTGAAGCCTGCTTCAGATTCTGTGTCTCCCTCCCTCTCTGTCCCTCCCCTGCTCATGCTCTGTCTCAAAAATAAATAAAAACACTAAGAAATAATTTAAAAAATTTATATGTGTCATTCCCATATATGCTTTTGTACTTCTGCATGGATATGCACCATGAACAACAAGTAGCCCCCTGCATCCTAGCTCTTGCTGCTGTTGAGAAGTCTAGCTGTAGTTCTTGGTGAAAAATAAGTCTCTTCTCTTTGATTAGTTTTTAAGATTTTGTCTTGGACTTTGGTGTTCCATGGTGTAACCAGGTATTTCAGAACAATGTATCAGGGTTGAGACTTACTGTGATTTATAAATCTGAGGATCCCTGTCTAAGCTCATTTCTGGAAAAAGACTGTCTATTCTCTTCTGGAACAATGCCTCTTTGCCATGGCGGGTCTCCCTCTCCTCGATGTGGCTCATGTGCACATCTCCACTCTGACTGCCAAGCAAGCACACCCTTGAGGCTCATGTCCTTTCTCTGCACCAAGCAAAACCCAAGGCCCTTGGTCACCAAGAACCAGCGACTAGCACAAGACACAGAATCACTTCTGTATTTCGGTTTCCTTTTTAATCCTGGCCCCTGGGAAATTTTGAATTATACTATTAAAATTAATGCTAAAATTATTAAAAATTAAAATTATGCTATTAAAACCATGTTTGTTATATTTTATCCAGTGTTTTGAGGTGTTAAGAGGGAGAGACTTTATGTCTGGTTGATATTGCTGGAATTAACAAGGCCAGGACAACACATCCTAAAATGTATCCTCCTGCAGATTCCTCTCTCTCTTGTGATATATTGATGACTCTACCAGCGTCTTAATAAAACGCAATAGCTTGAAACTCAGAAGTTAAGTTTAGGAGTACCTTGGGACAGTATTTACTGATTTACTGCATATAGCTTGTGAATACAAAATGCTGGCCTTTCAAGTCAAGGCATCTATGACTTACCTCCTTACGATTTTCAAAAAGGACCTTCCTTGGAGCCTGTAGTAATCTTAAGACAGTGCCTCTAAGTGATAAGGAGGTTTGATCCCAGAAATTGCTAAGTGATTGGTTGGGGCTGGGTTGGGAGGAGGAGGGGACAAAAGGGCCTCTGATAGGCAGAAGTTTCTCTCCAGCTCACAACCCCCTGAGCAGCTTTGTGAGTCTGACGGCTTTGTCTCAGGATTGATGCCAGGCTAGGAAACCAGCTTCAGTGCGAAGCGGCCCAGAAAGTTCCAGGTGGAGAACTTTTCCAACATCCTGGCTGTACTCCAGTGCTAATCACAGTGCCTAGGATAAGTAGATGTTCAGAAAGTACTTCCTGAATGCATCAGCAATCTAGTACATTTCCAGAGGACTCAAGTGCTCGGACTGGAGAGGCACGGGGAAGGGGAAGACAAGGGCAAGCTCCAGGCAGGTTTACAATTTGCGATTGTTAAAGTTACTGTCTCTTCCATCCTGAACTTCGCCCTCCCCCCTCCACACTTCCCCGTGTCTGTGGACATCGGAAATGGGAATGGGTGTGGATAAGGCGGATTCGAGTTGAGGACAGGGTTTGTTTGGGTTTAGGATGTTACGTGGTTCTTAGTCTCTTCTTAGCATAGTTAAGCGATTTCTACCTGTCCTGGTGTAGGAATGGTCTTCAGAAACCCTCCTACCTGCACTGGTGCCATCTTCACCCACAGGGCACCACACGATGGTGCAGACGCAGTATGAACGTGCTCAACAGCGACCCACACAGGCAACATGTGGGGGTGGAAAGAAACAGGTGGGCCATGTGAGGAGCTGGGCATTGGTCTCTGGAACTTCTTCCCGGCGTCTTGATGTATCATACTATATAGGTGGAGGAAGGTCATCACAGGGAATGCATCCCCAAAATGCAGGACAAAAATACGGTAGAGGTTTCTTTTTTCGGGTTTGGTGATGCTGTGATACTGCGGAAACTTGCAATTAGCTGTCATTTCTTG
Organism: Puma concolor; assembly: GCF_028749965.1. Lineage (NCBI taxonomy): Eukaryota > Metazoa > Chordata > Mammalia > Carnivora > Felidae > Puma > Puma concolor. The sequence continues at coordinate 63,638,371 of NC_141683.1, forward strand.
TCTCACTCTAAATAAATCTTCACTTCAGTGCCAAATGTCGTACTTACAATTTTCTATTCCTCAGTAGTACAGGCTGAAGAAATGGCTTCCTCAGTAGCACAGGCTCGGGGCACACAGCATGGCTTGGCTGCAGGACTGCCCCTCCCTACATGTGCAGGCTAGAGGCTGGAGGCAGGAGGGCTGGGGGAGAGGATGCAGGGAGGCTGGAGGAAGGGAGGTGGGAGGCAGGGAGGCAAAGAGGCTGGAGGTGGGAGGCAGGGAGGCTGGAGGAACGGAGGCAGGGAGAGGGAGGCAGAGAGGCGGGGAGGCAGCGGGCCAAGCCCCCATGCTGCGCAGGCCTGCCTCCTTCCTGTCACCTGCACATGGGCTTCCTGTGAGGCTATGCTAGTAGGCGACAGCACTGTGGGTGTCAGCCCGTGTGAACACACAACTTGGTATCTAAACAGAGACACCCTGGGGCATGGAAGGGGGTGCTGTTAGCAACTTGCCAGGACTGTCCCAGGCAAAGTGACCTGGACGCAAACCCCCCTGTGCTCCTACCAGCTGCATATTTTAAAAATAAGGTATGTCCATTGTGTTTTTAGACATGATGCTAATGCACACCGAACAGACTACAGCATAGCGTAAATCTTTTCTATGCCCTGGGAAACCCAGCACTTCATTTGACTTGCTTTATGGTGATACTCACTTTAGTGCAGTAGTCTGGAACCCAACCTGCACTATCTCCAAGGTATGCCTGGATACGCATCAATACGATATACCTATGAAGAGAGCAAGAGCGAGAGCGAGCGAGCGTGCTGTATGGACAGATCTGTATCTCTATATGCCTACGTAGAGGGGGATACATAGAGATAGATTTATGTGGAGATTGGTCCACAATCCACACACTTAGATGCGTAAAAATATGCTTTCTATAAACCAGCGAAGTTTTTGTTTCAAGTACCCCATCACTGCAGCTAGGAGGTTTGGGAGACATCCCTCTGCCCCCAGGATAGGACAGTGTACCGAGCTGTCCGCAGAGGTCACCTCTGAGAGGCCTACTGTCCTGGGAGCCTGAGGCTTCGGTGCCAAGGTACGCCTGCTTTCTGGTGGTAAGTCAAGGGGAGCTCCCACGCTGCCCCCAGTCTGCTCGCCACACTACACTGGTTCTTCCTGGGGGTATTGCTGTCTCCCTGGGCAGTGCTGCTGTGAAGCTATAGCAACCGCTCCCCGCCCCCTCCGCCCCAGGACCTGGAGTCCTCATCTTCTGCTGTGCAAGGAATCCTCTCTTTCAATTCCAGCTAAGAGACTGCATCAAATCCAGAATGTCTGCTTTCATTTCTCTGAAAGTCTTACAAATTCCCCGAAGGGCTTTGGTCTTAACACTCCCCAAAACAGACAGAATTAATTACAGGTGAGATTTGCTTCCTATCTTGCCACATTCCTCCTCAGAGTCTATGTATGAGCGATTGGTTTGGCCAAAGGGAGAAAGATGAGGGCAAATTCTCAAAATACAGCCCTGGGTAAGTAGTGCCTGCCACAGAGAAGGGGTTCAGTAAGTGCTAGGCCTTTTTTCCTGGAAATGGTGTCATCGGCACTAGGATGTATGTCCTTGTTCAGCCCAAAGCATGGGCACTCTGTGGGCAAAAGTGAAATGAGCCAACAGTTGCGGTGAAGTCACAGAACTGGAGGATTTCTGGGAGCAGCAGTAAGAATAACATAGAATGAAACAGCCAGTGTCTGGCCAATCATTTGCTAAAGGGGACGGGAAGAGAGGCAGAATTACTGTAAAGACAGCGAAGTATGTTTCAGCCACAAATCTGGGGAAGAGAGCAAAGAGTAGAATACCTGAAGGTCAGAGAATAAAAACTAATACAGCAGGAAGATAGCTCAGAGACCGGCTGGCTAGCCGACCACCACCCCCCTCCCCCTCTCTTCACAGATAACGAAACAGGCTGGAGTTGAAATCGCTTGCCGTAAGCCAAAACTACAGTAAGTTTAGTTGCAGGATTTCTAACACCACTGAGACTCGACTCTCTTGTGTCTTCATGACAGAAAACAAAGAGGACTGGAGCAATCAGTCAGACCCAGGGTCACATCTTAACTCCCACACTTACTTTCTTGCAGCACGGCCAGCACCTGGTGTCCTGCAGGGATGTTGTTCCTCCTTCAGATGAGAGACAGTCCTAGCAGACCACTTACTTCCTAAAGGGTGACGGGTTCTGCAGCAAATGTGTATTTCTAGAGAGGAGCCTATAGAAAACACCTTTTAGGAGACAGGCATGTAAACAACTCACTGGGAGGAAGACGCAGGATGTAATCTTTCCATCTGACATGATCAATGTGCTTAATTTTTAGTTTCTATTTTCTGTCACCCTATTCTAGAACAGAAGGCCTGTGAGGGTATATTTAAGGTAAGTGTTAGGCACTCAGTACCTATTTGTTGAACAGATCTGTGATTTGGGCTCTAGCAGAGAAGAGGTTACGACAACATGGTGAAAGGAAGGTTTTCTAGAACAAGGAATCTGAGAAGGCGCTCTGGAGGAAAAGAGGAAGGGGAACCATTTCACAGTCACAGACCACGTGGACTGGCAGGGACGTGGAGAATGACCATGATGCTCTCGTTCTGCAGATCAAAAGGAGAGAAACACATTTTAGCTACTGAGGGATGGGTCTGGATGCCATGCTTCTAAGTCTAGTTTCCTTTCAAAAGTTAGGGTCTGGTCAGGCAGAGATATGGCAAGCAAACTCAAGGACAGATGAAGGAGGCAAATGGCACAGATACTTGAACGTACAGGGTCTATTCAGGAAGTAAAGATTAGTTTGGTGATTTGGAAGGAAGAAACACGCATATACAGTGGGGAAAGGGAAGAGAAAAATGCAAGTACGTGGCACAGCCCTGTACTGTGGCCCAGTCAAGTCAGGGAAGCTTCATGAAGAAGAAGACAGAGGATATGGGGCAGCAGGAAGGAAGGACAAAGGGAAGCTACATGCACAGAGCAGTGAAGGAGCTTGACTGTCAGGAGCTAGTGGGAGAGTCTGTATCAGGTGCACACAGACACGAAAGAAAAGGACCAGATCGTGCAAAGCCTCCAAAGGTCAAGCTGAGAAACAATGTTGAACGGTAAGAGGGAGACAGTTGAGATTCTTGGGTGTGGACGGTATGGGGAGAGAAAATGAATCCAAATGGACAGTTCTCAAATTTAGGATGTCCAAGATATCTGAAATTTCTTCTTTGTTCCCCAAATAGATCACTGTCATAGAACCTTCTGAAGACTGATTCTAGGCCAGTTAAAAATAAAGGCCTTGTGTGTGCACATTACATTAGGAGTATTAAGCTAAGAGAATCAGGTTTACAGAGATCAGCCAAGAAAAATTTTTCTTCCTTAGTCAAAATACTATGAAGCCTCACAATTATGACATGTTAACTAGAACTGAAGGATTTTTTGTTTTGCTAAGCCTTGGAAAATAGTTACTTGATAAACTGATGAAGTATTAGCAATTCAGATGGTAGAATAAAATGTACAATCATTGTGTAAAGTTCCAGAAACACTTTATTTAAAAATGGAGTTGTAAATGCATAACAAAATAACATAAGTAATAAATGTAACAAAAATAAATAAGGAGGATAATGTATTCATACAAAATAAAAATAACATAGTAAAAGGCCAAATGTTTATAAGTGAACAAAACCGTGTAAACACTTAAAAGGATAACTAAGTAGAGTAGATGCTAATATTTTCCTTGACAACTCCTTACCTTCCACTTCCACGGGGGTATAATCAGTACCCAAACATTAAATAAAAGAGGGAACAATGGTGTGATTATTGTGTTCGACTTTTTCTTCAAATGGATATTGACCCTGTTTTAATGTTTCACTTATTCCTTCAAAGCATTTGTATCATTCCATTCATGTTCTTTAAAACCTTCTCTTCAGTCTTCCTTTATCAGACAGAATGGAGAAGTTAGCTTTACAAGGAGAATAGTTCATTTACCGTGTTTTTTAATTTAAAGAAAAATATGAGATTCATTATACAACAGACTTCTGTTTTTACATCTCTACAAAAGGCTTTTTTTTTTTTCTTTTTTTTGCATCTTCATTAACTGGCCTAACAGTACAGGAGTTTTTAAATCTTGTAAGGTTTTTGAAGTGCATGGACTTAGTTTGTTTCTTGAAACAAATGTAGTACAGGATTATTGCTAAATATTAAAGACCATTTCGTACAAGGTGCAAAAGTTGCAGTTTTAACCTTTATAGACTGATGGGGTCAAGGGGAAAATCCAAGTCTGCTAGTAATATTTAAATGAATTCATAAGATTCACCCAAATTATAGTGTTCTGGAAACACAAAGGTAATTACTTTCTTTTAAAACTTAACCAAATGTAAACTTACTGGAAAGAGAAAAGACAAGTTTACAGAAGGTATCTGTCACAGGCTTCCTGTTCAGTAGCACAGGCCCGAGCCTTCATCGTTGCTGTCCTGCAGGGTCCTTACAAATGTATAAGACGGACAGGATTTACTACTGGGTCCTACAGGGAAACACACAGAAGCAATTCATTGCTTGGGAGTGAAACTATCAGCTAATCTTATGACTACTGGCTCTCCAAGTCTCCTAATGAAGAAAATTTTAACTTCATGATCATTTCAAGGGAATTTTTTTTCGACTGTCACATATAAACTTGGTAACACAGGACCAATATACGTGTTGTCAGATTAAAAAATATACTCCACCTAAGCAGTCCAGTTTAATCTTTCTAGTTATCATTTGCCCTAAAATGAGACAAAATCTTACTTCCGTTAAAAAAAATTGAAAAAAAAGTGCCAGATTAAGCTTTTTGAAAGTGGAGTAAAACACTGAGGGGTTAAAACAAATACAGTATTGTCAATCTCCTATGTACAAAAAAGACAGTTAGTCCTTATTGATATATAGCTATGTCCACCTAGCACTCCCGGCAAATCTTAGTGCAAACATAATAGTTCATCTCCGTAAACCCCAAGACAATTTACGTAGCAACAAGGTTATATAAATCACATAGATGCTGGAAAATTTCAGAACACAAGAAGGACTATTTTGAAAGGTCAGTTTGACTGTGGAGAGTAACAGGTCATTGTATCCAATGGTAATGAATACTAATATAAATCCTATTATTAAGAAGCAAATATAAGTGTTTAACAAATCTGTACAGATGAAGAAGAAGTCCATTTCAGGGAGCAGCTTGGCACAGAAGACATGGGGGTCAGAAATGTTGGGTATTTAATTTGCTTGTAGGTCACAGCATGGCTTAAAGAAAAAAAACAAAGATCTATGAAGGGAAAGGATGCAATTACAGAATTCAATTTGAAAATCATAAAACCACAAAAGGCAACACTGCCACAATCTGCTTTTGCCTACGTGTGCATCAAGTGGTTCGCTAATGGTCTGCAAGGATTAATAGGATGCCACGTCACAGGTAAAAAATAAATAAATAAAATTAAGAAGACAGAGATAACAAGATTGTAGCTGACCAAGCTGTCTTGTTTTGTGTAAGTCAACACTACGCTGCTGCCAATATTCCTAGTCAATCCACAGGTAATTATTTTTAACAACCGAGAGAAAGTCATTCATGTACTGTAACGTCTTCCTCTTCCCCATCAGGGTTGAACCTATTGAAATGTATACTGAAATCAGCCTCAGACTCAGCATTCTCAAATTCGGCCGACACAGGGATAGCGGCAGGGTGGAGTACCCTAGCTTCTGGTTGGCAAAGTGTCGGTGTCTGACCCGGGCTGCCGTGGTCATTCACAGGACTTGACTTCTGCTTTGGTGGAGACGGCAAGATAGCACTGGGGAATCCCATGTTGTTCAAAGCCTCCAGAGTTCCATCTGGGTCAATCATAGCATTGATTGCTGAAGGGGAAAAAAAAAAAGGAACACAGGGAAAAAAAGAGAATTGCAGATGCAGTTAAATTTGGACGTGAACACTGCTCATGACTCGGATAATACTTCAACTACTGATGGTTGTATGATCTTAAAATTTGCTTAATCCTCTTGATACTGTATTTTAAACCCATTTGTGATAATTCTGGGGCTGATCTACATTGGAGATTATACCGACCTGATTGCTTTCTCTGGTGCCCTGAACAGGCTCACACATGGGCCTTCTGGAGTCTGTTGGAAGACTGAGATTTGAAGATGTGGAATTTAAGAAAGATCTTTTTGAAATCTGCTCATCATTGCAAGAGGATAGGGATAATACTGGTTGTGGTTTTAATAAGCACTCCTAGATGTATTACTACTTGGATAACTGGGGATTCATTGCTAAGATGGGGTTCAGAGTAACTGGAAGGTTGGGGAGGCCCGAGAGAACATCCTCACACTTTGAATGCTACCATAAGCATGTTGTCCCTTTTCTTGGGTAAGGATGTGGGGCCATCAGCCGTGTGCATGTGTGTATGTGCCACTGGGCCTCAGGGACACCCTCAGAACCTCTCTACTAATATCCCATGGCGGCACCTGCGAGCCGCACAGACCTGGCTACTGCATGGGAGGGGCTTTCATTCCAAAAGATCCTTGAGTGGATGAGGAAAACTCTTAGGGAGTGATTTCCAACTTGGCGTTGGGCAGAGGGGGGAGTTGGCAGAAGGAAGTACCTCTAATGTAAGAATCACTCAGAGGTCCTTTTCAAAGTATACTTCCATTCTACCAGCTAACAGTCGCTGTGTTATTAGCAAGACACTTTTCCCCATGGGAGCAGAACACATAACCCTTCGGGGTGTGGAAGCTGACTGGATGTTAACAATCACTGAGCTATGGCCAACAAATAATGCCCATGGTAATTCAAGCAACAAAGACTGAGTAGAATTAGCAGTTAACTCTGGAAGCTATTTGTTCTATCGCTGCAGATTCTAGCTCAAGACACACACAGTCATTAGTGCCTGAGTAAGATGTGCCACATACCCAAACAATGCCCTGTCAATGTTCAGGAGGCAAACAGAGTCCCTTTCTCTTTCTTCTCTCTCTCTCCTTTTCCAGCCCCTTTGGCCAAGATGCACTCTCTTCTTGTGGTTCATCCAAACAACTATCACTCATTTTAGAATACAAACTCATTTGGGGTGACATCATAAATATAACTTAAGAAATGTCAAATCAGATAAATAATATCAACTGTCAATAAGGATTCTGAGTTGCTCACACACATTTTAATACACTATTTTACATATTTTTTTATGTATTTGTATTTATATACAAGTAAAATAGATAATATATAGAATACTATGACTTCATCTACAACAACTAGCCCACATACCCAAGATTTAACTTTACCTTTTTATTTATACTGGATTTTAAAACTTCCTTTTTATGAGTAATTTGGATATGTAGAACTATATATCCATGCGTTACTACATTTAACCAAATCACATTATAATACAGTAAGAATATTTTAAGAGATACCACATTCTAAAGTGGCATCTTAGAATGTACTTGTTTGAAATCATTAGCTCTTCCTACTTAATTCAGTAGTAAATGTACCTTGTAGCTGCTTTTCAACTCTTTTCAGCTCTTGTAAGATAGAAGAAATCTCCTGTAGGGAGAGCAATGACAAAAATTAGCTTACTGTAAGGAAAGCATTTTTATTTGAATAGCAACAAATCTCACACTCCTCTTATTTGGAATATTTAACATCTACATGGCACGACATCTGCAGCAATAAGACAGGAAATGATTATGATATCCCATAAACAAGATGCAAATTTTATAATCTTTAATGTTTAACAAGAATTATTTTTTGAATGAGATAATGGTAAAAGATGAAAAGTTCAAGATAATACTACTGTAATAAGCAAAGACTTTGAAAAACTTGCATTGATCAACCTTACAACAACTTTGTAAAACTGCGTTAAGGATTTTCTTTGAAAAATGCATGAACTGCAACCTTAGTTTTAGTAAGACTCTCTGACAATGAAAACCTGTACAAATTCTTAAGGAGGAGATAAGCAATCTACTGAGTAAATGATTCATGTCAACTTCTGTTTAAGTTTGGCCCCTATTTCAAATCGCCTATTTATAACATATAATTGTTACAACAAAAAGAATGTATTAGCAAGAAACACAAAGTTCCTCCTTCATACTGTCTGCAGCTTTGAAGCAATCAACATTTTAAGACCCTATGACAGACAGCTGAAGGTGTAAAATTTCCCAAATCTGGGTATTTGTATCTATTTAAAACCATAAATCAACAAGCACTTCAAAAGTAAGCATATCATTCCCTTAAACCTATTAAAATGTTTTAATATTCAAGCAGAATTCCCATACCATGCTTGAGGTTTTCACAATCGGGACTTCACTCTCAGCTCTTAACTTGCTTTCTATTTCATCCCAATTCCGATCCTTATCTTTAAATAATATTCTAGAAATCAAAAAAACATAAACATTTTACTTTTCATGTTTTAAAAATCTGTCATATGTTTAACAGTCAAAGCTACACGAGGATAAAGAAACCACTAAACAAAAACCGCAAATAAACTACTAAGCCAATATTACCAATTAGCTCATTTATGTGAGAAATCTGTATCAAAAAAAGCAAGTGTGTGGTTGTGAATACACACATACATCCTTTCACATTTATCACATTCGTTACTGAAAACCAAATATACAACAAATGTTGATGACACCACCTCTAAATTGTTTTTACCTAACATTTGTAATTAACCATAAAATGACCACTTATCAAATTAGCACAACTTGGTTCAGAAAGAATGTGTGCAGTATAAACCTAAGAAGAAATTAAGATGAACACAGACCGAATTAGGTATGAAGAATTTCCAACTGATTAAAGTGTGAACATTATTTTAAAGGCTGAAAATTGGAGTACTTACTGTGCTTTTCTTTAAAAATCTTAATTCAGGTTAGATTTGTATATGATTAACCAATTAGAGTAAGACACTATCCTTCTGATAAAAACAACTGCCACACAGATAATTATCCTTACATTAGGAACTAAATACTTTAACTCAGTATCTTAACTTATTAAATATCTTAACTTATTAAAAAAAAGTACCACAAAGTTTTGTCTTTCAAAAGTGGTGTCCTTCTCTCCCAAATACTTTGGAATCTTTGAGAGAGGACTCAGCAGCTTTAGAGAGACATAAATAATAGGCACCTTTCTGGTTTCCTTCTAAGATTTCTTTGTTGAGCCTGGAAATCTAGTTTAACTGACTTTATATAAACATCACCAGTGTACAAGTAAATAAATTATTACTACTGGAAGCTGATAAGTTTTTAAGTAGTAAACTAAATTATATTATTTGTATTTCTTCAAAGATCAATATGGCAAGTACAACTTACTTTTGGCAAACATGAAATTCATCAACATCAAATCAAGTCTGGAACATCTATAATTATGCATCACCATTCTTAAAAGGGCAATAATGATTCTAGAAACTGATAAATTTTCTAAACCTGAAAGGCTAATAAATGTCCTTGCCAGCTGTCTAAGAGCTGTTTTCATAATACTAAGATAATTAGGGCACTTATGGAAATTATGGGATATTTGTAAAAGAGTCGTTGCAGCATTAGGACTGGCGGGAAGAAAACAGTGACTGTTTCATGGACCAATGGAGAACTGCAACGGACTCGTATAATAGAGCAAGTCCGTGCTTAGCTACAGCGTGCTAAAAATTTAGTGAATTTTGCCAGAAGATGGTTACTGGGTATAATGCTTGGGCTTCTCAAACTGTTAAATGGTACATAGTTCACCTCTGCTTTTTTGAAAATGGCTTAGAATGGTCACCTGAGGTCCCTGACTCCAGAAAAGCTGGAGCTCCTCCAGAGCTTTAAGTACTGAAGGGATGAAAAACTTACTTTAAAGATAATCTGTAAATATTGCGGTATGGACTTAAGAAGCCAAACGTACCATTTTGGCTTTAGGAAGTGAACTCTAATACAGTATTTAAATCTAAGGAAGCAGAAAACTAGATCGAGACATTACTTTAGACTAGGTCATACTGGTTAGAACTGTCTTTGTTTAAAGGTCATTACAGATCTATCAGGAAAAAATTCATAGCTTTTGAGTGATCTTCGTATTACATTACAGATTCAAAATGGTACACTAAATGTCACCATGGGAACACATTAAATTCCAAGGATAATTTCATTCAATAATTTAACTATTAACCTAAAAAACCTTTCTTTGATAAGGCAGTTGGCTTTAGAATAAAGTCTCTGGTTCATACTCTACGACTTTCACTGTCTATTCTCTAGTGCCCTTAATCCATGCAAATTAGGGTTACAAACTGGTAGTCTACCAACACAGGGCCATGCTACGCAGCTTGAGGGGGTCCTTTTCACATGGAATACTGTGAGAACTCTGTAAAACGGTTTTTGCATAAATATTTTCAGCCGTGCCCATAGAAAGCATTGGGGCAATTTAAATAGGTGTATATTGTTAGGCCCAGGTAGGCATTTGAGTTTATAACTCCTGGCATAAAAGTTAAAGACCAGTCATTCTCCAAACTGCCTGGTACTCCACACAAAAGGTTCAGGCTCTCTCCCTTAGATCTGCTTATTAAAAATTATACCTATCTTTGAATACTACCTTCCATAAAGCCTTCCTTCATTGTCCTGAATGAAAGTGATCCTTTCTTTGTCTTTATCTATAAGTGGGCACCAATCTACCACATGCTACCCTGTACAATAGTTAAGTGTGTATATGCTTCACCTTGCTGATCAGATTGTAAACCCCGTAAGGGTAGGGATGAGGTTTTATCCTCTTTATGATCTTCCACAGAGCCCGCCATAGTGCTTTACAACACATGGTACAATTCAATGCTCACACTGAAGGCAACAATATCAAACTTGATTGAGGCATTTTTACGTATTTAACCTTTTTAAATTCTGTCAAGTTTCTGACAGTAAGATCAATCAACCAATGAATGAATGTGTTTTTTGGTCTCAATTTTAATTAAATGCTAAAGCTACAAAAAGTAGTTTTCTTTGGAGGAAACTAGGGAGGAGTTCAGTGCAGACTGAGAAAGATACTTGGTAGGAAGCAACAGTCAACAGGAAGAGAGAATGGTATCAGTCAGGGACATGATGAAAATCTACTGAATGAATACATGAGTGAATGGGGACCCAGTTACTGTGGAGGACGACTTGTATTTCAATAGGTGGGATGAAATAAAAAGGGATCTCCATTTACAGGTGAGAAGACTTCAGAGTTTTCCTGCTGGTAGGTCGCATGACCACATGATGAGACCTACATGTACTTTTATGGTAACGTTGGCTATTGAGAGGACCCTATTAAGGTATTAGCTTTCCATGGTTTTTTATGGTAAAGTCCAAACTCCTGAACAAATTCAACCTACATGGACCCTCCCTTACCTCTCCAGGGTCATCTCTCATCGCCCCCGGTCCTCTTACTTCACCCAGGTTTTGACCATCTAACACCATGCAAAATTTAGTTATATGGGTCATCCTTCTAAATTTACTGGAAGAGAAAGCAAACTGCCTTTACAGTAGCTTAAAACATATGTTAAAATGGTTGTGTTTTTAAAAGAACACCTTAAACACAATATTTTAAAAAGGTACTTTTGGAAGAGTTTTAGAAAAAAATTATCTAAATGATTTCTCTTAAACTAGATAGTTAGCCTTGCAATTCAATAACACGGTGTTCAATGTGTTTTTACCATCATTAGGTACTTATCAAACACTGATGAAATGTATTATTTCAACATACAAGCAATATAAGATTGTGTGCAATATTGTAATTCACAAACCATATTCAGACATGGTTTCATTATATCTTAAAATTTTATTTATAGGAATCAGAAATTAAGCCACAGCATCAATGAATTTCTGAAGTATTTTTACATAGTTTTTATACCTTGAGCCTTCTTTTATACCTTGAGCCCTTATCTTGATATCCCTTAAAAATGTACCAGTTTATCTCTTCACTGTATTGCCTTGTAAAAAAATATTAAATTCTCCTTAGGTTAAAAAGGATAATGTAATCTACATTGTCTTATTTTTTACTTTTTAGATTTTTTTTTAACAAAAGTAATACAGAACATGGTTAAAAATACAAATATTTCAGAAAAAAGCATACATATTATATGTAACACATATTATGTGTGTATGTGAATGTTCATATACATATAATTCTTCCCTCCAGGTTTACTTCTTAAAGGTTTAGGCCTCATAATATATTTACTCTTCTATACCTTGGTCTTTTCACTTAATACCTTTACCTTTACAAAAGAGTTCTCAGAGAAGTATATCAACAGCGTCTCCAAATACAGTTGAAACACGAGGCATATTACCTTCACACTGACTGCATGTTTGGCTTTTCTTAAGGAGTACCTTGTACATCTCACTAATTTAAATAGTTATTTTAATGACTACCATTATGCTGCCATCCATGTTTTTTTTTTTTTCCAAGATAATTTACCCGTATCAATTTTCACATCTTCCTATAAATTTTAAGTAAACTGAACTTCCTATAAAGTAATAATTTAATATTCACTCATGAACAAATAGTTACATAGTATATTCTAGGTACTTTATAATTGGACGAAGACCACTGCTCTCATGGGATTTACACATTAGCTCACTTACTGAGCATATCCACTTAAACAAAGTTAGCTTTTCCTGCTATCTCCATGTGATTTGTCTTCATTATTTTGCTTTAATTATCTGATTTTACTATTCACAACTTCTATTCCAACCAAGCCCAATCACCCCTTTTTCCTTTTTATTATTAAAATCACTAGTTATACAGAATAAAAAGTACAAAGACAATATAATTTAATTGGGTCCTTTCTAAATTAGGAAAATGTGTCCATTTTAAGGTTTGTATTTGATTGAAAAGAAATCAAATTAGTTGCATGTTATTTATAAATAACACATTCTGTGATTTCTGATTTGGCTTATAAGTGAGCCCACTGTTTTTCTTTTAATCATACTCAGTGACTAAGCAATCCGCACCCTTGGTATCATCTTAGGTGAGGTATGTGTATGTGTCCCCCAGTAGCTACATCACTTCCAAGTGTGCTGGTCCCACCACCTTCTCTGAAAAGTCACAGTGCTCTCCTTCACCACAACAGCCCATCATCCTAGGAGTTGCCAGTACAACATGCAGCTGGACAAATTAAGTCCAACCAATTGAAATTTGTAGGGAAAAAAATTTTAAGCCTAACCAATTAGTTATTACACACGAACTAACAATCGTGCCTGCCTAATACCAGGAGTCATGCCTCAAGTTTGGCTCAAGTACTCACTGTAGTTGAAGGTGGTAACATTGTTATTCTGAATTTAATTCCACTAAAATTATATTCTAGAACTAGGACATACTGGAAGGATAATGAAGCAAAGGGATAAATAAATGAAATAAATATTGATAAAAATAATCTTATATGGGAACAAAATCTCCAAATCTCATCAGACTGAATGATTTTTGACTGCATATTATTTGTCCTGCACTGTTTTGATGCCCTCATAATTGAGTACACAAGGCAGACAAGTAACCAGGTATTCTGAGTCTTATAAAATTACGCAATACTGTCCTCTTTACTGATGAGGAAGATGAAATTAGACTCAACTTTCAGGTCTTATAAAAGCCAACCCCAAAGGTCTGTTAAATACTTACCTATTATTTTGTGGAGGAGTAAGCTGTTCCTGGTTATTAATAAAGTTAACCTAAGTAATTAGAGCTGTTAACTCTCAATTACAAAGGGCTGATTATTTAGGACATTTCTTTCCCTTTTTGCCCCCTGCATGTGATCTAGCTTATGGCTGTTACTTACACCTACAAAAGACAAGGAATGGGACACTGGCAGCAGGAAGACTCAGTGCCACCGGCTTCACTAGCTCCTACTAGCTGTGGGGGGAGCAGGCTCGCACAAAGTGGAACACGTGTCTGTTAATAATGGAAGCCGGGAGGTTCCAGTGACAGAACAGTACCTGATCTTTCCAGCTGTTTTATCTATAGACTGTCTTATCTTCCTAGAAAACTGAAAGACGGATGACAGCAGCAGATTATCTCCCATGACCTGAAACATCCAAAGAAATTATATTAAAATATTACCACTGTATTGCGAAACCATTGAGAACACCAGTCACAGCCCACTATGTTTGGGGGCATTTAGTATGTATGCTAATTTTAATAAAAGGTCAATGAAGAATATAATTAGAATTAAACTGTATAACTAAACTATATAACTAAATTGAGAAAGAGAAATAAATATCAACAAAGGAGTTCCTTTTTTAAAAAAAACTTGTCAAGGTTCCATGTTATTTTGGTCCACACCACTTTTAAAAACCAATCTGTATTATCTTATCTTCAATGACTATCATGATCCTCTCTCTCATGCCTCCAAATCAAATGATAATAAAAGAGAAAATACAAATAATTTAGAATGCTAAGTTTATTATCTATTCTTTCACCAAATAATATGAATGTAGAGATGAAGAAGGTTACAATCCTGCTCTTTGGAGCAGAGTCTAGTGGGAGAGATAATTTTTAAAAATTTACTCAAAAGAGGGGCGCATGGCTCAGTTGGTTAAGCGTCTGACTTCAGCTCAGGTCATGATCTCTCAGTCCAGGAGTTTGAGCCCTGCGTTGGGCTCTGTGCTGACAGCTTAGAGCCTGGAGCCTGCTTCAGGTTCTGTCTGTCTGTCTCTCTCTCAAAAATGAATAAATGTTAAAAAAAAAATTTACTCAAAAGAGTAAGTTTTTATTATGGAGGTTGATACCACCCTACTTGAAACTTATGGGCAAAACTAGGGCTTGGCAAACTTCTGTAAAAGGCCAGAGAGTGAAGGTTTCAGGTCATCTGGTCTCAGTTACAACTATTACCAAACTCAGTGCTATGAAAGCAGCTATAGGTAACACACAAACGAGCAGGCATGGCTGTGCTGAGATACCGCTTTATTTATAAAAACAGGTGGCAGGCTGGATTTGGTCTCCAGAAGCGAGAAAAAGGACTGAACTTGGGGCTAGATGTGGGTTCCCAAATCACCTCCTTGTATGTCAAAACTGTATTTAGACTCTGCAAGACAATCCAAAAAATAAGATATGGCCTTGGAGGTTAAGAAGCTTTAAAGAGCAGTGTGGGAGTTAAAAGTACCTAGGAAATACTGTTAAATATTTTATCAAAAAGAACATTAAGTGCTAACTTTTGTGAATTGGTGCGAGGCAAATTCTAATGAAAGGAGTTCAGTGAAAGGAGGCAGAAGTAAGGAAGGCACCATGGAAAATGAGAACCCGAGAATGACAAGGGTTGGGGGATAAGGGTTGACAAGTCAGTGGGGGATAAAAAGTTACTTAGGATGTGATCAGCAACATACAGGCAGTAATAAGGCTACATAAACATGATTTTGAGAGCCTTGAGAAAACAAGCCAAAACAAGAGTGGAAGACATGTATCACTTAGGCCAGGGCAGGGAGTGTGTGTTAAAAGCATCTAGAATAGGGCACCTGGGTGGCTCAGTAGTTAAGCGCCTGACTTTGGCTCAGGTCATGATCTCAGGGTTTCTGAGTTCGAGTCCCACAATTGGGTGAGCTTGAGCCCCGCTTCAGGTGAGCCCCGCTTCGGGTAAAAACATGAGCCCCACTTCGGGTGAGCCCTGCTTCTTTCTCTCTCTCCCTCATTCTGCCCCTCATGGGATTCTCTCTCTCTGCCCCCTGCTCACTTTCGCCACCCTCTCTCTCACAAAAAATAGATAAGTAAATAAAAATAAACCAAACAAACAAAAGCATCTAGTATATAGTGCAGTGGCAGCCATGGAGCTAGCTGTGTGCTTTCCCATTGGGACATTTTTTTCTACTTAGTATTATGCAAACATACACATTCTTACATACTTTTAGCTCCTGTTCCTTAAATCCAGGGATGCACAGGATGCCAGCCTATGACCAAACCCTTTTTGCCCACTGCTGCTTTCTACAATCTTCTCCTACCCATGCCCTAAGGCTTTTTACCTGTACCACCCCTGCATGTCGTCCTTCAAATAGCTCGTTCCATGGTGCCATTTGAAATAGCCAGTTTTTGGTGAATAAACCAAACTATATCCTTGAATTTTTCCCAAGCTCATTTCATCTAATTTCCATTATCATAAACCTTTCCAATAAACCTCTCTTTACTTGATTTGTCACTGCCACATTTACTTAAATAATTTTTATCTGCATTGGTTCACAAGTACATAGAATTAATCACAATTCTTTTTAAAAAAATTTTTATGTTTATTTTTGAGAGGGGGGGAGGGGCAGAGGGAGAGGGAAACACAGAACCTGAGGTAGTCTTCAGGCTCCAAGCTGTCAGCACAGAGCCCGATGCGGGGCTCCAACTCATGAACCGTATCGTGACCTGAACTGAAGTTGGTTGCTTAACCAGCTGAGACACCCAGGCACCTTTAATCACAGTTCTTAATTCATGACATAGCTCACTAGTCCAATACGGACCACTTTTTCTTTCTTTCTCATGAATAACGTAAGAAGCACTTATGAATCTAACACCAAAACAAAGGCTAGAATGCAACAATAAGCCATTTGCTCCCGATGCCATAGGAAGAGGATACTTGCCTCTGACCTCAAGCTGTGTGATTTGGTTTCACCAATGGGACAGTAGCAGACACAACATGAACGTGAAGTGTGCCTGCATGGTGGGGCTTGCTCCCTTGTGTTTCTGATATAACCACGACAAGAACATGCCTTAGCCAGCCCACTCGTCCAATCAATAAAAGACACATGGGGCAGACCTGGACTCAACCTATAACTTTTTTTTTTTTTTAAAGATATTTCAAAGTTTATTTGAGAGAGAGAGAGAGAGAGAGAGAGAATGGGGAGGAGCAGAGAGAGAGGGAGACACAGAATCTGAAGCAGGCTCCAGGCTCTGAGCTGTCAGCACAGATCCCGACACGGGGCTCGAACTCACGAATTGCGAGATCATGACCTGAGCTGAGTTGACACTTAGCCGACTGGGCCACCCAGGCACCCCTCAACCTGTAACTTTCAATTGTCCAGCTGAGCTGTCCCAGTTAACCCACAGGTATGTGATAAATTTATGCTTACTGCTCTATGCCAGTGAGATTTTTGTGGTTTGTTATACAGAAATAGCTGACTGATAGAATCTACTTCTACTTCTATGGTTTCCCCCTCCCCATTTCCCTATTGCCCTCCGCCCAAGTTGAACAGTATCTTAAATTCCATTCATCATTCCCTTGCTTTCCTTTTTATATCATGTGTTACTTCCATTTCTGTCCTAAGTATATCTTTTCATTTTTAAAAAATGTATGAGAAAGAATCACATTATATATCTTCTGAGAATTACTTTTTTCATTTACTGTTATACTGTTAAAATTCATCCATGTAGTGGCATAGTGCTGTACTTCATTTATTTTTATTACTCTGTAAGTATTCAATTTGTGAATATACCAGTTTATACATTCTCTTTCTGCTGATAAAAAGTTAGACAGTTCCCAAGTTTTTGTTAGGCCCATAGTGGTACTATAAATATTCTTTTACATGACTTCTTTTGGCAATAGGAAAGGGTTTTTCTCTTGAGCATGTACTAGAGGTAAAACTGTGTGATAGGATCATGTGACATGTTTACATTCAACTTAAGGAAATAATGTCAAACTGTTTTTCCAAAGTGTGCCAATTTAACGTCTAGTGGCAACACAAAAAGGAGTCTATGTATCCAAGCTCTCCAATACTTACTATTTTAAGATTTTTAATTTATTGCCAATTGAATAAGAATCACATTTTCGCCCTGAAATGTATTTCTCTGAATACTCATGAGGTTTAACATCTCTATTTTGTAGACTTCAGTTAATTTCTTTTCAGTCAAATGCTGTTCACGTCTTTTGGAGATTTTTCTGTGGAGACTGTTTTTGCCTTAATTGATTGGCAGGGCCTTCTTTATGTATTCTGTATACTACTCCTTCATTGACTGCATGTTTCACAAAGTCTTTCAATATACTCTAATTTATCAGTCTTTTATTTTAAAGCTTTTTTGTGTCTTTTTTTGAAAGACATTTACCTATACTTTTAACTTAAAGTTTTAAAGTTTTGCTTTTGCCCTTTAGAAACTTAACTCATTTGTAGTTGATTATTTTGTACATGATTTAATGTCAAGATGAAACTTCACTCTATTCATAAGGGCAAGCACTTTTTTCCCCAGCCCCATTTATTGAACAGTTCCTTCTTTTCCCACAACAGGACATGTTTCCTCTGACATTTGTTAAAGTTTGTGGTTTACTTACTTCATCTCTGCTCCAGGTTCTCCGCCTTGTAATTGTTAAGTGATCAGGAGGCTCTGTTGGTTGAGGTCTTGGATCATTAGACCGACCGTTGTTTCCTTCTGGTGTTTTAGAATGAACTAATGGAGGGATCTTTCGGAAGTTGAGGCTTTCATCAAAAACACGATCAACCAACTAATAGGACAAAAGCATATCCTTATGAGAATAATTTGGGTAAGTACCGATATTGGCATTATAATTTTTTTTTATTAGACAGAAGTTATTACATTCTCAAGTAGTAACAGAAGCATGATATCTTCAATAAACCAATTACTCTTTCTTTTTATAAGTTCTTCAAAGGTGCCTGTTTAATAAAATAGATGTTCATCTACATAGATTTTTAAAATCCAAAACACAGAACTTTGTTAAGTTCAATCCTTCCATGGATAAGATTTCCCCCAACTGTAAAACAGATAGTAAATAGAAAAAGCTGAGCCATGTAGATGGACAAGTTCATTTTACTCACAATGCCTTACCAATGTAAAATAATGTTTCTTTTTCTTTTAGTTTCCTATGTTGTTTTTTGTTTTTCTTCCCCAAATCCAGGTGCCAAATTTCTTCACAAATACATAAATTGCAAATTCCAATTAAGTTTACAAAGGAAACAATTTTTAAATCCACAAAGTAAGTATTTTGGTCTTAGGTAAACTTTTAACAATGCTACAGCAGTTACATATTCTAGTGAAAATGACATACTGCCATCTACAGTGCAAATTATACACATCCAATAATACAAAGTAACTCAGGTTTACTGAAGAAGGAATAAATTTTAGTACAATATTCTAAGATAAAACAAAAAGGAAAAATGAAAGTCTATTCAATGAAATGACTGAGTAATTTTACTGGGTCTGCGTGAGTGTATTATCATGTTAGGTAACATTTAGTTAGATAGCTGAGGAAATAATGTGTTCATCGTTTTAAATGTACCAGAAGAATTGTGTATGTCTTGCCACCAAGAAGATCCTTTTGTTTTTCACCAATGAGGATGATTTTATATACATTTACAATTGATCAATGTGGTAACAAAACTCTACACAGATTCACAAAAGCTCATTTACCAACTTAGACAACACATGAAGGTGAAAAACAACAACTACAACAACAAAAATGACCATTAAAGAACTGGATTATAAAAGGAATGTGACAAAAAGCAAAGGAAGAGATTATTAATAGAGTTTGTCAAAATCGAATCTGTCAAAAAGGCTAGCCATTTGGAGCTACTACTGATGACATTATTTTATAAAATTAACGAAGCACATTAGAGGCTGGCATTTTTTCATGTAAAAGGCTAGATAATAAATACTTTCAGCTTTATAGCCATACAGTGTCTAACTACTCATTTCTGACATTATATCACAAAACAGACAGATAATTAAACAAAAGAATGTGGCTTTGTCCCAATAAAACTTTTAATTCATTCTCTCAAATGCCAATCTTTTGCTTGTATTTCTGCACCAGATCGAGAGCCAACATGTCAGACTACCATTTATTTTTCATTATCCATTAAAGGCACCCTCTGGAGCAACGTTAGAGAGCCAGAGAGCAGGAGGTCCCGGTTTGGGGAAGGCAATAGTCTCTACGTGCTACCTCGCATTCCAGAACTTACAGGAAGGTTTCAAAACTGAATATGCATGTATTTGTGTGTGGGTGTGTATGTGTATATATCTTTGTGTATCTATGTGTGTATATCTTTCAGTTTTCAAAGTATCCTTAAACATATATGTGTAATTTTCAACAGAATTATTTAAAGTTAGTGGAAACTGTACAATTTTTCCTTTATTTGCTATTAGAGACATCTACTAGCCAGCTACATATAAAAATGCCTTTTTAATTGAAGTATTTTCATAGCCAAATTTTATGGAAGTGTTATACAATCATTTATCAAATTTTAGTTTGCTTTTCAGATGTCATTTATAGTCATATTTTCCAGTGAAACTATATACCAGTAATTGGCAGACAAAGTACCGGTTTTAAATAATTTTACAGCTTCATGGAATAGACCAAATGTTAGCCTTTGCTAGTTTTGTTACAAAAACATAAAAAGAAAAATTTTAAACCAAAGTTGGAAAATGCAGAGTTTCATGCAAACAGGGAGGGTGGGTATAACTCAAATAAACTCAGCAAAAGGCTAAAAGCAAAAGAAACAAAGAAAAGGAAGAACCTTCTGCATCTGTCCATGAAGATCTCCTACCTCTTCTCTAGTGTCTATGGCAGAGCCCGGGGTGGTGGCCGCAGTGCTTACTGTGGTGCTGGGGGCGGTGCCCGACGATGTCACTGAGTCTATCTCGCCTGCTACGTCGTTGATTTCCCGAGCAATGAGGGCAAGATCCTGGCTGATCCTGGTGATAGTTTCAGAAAAGAAGTTTAATCTCTTTTAAACAACAGCTCTAGACACAATCATTTGTGATAGAATCCATTACATAAGCTCGACATCTAATTAAAGATCTGTACCAAAAACTTAAGACTCTTTGGAAATCCTATCAACTATTTTGATACTCAAAAAAGCTTTCAAGCTTTAATTCCAAAAATTAATAAAATTAAATTTCACGTCACTTTGAAAAATATGTTAAACACCCTGAAGTAGTGACACGTCTTTCAAAATACAGTTCATGTTAACGACCAGCACTAACAGATGACAGCTCTTAGACTTGGGGGTGGTAAACAGAACCCAAGGAGTCCATGAACCTGGATAAGAAGGAGCAATTACAACTTCATTCTCACTAACCTCCACCTGAAGCTTAGCATTTCTTTCAGTGAGAATTCGGGTAACAAACAGTAGTGGAATTAGTGATACTGGGTTTTTTTCCACCCACAGAAATCATAGATAGTATGGTTGCTATAGGTGTCCCAGAGCCTTTCATCATCACTGCCTCAAGATTACTGCGGTCATTAAACCCACAGCAACAAAGTTCCATGTACTACTCTGTCACTTTAAAAATACTGTGATAACATTACAAAGAAATGCAATCATACTGAAACACAACGAAGTAATTTCCTGTTTATGTATTTATTTATTTAGTTTTAAAGTTTTTAAAATTTTATTTTATTTTGAGAGACAGAGAGAGCACAAGCAGGGGAAGGGCAGAGAGACAGAGGAAGAATCCCAAGCAGGATCCCAACTGTCAGCTCAGAGCCTGATGCGGGGCTTGAACTCACAAACTGTGAGGTCATGACCTGAGCCAAAATCAAGAGTCGGATGCTTCACTGACTGAGCCACCCAGAGTCCCTATGTTTATGCATTTAGAAGCACTGTTCTGAGGGGCGCCTGCATGGCTCAGTCTGAAGCTGAAGTGTCTGACTTCAGCTCAGGTCATGATCTTGCCGCTCATGAGTTCGAGCCCCATATCGGGCTGTATGCTGACAGATCAGAGCCTGGAGCCTGCTTTGGATTCTATGTCTCCCTCTCTCTCTGCCCCTCCCCTACTCGCTCTGTCTCTGTCTCTCAAAAATAAATAAAAACATTAAAAAAAAAAAAAAAAAAAAAAGAAGAGGCACTGTTCTGAGAAGAGATCCATAAGCTTCCCCAGGTGGCCAAAGAGATTAGTAACCCCGACACAGCACTCTGTTATGCACAGCACCTCACAGTACACATGAGGTCATTTGAGAGGCACACAGTTCTTGTGAGGTAGGCCTTCTCTAACCGAATGTGAATGAGGACACATTCTCAGAGAAGGTGAGAAGCTTGCTCATGACAACACAACTTACAAACAGCTAAGGCAGAGGGCCACATTCCAGGTTTAGAGCTCATTCCCGGAGAGCCATTTATTTGTGTCATCAGCCACACAGATTGAAGAACTAAATAAGTATTACCAGTGATAAGCAAAAGAAAAAACTGATTTTTCCCTATTTTTAAAAGAGAGCAACTTACATAATCTACTACTGGTATTCCTGTTTTAATCAAAAAGATTTCAATTCAATGAGACTTGAAAAATTTCTAAGTTATGGATCTACTGAACTCAATTTGGCTACTTCCACAAGGAAGGTTTTGAAATGACAGAAGGTTCAAATGAAAGCTTCTTCAACTTTAAAATCGAAAGCAGAAGCAAAGTAAAACATGTTTTGACTTGAGCAAAATGTAAGACTTTCAAGGAATGCAGTAATTGCATAATAATTTAACTACAGATTTTAAAAAAAGGTGCTAAATGGAAGCTTATGGCCTACCAAGAGCAATCTGTGGTCACTTCCTTTATTTATCAATACAAAAAGGTAGGAAGAACACCAATAAACACTTTCTGGTCTCTTATTATGTTCCAGGAACCGTGTTATGACCTAAGGGCTATAATGATGGAGAAGCAGATAGAGTCCCTGCTCTCATAAGCTTACAACAATTGTAATGAGCACCATTACATTATAATACAGTCAAAGCCACTATTTGATAGTGAGCACCATTATATTTGTTTTTTAATTTTTTTAAAGTTTATTTATTTTGAGAGACAGAGAGAGCAGAGGAAGGGCAGAGAGAGAGAGAGAGAGGGAGAGGATCCCAGGCAAGCCCCTGATATGGGGCTTGAACTCACAAACCGTGAGATCATGACCTGAGCCAAAACCAAGAGTTGGACGCTTAACCAACTGAGCCACTCAGGCGCCCCGTGAGCACCATTATAAAGAAGCTTTATGCTCATCAACTGACTTCATTCTCACAGCCACCCTGCAGGAGGAGAGGTATTCACCATCTTGTTTTACAGAGGAGGAAAATAAGGCTTAGGAGAAGTTATGTGACCATTTTTTTGGTCAAGGTCACAAATGGTTAAGTGGTATAACTAGATCTTTTTATTATGTCATGCTATATCTCACATAATCATTCCATATGTAATTTTTAAAGGCTTGTTAACTGTCGATATAATTTTCTGAGCAAGAGTTTAAAGTGTTCTCTAAGATGATATATTCAATTTTTGCATTTCTGAAACAAATGAAGTAGGATGAAAAACAGAATAACCAAGCTTAATGAGACAAAAAATAGACAAGCATGAGCTTATCCAAAAAATCTATTTTTTGCTCTCAAGTTTTGTATGCAGACTTTTGTACAATGAAGCTTCTGGTATTTGTAGAAAGCAGGAGTTAATTAGAAAAAAAAGAGTAAAAAAAAACCAGACAATAGCAACGTCAACAGGTCATGTGGTAACAACTGTACCAATACGAACAACTCTTAATGTGTGTATACACAACATACGTTGTTCACTTGGCAAGCACCCCAAAGCCACCTTTTCGTTTGTGAGTGTATCGTGTATATGCCAGCGATTTCTTACACAACAATTTGTATCTGAAAGTCAACTCAGTAATACAGACCGTTAGACTGGTTTAAATCCACATTGCTTAAAAATCTCAGCACCTACTAAAACCAGCATTAGGAATTCTAAAAAGCAAAATTATCAAGAAAATCAAAGTTATAAATATCTTCAAGTAGAAATAATAGATTTATGATTCAGTGTAAAGTATGGACCTATTCATAAGGTTGCTACATCGAAGCTTACGAATTCCAAAAGCTTCTAGGTTTACACTCACTGGAATATTTTATAATAACGTATTTCTTTACATCTCTTGTATCTGTGCTTTTTTCAATGCTTAAATTTGTAATCCTCGTTCTTATTCTCAGTCTCCACCCCCATCAAATCTGCTAGGAGGGGAAATTCTAAAATGATGCACACATTTTATTTGGAGTTTTGCAATCCATCTGCTTTCATTGCTTTCAGATATATGGCTGAAAAATACACCTTAAAAAATTAAAATCCCAAAGGCAAGTTTTATTAACACAGTGCTACTTAACAAACCAGAGGGAAAAGGCATAAAGTCATTAGAAGTTAAAAGGCCTGGCCCATTAGCTGTCCCGCTACAGGTAACAAGACACACAAGAGACAGGAGTAATAAAATGCACATAATAAAGACAGAACCAAGTGAAAGTGTCACCTCCAGTTCCCCTGCACTTTCCCCTCCACAGCATCTTTTCTGTTTGGGGGCAGGGAAGTGGGTGTGGCCCGGAAGGAGGGGTCCAGATTTCAAAGAGGTGGCCCCCTAAGGGGAACCATCAGGTGCCTCCTAAGCTGCAGCAGGTCCCCCCTCCACAGGAAGGGAAATGATGTCAGGAAAGGGAGGCCAGCCAGCCATGCCCACAAGAATAAAAAGAGGTAGAAACTCCCTCACTGCAGGCGTCCTGTAGTCTCCTAATAACTCAGGGATCCCAAAGCACATACATATATGCCTGTCCCCTAACTAGAACTGGCTTACAATGCTTCAATGATTAGTCTCCCAAAAAGCGATTTATATGGTAAAATAAAAATGTTTAAGAAGCACAGTGGGATTAAAAGGGCATGTTCTCAAAGAATGATAAGCAATTAAAAGCAATCACAATAGTCATTAGCGACCAAAAACCATAGACATTACATTGAAGTAATGAGCCAGAAAAAACATTAATTCACAGAAGTCAACAGAGCAAAGGAAAAAAAAAAAAAAAAAAAGATAAAACACCATTAAATTATGGTTAAGAGTTTATTTTTTAAAAAACCATCTCTGGACTATTACATATCACATTCTTTAATAATGTTGCCAAATGTAAAACTTGAAGTTTAGGGTCTTAAATTGAAGGCAGAAACAACTGTAGTGTGTCACGGGGAAACGTTTAGGTGACATACGGTATACCACAGTAAAATATACTATCTTACAAAATGAACAAAACCCATATTTTAACTACAATAGCATCTGTTTGAGTACAGCCTCTCCTCAGTGTTCAAACATGATAAGGTACTCATTAAAAATCACATCTGCAGCATGAATTTTACTTTTTAATCATATAACCTAAAGGGTATAATAAACAAATTTAATATTCAAAATAATAAAGGGTTCAACTGTACCTCACGAATTCATAAAAGTGTGAGTAAAAATCCACATCCTCGCATTCTCCCCAGAGAATAAGAGCCATGTATCTCCAACAACTATACTATTACCTCTTTGGAAGTGGAAGGTAAAAGGAAAAGTACTCAAAAATTTAGCTGCACAATTCTTAATGGTGTAGAGCCAATACCACCTTTCAAAAGTGGTATTAACTCATCGGCATCTCTACTAGAAACAAGAAAGGGGGTTGCAAGCAAAATAAATTAGTTCTACAAGATGTTAGTAGCACTGGCACTAAACACACAAACCCAGAGAAACTGGATGGAGAGCAACACTCTGGATGGAAGTGCGTGCACAGCTACCTGAGGATTTCACTCCTTGGATAATCTGTACAAATCGAATAAAAGCTACGCTTTTGCTATCGAGTTGAAACACGGACACGAAATTCCAGCTCTTAAAGATAATCCATTTAGAACCAACCTGGCTATCTCTTCTCGATGAGCAGTCCAATCTCGGATGTAGTCTTCCTGTTCTTTTATCCGGTGCTTGAACGAAGAACTAGTAGGCATTGCTGACCCAGAGCTCTGCAACCGAGTGGTTTTCAGGGCTGGAGAAGTACGTAGACGAGTATGTTTAGGGGAATTACGGTTTGATCCAAATTCATCTTCTGAGGTGGAAGCATAATCAGTAGGAAAGCGCCTCCATCTTGAATTTACTAAATTAGTTTAATTATTAAAAAAAGAATTATTATGTTACCTTTTAAAGGAGATAAAAATCATGATTTCAAAAACACCATGAGACACACACAGCACAACTTTCAATAACTGACATACACATACCTCACGAAAATAAGTCTACTACTCCTTAAAGATAGAAACAATATACTTCGGTGAATTAAAAACAATGAGGAATTAAAAACAATCGAAAGACCACGTTTTCCATAGTATGGTGAATAAAACATTCAGATGAAAAATTCACTAATGATAAACAACTAAGCAAGCTCTATCCATAAATGTTTAACTTGGGTACTTTATCATTGCAAATAGTTCTCATTCGAGTGACGATATGGATTTTTGTTTTAGAAAACGACAGTAACAACAACAACAGAAATAAGGGAAAAGATTTCCTCATGCCACATGGACTTGCAACATGGATATGGTAAACCCTCTTTTCCCAACATACAAATGTGCATAATTCCTGCTGTGGAAATTATGCTTTTATGGCAGAAAAAAAACATTACCTCTGTCATTCAACATCCTGTTATGCTATGATTGGAAAAAATCTTTTACATGGTAAAAACACAACAAAGCATCTTCAGTACAACTCGCGGCTGCTTTGACACTGAAAGCATACAGTGAAATTAGACAATGGCGTAAGACCTACAAGGAGCGAAGCTCTACAAAGCTATTCTCACAACCACTGACATTTAAGGCACAGGAGATACTGTGAATATTCACAGTAAAGAAAGTGGCAACCACTTTCGTGTTTGAGGTTAGGAAAGACATTTAAAAGATGGTGTTGTTGACACATCTGAAAAATCAGAAGACAAATTAATTTCACTAGTACTGTTAATGGAGAACCAAACACACAAATAATTTGTGAGGCATATACAGAGGTCAAAAACAGGGCAATGATGGCTGATTTACAGCAAGCTTCACAAGGGCAGGAATCTACTACTGCATACCTAGGACTCTGCAGAGTGTCTGGCTAGCAAATGTTTAATGATTATTTTTGAAAAAGTAAGTGAATTCCTAGCTACTGGCCATTTGCTTTTCTCAAATTAGGGAAAACCTAGTGAAAAGCAGATGTTTTTGGTGGGTACAGGGACAAAAACTTAGCACCTGCTATATAAATTCCAGTTGCTATTAATATCAGAAGAGTTTTGTTTTTCTTTCTTTCTCTCTCTCTCTCCTTCTTTTAAAACAGAAACTGACCCGAGGCTGCATCGTGGTGAAGTCTGGAATTCCTTCATCCTACCTCACTAGGATTTTATGCACTCATGTCTTTTCCTCCCCAAACCCCATTTTTGTCTGGGACTCTGTAAGTCTCAGGTGGCTGTCAGACAAAACTGACTCGTATATATTGCCAAAGAGTTGGTTTAAGAAGCAGAGAAATCTGTAATCAGGAATACGCCCTAAGTCAGAGCCTACCCATTTGTCCTGATTCACAATCCCCTTTGAAGCTCCTGGAGCTTGGAACAAGATTCATGGGTACAAGAAGATAAGCAGAAACTCCACGGCTTTTTGTAAAAGTGTATGCAAACACATGTATAAAACTCTAGGTAATTATTCATAGTGCCTTTTGAAGGTGGTAGTCAGTACTGTTTCTGGTTTTACCAAGATCATTCATTAACATAAAACTACTTTTACCATAGTGGAAAATTACTAAATTTTAGACATCTGAAAAATCCTATGAGTTGAACTGACCCTAAGACTTGAAAACAATTTTAGAAAAAGTTTAGGAATAAGAGCAAAACACTAAAAATATTGCAAAATGGCTATATTTTAACAAAGGCATTTCACTAAGCGTTAGATGTTTATTTGTTTTGGTACCTTAGAATATTATTCGTAGAAAACAAGTTCAGAAATAATAAAAAGATCATTTGTTAGACTGAATTTCCTGATTTTTGATTTGGGAACTATGCAAACCATACTTACAACGGAAAATTGTTTGGAGTGAAAACAAAACCACTAACAAAGAGTTTCAATCAACTGTAGGAGATGGTAAACTAAGTAGGTATGATGGAGCTCAGTTAGTTAACTCAGAGGTAACTTAGAAAGAATAGCATCAATGCCTGGTATATTTCAAGAGTGGGACAATACAGGAGGGCAGAATGGGAAACTGAGAACCAAGTGCTGATTGTCAGTTGACAGTCAGGTGTCAGTAAGTAGAGTCACGTTAGAAATAACTTTTAATAGTTTCAGTCTCAAGATCAGAAAATAATTGGGGCGCCTGGGTGGCGCAGTCGGTTAAGCATCCGACTTCAGCCAGGTCAAGATCTTGCGGTCCGTGAATTCGAGCCCCGCGTCAGGCTCTGGGTTGATGGCTCAGAGCCTGGAGCCTGTTTCCGATTCTGTGTCTCCCTCTCTCTCTGCCCCTCCCCCGTTCATGCTCTGTCTCTCTCTGTCCCAAAAATAAATAAACGTTGAAAAAAAAAAAAATTTTAAAAAAAAAAAAAAGATCAGAAAATAATTACATATTTGAGGAATAAAAGAGAAAAATTTCTTTTTCAAATGACATTCATAAAGCTCCCACTTAGTTTTACAGGTCTACTTTACTATCTGGTAAGAATAGTGAAGTTCAGTAATATCTTGACAAAAAAAAGCAACCATAAGGACAGAGCATATTTTTCAAAACTGAAAGGTAACATTTTTTAGGTCTGTTCTGTTAAAATTGAGGGCAAAATGAGAGAGAGAAAAAAAAATAGGGTACAGCAGAGGAATGAAAATAGGATTAATAACTCTTTAACTGATTAAGGGTTATCTTTACCACTGGAAAACTTATCCTCCAGGGCGTGCTAGGAAGCAGGGCTCAGTTATGTCTGGACACCACTCTGTTCATTAACAATGAAGAGTAGATCACTACTCGGGGGCCAAGAGACCAGGAAAGGGGATTTCATGCCAGGACCTGTTATTTCTCAAAGAACTTCTTTCAATACCTTTTGCTTTCTTAATCTTTGCTTCTAAACTACAGCAGCAACACAGTTTATCTGAAAAAAGAAAAAAAAAATCCCTACCATCTGCTAGTTGTTGCAGAGTAAACTTAAAGTTCAAATGGTTTTAACTTTTGCTAATTCCTACTTATTTTATTTATTATTTTGAGAGAGAATGAGCAAGTAAGCAGGGGAGGGAAGGGGCAGAGAGAAGGAGAGGGAGAGAGAATCCCAAGCAGGCTCCACACTGTCAGCACAGAGCCCGACAAGGGGCTCCATCTCATGATCATGAGATCATGACCTGAGTCAGAATCAACAGTTAGAAGCTTAACTGACTGAGCCACCCAGGTACCCCAGAAAATCTTTATTTAAAAAAAACAAAAAACAAAAAACAATTCCAGTTAGGCTAATTCTTTATAAAACAGCCTCAATTTCTCATAGGATGGTAATTTCTGTGATTTCTACCCATCAAGAAAAATGTTACTTCTTCTTCTTGAATTTTATTTTGTTTGGGTAAAATTCTATAAAGAATTAAATTTAATTGTATAGCATTAGGCTTATTTAATATACTGGTATAAAAAGGCATTTCTGATAAATCATTAAATTGAACATTGATATAGAAGCTATTTCAAATGCCAATCCCTAAGAGGCTCCTTGGTCGGTGAAGGGCTGTATAGGACATAGATTAAAATCACCTCTAAGATCAGCTTAATTAATTTTACAGCTAACCTGAAAATTATTTTAGTTATGAAATTATGCAGCACTTCCTCTTGTGGAAATAATCAACTACTATATTCACTATGGAAACATACCATCCAGAATTTAAAAAGGGAGAAAGAGTTCTTAGCATTATTCATTTGTGAATGCTCAGATTTCTCTTACTGTTAACCAAAGCTTTGTTGGCCTTAAAACGCAATCACAACTACAGACTTAACAAACACATTTCAGGAAACAAACACTGCATTTTCACACTTTCTATCACAATATCTTCGTGGGAAACGAAACCACAAACATATTTTACACGTATGTTTATAAGCACGTAGCAATAAGATCATTTGGGGAAAAGATCCCTGACAATGTGCTATATTGCTCTTTGACCTGGAGGAAGAAAGAACTGAAGCCATGCATGCCTAACATTTCATTCCTACCATCTATAAAGTTTGAGGTTTAGAATAAAAATGAGAAATCAGTCTAAAAAAAATTCTAAGGATGTTAAAATGATGCTATTTTTTAGAATGTGCACCTAAAACATAATGCAAACCAACTGCTTTATTTTGATAACTCCGCACACTTAGTTTTAAAAGCATCTTATCAAAATAAATCTGGATATTTTACTGTAACTTGATGATGAAGGATCACTGAAGGAACTGGGGTGGGGACAGTGGGGACTAAACTTTCCTAAAAGCAAATTATATCAGAATTAAAGAAGCATAAAAGAACTTTTACTCTGTTTTCCAATCAGATATTTCCATTCTTATGTTTTTATCATATACATTTCTTTGAAAAACTTTTTAAGACATGGCCTAAAATATGAACTTTGAAACATCACAGAATTATTTTCACATATGCCAATCTGGACATATCACAGGCTCTGGGTTCAGATATTTCTAAATCCTTTAAAGTTTACAGTTGATACAACACTGACCAGTATGATTTTACATTCTTTTCAATTGTATTTCAAAAGCTAAGACTTTTTATTTTCTTTTTCCATTCAAGATATTATAATTTTCTTAAATAGAAATGTCATGACATCAAAGACACCCCAATTAGCCACTAGACCAAAAAAGTGTCTGTTTTTCTTACTGCTGTTTTATTACCTACCCAATGTAACTGTTTTAATACCTTATCACTGACTAAAAGATCCTAGCTTTGTCCTTCCAGATAAGACGTAATAAGATATAAATGTGTATCTTGAGAGAATGTGCATTAACAATCCTGGATCACAAGGTGGAACACAGAACATGAACTCAATAAATCAGGATTACACAGATTACAGTGCACAATATATCAAATACACAGTACAGTGGCCTTGTATATACTCCTGAAAATAATCCAGTAGATTCCAGCCATCCCCTGGCAGCTTGCAAGCAAGCAGATAAAGACATTTCTGAGAGCCAGACTAGACGTGGAAGAAGCCAGAGGCTGGGAAGGAAAAGGCCTTGACTTCTTCTCCTGCCATAGCTGTGTGAACAGGGCACATGATTTCATATCTTGCCCTTAGTTACCTGAAGTGAATAACCCTTCCAGCCTTTGAATGCCATGGTTTGAATTATTTAATACACTGCTGTTATGTATGAAGAAGGTCCACATTACACACCTCAATGTATCCTAGGGGATTTCATTAAACTGAATTCAAGGTACTTTTTGCATACAGAAAACTGCATGTTTACCAAGTTCTGGATTCAAGGCAGAAAACAAAGTTTATCTTTAGACATGGCATCTTATAGTGGTTTTTTAGACGTGCTTAAGTAATGGTACTTGGCTTGCATCTCACGTAAGCCCCTCCTGTTACGCACTGAGGAGCAGAACCACAGCACTCGTGTTAAGGACCAGACGACCAGTACAGAAGGAACTGCTCCACGCTACTCGGGGACACACAGCTTGCGTTACGGCTCATGGTAAGACAGGAGAAAAGTGTAACACTTCTCTTGTGCTAAACAGAGACGGGTGAGCAAACAGGCAACGTGGCAGAAGAGATCTGATCGCGCTACGCGTCACAGAATGCAGCACAAAGGAAATGTGAATTGAAGAGGTAGGGCCATAAGGAACGACAGGAAAACGATAGGTAAACATAAACCAGAAGACAGCAGTCAGTTTTAAAACACCTGCAACAACTGCATGAACCACCAGTGAAAGCCTGAAGCGCAGAAGCAAGGAAGATGGCGCTAATAAGGGAATCACTGTCCATTCTTTTGGAATCGTGATTGTATGTTACCTATCTTCAGCCTACGACCGTTCCTACCACAGTTCTGACCATCATCACCACAGCCACTGACCGGGAGAGAGGGAGATGTGAGTGCAGGGGAGGCAAGCAGCAGTGGGAAGGAGAGAGGAGGAATAAAAAGTGAAAAAATAAAATAAGGAGCATTGTTCGGGGTCTTGTAGGCTACAGAGAGGTAGATTCCAAACTATGAACATAGGACTGCAGACCAACCTTCCCCTCACTCTCCCCCCAAGACTCAGCTCACTTGGATGCTTGCCGACAAGAAATTTTTAAGTCTTTTAACAGCAGGCTTCCCCACACTGGCCCTTCCAGCCACACCCAGGGGTGAGGCCGATTATGAAGTAATGATACCGTGCTCACAGGAGACATACAAGTATCTGGGTCACATCTCTGGCCATGCACATACTCTCACTGGCTGCAGCTCTGAATACGAAGGTACAGACAAATATACTAGAGGCAGTTAAATTCCGTGGGGAGGAAGTAACTTTTGGAACTGTTACATTCGATGACTGCTAATTACTGTAGCTCAATGATCGCACAGGGCTTCAGGAGATAATGCTCACAACCAGTTACATGTCTATAGCCCAGTGTGACCCATATGTGCTTAGTGATTATCTCATGGATCCATCTTCTTCCACTAAAATAAACCATGGATTAGTCTTCACCTGCCCCAACCACAAACAGATTGAACCTTAAAAAGTGTATGAGGGGCGCCTGGGTGGCTCAGTCGGTTAAGCGTCCGACTTCGGCTCGGGTCATGATCTCGCGGTCCGTGAGTTCGAGCCCCGCCTCGGGCTCTGTGCTGACCACTCAGAGCCTAGAGCCTGTTTCCGATTCTGTGTCTCCCTCTCTCTCTCACCCTCCCCCGTTCATGCTCTGTCTCTCTCTGTCTCAAAAATAAATAAACGTTAAAAAAAAAAAATTAAAAAAAAAAAGTATATGAGACATTTCTAAATAAATGGGAAAGAAAGGGTAAAACGGCAATTATTTCACTTAGCCCTGAAAGGAATAATAAAAGGTATACTGCTTTTCTTCAGGTTAAGGGCTTTGAATCACGTGAGGATATTTAAGAATCAGCCACACACTTTTAGCAGTTCAATGTTATTCCTATTATTTAAACCAGATACCATTCCTCCTCTAATTCTGACACACGGGTCCAGATGCCTCGCCAAGCAGGCAACTAAAACTCCTAAATAGGTTCCATATACTTCTAATTTTGAAATCACTATTTTGCTCTAGGTCATTAACTGGAAGGGTGTGTAATGTCTGAATTTTCCATTTACTAAGCTAACAAAAATAATTTTTATAGGAGAAAATACCCTCTTATAGCATAACCTCTCTGTTGAATATTTTTAGAAGTAATACTAGACACTTATTTAAAAAAAAAAAAAAAAGAAAGAAAGAAAGGAGTCCCAAAACATAAAAGAAATATGCTAATATTATAAAAAGTCTGGATCCAATTACCTGAAGGAGAGCCATGTGCTGAGGTCATACTTTTGACCTTGGAGTCTGATAGTCGAGAGATACTGTTAGCTCTAATTCTAGGAGAAAATTTATCTGAAGGTACTAGTCTGGCTCCGCTTCTAATGATGGCCTCTGCAGTCCGTGACGAGGCACTACCTCTAGAGATGGTTGCTTCAGAGTCACTGCGAGCCGACAATGAGCCAAGCCTTGTTCGACGGGGCTGAGCCAATAAATCAATCCGAGAGATGTTACGCCTTCCTGTGGGGGGCTTGGACGTGGAACTGGTGGTGGACACTTCAGAGGCAACAGATGCTTTGTCAGCATCAGCCAGTTCACTGTCGGACACTTCGCCAAGCCGTGCTCTGCGCAAGAGGGAAGTCCTGGTGGGTCGTGGCCGCGGAAGAGTGGTTGACTTACTGGATGATCCAGGTGTGACGGGAGAAGTCTTAGATTTAGTCACTTTGCCTCCTTCCAGTTTGGAATGTGCATGCTCATCAGTTGAGGTAAGTGGAGTCCTTCCATGAGGTTTACAAGAGTAAGTTTCCTGATCAGAGGACATAATATCAGAGATCGCAGAATGAGGTACACTAGAGGTCTGGTCGTCGTCTGTTAGGTCTACAGAAGGCTGTCTTATTCTTCCACTGGACTGTACAAATTTGCGACCATCTGCTCTTGAACCTACATCTGTGGAACGACTTTTTGTTTTCTTCTCAATTTTCTCCCTACCACCTGAAGAGGACGATTTTGTGACATCTTTGGAAGGAGAACCTGTGGAACATCTGTCTTTATAGAGACTAGTGAAACTCTTTCGCTTTTGGGTTGACTTTCTTTCAGTCTCTCCAGTAACCAGACTGATTGTACTAGCTGTGTCCACATCAGATTCTGGTGAAATAGAGTTGTCTCTATTATAACTGGGAGTATCTGGGCCTTCATCAGTTTTATTATCTTCACGCAGTTTGGCTTCTAGAAAAGCCATTACTGCTTCTGTGTCTTTTAGAATAAGGGTTGTGTCCATACTAGAATCAGTATCCATAGAGTCACTTCTTTCTCGTATTCTGCTGGCAGCTGTCAACGCTAAAGAAGGGGGTGTAGATGATGTCTGCTTATTTATGTGGGGGATAAGTTCTATGGGTATGTTTGGGCTAGGTTTTTCTATAGTGAAGCTTCCTTGTCGCACTAAGGACTTGGAGGATTCCTTCTTGTCTCCGCCCTTTGAAGACTGACCTTTCAGAACCTCCTCAGCTTTTCTTCGCTTGCCCTCATTTTGTATCACCCTTTCTCCTTTGCTTGTAGAGTGTCCTGGAATTTTTTCTTGAGGTTGTGACTCCTGTTTGAAAGATTCCTCCCGGCACCTATCTATCTGACCCGAAACATTTTTTGAAGAAGACAACTTGGTAGGCGTCCACTGCGCCTGTTCTTTCTGTTCTTGTTGCTGAATTTTAGCTAATGTTTGCTTCACCAAAGAAGTTTCCTTATCAGTTTCACTTTTGTCCTTCCCAGAAGAGCTGCCCAAGTGAAGCAAGGTTTTATGGTCTCCGCCAGTTTTAACAGCCTCACCATTCACTGCCCTGTTCATCTTGCTCAGGGCTCTGTCGGCATCCTGTTTATCTTTCTGGTATACCTGTGTGGGTGCTTCTTTCTCCTGAAGTTCTGTGTCTTGTTTTTCTCCTATCTCTGACCTCTGTGTTATAATCTTGGACTTTTCTTCACTGGGAAGCTGAGGAAGGGTGCGTCTCCTCCTCTCTCCCTGACTGACCAAGGACGTTGCTGAGCCAGTACTTCTCATTGAAATGCCAGACTCACTGATGTCTGTATCTATAAAATAAAACCACAAAGAATAAATGTGTTAGGGCAAAAAGGTACAAATACAGAGTATCCTATTAATTAGATTTTGCCGTGTAAGTTAAGAAATGGCTTCATGTACAAGAAAACTCTGAATAAACATACCAACATGGTAACAGAGTAGTTTCAAAAGCAAGTACGGTGCCAAGACATAAAACAGGAAGATTACTAACAGGGGAGTCAAGAAAGGCAGTTTTAGGAGATGAAAACTGGGGTCATCTGATCTTACTCCTACATCCGCTGCTCTGTTTTTCTTTCAATGTATTTTACGGCAGGGAAGGTCACTGTGTTCATTTTTGCTTTTGTGGTGTATTCCACCCATGAAATTTTGCTCAAGAAGCTGTTTTACAGAATTGCACAGAGAAGGCCTAAATAAACACTTCCAATTATATAAGAATAATATATTTAGCTTTTAATGCGCACTGTTATCTATCTGAAAGAATGACAAGTTTGGATTTCCTAAGTAAAACGGAAAATGCAAACCTTTATTAGGTTTTCTAAAAAAAAAAAAAAATTTAACACCAATTAAAAGAATTTTAAAAAATGTAAATGTGAAACAAGATCACAGGACTTGTCATAATTTTAAACACTGAGGGATTTTTAAATTATGGTCTTCTGGCATATTAACGCCTCATATACAAACACATGATCACTTTCTCTTTTTACAATTAAGTAGAAGCCAAAGAGAAAATACATACTTTGATGTTTCCATGTTAGAGAAATTGAGAATGAGTCAGGACATTTCTGACAAAGGGAAATATAAATTAACATATAAAGCATTCTAATCTTTGGGAGATAAGCGGAGACAAGATACTAAGACATAGCTTCTGTCTTTTTTCCCCTTATAATGCTGAAAGTTTAACATTTAAATTCCACAGCAATGTAATGGTATGATGCAGGAAAATAGCTACTAACCTTACTGATTCAACTGTAGCAATTATTGTTAAGTTACCGTATTATGTCTTGGCTCCTTGATACTACTTGAAGAGCTAAAATGTAAGAACCGTTTTATCTTTTCTTATTTTTCTAGCATTTCTCACACTGTCCTGCTCCTAACACACATAAGATGAATGTGTAACAAGAATATGTTAAGATTTAAGTGGATTTATCAGCTAAATAATTTAGAATATGATGAAATAGGAGCACCTGGGTGGCTCAGTCGGTTGAGCATCCGACTTTGGCTCAGGTCATGATCTCACGGTTCGTGAGTTTGAGTCCCGCATCAGGCTCTGTGCTGACAGCTCAGAGTCTGGCGCCTGCTTCTGATCCTGTGTCTCCCTCCCTGCCCCTCCCCGGCTTGCGCTCTGCCTCTCAAAAATAAAAAAAAACATTAAAAAAAAAAAAAAAAGAATATGATAAAACAGAAATGAGATAATGAGGGCCAGGCAGTTTGTTTTATTTTGTAACAAGGGTAGAATTTTGCCTTCTACAGCTAATGCTTACTAATTTTATAATGGGTTCTTTGGTAAGTTTATCTAGCCCCTCTGACCCTCTCTGTTTGGGTGCCTTGTTTCCCCGAAAAGTGACCAGTTTATGTTAATCAATCTGCAGATCATTCAGTCTTTGATTTTTGGGAATACTATCAATTACTTCTAATTTCTATAGTAAGTAAATGATATACCTTTTCTAGTACCCTGCTCAAATCCTTGCTGAGTAATGTTTACAAAATTCCTAAACCAGATTTTTGGGGTGCCATAAGCCAGGGGCAAAATAAATTTTCATTTGTTTTCAACAATAACAAAATTAAGAATACACATAAAAAGTCACATGCAAATTCTCCTTGAGGGTTTTTAACTTAAGAATGTAATTAACTGAATCTAAAATAAAATCATTAGGCATAAAATTTCATTTTTGTTTTAAGGAAACTTAGTTCACAGAAATATTACTAGAAGGTAATAAAAATCACATTACACAGACTTGCAAAAGATACATTAAGTAAATTAAGTGTGTATTCTTTTTTATTGAACTGTATTGAATGTTTTTTAAATACACAAAGTAGCATTTAAATATTTGTTGTATTAATGATATTAATGAATGCTGTAATTTAGAACTGTAATTTAGAAAATTTAAAATTTTCATTTTTACATGTCATATATAAAAAAAAATATATATATATATATATATATATATATATATATATTTCATCTACAAATTACCTCTCCTCTTCAGTTAGGGTTTTATTTTAATGATACCTGCATTATTAGTGCAAATAAAATCATATATGTAAAATAAGCATGAGAATATGTGATTTGTTTATTTAGGTTTAATTTACTTCTCACTATATAGATTTAGCTTGTTTTTTACAAAGCTGATTCACAAAAAAGAGACCAAGAGGAAGAAAATACCATTCTCTAAAGGAACAGGTGCAGATAATTCCATCATCCTTTCTTCTTGGTCATGTCTTGTGTGGTTTGCAGCCAAACTAGCCCACTGTGAAACCCAGCGTTTGTTTCCTGATGAAGATGTGCCTTCCTAAAGGAGGAAAATAAGGGAACGAAATAGCCTATTTAGACAAGAGAGAATTCTATTTAGTTACATTATCTTGTCATAAGAAGCCGTATTTAAAACTCACATTGCTATATTATCATTTATTAAATGTCCTCAGATATAGAGTGAAAAGTCTCCAGGTACCCCTTTTAACTACATCTTATCATTACTGTAAACGTAGTATAATTTTCTCTACTTATTAAATACTAACGATGGCACTAAAATAAATACTTGGAGCTTAACATTTTCTGCGGCTGGATACACGTGGGTGTGTCACCAGGGCCTCACGGCTACCACACTGAGGCTGGCTCTGCTTCTGTCTCTGGAGCAGGAGTCTAAAGATCTATTCCTAAGTTGTTCTCTGGCCCTCTACGTGATTCTAGGATGCGGACTGGTTCCAGAGTCTCAAGGAACATTAAATCTGCCAGGTCGTGTCTTCAAGGATTTCAAAAACAAACCCAAAGCTCTAGACTTCTTTTTACAACACTTTGCAGTTTCCAGAAGAAGCTAGAAATCACTCAGCCTTTAGTCTGAGCCTAGACCTGCACATGTCTAGATCTGGCCTTAAGGCAAGTACTCTCTGAACTTTCATAGTCAAATGTGAAATGGAATTTAATTCATGAAATGGCTCTACAGACTTATGGACATAGAATGGTAACTTGAGGGCAATCCAGGCAAGACCTAGGGAGTACAGAAAAAAAATTATGTTCCCTCACAAAAAAAATAAGTCAAATCTTAATTTTGAGACTGGAATGACAACTAAGGAATGGAAGGCTATCACCAAAACTGTATTACAAATGATTCAAAACACTATCTTAAGTATCAGATTTACAGGCTAAAAACTGATGAATATTTCAAACAGGCTACAGATAATGACTTCCACAATAGGTTAAAGCAGGAAGTATACAGTGACTTGCACACAATGAAGCCTAAGGCTTCCAAAACCTGCTGGATCCTTGAAGTCCCTTTCAAGACTCTACTAACTGCTCATGCTTCTCAGCAGGAAGGAAGTACCAGAGCCCCTCCCACCTTCACTGACACACACACTTATGTTCTGTGAAGAGGTTCTCATGCCCTGTGTCGGAGATTCTCTCCAAGGCAGGTACATACTGGGCTATATATCAATTTCACTTGGGATGGGTTGAGGGGATGGGGAAGGGAAGAGGGAGTCTTATATAAAAGTTCATGGTCACCAGAACCATTCCTGGTAATCAGAACACCAGAACACTGCCTCGCATAAGTATCACTTGTTTTCAGTAAATAAATTAAGCATCTTATGAAACGGAAACCAGAATTACAGTTCTGTAAGATCAAGGAAGGAAACAGAACACTGAAATGCAAGAAATGCTTTAACAGCTTTCAGGAATAGGCACGCCATAAAGGGACGATTTTAACATTAATAAACGGATAGGTGGATTTCCCTGTCTATAGAAATATTCTATTTATGTTTCTGACAAAGGTAACATTTCATTTGTGATTGTTTTATTTGCCATTTGTATAAATTAACTCATTTCTGGAGAGGTGGTGTAGCATACTGAGTAAGAGAATGAATTAAGAAAACAGGGCTGCTTACGGTTCACATTCTGGCTCCACAAGGTGCTAGTTTTATGACCTTGGTCTACATATTTCAGTTTCCACATTTGTAAAATGGCACGAGAAAGTTCCTACTGGATGTTAGCTCTGATTGAATACATTATAATGAATTAATACTTCTCAGTTACATATTTTTTTTTACATTTATTTTTGACATATCACTGGAATGAAGTTTCTAGTATCACTTCCAATAAGGGAATAACCATTTGTTGAGGGCACAGATCTCAGGCAATTACTATGCTGAGTGCTTTACATACTTCACTGAACTCCCTGTAAGTAGGTTTTATCAAAAATCCCAACTGCACAGACGATAAAACTGCAGCTAAGAGAGGGGAAGTGACCGACGACACAAGGGCACTTGGACAAATGTGGCAATTCTGGGACCTGAGCTCAGGTCTTCGTAGCTCTACTGCACCCATGCTGACTCCCCAAGCTTACTAACCAAGCCATCCTTGACTAACTTCAGGTCATTCTAACAACATCGGGAGCTGTACTGCACTGGCACTTATTCAGGTATAGAAGTTCTATCTGCCAGGCACTACTGGGCACATCCTTCCTGGCATGACAGAAAGATCTACAGATCTTTCCATTCTAACTACGGGCCCTCCTAGGAAGTACTACTGGAGTATACTTTTTCTTTTATCTCATAATGCCAATCAGAGCAGTGAGTTCATTAACTGCTTACTGAAATTAACATTTTCCCTTCACGGATGAACAGAGTAACATAATTTAAAAGAAATAACAAAAACTGAAACCGAATTACTGCAAAAATTGTTTTAGGCTTTTATTAGAAACAAATTCAGTTGTGAGAATTTAGTTTTTAGAAGAATTTTCAAAGGAGTATATCAGTTACTTAAAATAATATAACTACAAATGATAAGAATTCACATTTCATGTGTGTAAAAGTCACATATGAGGAAGAGATGTATACCTCTGAGTTGTGAAATCCAGGTGTACTCAGTGGCTTTCTTTCTTCTATTACTACCACAGCAGAATTGAGAGCCCAATCTTTTATCAGGTCTTTATGTTTTTCATTGATAATAGGCCTATTATAATCCTGATTGTCATCTACTCCAAATACCTAAGAGAAGAAATTATTTTATAAATGAAAAGTCCGAGCACCAGATTAATATGAATATTATCAGTAACTTCAGAGGCAAATAAAAATATTCTAATTTCAACAGGTAATTCAATAATCAGGGAAACTTATTTAAGGACAGGGAGTGAAGGCTGGAGAGGAAAATTGGGTGGCAGCTCATGTAAATCAAACTATCCTTTTTAATATGTAGCAAAGTTCTGTTTGATAAGTAAGAAATATCCAGGATATTACATTTGATTTATTAAAAGGTGTTAATAATGTTAAATACTATAATAATGCAAAATTAGGAAAGAATACACTTTGGCTTGTTTTCAGCTTATCTCTTTGCTCTTTTATTTTTAGGAAAGAGGCATGTTGCAAAACCGTAAACATAAAGCTGATTTTACCTGTTTCTTTCTTAACAAATGTTTAATGTTTATCTATATGAACTAAATTATACTTAGAATTTTCTAAGGTCCTGAAGAACAGATTTTGTTGTATGATCTCTGTATGGAATACAGTGAGATCGTCAAACTTTTTTTGCCTAAAAAAAAAAAAAAATCATTGAAAGGCCTTTGAAATGCAGATCTTGGGTCTACTCTCACAGATCAGCATTTTCAATAAGCAGGATGACTATGGTCAACACTTGTGAACTATTTAAATACAAAGACCAATAATCATATGCTTGATCAAGGGGAGGATCTGAGTCTGACTGACTTCCTGGCACGTAAATAGGCCCTGATGTTGCCAAACAGATTGGAAAAAGGTTGTAACTACAAAAACTGCAACGTTCCATTTTATTTACTATTAAGTCTCTTAAGCATTATTCATAGGTGTTATCTGT
Organism: Puma concolor; assembly: GCF_028749965.1. Taxonomy (NCBI): domain Eukaryota; kingdom Metazoa; phylum Chordata; class Mammalia; order Carnivora; family Felidae; genus Puma; species Puma concolor. The sequence continues at coordinate 63,679,350 of NC_141683.1, forward strand.
GGCTCTAATTATGACAATCAAGAAAAATACTATGTGTTTGAATTGGTGCTTTGTAGAAAAGATCTTAGGAACATAACCAAAGGGCCTTTTTTGGTATAAAAAGGGGAAAATACCTTAGGTTAAACTATTTTCTAGAAAGCTTTTCAATGATTGCCTGATCACATCTGATAAATTCTGAAGTCTACATTTAGTAAAGGAAACATCATTCTCAAATTCACTGAAACTTGGAAATTTTACCACTAGATGGCCTTATTACTTAATATTTAACTCAACAGAACTGTATAGTTCTCAAAAATTGTGATTTAGTATTCTGTTGAAGCACAATATTCAAATTACCTTTGCTTTAGAAGCAAATTGTATATTACTAACTTTAAATCAAATATGGATTTTAGTAATACATGGAAGCACATGGAAGTTTACAGAAGGGAAAAAACAAACCTGTTTCATTTTGTTAAACATCAGAATTAGTAAGTTCAACAACAACAACAACAACAGTAAAAATACTGTGTATACTGTCCTGTGTGTTCTGCCTCTAGTGTCACTTGTAAGGAAAGCAAATTAGAGCTACTCGAGTTATTTAGGACTGTCTTACAAGAACACTGAGAAATTTTTCTAGCTTAAGTCACTGAACTCTGGCATGTTAATTTACAAATGATCTCAGGTGATTTTCTGACTTGGTAACATTTACTTGGACGCTTCACACTCAAAATGGACTTGCAAAACTTGCTTTCCTCAAACATAGAAGCACCACAAGTTTCAAACAAAATATAATCTCTCCAAATCACTCTGAAGCTATTTTGAAATGACAACAAAAGACACAGACACAAAGAAGTAACGCTTCTAGGGAAGAGGGGCTGACGTCGGACAGAAAGAACACTCAGATGACTTTCCACAGATTCCTTGCAACAGAGACAATTATACACACATCTGTCAAAGAAGTTAAATCACTATTTGTGCCCAAACAAGTAATAGGGCCTGAAGCACTACTGTGTGGAAAAAGAAGCCTTCAAAGTTCCTACCTATATTTTTGAGTGTTCTGGAAAATTAATGATAGCAACGACCAGCCCAGCTTGAAATCTAGATCTTCCTGTTTGTGTCTAGGTGCAAAAACATCCCCTCGTGAGGACTTTCATGTGAAAACCAAGAGGACATAAACACGCTGTGTCTGTGTACTTTAAAGCTATTAAAATTTTCACATTTCGAAAAGTACATACAATCTGACATATGAATCAAGAGTTGGACCACACTTCAGACCAAGTTTGCTACATTTTCTCTTTTCATTATAAACTGTCCCTAGGTGATTTCATCCACATCCAAGCTTCTCTTCAATTTCCAACTACAGACAGTTGCTTGCCTGTCATCTCTCCTCACAGATGGCTCAAAGGTGTTTCGAATGCACTATATGTTAATCAGGCTCATGATTCTCTTCCCTTCTCTGGGCTCAATCACACCCCCCAACTTGATATGTGTAAAATCTGGTTCTCTCATTCAGCTAGGGACTTTTTTAGGCTGGAAGTCTAAAGTGAGGAAGGGAGAGAGATCAGATGCCTGTCTGATTGTTAGGCAGGGCCATGCACACCAAGTTTGTCAGTTTCTAATTCTTCCAGATGGGGGCAAAAGAAAGGAGGAATAGATGGGAAGAAAAACTTTCTTTTAGAACTTGCACTGTCAGAGCTCTGTGGGTCTGGGAGAGGTTTAAAGAGAACTCATTCACGCTAGGGGTGGAAAGTGTTCATGCCTCTAGGGGCCTTGATCCAAGCAGGGGCATCTCTAGTTTAGGGAGTGACCTGTGACCCCTCCTGTGGCTTCTAGGTCTCAGGTAAAAAGATGGCACTTCCCTCGTCATTCCACTCTCAGCATTATGGAACACATCTTTACCCCTTTCCTTTGAATGTATGCATGTGATATTTGGTATCTCACCTTGGGATTTCACATCTATGTCTCAGCAACTACTCTAAGTAATTTTAACAACCTGGGACTGAGGTATGGTACTTACTCTTTGTAGGCTACTGGGCTAGCTGCCATAGGGGCTTCAAAAATTTACATAACTCAGCCCTTGCTCTCAAGGAGCTCAAGTCTAATACAAGAAGCCTAAAAAAAAAAGAGACTGTCACCTGAACCATGCAAGGGCACTCTGTAGTTAAAACAAAATTTCCGTAAGATCTTTAGTTTTAAATTTAAAGAAATGAAACATTCTCTAGATGATAAAGGACCAGTATGTGCAATACAAACCAAGCCTGCGAAAAGTGTGACCTTGGTTTTTTCACTAGCATGTTATCATCAGTGTCATTATTTAAAAGCTCAGACTGTACAGAAAATGTCCACAGTTTCTAATTCTGAAATTGGAGAGCTGGGGTGGGAGAGGGAATAACGGTATATCAAACCAAAGAGTACAGGGTCAATTTTCATGGGGGTAAATATCCCACCTACTAAATACTCATAAAGGGAGGTCAAATTATATTTGGTAACATCAGATAAGGAGCTTTGTTTATTGTGACAGGGAAGAGACCAGTGTGAAAAGGCGTGTTGAAAGGGAGAAGACTTGGGCATATAAAAATAGTAATAGGTACAAATGCTGAGCAAAATGGTAATTCAACAGCAATAATCCTTAATTTATTAGTTAAAACACTTTCCAAATCAGTTGAAATTCAGATTTCAACTTTCCACAGAAATAAGAAACACAATGGTAGGTTAAGTATCAAGCTTTTCTGGGTTTATTTTGAATTAGCAACTGAAGACAGTACTACATTAGTATATCAATCAGGGTGTCAAGGCTCAACCTCAGATGACCAGGACAACGCTTTCCTCAATGAGCAAGGACCTCCTAGGTAGAGAGAGCAGGGTCTCTACCAGTTCAAGTCAACAGCAAAGGTCCCCATGAAAATCACTTGATACGTTAAGAACTATGCAGAATCCTAGCTTCTAACATCAGGGAACAAAATCAGGATGACTTTATAGAGGAGAATTTGTTCAAACATGTAATTTTTCATAAAAATCTAATTTCACTTTTGGAAAGAAAAATCCTTTAAAAATCAATGGAATAAATGGCTCTAAATGTTTAACACTGTGATTTTTAGAACGTATTTGTAATCAACTTTTAAATTTAAAACACATTTAAAATTTTAGGAAAAAAGAGCTCAGAATGGGGTTAAGAGAGACATTTTATATTTTATCATGGTATACAAACATGCGTACATGCATGTCCACAGCAGTATTATTCACAATAGCCAAAGGTGGAAATGGCCCAAATGTCATCAATAGATGAATGGACAAATAAAATGTGGTCCAGCCACACAACCTTGGAAGCATTATGCTTGTGAAAGCAGCCAGTCACCAACGGCCACACACTGTATGACTTTCCATTTATATACGAAAGGCCCAGAAGAAGTAAATCCAGACACAGAAAGTAGATTAGTGGCTGCCAGGGGCTGGGGGAAACGGAACCAGGTTTGGCATCTCTTTCTGGGGTGACAAAAATGTCCTGGAATTAGATAGTGCTGGTGGTTGTATAACTTTGTAAATGTGCCCAAAGCCAATGAAATATACACTTTAAATGGCTAAAATGGTGAAAGTTATGTGAATTTTACCTCAGTTTTTTAAAAAAGTCACCATCTAGTTTGATCCTGTTCCTTTTTACTTCTGTCTGGGTAAAAACATGCTCTCAGAACTTTGCCCTCTCCCTGCCCTACCCCGTGCGCCTTGACTCTTCCGTTCCTTAGGAGTTATATCCATGACCTCTTGCCTTTCCAGCACTGCTTAACATCTTCTGTTAGCTCCTCCTTTCGTGTCCTCAAATTATGCTCAGGTCTAATCTCCTGCTTCTACACTTAAAATGTCCAATTTCTCTCTTTATGGCTCATTTTCTTGACATGCATTCCTTCCTTTCGTGTCTAAAATATGGCTGTTCATCAATGACCATGTTACCTTTTCCTTGCCAAGCGATTTCTAAGTGCTGTTAGCTGGGTATTGCTAGAAACGTAAAGGCATGCCCAGTCTCCTACTAATCAAGGCAACTCCCCTAAGACTTACACACATGTATTTCTTCTAATACAACCTATACTCCTCAGCTTTCTACTGACAAAGCGAAGCTTATAACACATACAAGGTTTTAAATGACACATAAAGGTTTTAAACGACCCATTTTAACAAGTTATGTTAGGATCAAGATACAAACTAGTTTCAGCAAATAAAAAATACAGGAAAACCTGTTTGTGGAGGACTGGCTGAAAGTGACCAATCCACAAATTCACTAAATAAAGCAGCTTATCTATAGCTTAACCACATACAAATATTGACAGAAATTAAAAAGCAGGTCATGCAGTTTTCTTTCTCATCCATTCATTAAAAAGGGATTGAGTGTCTGCTATGTGCCAGGCACCGTTCTAACAAGCACAAGAGATACAGAAGTGATCTGACAAACCGGGTCATTCTAGAAAGGCCAGGCAGGAAATAAACTAGCTAGAGGGGAGTTCTATAAGGAAAATAAAACATGGTATGTGATACAGAGAGAGCAGAGGTGAATGCCAGGGCTACTTGGGCAGGGTGGGGAGAGAAAGTCTCTGAGCATGAATACGGAGAAGGAGCTAGGTGTGTGAAAGCACTCTAGGTGGCAAGCACTGTTAAGCAGGAAAATCAGTAGGATTTCATATAATAACACAGGAAGGAAAGGGGGGAAACCTAGTAAATGTTAAGCTTTCAACTGATGAAGAAAGGTGAGGGTTCAGTTGTGAAGCTCTGGGAACACAGCAGGAGAGGGTTTCCTGTACCTGAGGAGGGCTACGAAGGAGAGCTGAGAAGGGGCAAGGAGCCATAATCACAGTGACCGAAAGTAAATCCTTGTGATACAGATTAAAAGAAAAAAATGATCAGCGAAGAGAGGGCAAGAAAGATTAGTATAAGAGGAAGAAAAATGAAGCCCTCAGAATTTGCTGGCTAAGAACTGCTGTTTGCTTTGGCCCGGGAACTCAGATTGTTCCTGGATTGGCACAAAGTGGTCCAAATCAAAATGCTGCCTGTTATCAAGGTCCTCTCTTCTTACTCAAGGCTCTGAGCTGATCTCCTCGTCTTAGTTCCCACGCACGTCGGACCCTGAGTCTGAGTGGACCTGGGATGTGGTGCCTTTCTGTGTTCCACTGGGCACTGTCACCCAGATTTTGACTCAGGTTTATCAGGGTTCCCCTGGCTCTGACTTGGTCGAATCTGAAGTCTTGCTGTGGACTTCAAGGTTTGTAATATCCCCTATTCCAAACTGCTTACAGCTGGATTCAGGTTCTCAGCACTGACTTTCTTTGGGCTGTAGATATTCTTCATCCTGTGTTTCCAGTCTTGTCATAGTTTTCCTGGTTCTGTATTCTTCCCTACCACTTGCTGCCTGCAGAGCAGCACCAGTAGATACAAGGCCCATGAGAGAAGAGACTATGCTGAGAAGAGGTATTTTGGGGGATATATGGACAGGAATCAAAACTCAAGGCAGGAAACTTATGGAAAGTACTTTTTTCAAAAGAGTGCCTCAAGCCAATTTTTTTGACCAATTTTTTTTTTCTTGTTGTTAATTTAACGTTTAGCTTTCTGTTCTCACTACAAGTTTTTCTCCCTTTGCCTGGAAGACTAGGAAATTGCCCTCATAACATCCTCCTCTTCTTCCCTCAGCAGGGTCTGTTTCGATAGAGGAGTGGGAAGAAGAAACTGGTTACTGTGATGGGTTCTCTAGATCCCAGAGGAAGGCCGGACAAGGGAGGGCTGGGAGGCTATCAGTACTATGGAAGGCAGTTACCTTTCATCCAGGCAGTGAACAGCATTTTCTTATCATAGCGCATCTCCATGTAAGCTTAGACATGAAACTTAAGAGGTCTTCATAAACAACAGGCATTTGTGTTATAAAAAGAAGTGAATTTGGGGACAATGCATAAAATAAGGCTACATACTGACAACCACACAACAACAACATGAACCAAAATGCTGTAATCCCATAACCTGGAGTTTGGTGAGGGGATATTTTGGTTACCTTCTGACTACAACCAGCACAGAAAAACAAAGATACAGTATTTCAGCTTGGTAATTTCTTTAAAGAGATTCTATTTTAACTACATGCAACTTCTCCTAAATTATACCTGTTCTAATTAACTTGTTTAGGCCCAGGAATATGATGTATTTGGGGGAAAAATTGAAGAGGCATTCAATGCTGTTATCATGCGATACTGTGGCTTACTGCTTTTTGATTCCAACGTACTATTTTCTGTTTCTTGTGTTCAATCCTTTTCAGCCTCCTTTGTTCACTCTTATTCCTTTTGTCCACCAATGTTGGTGTTGCTAAGAACTTCATACTTTGTCTCCTCTCCCTCTGTACATTTTTTCTAAGTAATCTCATCTATTATTTTGCACAGAGCTACTCCTTGATATTTCCCAACTTAGTATTTTAGCCCAGATCTCTTATCTAAGACTCAGATGTTTCTATCCAAATGAATACTGGACACACCAGCAGCTTTTTAATTGCTTTCTGTTTCCAATCCATTCTTCACACTTCTGACAATGATTAGATGTCACTGCCCTATTTAAGAGTTTTCAGGGATTCTCCTCCAGCATTAAAATATCTAAAGTCCTTAGTATGATACACAGGGGCCTTCAATATCTAGTCTGATCTCATCTGTCTAAAATAACTGTGGTCCTCTGAACAGGTCCTCCACACTCTCATGCTCCATATTTGGAACAGAGTGCTCCATATTTCTGAAAAACCCTACTTTATCACACCTGTTATGGGATTGATTCCACCTGCTTAAAAATGAGCTCGGTTGGCAATTAAATTCCATATTGAAGACATATAAAATGCCAGGCACTAGGTTCCCACAGTTAAGGAGTTTACCTTCATGTGTGCACACGTATTTGGGGGAGTGGGAAGGTGAATAAATAGGAAAGTGTTAAGTAGTGATAAAGCTTATGATTAAAATCAAACAGGCTGACTTGACAGTGAGTGCCTACGCAGGTCTCTTTAGACTGCTCGGCCAAAAACTTCTCTGAAGGTGGGATGTTGAACCTGAGATCTTTTCTCGGAGGCTACTGGCACCCTTCCTCCAATAGCTTATGTCTATCAAAGCACTCAGCATTACTACTCTAATTCATGTTTTTACTTGTGCATTTCCATTCCTCTACAGACTCATGTTTCGAGGGGAAGAACTCTGTCTTTTCAACTTGAACCTCTCTCTTCTAACACAAAGCTTGGCATACAGTTGATGTTGAATAAAGGCTGTGAAAACAAATCAATGAAATAAACCAGTTTTCAAATGATGGAGTGAAAAGGGTAAGAGACTAAATGCAAGTTTTCAGGGCCAAACAATGAAATTTAGATGGAAAGCAGCTAAGGCCCCCAACTTCTATCCACACACCTGAACTCATCCAAGCAACTTGATATGATGCATGTATTGCTACACCCTCCCAGAGCACTCACTTCTGGGCTAGTCCTGGTCTTTGTTTTCTCCACAATTGCAGGTTACTTCATCTTCTTCACTCATTTGACTCCTGCTTCCCGGCTTTTGTTTCCCAGAGTCTGACATTAACCTAATTTGGCCTCTGGCTCTAACCACAACGAGTAGACTCACAGCTCTTTTTCTCTGTATTCACAAGACAACCAGTGACTGTTTCCTATAGTTATGGGCAGCTTTGTTTTCTGGTTTATGCAAACTAGGAATGACCATTCATATAGAACCATTACTCCCTTAAAGGAATCCCGCTTTAAAATCTTGGTTTTCTCTTCTAGCCACAGTGTTACCATATAATTTGCCACTGAAGAAAAAATGCTCATGATAATTACACACAGCAGGTATGCACCAGGTTTTGTGGTCACCCTTTCCATCCAGCCGTTTCCTAAGGGCCATGTGCACTTGTTTTTTGGCTTTCTGCTATCCTGGACAGGCTGCTCCCTTGCACTTCCCCTTGGGCTTCAGATTTGACTCTTTCAGGCTGAAAACACTTTCCAGCATTTATCCATACCTTGTGTAGAGATCCATTATGTGGAGACTCCTGGTAAGGGTAATAACATAGCTAACATTTTTAGATGTCTTATTACAAGACAGGCATTGTGTATTATTTGAATTATATATTTGAATTCTTTTTATAAAACCTGGTGAACTTTCTTCCATTTTAGAAAAAAAGAAAGGTTCAAAGAGGTTACTTTACTCAAGGGCACATATCTGGTACGTGCAGAGTTTAACTTAATTGCAGATCTATCTGCCTGCAGATGCTCATGTTCTTCAATACTACAATATAATCCCTCACCGTGAAATAACCTAGTAGAGAAAACATTGACCACTATGATCATAATATCCATAAATCAAACAAAGGCATAATAGGATTAAAATCATTATTAATCTGAATTCTAAAACTTATCATTCTCCTTTTCAAACCTATTTCTTCATTTTGCATGTGACAGTATTTTAGATAGCAATATCCTTGTTCTCAATGACCAGACAGAATGTTCTTAGACTTCTTTTAATATAACTGGAAAACTCACTTTATTCATCTGCTTCTTACTTGCTTTATTTCTCTTAGACTAATGGGTCTCTGAAAGTTTGGTGTCATACACTCCAACAGTAAACAATTTTGAGCATGTGTTCCTCAATAAATTATATACATGTCTATCCGTGTAGTAACAGATTGCATACACTACAGAACACACTCCAACATGTAAATAAAGACTAAGAAAATAAAAGTCCTAATAATTTTCCTACCTCCCAAAGGTGGACCTCTTCGACTCCCTGAAAGCCCGCTCCGTGAACCCCTCACCTGAACTAGTGCCTCTCAAAAGTTAAGGTGCATACGAATTATCACCCGCAGATCTTGCTTTTAAAGCAGATTCTGATTCGGCCTGTTTAGATCAGGACTAAGAGTCTCTGGGATTTCTAGTAGGCTCTTAAGTGATGCTAATGCTGCTCACACTGAGTAACAAGAACTTAAACAAGAGGTTAACATGTAACCAAACTTAAGCTGTTATTTTCTACGGTAAAACAAACAGCTGATCAACTTTCCATAACTACAGGCAAAATTGTTAAAAACTGCTTTTAAAACCAAACAACACAATCATTAGACACATTAATAACATCAAAGAACACGTCTAAAATGTAAATAATCATCACGGCTGGGCATACACTTAAGTGGCTGAATTCAGAGTATCACAGTGAAACAGATTTTGTTTCCATACACTTCTTTTCTATCTCCAAAGGCAGCAGTGAACAGAAATTAAGAAAAAATAAGGACAAAGAACAAAATGGACTAAAACATACACACTTTCACCTATTTCTGACATGAAACCAGTAGGCAAGATTCACGGGTGAATATCATCGGGTGATGTTTATGTTTATATTAACAGGGGCAGAGCAGCCTGGCTTTTTATGTAAATATAGAGTGAGAATGGTCACACAAAGTACACGGTTTTAAAATTCTATCTTATATTTACACAACTTTAAAAGGTCCAAACAGCTTATAAACATAAAGGACTTTACACGTGGAAGTCAGGTAAGTTCAGAATATCAGCAGAATAAAATCAGAAAGCAGTTTGGTTTTATTGTTAGTTTTGCAGTTCCCTCACAAAATCCTAAAGTTCCCATGCCGCTGACTGCATGAGAACATTTCATGCTGACCCTCCAATAATTTCCAACAGTCAAATACACCAAAAGAAAACTACCACCATCCCCGACCACCATTTACCTTGTCAATCATTTTTCTTGCTTCCACTTCCTCACTGTTGGGATTCTCTAACTCAATGGTATAAGTACCCTTGTCACTTTGGTCATCATCATTATCCTTTTCAGAAGTGGCAGAAGTAGGTTGATTTTTTAACATTTTATCCATCTCCTGGCTTGGTCTGTGCCCAAGACTCCCTGAACTTCTCAATAATGCAGTTTGTAGGAAGGGAATGGACACCGATGGCTCCTCTGATTTCTGTTTTAACAATTTCCCATGTGGAACACCATGCCCCCCTCTGTGATGCGTAGAGCTAGTCTGGAAAGACAAAGAAACCACTTTGGCATCTGCTGTTGGAGATTTTGCTTTTTCAAGTTTTGTATGTGGTGTCGAGTAAGTAGTTTCCTGACACAAGATTCCCGCACTCTGAGTAAAAGAGTAGGACCGTCTTTTTCTGGGATTGTCTTCGTCAAAGAATGCAATCATAAAAGCAGTTTGACTTACAACAGCTTGGTCTTGATGCTTCTCAGTGGCCTGGGCCTTCTGCAGCTTTTTCTGTTCGGAGTGGTGCCGCCTTAAGTGTTCCTCGAGAGCAGCACGCTTGCTACAGCGCCTGTGGGCCCCAGCATTTTCTGAATCGCTCTGTGTACCGTCATCATGTTTATTTCCTGGACACAAAACAGAAGCCACATAATAGGGAAGGAAAAAGTCCCATGTAGAAAATTAGACGCGTATACAAAAGTGTTACTTGCTTTTGGCCCCCTCCCCCTCTTCAACCCCAGTCATATGTTCGTTTCAGTAACAGGCTCGGCAAACTCCCCTCAACTGCAACGCTCACATTCAGATTTTCTCAACCAACAATGAGGTCCTTTATAAATAAATGAATAGGACTGCTTTTCTTTCTCCAAATTTTTAACTTTCTAATGATTCATTAATGCCTTAACAGATAAGCAATGCTATATCATCTGCGGTAGTCTGTATTTATAACATTAATAAACGTTAATCCGGCCTCCAAACCTTATACCTTTTTAGCAATCAAAAATTGGCTTCTAGCCTGAGAGGAAAAGAGAAAAGAGAGTGATCCTCCTGAGATGCTTATCACTACACAGTAAAATAGAACACAAATGCCATAAAATGTGGTGAATTTTGACAATGTTTAATACTTCTAAAACTACAGCATACTTTTATAAAAAGTATACAAAATTTTAATATGAAGATACAAATTTGTAGTTTCCACCAATTACTATACACTTCTCCACAAGTGTCTTTCTAGCTATGAGAAGTTTTGCAAATTTACATTTGTGCTCTAAACTCTGGTGGCTTCAAAGAGTTAAATAAAGCATGCTAAAGGCCTATCACAGAATAGCATCATCTATGAAATCCTATATAAATCTAACCACCTTCTGGGCAAATGGCAGGGTGCTAAATATAACCAGCTAAAAATCTGTCTTCTCTATAAAGCATATAGAGTCAAGTTAGAATATGTTTGAATTTTGAAACATTAGGTTCCTAACAGCTTTTCTGTTACCCTTCATAGTTCTACTAGGGATTAAATGTGAAACATTAGAGAAATTAGTTTTCAATGATTTAGAATTTTAAGTATTTAAATAAGTACATTAGAAGAAATTATCAAATGATACTTATATTATTATAGCATAAATTTTTTTGAAGGTCAAGAATTTTTCTATGCTTCCTAAATTATTCAGTTTTAGACTGAATGAATTACAAACGAGGGCTTAAATGATGGCTTCACTGGAAGAAAAGTGCTTCTAGTCCCAAGTCTGAGTTTAAACCTTTCCTGGGCTACAAATTCTAAATCTGAAGACCTGCTGAATAATGTAGTAACAAACAAGACAATGATCAGAACTGGACAATGCATTGGCTGGGAGGGGCAAAGGGCACACATTCAAAAGAGAAAGGGGAATTTTAATACTCATGGGGTTCTTTTTTGTTTTAAATGTACTTAGAGGTTACCAACTGGTGCTAATGATTTAACAGAAGACTAGTTGTAAAAATGTACATAAAAGGTGTGAGAAGACTCAGAAGCTAGAAAGAATCCACAGAAAAGGGTAATGTTTTGAAAAAGTCACAGGCAAGGGAAGCCAAGGGAGAGAATTAAACCAACACGAAGGGAGGCACTTCCCAGCAAAACAAAACTGATGAATGTCATAAACATCAGATACAACAACAAATCTGAAAATCTTTCTTCAAATTAGCAATTATTCAAAATGCAATCTGAAAAGAATAAAACCCAAACAGGTGTTTAATTAATGGAATCCCCACCCTCAGGCAATTAAGCAAGGAATCAGGGATAGCAAATGGAACGCAAAACCAAACTAAACCACTAATTCAAATATAAAACTCATTGAAAACATGCTATTTTACAATCTTTTTTATTGTTGCACTGGCTGAACTGGAAAGGAATCCAGTTTCCAAGAGCCAGTAATAACTAAACTCTAAATTTCTGTACCAATAAGACCAAATAGCCCACACAGCACACATATACAACATGAAAACACCATCTTTACAAGACTTCAGCTCTTGTACCAACGTGTAAAATTTGGCACTTAAGTGGTGTTGGGTCCTTTTGGTATTTTTTAAGTTACAGTTTAAAACTTCTTATGGATTAGCCATTTTCTTTCATGGAATATTGCTATTCCTTCTTGTATTTTTCAGTGTTACAAAAGGGGAGACCCCTGGCAAGAACTGCAATTTCTCTTTGTACTCAACAACAACAAAAATCACCGGGAAACTCTCCTCTCCGAGTTTCTGTGTTGTCTACCATCAACCACGCCTAAATATGTTGAAGTCTGTTCAGTATTTTTGGGGGTAGGTTAGCTGTACCAGGTCAGACGTTGTGGTCAAAAGAAGCTGCAAGTCTCCTAAAGGGAAAAGTGTACGGGCTTTGTGAGCATGATTTTCTTCACTGTCCCAAAGCGCGTGCACTTTACTCTTGTAGGAGCAAAGGTTTTTGCTTTTATTTTACTTACTTTTAATTTTTGAGACTGATTCAAATAATTGCTGGAAGTCTAATTAATGTAAAACTGTTACCTTTATTTAAAGTCTATGTATACACTTTCAACATCCTACCTAGACTGTGGAAATTCTGTCTAATGATGGCATATCTGACTTTGGGAAAAAGTCAAATGTCATTTATAAATATAACTGGAGCAATAAAATGGATCTATCTTGAACCAAAAATGAGTTATATTCACAAAGATATTTTTTCGTAAAATGGTCTGAAGGCCAATCCAAAAGAAGAGTTCTGAGCGATGGCAATACATGAGAACATGTGTCTACCCATAAATCAACTTTGAGGGAAAACAGCAATTTGTATAATTTCTGGTAAAATTTTTAAGTATCATTAATGCACAGATACAGTGTGATTATGGGCATTAATGCCTCTGTTTGGAATCAGGCTTACAGATGGGCCTTGTTCAAGAAGAGAATGGCTAAAAATGATGGCTTAAAAATAATAGCTAATACAGAAAATGCTTATGATGACTAAAAAAAACAGTTATAAAATAAAGGGATAAAGGTATTTTAAAATGGCAACTTTTAAAATAACCTTTTAGCTCACTTTTGGCACATTTATTAAAAGTAGTTTGAGAAAGACCATGTCATTTCTAAATTGTCAAGGTTTATGCTACCTTTTATATTACACTTGGATATCAGTACTATTTATTGATTCTTACAAATGGTCAGCATACAGATGGGTAGCTTTTATCTGTGAGCTTTCACCTATACGTAAATATATAGTTCTCAGTTACGAATTTAGTATTAGCTGACAGAGGCAAAAGATAACAATCAATATGAAGAGTATAATGCAGGCAATTGCTTATGATTATAATTAGATTTAGTAATAGGCCCCAGCAAAGAATTAGGTAATCACACCACCTCACTATCCTGAAATGTCTTAGAAGCAAATCAGAGCAGGTATTTCTTCAGTACTTGACCAAAATCCCAGGGCATAAAGTACAGGTTAAGCCAGGGTTCGTCTTATCATTGATAGCAAAGTCATTCATTGTGTATTCAAATTACTGAGTACTTGCCACATAATTAAGTCCCAGGTGAAGTGTTAGGGATACAGTGACCTCAATTAGCATTTGTTAAAGCTCATTAACTCCTTGTATAGTAACAGAATGGTCATATTAGCATGCAGTCATTTCTCTTAATGATAGCTTATGAAATAAAATTAAGATAGGGTAATTAAGATAGAGCAAAACAATAGAAAAATTATTCAGCTGATACCCTGTTGTACAGGTATAGACATCTGACAAATTTTGGCCAAGTGTTATACTAAAAAGCATATACTGACTACTTCACAAATAAACAGTCAATTGTGGTTTCATAAGTTTTAATATCAAAAACATTTTTAATTCAATTAATTCCCAGTATCTCTAAACCAAGAATTTTGTTCTCTAAACCAAGAATTTTGTTTCACGAATAACCACTGAGAAAAGCTTGAAACATTTTCTCAACAATGTGACTGTATTACTGGGGCACCTGGGTAGCTCAGTCAGCAAGTGTCTGACTCTTGATTTCAGCTCAGGTCATGATCTCACAGTTAGTGAGTTTGGGGCCCATGTCGGGCTCTGCACTGGCAGGGTGGAGCCTCCTTCGGATTGATTCTCTCTCTCTCTCTCTCTCTCTCACACACACACAAAATTAATAAACATTTAAAAAACCCCAATGTGACTATTATTACTAATGTAGAACTTCTCGCCCATTATCAAATGGCTTAAAATTTCTTTCAAAATCGAGACACTGACATTTCACTTGAAGTATCACAATAGAGAAGAACAGAATTGAACATATCTTTTCCTTAAGTCAAGAAAACGATGAGAAAGGTCTTCTAAGGGAATTCCACAGGTGAACTGAATGAATCTTTTATTTCCATAGGAAAAGAAATATTTTTAATGGCATAAATATAAATTCACAAAACCAATCTGGTTTTGGCAAGAAAATGAAAGCAGACTATTTTCAATGAGTAAGGTGGATATGGGCAGTATGGTTTGCTTCTGAGCTTCAAAATCAAAACAGGAAGCTTTGAAAGAGCTGAAGTTTCCTACCATATAATTTTTTATCTAGCAGTAGTTTGGTAACTGTGAAGACTGAATTTTCTTTGTCACAAAACAGCAAGTTCTGAAATGATCAAGTAATTCACTTTACCTTTCAACCTTTTCAAGTAAACTGGAACATCACTCTTAATACTTTTGGAATCCTCTTCTGTTCTTTCCCATAGCATCTGAGGAGGGTTGTTCTGTGCTAGCCAGTCAGCTACTTTATTTTCCGGTGCCATCATTCCTGTTTGAATCCCTGGTAGGTCTTGAGTTCCGGGAGAGGACTTCTTGGACTTGTGGCGCTGATCAGAAGCAAATTTTGTCACATGGTCTCTAATAGTTACCTTCCCTGGGGTACTGTCATCAAATTCAATGGTGAATGAAGCATGCCCTGCACCTGCTGTATGGGAACTTGGTGTGTCTTTTGTCGGGATTTCATGAATAGTGCTCTCTGCTATTTGTGATGGCTGCTGAAATTCTTTGGTAGGGATTTCAAAGTAACTCGGTTCCCTACAGAGAGGGAAAAGTACATCTTCACTTGCAGCTGCAGACTGTTCCTCAACGTGCTTGGCATCTATGCTGCACCCTAATAAAAAAATAAGAGAAAATTCAAAATATTTGGGAGCTTCTAGCACAGAAGGAAATATAATCATGGCCATTTGTATTACGCCATGAGAATCAGAAGGCAGATCAGAGCCTGGATGAAAAACCGGCAAATGTCAGAGAGAAGAGATGTCGACTATAAACACAGCGTTCAGGTACCAACAGAAGATGCAAGAGAAGCCGCGACAGCAAGAGATGGATCCTTCATGGCTAGACCGTATTTTTTCCAAATTGGATCCAGAAATCATCCAAGTGCAAAAGAACTGAAATCAAATGTGGATGGAGATGCACGTTCAACATACATATCTTAGAGTGACAGAAAAAATAGGAATTTCCTTATCAAGTCAGGAGGATGAAATATGTATGAACAAAAAGTACATCTTCTGCACAAAGTAAAATAAACATGAGGTCACCATGTGAGCAATATTCTAGAAGTAATTATTCCACTTACCATTCTTCACCATGACACTGAGAGGCATTACTTCTCGAATTACAAAAATAACATTGATGTGCGATCCTTGTGAGAAGATGGATACATTTTGTAAAGAATGAAAGAATAACTAAAGATAAAACATGGTTTGCTTGCAGCACTGCGATCCAAGCAGCAGTGTGAAAGAAATAGGTTAAAAATAGAAAACTTAGTTGCCAGCCAATAAGCCCAGAAGAAAATTCACGTATATGTCTATACATGTGTCAGAATATGCACAAGTGTCAAGAATTCTTGGAGGAAAGCTGAATTAAATCTCAGATCAAAACAACCAGAGTTGGCAGAAGAAGTGAGCAACGCTGGGGTGCTGTCACTATTGTTCTGCTGTCTCAGAAATGAATATAAAGGTATAAAAATGCATTTATACATAACATATGTAAATGAATAAGTAAACAAAATACATAAATGAAAATGATAACTGAAAAATTTTTGTAAACTGTGTTACCAGATACTACAAATGCAAAAAATAAATAAAGAAATAAAAAAGATTAAGCTGCTCTATTTTTCAGGAAGCAAAAGAACCATAGCCATTATTAAGATGATAAAGAGTTCAAATGAAAAACATTTTCCTAAAGCTCATAAAAGTACTCCGTTTTTAAACAGATTGATGGGAAAACCGTATGCAGGTAATTTATTAGGAGGAAAGGCAATACAGGGAGACTAGGCTGTTTCCAGTCATTCCCCAATTAAGTGAAGTAATATTTGGTCTCTTGAAGCATCGAATATTAGATCTTGATGGGATTCTTCAGGTGCTGTAATTGAATTCTTGGCAGTACTCTCTGAATATAAACAAACATCAAACTGTTTGCTTTCAGGTAACAAGAAGGGGACAGCAACACTGCTGTCATACAGGGTGTGGAACAGGGTATAGAGAACATCAAGCTCCAGTCCCCCCGCCTCCCAAAACAAAACACTACACAGAAGGTAAACAGAGTATCTAACAAAAACAACTTTCAATGTAAAAATTATTCTTATCAAAGTATACTTAATTTTTCTTATAACTGAAAATGAAAAATGTGCATCAGAAAATACATCAAAGCAAAAATTTTACATGCTAATTGGAAGAAGAGATTATACAAGACTAAACAACCTAAGTCATGTTTTAAAAATTTCTTTCAGAGTTAATTCATCTTTATCTTAATAAAAAAATGTTCACTTGGATTCTGTTTACTCTGAAGGCCTGTCATTTAAAATTTCCATGACAGTAAAATTAGGCACTTCCCATGTATTAATGAATTCACTAATAAATGCTATTTGTAGTTTTTCATACATGGACTTATTTCCTGTTCATTACGGTGTACTGTACTTGGTCAATTCCATATAGGACAACTGGCTTATAAACCTATCCTCTCTTACCTATGTATCTATCTATCTATACACATGTATACAATCACTCAGTCATTTATTATCTGCTTTGCTCATCTTTCTAGCAACAGGATAATACTGGCTGGGAATAAGGGGTGGTACTTTCTTACTACCACTACCAGATACCCAAATAAAATGATGTGGCTGAAGTGCAAGCCCAAACCGTGAAAAGCTGCTCCGGGGGTACAACACTTACCATCTATTTGTCATTCATGATTTAAAGGAATATTTTCCTAATTTTCCTTCCTTGTGAAGGAAAAGTTCACAGTTAATACTGACATACTTTCAACATGTTTTCACATTATAACACATAAAAACAGCCTAGATCAACTGCACACCACTGTTTTAAAGGTTATCACCCCTTAGTCCTACATCCAAGTCACCTTTACTTCAAGGACTGGAAACCTGAGACTTACACAACTTATCCAGAAATCAGTTATCTTGCCACATCAGGTAGCACAGTAGAGAGGAAAGGCAGCATATTATGATCTGATGAATCCTGTGTCTGTCAGTCTTTAATTCTCATTTTTCTCGTCGGAAATAATGGTATCTATCCATGAGATCACTGTCATGATCCAGTGAGGTTCAGTATTAAGTGACATAATGTACATTACCCAGAACAAAGACTGGCACAAAGTAGGCACAAAAATAAATGTTTCTCTCTTTTCCCCAACTCTCCAACATAGCTAAGAATTAGGGAAACAAGAAAAACTAACTCTAAAAAACTCAAGAAGGATACAATAACACCTATACTCCCATATTCATGACCTTTACTAACAGAAAAGTCACTCACTCAAGAGTCTTTTTACTATCTGCACAGACACATGTAGCAAACCTGAAGTGAGGATTAAGGTAAGATACACTGCACCAAGAAGTAAGGGTCAGACAGATGGCAGGAGTAAGACAAAAAACAAGAGCTTGGGACCCAGCTCAGAACCACAACAGTCCAGAACCATTCTGTGCAGAGGGCCAACAGTCCCACACCCCGTAATGTCTCCCAAGGCTGTCATGTGATGTATCACACTGCAGTAAGTGACATCCATCATGATGACTTTGGGTCATAAACCAGAAACTTATATTATATTCAGGCTTCTCCACTTGAGAAGACAGTGATATGGGTAATTCGTTAACAGAAATATAGAAAATGGTCAAACTTTTACAGAAATTGTCAGTTGTAAAAGTTCAGTCATTTGGAAAATTCATTACGTGAAGGAATTCATCTCTCTGGAGATGATAAAAACAGATCAAGTGTGGACCTACTATACTTGGGAAATGTAGGCCTACTAGAAAAATTATTGGGAAAATTAATACAGAAGAATAAAACTGCTCTATCTCAGAACACTGATGGAACAGATTCTGGAAATCTGTTTAACATTCATTTACCTTCAAACTCAGTTCTGTTTATACCAAATTAAGTAAATTAATATATTAAATATACTAATATTTTGAGTATACTAATAGTCTGTCATAATCTCAACTGCTAGGTATTTAAAACTATTTAATAACTGATTATGCTAGAATTGCTTATCTAAATCAGAAGAGAAAATGGGGACAATACACCTCCAAGAAAGCCATTCCCTTCATTCTTCTGTACGAAATTAAGAAATATTCAATTCCAGATGCTAAAGGCAATGATGAAAGCACATTCACTCAGCCTAGAACATACATCCAGCCTGGCATATTCAAGGACTGCAAATAAAGACTAGGAAACAGCAAAAGGAGTCACAACTTGAAAGTTTCCAAATTTAGTGTGATTAGATGAAAATCAACGTAAAAGAGCCAGAGCTTTATTCCTCACAGCTGCACACACCTTCTTTTCAAACACACCTCTGCAACACTAGAAGACCTTTAGATGTAACCTACGTAAATGTTTACACCAAGTTAGCAGGCCCTGGGCGCACCTATAGCTAAAGTGAGGGCAGTTCTCCTTTTTAATTGGACTAAAAATACTCGGACAATTTCTGGAGAATTAGATTGCTCCAGTATATACATTTGCTTCCAGGGTTAGGTCTGTAGGAGATTCTGGACACATGTGGACCCACTGAGAGGACATAACAAATTACTAGGTCGCAGATACTCTATTAGCTTTTCTGAAATGTTCCCCCCTCCTAACAATTACTAAGATTTTGCATTCTAATAATGGGTAACCAAGAAGCAAGTCACTTTTTGTATTTACAAGTTGCATG
The DNA here is from genome assembly GCF_028749965.1 of Puma concolor. Taxonomy (NCBI): domain Eukaryota; kingdom Metazoa; phylum Chordata; class Mammalia; order Carnivora; family Felidae; genus Puma; species Puma concolor. The sequence goes on from NC_141683.1 coordinate 63,698,726, forward strand.
CTTAAAGCATAAATGAATCACTTATATTTCATAACTGGAAACATTTAATAACACTTTCAAAATGATCAAATTAAATAACTACCCATCTTCAAACTGATTCTACAATCTCGGCTAGTATCATAAGTTATTTCAGGTCAGTAAACTGTTCCCCTCATCCTATATTGTAAAAACTGCCAATGATAAATCTGAAACAATAACATCCTTGCACTAACATAAGAAAGCAGATAAGATTCTCTCACAAGACACCTAATAGGCTAAATCTGGCTGGGTTCTTCAAGCAATTTAACACAAACATAAATCACTTAATTCCTTCTTACTCAAAAATAATCCCAAGATTATGAAACAGCTTTTGTCATCTGGCAAAAATGACACTCAATGAGACATGCCACATAAGCTGATAATCATTTAAGAATTTAGTTTCATTCACACAGATGGCCATGAGGGGAGACACCCCCCTATGCGGCCCTATACGCCCATTGTGGACTGAAGGGCTGAGAAAGGGAGAAAAACCAGTTGCTGATGACACTGTAGAGATGCCTTAGCCAACCCTGAAGAGGTACGGTTATTTAAGCCAGGAAATTTCTTTCCTGTTCAGTCTCAGGTAGCATTTGTTATTTGCATCTGATGTAATGCTGAATGATACTCAGTATGAATACTAAGTATTTCTAAGCTTGGACATGAAGAAAACTGCTGGTGGAGAGAAACAAGGAAGCTACGATGGGAATTTATTTGCAAAGTTGACAACTTCAGTTTGGGGCACTTGTAAAATTAAGTTGATAAAGCCAGCTTTCTTAGACCTGTCCAAGGTCAAATTAGCACATAAAGAACAGTGTTCTTAATTAATTATTTAATTTATTTATTATCTTGTACAATTAGGGTCGAAGGTAGAAAATTGAGAAGAGTTGTGCTGGGGTCTATCTTTGACTCAGTCAGACTTGGTTTTCCAGACTGCTCCCTGGTACCTGTGTTCAATTCCTACAGTTCTGGATTCTTATCTGACATTATCGTAGAAACTGCCCGTTTCACCCTTTGGTGTTGATGTCTTTGCCAAGTCCTTACGTGACGAATGACACCTCCATTCATTTCCTGGAAATCTTGACCCTTGCTGGATAAGGGCACTTGGTTCATTACTAAATCCCTCCAGCAACACAAGAATATGTTCCTTGACTATTAATGTGACCCAGAACTAATTTTTCATTCTGGCTGAACTTGGCTAGTCTTGCTACCATATCCCAACAAACAAAGCAAACTGAGGTTTTAAATAAGTGTTAATTTTATATCACATTTCTGAACATAATAGAAACTGTTCATTTAAAAACATGATTATATACCTGTGAATCTAAGGAAACACACAATTCGTTTGTGCCCACTATTTTGGTCTAATTGAAACATTTTAATAATTCTTTTTAAATACCTTAAATGCTCAATTACATTATTAATCTATTTTCCAAGTTTTAATCTCATAAGTTGGAAAAACCTTTTAAATAAAATGATACTGGAATTAATACTTTATATGAGAATCATTCATAATAAACTTAAAATGACAACATCATTAAGACATTCATCAACATTTTTTATTAAATTAAGGAGTAGTAGATATCTTTTTTTCAGAGTTGCCAGATTTTTGTTTAATTACAAATTCTTCCCCAAATGTCCATTTAATGTCACAGTCTTGAGATTTTCCTTACCTGCTGTTCCGGTTTCATGACTTTTTTCTTCAGGTTTGCCATTTGACTTGAAAGCCCTTTGTTCATCCACCTCATCATCCCCCCACCATGATGGCTGCCCATATAATGGAGTACCACGGGGCATCGCAGAAATATCTGGAAAAGGTGAAAAAAAAATCTGTCTAAAGCATATGAAACAGAAAAAAAAAATGGTTTTGCAGAATGCTAGAATTGCCTGGCTAATTTATTAAATGAAAACAACATATAGTCTAGATAGTTGAAGAGTACTCTAAGTTGAAAAACTTAGTTTTTGTGTCAGACCTTATTCAATGTTGGACATGACTAAATAAATGAAATTTTGCACTGGCTGATATCTAAGTAATGCACACTGCTGTAACCTAATAGCTTTTTGCTAAGGTGTACTCAGTATTTTGGTATACAGAAATGGCTCATTAAGTAAGTCGAGATAAAAGACAAAAGTGAGTTTTGGTATGAATGACCATGAAAAAGTTTTTTTAAGCCTAGGGGGACTGTACAGTAACTAAATTTAACCTAGATGTTAACATGACTAGTAGATTTATATTTGAGCAAATTTGGTAATGCCTATTCTATTAATTAAAAAAAAATGTTTTTGTATGAATAGGATTATTTATGTAGAGCAGTTCCTGGAACATCATATACACAATAATAATTATGATGACATAATATCATTGGATATTTCCTTTTATTTTTTTAGATTTTTCATTGTTATTTTCAAATTTTTTTTAACATTTATTTACTTTTGAGAGACAGAGAGAGACAGAACACGAGCAGGGGAGGGGCAGAGAGAGAGGGAGACACAAAATCGGAAGCAGGCTCCAAGCTCCGAGCTGTCAGCACAGAGCCTGACACAGGGCTTGAACTCACGAACCATGACATCATGACCTGAGCCAAAGCTGGATGCTCAACTAACTGAACCACCCAGGTGCCCCTGGATATTTCCTTTTAATTCACTTGTTATAATTCAAAAAAAGCAGACAAACATTAAATAAAAATATTGAAAACTATATTTATTTCTCTCAAATATTTAAATATATTAAACACACCTACATATAACTGTCATATATAATTATGTGTTATAAAATGCTTTCTAATGAAAGCGTTGGCTGTATTAAAACCTACTCTAAAATTGTCATTATTACAAATTTACATGGACATGGCCAACTTTTTTAGAACAAAGGATGCAATTTCTTCCTAACCACGTATAAATATGGTATTTCCAAACAGGTTAACTTACCCACGGCTTTTTCCTCAGACTTCAGTGCTTCTGTGGCTTTATGCTGCACCTCTGCTGATGTATCTGCTCCCTTTGAATCCAGGCTTTTGGCACACGCAGATTTTGATAACTCTGATTCTGAAGATTTTTGGGACAGCTGAAGCTGAATGGTAAACTTCTCATGCTATAAGACATTTAAAAATGGAAGTGAAACATCCAAGAGTGAAATCGACCCTAGCAAATGGTGGATTTACAAAGGAAATAAGTAAAAAATTTTTACCTTTAGTGCTTCTTCAGGGACCCTCATTTCTCCTCGAACTACAGTGAAAAGATTTGTATGTAAACAAGGCTAAGGAAGAATATATTTCAAAATTGTGATAATCAAGCTTAAAATAATCAAAGATAATTTAGGAATTGTCCTATTTTCAATAGGTAATTACAACAGAAGTATCATATTCCCCTTAAGAGTTAAATGTTAAAATATGCTCATAACTGTGAGGACTTTACTTTTTAAATACCAGAGAAAAATCTTGGGGCACCTGGGTGGCTGCTCAGTTGGTTAAGCGTCTCACTTCAGCTCAGGTCATGATCTCACGGTGCGTGGGTTTGAGCCCCGCGTGGGGCTCTCTGCTGACAGCTTGGAGCCTGGAACCTGCTTTGGATTCTTTGTCTCCCTCTTTCTCTGCCCCTCCCCATTTGTGCTCTCCCTCTCTCTCTCTCTCTCTTTCAAAAATAAACAAACATTAAAAAAAATACATACTAGAGAAAAATCTTAAAATCTAGCAAATAATTCTAAACTTAATAACGGCCTTCAGGAAGTAAATAACTGGGTAATAAATCAGAGCACAAAGACATGTTCAGTTCTCACAAACAAACAATATGACTACAAAGAAGAAAAAGCACCTGGATCAAATTATATTAATACTTAATCACAAAAATGTAAAAGGAAGTATGTCATCAGTGATTATCCAACAGCAAATCCTGAAAGAATTCGATTACTCAGACTTCACAAGCATTGATAAAAATGAAGCTCACTCTGAAAGTGCAAAATAAATTCTATAATTAGGGTCCTTACAACAACCACAATCACCCCTTTCCTCCAGACATTGCAATCAGGGTCTTATCACACTGACAAACAACTGATTCTATACAATTAGAACCAAATGCTAGAAATAATGGGTGCTTTCATTATTATGCCAAAAAGAACAATGCCTCTGTATATTAAAAAACATCTTTCACTAAACAGTAGAGGTCACATTTCCCACCATTACTTAACCGTGTACTAAAAGGACTTTTATAACCATGTACTAAATTCTATTATCCTTTACCAATTCATAGCACCCTATGACTTCAAGGCTAGAAAGCTGTAATTATCACAAATGATTGGGGTAAAAATAGTTCCCATGCATAAGGAGCAGTAAACTTGCAAATGAGTTTTTAACTTCTATTTCTGTTCATTAAAATGATAAAAATTCAGAATTTTTTGGAATTGTAAAGAGCTTTAGGGACTATCCTGTTTAATTCCTGTTTAATATCTCATCCTTCTCTTCTATACATAGGGAACTTGAGGAATGGAAGGGCAAAACCTAAGACGAGAATCTTGTCAGCTGAAACCCAGTCCAGGGTTCCTGTAGCTGTGAAATATTAGAGTTTTCCTTTTTTGTTATATGTATATGCTGATACATATTTGCTGACATATATGAAAATAAGTATTTCATAATTAGTAATTTCATACTTAATGAAAAATAAAAGTCCAGTAACTTTGTTTTACACCCAAGAAATGCATGAACAGCTGGAGGAGATTCACAGCATTTGCATACTTCCAATGGAAAACACAGTGTCTCAAAAAAACAGAAAGCCATTTCCATTTTTTCAATGGGAAACACCAATGATTTTAGCCTGCTCTGGGGGTTTTCCGGTGCTCCATTCAAGTTTATTGCTGAGGGAGTTCCAGGCTGTCCCCTAAGGCTAGTGTGGGGGTCTTATGTTTACACTTAAGACTCCTTGAAGATCTGGGAAAACTTGAGAGAGCCCACACTTCTTGGGGTCAAACACTTTATCTTTCGAAAAGTTTCATGTGTGCGAAGCCAAAGGTTTCAAGGATCCTCTTGTTTGGGTCATGAGTTCACCTGAGAACACCGGGCTGGCTGGGAGATTCTGAGACTGCCCTAATTCCAGCTTAGCTACCTTCTTCCTAATGTAACTTCCTAAGTTATAAAAAGTTTAAAATCCTACTTGTTAAAAATTGTATTTGTTAGGTTATTTCCCTGTTTCTTTACATCGGGCTGTGATTGCGATTTTACATCTTCCCTATGCTCAGTTTATTCAAGAAATGTTTATTGGGGCACCAGGGTGCCTCAGTAGGTTAAGTGCCTGACTTCGGCTCAGGTCATGATCTCCTGGTTCGTGGGTTTGAGCTCAGCATCTGGCTCCACAATTACAGTGTGGAGCCTGCTTGGGATTCTCTCTTTCTCTCTGCCCCTCCCCCACTTGTGCTCCCTTCAGGGAGCTGTCTCTAAATAAATAAACTTTAAAAAAAAATGTTTATCTACAAGTGGGGTCAAAGAAACTCATCTGCATACTAGTAATGCATTCAAAAACATCTTATCTAAATGTTATCTCTTATCTAGATGATCTTAGCTAGATAAAACATCTTATCTAAATGACAATTAAAGCTAACTAAAAGGAGGGCAACATTTTGAACAGTTTTAGTTACTCCTAGGGCCTTAAAACAACAGGTGTCAGTGTGAACATGCATCTCAAAAGTCATTTTAAAAATTAATTTAAGTTGCTTCACTCGGGAGATACCACACACTTACAGAAGAAATCAAATATTATATATGAGCTTTTGTTGCTTGGTACGAGGTTTCCAGTGTTAAGGTTTCAAAAGATGCTGTATTTTCAAACTGTTTAATGGGCATTAATACAATATTCTCTCAAAAACTGTATTACTAAAAAGAATGTGACTTTCATGGTGTTGAAGACACTGGATGCCACAACAAATGAGAATACCTGAATTATTTTACACAATGAAAGATACATTCTTTTTCTAAAATTTATGTGTCTTATATGTGTGATTTAAAATACATATATAGTAAGACTACCCTTAAAAATTTTCCTTAAAGTTAGCCAAAAACTTGTCTGTTTGGATCTTCTCCTTAGAAATATGAGAAATTTAGGGGCACCTGGGAGGCTCAGTCGGTTAGGTGTTCGACTTTGGCTCAGGTCGTTATCTCACTGTTTGTGGGTTCTAGTCCCGTGTCGGGCTCTGGGCTGACAGCTCGGGGCCTGGAGCCTGCTTCGGATTCTGTGTCTCCCTCTCTCTCCCTCCCACTCAAAAATAAATAAACATTAAAAAAAACCAAAACATTGTTTTAAAGAAATATGGGAAATTTAGGGGTGCCTGCGTGGCTCAGTTGGTTAAGCATCCAACCCTTGATTTCAGCTCAGGTCATTATCTCCCTGTTTGTGAGTTCAGGCCCCCCATCAGGCTCTGTGATGACAGTGTGGAGTCTGCTTGGTATTCTCTCTCTCCCTCTCTCTGCCCCTCCTCTGCTCGTGTTCTCTCTCTCCCTCTCAAAATAAATAAATACACATTAAAAAAATATACACAGGAAATTTGTTTGACTACATTCATAATAAAATACACAATTACGCTAAAATAGATTGCACATTGTATTAACAAGGCAGGTCCTAGAAGATGGCAAAGTTAAAAAAAAAAAAAAAAGTTCATAGCAGAAAACCTTCCAAGGGTAAAATTTTATTTCTTTAAGCAAACTTTCTACTAGCTTAAGTTTGTCTTTATCTTCAGAAAGATGTATTGTTTTGTTCTGGAAGATCAATTCCTTTGTCCAGCTTTTAGAAAACCTTGTTCTAAAACAACTCCTTTAAACTTTTCTTCTATGACTTTATTCCATATCTAATACCTCATGTCAATTTCTTAAATTTAGCTCTCTCAAACTTTGGAAACATCCTCCATTTTTGAAATCTGGAAAGTGTGTTCATGCTTTGTTGTGGAGATCAATCACATTAATCAGGAAGAACCCTAACTTCTCTAAATGAAGAGTCTTTGATTTTTAGTTATGTTTATCCCCTTCCTGATCATTTTAGCAGCCATGATCTGGACCCAAACACACAATGCCATAGGTAATGTTCCAATTATAGATAAATCATCATCTTAAAAGACACGACAATGATTTTTACCTTGTTTCTAATACAATTAATCTGTTCCAATTATAGATAAATCATCATCTTAAAAGACACGACAATGATTTTTACCTTGTTTCTAATACAATTAATCCAATCGTTTTGTGGACATTATAGGAATAGACAACTACTTTGGGAAAAAGCAGGCCATTAAAAAAATTAAGGTACTGGGTTCTTTATAATAACCCTGAGATGACTGAGATGGTAAGGATTTTGAGATTTATGGTATTTAAGTAATGTTTAAATCATTTTCCACTAAACATGGAAACCATATCATATTCTGATATTCCTTCTAGTTCACCAGTGATTCCATCTTTTTTTTCTTTTTAATGTTTATTTTTGAGAGAGAGATAGAGTGCGATCAGACACAGAGAGAGGGAGACACAGATCTGAAGCAGGCTCCAGGCTCTGAGCTGTCAGCACAGAGCCCGACGCAGGGCTCGAACTCATGAACCATGAGATCACGACCTGAGCCAAAGTTGGATGCTTAACTGACAACCACCTAGGCACCCCTGCATCTTAATCTTTTTTAAACTGGTTCCTTATCTCTCCCACCTCTTAATACTGGTATAGAATAGGTTTCAGTTCTTGGATCTCTTACCAATCTATATTCACTACTATATTAACTACTACTTTTCCAGACACATGAAAGCTGAAAGAATTCATCACCAGCAAAACCATACTGCAAGAAATGTTAAAGGAAGCCCTGAGCAGAAAGAAAATGATATCAGATGAGAAGAACAGATCTATAAAGAGGAGCGAAGAGCATGAGAAATGATAGTTACACTGGTTTAAGCTATAAGAGTACAATGGGCATAAAGATATAAGATATTTTTATTTCAATCTCATTAAAAGATAATTGGCCTTCCACTTGTAATAATGTAGTATGGAGTTTGTAACATCTAAGAATAGAGTTTGACAATCATAGCACAAAGGTCAGTACAGAAGAAATGGAAGTATACTACTGTAAGGCTCTTATACTATATGTGAATTGGTATAATATTGCTTGAAGATACAACTTAAAGAAGTAACTACAAATCTTGAAGCAACCAATCAAATAAAAAAGTTATAGTTAATAAGCCAATAAAAGACATAAAATGGCATCATACAAAATGTTCAAAAAAATCCAAAATAAATTAGAGGAAAAAGAAAACTGATGGCACAAATAGAACAAATATCAAGATGACAGAGGTAAACCTAATTATATCAATAATCACACTGAATGTGAACGACCTAAATCCCCAAATTAAGGCAGAAATGATCAGACTGAATAAAAAAAATACCAACTGTATGATGCCTACTTTAAATGTAAAGACACAAATAAGTTAAAAGCAAAAGAATATAAAAAAGAACAGAAAAGATGTTCCTTGCTAACGGCAATCCAAAGAAAGAAAGGAAAGAAAGAAGAAAGAGAAAGCTGGAACAACTAAATCAATGTCAAAACAAACTATATTTTAGAGCAAAGAACATTGTCTTGAATAGAGCAGGTCATTTTCTTTTATTTATTTTTTTTAAGTTTATTTATTTATTTTGAGGGAGAGTGAAAGTGTGAGCTGGGGAGGGGTAGAAAGAGAAGGAGCCAGAGAATCCCAAGCAGACTCCAAGCCCAGCACAAAGCCCTACTTGTGGCTTGATCTCATGACTGCGAGATCAAGACTTGAGCTGATATCAAGAGTTGAACACTCAACCCACTGAGCCACCTAGGTGCCCCCAGCAGGTCAATTTATAATAATTAATGGGATCAATTCATCAAGAAGACATTTTAATCCTAAATGTTTATGTACCTAATAACCAGGTTTTGAATTATATGAAGAAAAACTACTGCAAGGAGAAATAAGCAAATCCATAATTATAGCCTAAGATTTCAATACTGATCTCTCAATTAACAGAACAAGTAGACAATCATTCGGTAAAATATAGAAGGTGTGAACCAAATTGGCCTGACATTAATAGAACACTCCACCCAAACAACAGAAATGCACATTCTTTTCAAGTACATATGGAGCACTTACCAGGAGAGATAAATTAGGTATATTCTGGGCCATAGGACAAGTCTCAATAAATTTAAAACGGTTTGAGACATACAAAGTATGTTCTCTCATCAGCATGGAATTAAATTAGAAATTAATAACAGAAAGTCTCTGGGAAAATCTCCAAATTACTTAGAAACTAACAAACTTATTCAAAATTATTTGAATAACCAGTACTCAAAAATCAAGAGAAATCAGAAAGTATTTTGAACGGTAGAGCAGTACTTAGGAGAAAATTTATAGAACTAAAAGCCTATATTAAAAAAAAGGTCTCAAACGAATAACCTCAGTTTTTATCTAGGAAAAAGAAATTAATAAGATACAAATCAAAGAGAAAATAGAGGAAACTCAGTTAAACCAAAAGCTTGTTTTTCTCAGAAGATTCTTCCCATTTTCTCCATGAAATTCACTCTACCCACAGAATTCTGTCAGTTAATGGTGACTCTACTTTTCCAACCGCTGAGATCAAGTGCCAAATCTTGGACTTTCTTTCATTCTACTTCCAATCTAATCAAGAATATTACTGGCTTCCTCTTCAAGATGCACCCATAATCTGATTCCTCACCACCTCCTCTTTCACCACCCTGCTGTAAACCTCTGACTCACTTGGGGCTACTACACAGCCTCCTAACTCACCTCCCTCTTTTCACCGCGGCCCACTTCCATCCTTAGTCTTCTTGAACAAGAATAGCCACAGAATGTTTCTAAGTAAGTCATTATCATGTCACTCTTCTGGTCAAACCCCTGTAAATGGCTCCCCATTTCACTTAGAAGTCAAAATCCTTGCAATGGTCTGTTAGGGCTGATGTGCACCCTGCTCCCATACCCCATCTTCCTACTCTTTACTGGTCCCAACCACAATGACTTTTGAAGGCTGTTCTTCAAACATGCCAAACATGTTGCTGCTTCAAGTCCTTTGAATTTAACTCTTCTATCTTCCTGAAGAGCAATTTCCCCTGATATCCATATGGCCAGCTTCTTTACTTTCTCCTTATCTTTGCTCCACTGTGGGCTCCATGAATATCCTTTTTTAAAATTACAACCTCTCACTCACCACCACGAGCTCTCTGGATCCCCCAGTTACACTTTTTCTCCATAGAACTTATCATCCTCTACTATTCTTTTTTTGTGTTCTGTCAGCTTCCTTCAACCCCATTAGAGTATAATCGCCAGGAGGACAAGTATAATCGCCAGGAGGACAGAGTGGTCTGTTTCTTTCACTTTCGTGTCCCCAGACCATGGGAACAAGGATCTCCCAGCACACAGGAGATACACACATTTAATAACTGTGAAGTGAATAACCTTAGGCTTGCATATCTGCTAAAGTTTGGCCACTTGGACACTTAAGATCTCCTTTTTGATTACTGCAGGGATTATTATCCCTCATGAGTTTATAGTCATTTCTTAAACTTGGATATTTTTTCCATTACTGGCTTTTCCAAATCACTTAATTTCTTTAATTAGAAAAGCGCTTGTGGCAGATAAATTTTGTGTCTTCAGTTCTATCTCAATTCATGGTAAGATGTTCCTTCTATTACTGTGACATTGTAATAAAGAGTTTTCCACTCCAAAGAAGAGGAGTTTGTAAACTGGCTAACTATTAAGCTTAATTTTAATAAAAATAAAGCACAATTATTTCAGCCAAATATAAAACAGGTAAATGTAACATATAAAATTTGTTTTAAAAATTTCATCCCATACAATAAAATTTCATCCTAATGTTCATTTATGTATAGTTTTCAAAAATCATAAGCAATAGGAGATGATATTTTAAAATAAAATTTACTGAGCCTACTCTGAAGATTTGGATAACAGTTCTGGTTCAACACTGATTCATAACACGAAGAAAGTCCTTTGGAACCAACAAAACATTTGTCCCAGCAACTCCTATTGCTGACTATTATGAGCTGGTATATAAAAAAGGAAGTATTAGTTCACTACTAAGAAATCACTACAGGGGCGCCTGGGTGGCGCAGTCGGTTAAGCGTCCGACTTCAGCCAGGTCACGATCTCGCGGTCCGTGAGTTCGAGCCCCGCGTCAGGCTCTGGGCTGATGGCTCAGAGCCTGGAGCCTATTTCCGATTCTGTGTCTCCCTCTCTCTCTGCCCCTCCCCCGTTCAAGCTCTGTCTCTCTCTGTCCCAAAAATAAATAAACGTTGAAAAAAAAAAAATTAAAAAAAAAGAAATCTTGGGGCGCGTGGGTGGCGCAGTCGGTTAAGCATCCGACTTCAGCCAGGTCACGATCTCGCGGTCTGTGAGTTCAAGCCCCGCGTCAGGCTCTGGGCTGATGGCTCAGAGCCTGGAGCCTGTTTCCGATTCTGTGTCTCCCTCTCTCTCTGCTCCTCCCCCGTTCATGCTCTGTCTCTCTCTGTCCCAAAAATAAATAAACGTTGAAAAAAAAAAAAAATTAAAAAAAAAAAAGAAATCACTACACAAATTGTAAAAGTGGGAGTTATTTCTCAGCAGTTGTTTTCTTTCCTTTTTTTTAATGTTTATTTGAGACAGAGAGGGAGAGAGCAAGCGAGCGAGGGAGGGGCAAAGAGAGAAAAAACAGGCTGCAGGAGAATCTGAAACAGGCTCCAGGCTCGGAGCTGTCAGCACAGAGCCTGACATGGGGCTCAAACTCACAAGCTGTGAGATCATGACCCGAGCTGAAGTCAGACGCTCAACGGACTGAGCCCACGCAGGAGCCCCTCAACAGTTTTCTCTTGATTTAAAAGTCAAAGTAAACATTATAGAGTTTTATTGAAACTCAGATTTTCTATTTTCTCATGTTTTGAATCAGATTAAGGAGGTATTTAAATTCAAAATATATTTATTTGCATTTATTGTTTGATGAAACTTTTTATGCTGGTGGAAAATGGTCCATGGATCAAGGCTTTAATGTTAATTCTTAATCATTTTCTGTGATTCATATTCTTAAAAGGATTTAAACATACAATTCATAAATACTAAGATTCAATGGTTTCACTTTTCAATGTTCCTTTGCTGTACAAGTATAAAGTTCATATGATGTGCTAAAAACTATTTTTCATAAATTTTAAGTTAAATCTAAAAAAAAAAAACAAAACTGGTTATGCTTTAAGAACAATTTTAAAGTGTTAGTACATTTATTTTATCTATGCATCAACTCCAGGTAGCTGAGACTACATTTGCTATAGTATAGTGATAAAAGTCCATCTGACTTGCCAATGTTTAATATATTCTTCAGTATTAAAGTCCAGATAAATGTAGTAACTGAAAAATGAAAACTCAAGAAAAACATTCAGTATAAGGTGGAATATGTATAATTTAATTAAATAAAGTAAGTCCCCTTTATTTCAAAGCTTTTTGCCTTATATGAATAGAAATGCTTTATTCTTCTTCACTAGTGGTTCTTTACTATACCCTAGGGAGGACAAAGTCATGTCCCCACTCACTTCTTAGAATCCTATTTTGTTACTTACTTATTTACTTATTAAAAGATTTTATTTTTAAGTAATCTCTACAACCAACGTGGGGCTCAAGCTCTGAGATCAAGAGTCGCATGCTCTACTGAATGAGCCAGCCAGGCGCCCCTAGAATCCTATTTTTAACGAAAGAATTTTAAATACACACTAACTGTATAATGAACTGAGCCAGGGAGTATGGGTCTCAGAAGATATAGGATACTGAAAACTCTGAGTTAAATAAGTGATAGAGACAGAATTCTTAAAACAGAGTAAAAGTACGAATGGGAAAAAAAGGTAGGGATAAGTTCTTACACTCCCCCTGGGACACTGATCTGTGCCATGCTCATCCAAACAACAACAAAATCCCTGGGCTGGGCTAATATTAAACAGTCCTTTGTCCTCTCCTTGTTACATTCTCTGATACCCAAATTACACATGTAAATACCACTGCTGAAACTATAGGGATGGGGGAAAAGCTGAGTCCATCAACTTTTCTAGGATTATTTTTAGGAATAGGCATAACAACCAGAAAATGTATGTATTATTTTTAAACATGTATTTTAATATGGGAGGGCAAAGAGACTTCTAGCATGCCTTTACTGAAAATTCTTAGATCAAGAAATGTTAATGTACATCAGAAAGCTTTATGAATAAATTCAATAAATGCACAAAATCATATAAGGATATCATATCCAAATCTCAGCTTATCTTCAAGTTTCAAGGTGATATAAGTCTGTTCTGGAATCCTTACATCATTCACAAAAGTCTACAAAGAGAGAAAAAGATCTTAGGTTATATATGAAGTATTGATTATTACATTTCAGACAAACAAACACTCAAACCTTATACTTAAAAATACATTAGCTATGGTGGCTAACACAGCTTGTGTATTACAAAATGTGCCATGCATCTTATAGGCTGATAAATGATTTTCATACTAAGTCTTTTATTAATAATTGAACACACAAAGAACCAGGCTGTACCTCCTCTAAGTCCATCACGCTGCCAAGACAAATATAGGCATTTAAAAATGATGCTAAGAAAAGCTCCTAATGTGAAGCTGGCAAATTGTAAAATACTTAACTTTTGATATATCATCAGGATGCAGGGGACTCAATTTTAGCTTTTTTTGGACAATTCTAATTATTTGTGAGGTCTGATGTTTCATTACTTTTTTAAAAAATTTATTTGAGAGAGAGCTCGAGCGAGTGGGGGAGGGGCAGAGAGAGAGAGAATCCCAATCAGTAGCTTGATGCAGGGCTCGAACTCAAAACAGTGGGATCATGACCTGAACCAAAACCAAGAGTCAGATGCTCAACTGACTGAGCCACCCAGGTGTCCCTATTCCATTTTTTAAAGTAAATTTTCTTTTTGTTCTTTAGAAGAATTCTAAGAATAAAAGTAATGAAATACTGGGGCACCTGGTGGCTCAGTCAGTTGAGCGTCTGACTCCTGGTTTCAGCTCTGGTCGTGATCTCACGGTTCATGGGTTCAAGCCCCACATTGGTCTCTGGACCTGCTTGAGATTCTCTCTCTCTCCCTCTTTCTTCTCTAACCTTTCCCCTGCTCACAAGCACATGCCCTCTCCTCTCTCTCTCTCAAAAAAAAAGAAATAAACTTAAAAAAAAAAAGGGAATAAAACTGCTATTCTATTTCACAATTGCCATATGAGTCTTTTAGACCTTTTTATGACTCTAAGATACATTATGGGATCTTACTGATCTTATTTTTCCTTTTTTTTTTGAAACACTGTGCTAGGGGCGCCTACGTGGCTCAGTTGGTTGGGCGTCCGACTTCAGCTCAGGTCACGATCTCGCGGTCCGTGAGTTTGAGCCCCGCATCAGGCCCTGGGCTGATGGCTCAGAGCCTGGAGCCTGCTTCTGATTCTGTGTCTCCCTCTCTCTGCCCCTCCCCCGTTCATGCTCTGTCTTTCTCTGTCTCAAAAATAAATAAACGTTAAAAAAAATTTTTTTTAAAAAAGAAACACTGTGCTATTTCACATCATTATTTTATCATTACTCATCAATTATTTCTAACTATGCTGAAAATGACCAACATAATAAGAAAACAGAAGAAAATGGAATTGCCCAGAACATTGCTATCCAACAGAAATATAGTGCAAGCCCCAAATGCAAGCCAAACATATACTATTAAATTTTCCAGTAGCTGTATTAAAAAAGTTAATATAAAAGGTGAGATTAATTTTAATGCTATATTTTAATCCAACCCATATATCCAAAATAGTACCATTTCAACAAATAATTAAATATTTTTCAATAAGAACTTGAACAATTCTGTATTTCACATTTTCACAGCATTCTTTCATCTTTTGATGTTTTCCAACACTTATTTGATTTAGTTTCTAAGTGGATAAATGCCCAAGGCAGGTATCTATCAGGTAACTAGAAGCAAAGATGATGTAAAAAGAAATAAATTAACCTTCTGTTAACAAATCTAAAACTGAGAAATGTTTTGCAATAATAGAAGAAAGCTATCATCTTAACAAAACTATAAGCTATCAAAGTCTTAAAAATAATGCATTTTGACAATACAATGCAAGAAGAACTAGAGATAATGATAAGCTAGAACCAGCTGGATATGTACTTGAAATTTGAAAAGCAACATTTACAAAACGGATATATATCCCAGGTCTCCCTTGAAAACTGATGAACAATACCCATTTTGTGTATTATGTACCTTTCAAACCAGAAAAACATGGAATAAAAATATGAGCTTGTCATGACTAATTTTTACTTAAAATTTCAAGTTGTTTTTCATTATCCTTTTATCCTTACTTCCGCAAATTATTTGTAAAAAGACAAAGAGTCAACTAGACACAGATGGCAAATGGTGATGACTATTTTTCCTGGCACGTTGGAAGTTAAATTGGAATTTGCTAGATTCACAGAACACAGAACAATGTTATACTTAACTGCCCAGAGTGCAGATATCATATAAATACCCAAAAGTTTTCCTCTGATAAGCTGAAACGTTAAAAATTACTTTTTTCCTAGTGAATTCCATTTTTTAAAATCTTCTATTTTATTGGATTTGAGATGGCCATAATACCTTATCTGGGAAAGCTCCCTCCATGGTGAGGAAGTTCAGAAGGGTCCTAAGTGACATACAGTAAAATATTACAGGAAATTATGTGATTACGGTCATATGCTCAAATTCCTATGCACGACTAGCACTTTGTAATAGGTCACAGAATACCAATTTATAAATCTATAGAAAAAATTAGAAGTTATAGTCTTAATTTCAAGCACAGATATATGAAGACAGTGGCATACTGCTAAAACTTGAGATCACACCTTAGTATGATGCATGAGTAATCCTAGAAAATAAGCTTCCAACATCCTTCACAGAAAGATTAAAATGTTAATATAAAGAAAATTTTGA
This sequence comes from Puma concolor, assembly GCF_028749965.1. Lineage (NCBI taxonomy): Eukaryota > Metazoa > Chordata > Mammalia > Carnivora > Felidae > Puma > Puma concolor. The sequence continues at coordinate 63,714,717 of NC_141683.1, forward strand.
ATACAGGCATTTATAAGCTTTAATTTCATGTTCATTTCCAAAATGAACATTTTACAGTGTTTTAAAAGTTACACCCTGAGGCAGGCACCTGGGTGGCTCATTCAGTTAAGTGTCTGACTTTGGCTCAGGTCATGATTCTCATGGTTCGTGAGTTCAAGTCCCACGTAGGGCTCTGTGCTGACAGCTCGGAGCCTGGAGTCTGCTTCAGATTCTGTGTCTCCCTCTCTCTCTGCCCCTCCCCCACTCACGTTCTCTCTGTCTCCCTCAAAAATGAACATTAAAAAAAAAAAGTTAAACCTTGAGTTTAACAAAATATTCTATGTAGAGTTACAAAACAGAAGAGCTTTTTCAAATGATGGAAAAGAAAAGAATAAAAGAAAACATTAATTCACTGATGTTTAGTATGCAGAAGACAAGCAATTACATACTTGATGTACAAGGAATGCCACACTTCTAAGCCGGTTTTACTTAAAATTATTTCAACTTAAACAACCATTTTACTCAAAAGGCTTAACACGACCAATCAGATCCACGCAAAGCTTAAGACAGCTCAATTCTCTTAATTATTAAGCACCTACTGTGTGTTTAACATACATACTAGGTAGGTACTTGCAGAACGAGAAACATACAATTTTAATATGCTGGCATTTATGGCAGAAATATTCCCTAAGGTCTAAAAAGGCTTAGGAAATATGAGCCAAACGCAAAGTTTCAGCTTACAAAAATGCAAGTGAAAACATCTGAAGGGAAAAAGTCTCCTGAAGGTCTGAAATTACACAAGGAGGAGAGAAAATTTCAAAGAGCAACAGGCAAAAAAAAAAAAAAATCATTTAAGTAAATCAATTATGGAGCATTTTAGTAAGTCAAACATGGGGAAAAATAGGATTGATTCCTTACCTCAACACCATTTGATCACACTTGTGCCTTGTAGGAGGAACAGACAACAACAAGGAGGCACAGAGAATGAATTGACAAACATCTGAGTTCATAAGTGGAGTAAGAGCTGGGATTCACACTGAGGTCTGTGAACTACAAATCCCACATTCTCTCCAACTCAAGGAAGTATGGGTGCCCGAGCCAGGACAGCTCTTCAAACTCCCTCTTCCAAACCACTAGCTCATAGAAGCAAACCAAACTAGAAAAACATCTATTTATTTGACATACAACGAAATTGCATAATTGATTGCATAAAACCACATAACCACTGTGTATTGTATTAACGCTCTGGGAAATCTGAACAGAGTGAGCGGCCAGGGGCGTAACCACCCCAATAACACTGCCAGAGACAAAAGTCATCTCTTTTTTCCCTCTCCTCTGCATACTCTCTCCACTCTACGCCACTGTGGTCTGATGCTGGTAGAAACTCCAGTGCGAAAAGGGGATCCAGCAGAAGCTAGAACACAGGGAGTCGAGGGGGCAGCCTAGAACAAAAGCCAGAGGTAGAATGCCATGGGAGGCACATGGCAGAGGCCGCAGTGGCTCTCAGAGGGGCAAGTGCCCCAGTGGGAGAGGGAGGCAGGAAGAAGTGAAGGCAAATAAGGGTTCTCACAGGGGAAGCTTCCAGGGGCTTGCGGGGAAACAGGCCACCATAACATCAGCAACAAAACCCGTTCCAGCTTCCTTAGGCACAGCAATCTCATTTTGGTAGCAATAACATCAAGTATAAATCTAGGTCCCCTGGGAGTGTTCTTTTAGGGTAGGATGAAAGGGAGGAGTGAAAGTGGTCACAGTTTAGAGTTATTTATAAGTTGGGGTTAGTTGGTACGTGCTTTTAAAAAAAATAAGGCAGTGGATTGATTGGAAAGCATGTAGGCTCCAGGGTGCTGAACTCATTTTAACTGCTTTGCTTGCCACACCACCACCGCCAGCCCTTACTGAATGCTCACCACGTACTGTTCTAATCATTTACAATTATGAACTTATTTATAGCTTTGGTACAACCTGAGAGAAACGCCATTTTGCTACAAACATTAAAAAAGTTGAGGAACAGAAAAATTAAGTAACCCGTCTACAGTTACGTCACTGGTAAGAATTCAAGTGGGGCTCATAACCACTACATCGTGTCCCCTGACTTCTAAAATTACTGCTGTTAACCTCATGCTCAAATTTCTAGAGTTATATGAATATGAAGAGCAAACGGTCTCCTTATGGATTAAGCGCATGGCAGCTGGTGGTTCACAACTCTGTTCTGGTGTATTCTCTAGGCTGCCATCTAGGTCAGAGCACAGTTATCGCTTGTGTGACGGATGCTCCCAAGTTCCGTAACAGGCACAAACTCACACGTACTGTCGTCAGGCTGCATCCCCACGCCAGTACTACTGAGCAGGAATTTCCATTTCATTATCTGAAAGCTAAAACAAGGGAACTGAACTTGTGAGTCCTCACACTCACAAATATGAAGATGTATGAGGAAACCAAATTTCAGAAAGTGATTGTCCCTGTGTTTAGGACTGGTAAATTACAGACTGACATTCAAATCTAGGTACTGATTTCAAGTTCAAAATGCAAATGTTGCCCCCTATGAGTTATTATCTTCCACAGAATTACTGTGTATAATTGAATTATGAAGAAAGGTCAACCTAGAGAAACTTAGAAGTACTTCACCTGACTTCTTTTTATAATGAAAAACAAGTAATTTTTATATTTGATCACAGTCTTTTAAAAGAATAAAACACTGTGATGTAATTCTCACTTATTATTTTCCAAGGTAATAATGTAAAGACATCTACGCACAGCACTGTGGTAAAGATCAATCTTTCTGGCTTAAAACCAGAACATAACATTGTTAAAATAGTCCACATACAGAAGAAGTTAAAATTTTTCTCCATAAATTCCTTAATAGAGAAAATAAATTCAATTTCATCAAAAAAAGACTGACTGTATTCGTGCACTGTGCAGACTCCTGAGCAAACGTTCATGACTGTTCAGGAGCTCATGACTCAACACCGTGACAGAGAAGTAAAAGAAGATGTAATACAAAGCAGAGAAAGCACCCCAAATCAAGATTAAAACAAAGGCTTACAGATGTGGAGAAGGACAAAAGAAGTTCTGCAACTAGGAGCTGGGAATCACAGTAGCTTACTTACCTGTCTCACGTTAGAACGGTTTCTACCTAGTCTGCTCTGTTTCTGCTTTATCTGCTCCACGTGTTATTAATGATGTCAGCAAGTTAATATTCCTAAATACCTTTCCTTTGTTCCTTCCCTTCAGGAAGAAGTGGAATCTGGGCTTGACTCATATAAATTTAGAAGTACAACTTTTCTAAATGACAAGGCAGATGGGAGAACTACTAGGTTGAAGAAAATCTAACAAAGTATTCGGAGGAGGAGACCGGACAGCAGCAGAACTACTATTCGGGAGGCAGGACAAAGGGAAAGCCCAAGGGAGCAGGAATCTGGAAAAGTGTCAAATGTGAGGGATTTTGGTTCAACCCTGAATTAAGACTTAATTCTGTGTGCCATGAGAAACAAATAAAGGCTAGAATAAAACTAATAGAAAAACGAAGTATCTCAAAGATTAAACATCAGTCCTTCAGTACCAGGGCAACTTAGAACAAGAAAACAATGTTTCACTATAATTGTTCAATTTCTGCATAAAGTTTATTTTTTTTTCAATATATGAAGTTTATTGTCAAATTGGTTTCCATACAACACCCAGTGCTCATCCCAAAATCTGCATAAAGTTTAATGTATATTTCAAAAAGCAGTGGCAGTTGGAAGCAGTGGGGATACATTTAGTTTCTGTTAAATTCATTTTAGTAATTTCAACAGCACAGACGTAGACAAATACTGCATCAGCTTATATTACCAAGGCTATTAGAAAATTAAAAAATAAGAAATTATTCAATACTTCAGCATTCTCTTAGTCTGTGGCTAGTTATGTTCCAACAATGTGGAAAGACCAAATGAAGAATTAGGAAAAAAAACTCACTGCAGTAACACAAAAATATCTTCAAAGCAGGAATACAGAAAAGCAATAATGAATACTGGTGTTTAGATCACAAAGTCACATGTTTAAGGTTAATGGATGTGTTTCCTGTCTTTTTTACTCTAGCACAGAAAGTTCTCCAGCAGCTGGCATCAAACTATGTTTTCACCTTTATCTTCTAAGTTAACCTATACTTCTTGGGCTCCCAAGAGTCCTTTTTTTCATACTTACTGCCATGGCTTTCCACTATTCTCCCACATATAAATTCAAACCATCCGGTGAGGTCAAATTTCATTTCATCTCCTTAAAGAAGTCTTTTTTAACCATTATGGAAAATAAGAACCAGCAACCGTCTGCATTCCTGTATTTACTGCCTATACAGTTTCTTGGGAACATGGGCTCATTCCATATTCTACTGTATGGTCCCCAAAGTGCCACGTACCTAATAAGCCTTTAGAAGTAAAATGCAAACCCGGGTGCCTGGGTGGCTCAGTTGGTTAAGTGTCCAACTTCGTGTGGCTCAGGTCATGATCTCGCAGTTTGTGGGTTCAAGCCCTGTGTCGGGCTCTGTGCTGACAGCTCAGAGCCTGGAGCTTGCTTTGGATTCTGTGTCTCCCTCTCTCTCTCTCTGCTCCTCCCCAACTTGCGCATGCACGCAAAAAAAAAAAACAAAAACAAAAACAAAAAAAAACCCCAGAAAGAAAGTAAAATGCAAACTAAAGAGAAGGAAATATAACACAAATAGCAACTGTAACCTGATCTGTTTACTTACAATATTAAAAAAATATTCAAATAAAGCAAAAGAGAAAATCTTCACTTACCCCATTTAGGCTGCCCAAATCTTTCACCAAATGTTCATCTGTAGAAGTGTCGTAATTGATTACAGCATGTTGCTTATCCACACTACGGGACTGAAAGGAAGTTTTCTGAGTTAGTAAATACAAGAAAATACTAGAATAAGAAACACAAAGTTTTTTGGCTAGATACTTCATATTAATAGGATAACAGATAAGTATCAGGAAATATCAAAGTAAAAGTGGATTAAATGAGATTTAAACTGTGTTACTACTATATAACACAAATTTGGCATCACTCCCCAAAGAAGAAAGCTGCCAAAATTTGAAGATGTTCTTCAGATGTCCATGCACATGTGCTCACGCTCCAGAGCTTAGCGAGTTGTCTGTAGATAGAAGCACCTGAAAGATGAACTGTATAAAGGCCTGTGGAAACTTTTATTGAAAGAAATATCAATCCAGTCACAGGAAGAAACACTCTGAGAACCACAATGAATCTGAACTCAGTAACACTGAGGGCTACTCTGTGAACCTTGGTATACAAAAAGCAAAAGAAGTATCCCACATGGGAAGAGACAGGACTTCCAGTTCCCAGTCCAACATGTCAAGAGCCTGGAGTCATCAGTCCCTCCTTACAAGAGAAAAGATGCACAAACTGAAAATCAAAAATAGTCTTTATTTTATCAGAGAATTGAGGTCATATGGCCAACTGCCACCCTGACAACTAGAGAGAGAGGTGAAATCAGAGAATCACAGCTTCCTGAACACAGAAACCATGGCTGTAGCCGGCAGGGCAAGAAAACTTAAGGGTAAGATGTGTAATTGCTAGAGATGTGAATGCGAACTAGCTTGCAGACAAAAGCTCCCAGGGACACAGCACTGGGGGCCATCACTGCCATGGGTTCATGAGCTTTACCCTGGGAGCCCCACGAGGGTGTCAGGGTGAAGACTGGAGAAACTCTTCTTGTGTTCCCCTCAGTATGAGAGTGAAATACACCCAGAGCATTCTGTCACCAAGCGCCTGTCCTCCAGGAAGACTACTTTAGCAGTGCTCAACCAACGTGGCTTTTACCAGCACCTAACTGACATGGGAGAACAGGAATCCCGAACTCCAGTCTCCTCTAGCCTTCCTGTCTCACCTCAGGAAGAGATGAGATGCACTTGTGGAGGTCATGACCTCACTGAAAGACTGAGAACTAATCATAGCATTATGGAATGCTTCTTTTCCCTCCAAATGCTACCATCACATCCACAGGGGTTTACACATGCACACCGTAAGAGATTACAATGGAAAAAATAGCTGAGTTCAGATTATTGAACAAAAAGGGTCTCTAAGGACACTCAAAAAACCACAGGAGAGACAGAAACAAGGACACCAGAGGAAACGTTAACTTCTGATACTTTCAGCTACAGCCAATAGCAACCACGGCCTAACTCCCAGCCACACCCACAAAATGAGGAGAGGGTCAGCAGCTAATAAAATAACAATACAGATGTAAACCCTAGTTGAAATTGTCCTATCCAAAAAAGTATCACCAAAATTAAAAGTCCTTGCCTCAATTAGCTTAAATCCCATATTGAAAAAGTTTTGGTTTTCCTTCTAAGTACGTTAGAAAGAAACAGTATGTGACCTAAAATAATCTTCCAACAAAACCTAAACATTCATCACACGTACATTTTCATTCTTAAAAGTTTTAAAAGTTGGGTTTTGGTTTGGTTTTCTCTGAAACCTCAGTTTCTCTAGGACAAACTGCAAACCCCAGACTCAAGAGCGACTTTGGGCAGAGCAGTATTAATGCCACTTCTCTACAACTTACCTGAAAGCCAATTATTGTGTCAACTTATAACTGTAACCAATACAAAACATCTGCATTAATCTAAAAGTTACTTAAACTTTTAGTTTTTATTGTTGTGTTTTAAATCGTTGCTCTGTTTAATGAAGTCCTAAATTCAGTTATTAGGGTGACAAAAAGAAATGTGGCACCATTAGGAAAATAATTCCTCCATATTGCGGATTTACCAAGTTGAATTAGTCTAACGATAAAAATCACATGCTGTAAGGCAACTGAGATTTCAGGTATATGTAGGCTCTTAATAAATATGAATGAAACATCCATCATAAATAATCTCTGTGAGGAAGAAAATAGTAGGAGCTCAAGTCTTAGCACGGTGCACTGAAATTCATGGGGGGAAATTTAAATGAGAGCAGAGAAAAGAAAAATCATACAGGGAAGGGAAGTTACGGTTAGATATGGAAAACAAGCCAAATGGCTGCACATGGAGCCAGGGAGTCGTCACAGCTTTGGAGGGAAGTGGTCAACACGGACCAGAGAGAAGGAGAACAAAATGGTTCAAGGAGGAGATAATTAGGAGAGGCCACTTGACTAAGTCAACAACTTGCCAGAAACCTGGAAATCTTGAATCTGATACACATCTTGCCCTCAAAATGTTTATGGGGGTTGGTAAGTACAAGAATGCCTCCTACACAACATAGAGCCAACTTAAGACATAAGAAAACAACAGAGTGCACTGAATTGAGACACCATTCCAACTTTGGAGTTGGGGGGTGAAAGGAGTGAGGATGTTATGTGGGATCAGAAAAAGCAACTTAGTAAATAGGGTAGTAACTTTTTGAGAAGATTGGTCTTACAAACTTAAGGCTAGAGTTATCATAAAACAGAACAAGTCATTCCCATTTGCGTAACTCTTTAAAAAGTAACAGCCAAGGAAAGAAAGCAAAACAAAACATTCCTGTTTTTGGTTACCCACTGTCTTCAAGGTGCCAGTGTGTTTCAGTACCCATCAAAGAAATTCAGCAAAAAGCCAAGATTATAGAGAATACATCTAAGTGAGTGGTCAAGAAAAACTGAAGGAATAAGAAAGGTTTGCTTTTTACATCTAACCACTTAAGTATTAATTAACCCATTTTCATTTCCAGATAATCATATTCTCATTTTCTCTAGATTAAACTAGCCAGGAGAAGGTGTGTTACAACTTAATTTTCACAACCCATTTGGCTATCTCAATGAAAATCCAATAGTATCTCAGAAGCATATAATTTAAATCCTAACAAAGACTGTAACTTCATCGAGTTTCTGATTCTAACGGGAAAGTCTTAGCTGATCAGGCATAAACTGCAAAGATTGTCAATTTTTACCAGTTCTGTTATTCTTGTCACTTTAAGCCTCCAATAAGAATGCAAGCCTCCTTATCACAAGCAAACAAATTTTTTCTGCAGCTTTGTAGGGGAACCGATATTAATTACACTTACTACGGTGATCGCTTCTCACTATATACATATGATTATTGCAGTTCACTTGAAACTAATAATATTGTAACTCAATTACGAAAAAAAAACAAAAATCAAGACCCTCTAGTCACTATCTCCTTATAGGTAATATCCAGAAGAGTGTGCCTCCTTCCTCTTGATTTTCACTGTCTAGAAAGACTCTCTTCCCAAGGCTTTGCATTGCTGCTGAGAATCCGCCTTACCGGAAACTCTTCATTCTCAAGCTCTCACAGATATTTACCTCCTACTTCCTTCCTTTAACTGAAATCTGGTTTTCCCCCTGAGAACACTATTTCTACAGCATTCCTTTAAAGTGGATGCTGTCCTCCCAAATCCACCATTCTGCTGAATTCAGAGATACAGAATGAATTCACACAGTTTACACTGTGACTTTTGGCCACTACTTTCCCCCTGAAGGGGAAAAGCCCTTTCCTTTTTTGAAGTTCCTGTTATGCACCTATAAATACAAATACAAGTATATATACATACTATATATTTCCATACACACACACACACACACACACACACACACCCTTCCTAGGTTGCTGCAATCATCTGTGGTCACTCTTTGTTTTGAGTAAACTGTACCCCCAAAGTGGGGCTTGAACTCTATGACCCCAAGGTCAAGAGTCACATGCAGCCCTCATTCTCACTTTCTGACTGAAGTTTGGGAGTTATGGTTCAGTCTTTCTTTTTGTACAAACTCCTACTTCATCGTGATTGATTTTCAACATCTATGTAGACAACCCATATAAAAATCTGGCCTTCTTGGGGCGCCTGGGTGGCGCAGTCGGTTAAGCGTCCGACTTCAGCCAGGTCACAATCTCGCGGTCCGGGAGTTCGAGCCCCGCGTCGGGCTCTGGGCTGATGGCTCGGAGCCTGGAGCCTGTTTCCGATTCTGTGTCTCCCTCTCTCTCTGCCCCTCCCCCGTTCATGCTCTGCCTCTCTCTGTCCCAAAAATAAATAAAAAACGTTGAAAAAAAAAAAAAATCTGGCCTTCTTGACTTCCACAACCAAACTCCATACCCTATCCTGGCATACTGCTCCCATTGCTTAGACCTTCTACAAAACTGATTCTACCTCTGGAATCTAAACTGCAGTATTTTTCTCTAGGACTACATTCCTCTATTCTTCCAGTTCCCTCACTTATTTACAATAATTGACGAGTATGCTACCTCAGTTCTCTGACTGCAGCAGGACATCTAATACTCCGACCCTTCCTTTTCTCCCACGCAACCATCCGTCACCCCAACTTTACCTCCTTCTCTGTAATCCAGCTCCCCCTGGCTTCTGCTACCTCTTCATGCTCAAAACTCTACTAAACCTCTACCTTCTGCCCAGACTACTCCGGCTCTGCTTCACATATTTATTTCCTGCTTTCTACTGAATATCTCAATCTGGATGTCCCTTCAGAACCTCAAACTCGTGATCTTATTCCCCAAAAGTGCATCTTCTGTACCTCTATTATATTCATTTCTATGCCAAAAACAATAGATCTGAAACTCTTTTTCTCCCCGTCCCTCATTATATAACTAGGAAGTACATCCTAACTTCCCGCTAGCACTCTGTTGCCTTTTCATTTCAAAGAATTCTCTCTTCTCTTGAACTTTGCCTCACTTTCTAGATTATTGTCACCTCCTAAGTGCTTCCACCGATTCCAAGCTCCAATTCCTTAGCAGTAATGAATGTAGAGTGATAATTTAAAGAGCAGGTGCTGGAGTCCAAAAGAACAGGTCACGACATCTGGCAGCTGTGTGACCTTGGTAAAATGACTAATCTTTGTTGAGTCATCTATAAAGAAGATAGACTAATCTCACAGGTTTGTTTGTAAGGTTTCCAAGACATAACAGGGAGACATTTAAAAAGGCAGTATTTCCCTGTGCAAAACCTCCTAAGTGTACTTGCTGGTTAAGGTGAAACATATAAGCTTTAATTCAGCACATGCCCTCCAAGGTCTGGTCTCTTTCAACTTCCAAATGTTTGCCTTCATATTCTATACGTAAATTATAAGGAACTATTTTAATTACCTAAACAGACACTGAACGTCATGCTGTCTTTAATACCATGGACTCCATCATACCCTAAACCTTCCAGAAACCATTTATTCATCTTTTAAGATTCAGCTCAAGCCATTTCCTCCATGAGTTCTTTCCACACTTCTCATCTTATGTCCTTGCAGGTAGGGACTGATTAATCTGTCTTTTGTGCATCCCACATCAACATTCTATGTCGTAACGTCTATATTTGTTTACACGCACATCTCCTTCTACTAGACAATAAGCCCTCAAGGACAGGGAGACCCTGCCTGGGATCTGCATTGATCCCTTGGAAGCCAGCATAGGGCCTAGTGCATTGTAGGTGCTCAGGAAAGGTTTATTAGAAAGAAAATACATGCTGTTTAGCCAATCTCACTTCATAAAGAATGAAGGTAGAAAAATTTTCTTAGAGATTAAAATATCAAAAGTACTGAACTTACAAAGATCAGACCAAATTTTAAGAAACCTACAATCTGGGTAGCTTTAAACAACAGAACCAAAGCAGTCACAACAAAATTCTGGCCCCCAGACAAGATAATTATAAAACCAGGAAATTTTGGAAAATAAGAGTATAAAAATGAAGTAATAATATGGTTTCATTTGTTTAAGAAATATTTCCTTTTCTGCAAAAACAAAACAAAAAAAACAAACAACAAAAAGCCTGTTATCAAATCAACTAAAAACACAAAAACACAATTCCAGGCCAGGCACAATGAAAAGCAAATCTCTACCTAAAAGCTAACATGAAGTGGCACCAATGACCACCTAATATGTGTCACATAGGCTTTGGATATGAAATGGTTACTTTTTAACATTATTATTACTTCTTGTATTATTTATTTTTCCTATTAAAACATTTAAGAAAAACACAGACATACAGGGACACACAGACTAAAAAAACCTGAAGAGAAAAAGAAAGATGGCCATGGTGTGTCATCACTGTTTTAAAGTATTTTTTAAAGACACTGTGGCTGTATCAGACAAAGGGCTAGTATCCAAAATCTATGAAGAACTCACCAAACTCTGCACCCAAAAAACAAATAATCCAGTGAAGAAATGGGCAGAAGACATGACTAGACACTTCTCTAAAGAAGACATCTGGATGGCCAACAGGCACATGAAAAGATGCTCAACGTTACTCCTCATCAGAGAAATACAAATCAAAACCACACTCAGATATCACCTCACGCCAGTCAGAGTGGCTAAAATGAACAAATCAGGAGACTATAGATGCTGGCGAGGATGTGGAGAAACGGGAACCCTCTTGCACTGTTGGTGGAATGCAAACTGGTGCAGCCACTCTGGAAAATAGTGTGGAGGTTCCTCAAAAAATTAAAAATAGATCTACCCTATGACCCAGCAATAGCACTGCTAGGAATTTACCCAAGGGATACAGGAGTGCTGATGCATAGGGGCAACTTGTACCCCAATGTTTACAGCAGCACTCTCAACAATAGCCAAATTATGGAAAGAGCCTAAATGTCCATCAACTGACGAATGGATAAAGAAATTGTGGTTTATATACACAATGGAGTACTATGTGGCAATGAGAAAGAATGAAATATGGCCCTTTGTAGCAATGTGGATGGAAGTGGAGAGTGTTATGCTAAGTGAAATAAGTCATACAGAGAAAGACAGATACCGTATGTTTTCACTCTTAGGTGGATCCTGAGAAACTTAACAGAAGACCATGGGGGAGGGGAAGGGGAAAAAAAAAAAGTTACAGAGAGGGAAGGAGGCAAACCATAAGAGACTCTTAAAAACTGAGAACAAACTGAGGGCTGATGGGGGGTGGGGGAGAGGGGAAAGTGGGTGATGGGCATTGAGGAGGGCACCTGTTAGTACGAGCACTGGGTGTTGTATGGAAACCAATTTGACAATAAATTTCATATTAAAAAAACCACATTTTATTTTTATGCTTCTTTCTCTGAAGCAGTCCCTTTTAATTATGCGACAGTAAATTTCATATCCAACAATCAAATACAGTTTTGCTGTTTCATCAAAAAAAAAAAAAAAGGCACTGTGGCTGAAAGACTTTTTAAAAACCCAACTGCATTTTTACAATCAGAATAAAAAATAGTGATTTATCCTTTGCTATGTGCTCCAAAAGACATATTTTGAAAATATGTTACCTATGATCTTTAAAACATACCATTACCCTCCTGGAAACTGTTCTTACACCAGCGTGAAAGTTAAAACATTAAAATAGTAAGTCAAATATAATTTTGCTATTTCAGTTAGTATGATGGTATTTCTCAAAACAGAGCAAAATTCAATTATTTGGTGCAATTAAAAATTTTATGAAGATAGGGGCACCTGGGTGGCTCAGTTGATTAAGCGTCCAACTTCGGCTCAGGTCATGAGCTCAGAGTTCGTGAATCCGAGCCCAGCGTCAAGATCTGTGCTGACAGCTCAGAGTCTGGAGCCTGCTTCAGATTCTGTGTCTCCCCCTCTCTCTGCCCCTCCCCCGCTCACACTCTCTCTCAAAAATAAACATTAAAAGAAAAATTAAAAAATTTTTATGACGGTAAAATTAGAATTTAGGTAACAAACTTTTTAAAATGCAACTTTATTTGTACTTAGAAGTATACCATATGTTGCAAGAAGTGTTTGAACATGTTTACTAGAAGAATTAAGTTATCAAGTCCTTTTTAGGTTACACACACACACACACACACACACACACACACACACACACACACGCAGTAGCTGCTAAGTGGTGGAAGAGAAAGGTCATTTGATTTTTGAGCCAAAATGATAAAGGTTCCAACACCAGCTTCCATGACTTAATGGTTGTATGATACTGGCCCAGTGACCAAGTCTTTCCAAATCTTGATTTTACCATCTGTAAAAATGGGGATGACTGTATCTTTTAGAAAACTGTTGAGAGCAACATCTAAAATCACATAAATGAACAATGAGAAATAGAAAGTACTATTTAAATAGAATGTACTGTTAATAGTGATATTCATGTGTTGCTCCAAAGTATAATTTTTATCTAATAAATTATACTTTATGGCTTTTCATCCATGGCTATGCAAGATTCATCTTGCATAATATGTCTTACGAAACAGCACAATCATCTGTCTACAGCCAGAGACAGGCACAGCAAGTCTGCATAATTTGCTGGAAGCTTCCAAGCTAAGTGAGAAAACTCATCCAGAATCTTTTGTGTAATTACCTAGTCTTCAGTATCCAGGCACATTTTCTTCTGGATGATCACATTCTTTAGAGTACATTTTTTGGAATGAGATGAAGTAACAAAAAATATAAAACTCAAAAAACTTTATTTTTTGTCATAAAATAACAAAAAAAAATTAATTATAATCAAACAGATCATTTAACCTTATAGATCATTTATTTGTCTTCTGCACTGGGTTTAAGCCATATTATCATCAAAGTATTTTCTTTTAATGCCAGCAAATCTAGTTGTAGTTGAAATCTTTACATGTAAGAAATTACTTAAAATTATTCAGAGGCAGAGATTCTAAAATTTAACAAGTGATTTCCTGTACATTAAAAATGGAGGGCTTGGGGCGCCTGGGTGGCTCAGTCGGTTAAGCATCCGACTTCAGCTCAGGTCACGATCTCACGGTCCGTGAGTTCGAGCCCCGCGTCGGGCTCTGGGCTGATGGCTCAGAGCCTGGAGCCTGTTTCCGATTCTGTGTCTCCCTCTCTCTCTGCCCCTCCCCCGTTCATGCTCTGTCTTTCTCTGTCCCAAAAATAAATAAACATTAAAAAAAAATTTAAAAAAAAAAAAAAAAAATGGAGGGCTTAAAACCATAAATGGAGACCTAGGTCGACCAAATTTTTAAAGAACTCTTATTTATTCATTAAAAAGCAATCAAATATTAGCTATTTGCACTACTAACAATTTTAATTACCACACTGACTGACCTAACCCATGCAGAACCATTTAAGCTATGTCAGGCCTTTAAAAGGAAAACATAATTTCATCAATTCTACAGCACTAATCTTTTAAAACAAATATATTTTGCATGTATAAATGCAAAATTCTTCACTTTTCTACCACTATAGTCCATTTTTCAGAAATTACATAAAAAAAAAGAAATTACATAAAAAAAAAGAAATTACATAAAAAAAAAGATTTTAAGTATCATTTTACTCCTATACTAGGAAAGATTAAATTAACATTAAATCAGTTAAAAACTAAATACAATTTGCAAATATGTGTTCTTACTTCCACGTATGTCTTTCAGTGCTAGGAAGAGGACTATTAATATGTAGCATTTATTCAGACTAGCAAATGACCAGCATGCCAATCTCTTCCTGGATCTCTTTCAGAGAATACACAGAGTCGAGAACAGTGCTAAAACCAGTGTGCTACTATCAGATAAAGGGCAGAAATTATCTTTAGGGGTGGAGACTGAGGAACGGTTCAAAACTGTTTCTTTGCCCTGCCTGATCATGGAGTTCTCTCATCTCTTTTACATTCTATTTAAAAAATAAAGCATAAACAAAAACAGTCATAAATAGGATAGATGCCCATAACACATTTATAAATTTAAATAAAAATGTTCTTTAAATTTTTGACTTTATAATACTGTGATATTGGTTCTACTCATTAAAATAATACTGATTTTTGTTTTAAATTTCTGTTATAAAGGCAATATGAATCAAATGTATCAATTCAAAGATATTTTAAAATTCTATTGCCATCGATTTCCTTTTTTCATTATGGTGAGATATATATATATATATAAATTTATATATATATATATATAAAGCATAACATTTGCCATCTTAACCATTTGTAAGTGTACAATTCAGTGGCATTAATTACATTCACAATGTTATGCACCACTATCTATTTCCAAAAAATTTTTATCACCTCAAACAGAAACTCTGTAACTCCTAAGAAATAACTCCCTAATCTTCTTTCCCCCAGCCACTGGTAGCTTCTAACTCATCCTATGTCTGTAAATTTGCCTATTCTAGCTATTTTCAAAGAAATGATCATGTAGTGTTTGTCCTTTGTGTCTGGCTTATTTCACTTAGCATAAGATTTTCAAGGTTCATTTATGTTACAGCATATATGAGAACTTCATTCCTTGTTACAGATGAATAATCCAGTGGATGTATACACTGCATTTCATCCATTCATTTGTGCCCGGACATGTGGGTTGTTTTCACCTTTTCACTACTGTGAATAATGTACGTATAATTCATACAAGTATCTGTTTGAAACCTTGCTTTAAAAAAAAAAAAAAGTTTATTTCTAGAGAGCGCACGCTTGCATGAGAGAAGGAGGGGCAGAGACTGTGGGAGAGAGAGAATCCCAAGCAGGTGCCACATTCAGCATGGAGCCTGAACATTGGGCTTGATCTCAGGACCCATAAGGTCATGACCTGAGCTGAAATCAAGAGTTGGACACTTAACCAACTGAGCCACCCAGGAGCCCAGAGACCTTGCTTTCAATTACTGTGGGTATATATATAAAAGTGGAACTGCTGGTCACATGGAAATTTTATGTTCAGCTTTTTGAGGAAGCACTATTTTCTGCAGCACTGACACCATTTTACATTCCCACCAGCGACATATAAGAATTTCAATTTCTCTGCATCTTCACCAACATTTTCCTTTTTTTTTTTTTTAAGTTAATTTATTTATTTTGAGAAGGAGACGGAGAGAGACAGACAGACAGTGGGGGGAAGGGCAAAGAGGGGGGGGGGAAAGAGAATCTTATGCAAGATCCACGCCCAGCTCAGAGCCTGATGCAGGGCTTGAACCCACAAACCATGAGATCATGACCTGAACTGAAATCAAGAGCTGGACGCTCAACAGACTGAGCCACCCGAGGTGCCCAGTTTCCTCTTGTTACAAAATTATAGCCACCTTAACAGATGTGAAGTGGTAACTCACTGAGGTTTTGATCTGCATTTCTTAATGATGAACGATGTCGAGCATCTTCTTTTCATGTGTTTATTGAGCATTATTGTATCTTCTTCTAAGAAATGACCAGTAAAGTCTTTCGCTCATTTTTTAAGTTGGCTGCTGTCTTTCTGTTGTTGAGTTGTAAGAATTCTCCATATACTCTGGATATTAAATCTTTATAAGATACATAGTTTTGCAAATATTTTCTCCCATTCTGCCAGTTGTCTTTTCACTCTCTTGGCAATATCCTTATATACACAAGTTTTTAATTTTAATGAAGTCTAATTTACCTTTCTCTTTTGTTGCTGGTGCTATCGTGTCATACCTAAGATTCCACCGCCATATTCAAGGTCATGATGACGTATCCCTATGTTTTCTTCTATGAGTTTTATGGCTTTATCTCTTATATTTAGGTCATTGATCCATTTTGAGTTAATTTTTACATGTGGTATGCAGCAAGGGTCCAACTTCATTCTTTTGTATCTGGAAATCCAGCTGTCCCCAGCTTCCTCTGCCATAGTCATTCTTAGCTCCACTGAATAAATTTAACAGCCTTCTAAAAACTCAATTGCCATTGTAATGGTGTCCTAGGAGTACCATAACAAACTAGGTGCCTAGGTGGCTTAAAACAACACAAGTTAATTCTCTCATAGCCTGGACTCTAAAAGTCTAAAATCAGGGGTGCCTGGGTGGTTCAGCTGGTTAAGCATCCGACCTTGGCTCAGGTCATGATCTCATGGTTTGTGAGTTTGAGCCCTGCATTGAGCTCTCTGCTGTCAGCACAGAGCCTGCTTCAGATCCTCTGTCCCCCTCTCTGCCCCTTCCCCGCTTGCTCGCTCTCTCATCTCAAAAATAAACATTTAAAAAATTAAAAATAAATAAACAAATAAAAGTCTAAAGTCAAGGTGTTGGTAGGGCCATACTTCTTCCAACACTTCTAGGGGAGGATCTTATTTTTCCTTGCCTCTTCCAGCTTCTGGTAGATCCAGGTGTTCCTTGGATTCTGGTAGCATAATTCTAATCTCTGTTTCTATCTTTACATAGCTATTTTCCTTTTGTGTCTGTCTTTTCCTTCCCTTATAAGGATATGAGGTCATACTGGATTAGAGTCTACCCTAATGACTTTATCTTAACTTGGTTACATCCCCAAAGACTCTATTTCCAAATAAGGTCACATTCATAGGTATGGAAGTTTAGGACTTTAATATACCTTTTTGAGGGGACACAACTCAAACCACAACAGCTACAGATATATAGGGGTTTATTTCTGGACTCTCTATTCTATTCCACTTGTCTATATGTCTACCTTTATAAAAGCCAGCGACGCTAGCTTTATAATAAGTTTTGAAATCTTCTTCAAGATTTTACCGTTTTACCACTTTTTTTTTTTTTATTTTGTCAGACTTTGCTAAACTTAGCCAAACTCTTCAGAAACAAAACATCTTTTATCATCAGTCTTTATAATGGGCCACACTTCCCTGCTTCTTTACAAGACTGGTGATTTTTTATTGCATGCCAGACACCATAGATTTTGCCTTTTGAGGGTGTTAAATATTTCTGTGTTCCTATACATATTCTTGAACTTTGTTATGGGACACAGTTAAATTACTTGAAAAGAGTGTGACCTTTTTGGGTACTGTTTTTAAGATTTAGATGAGGCTAGAACTCAGTCTATGGTAAACGACTCCCCACTACTGAGGGGGTAGAGATCAATGCCCTGTGTGTGACTCAGAAGGTTTTCCAGTCTAGCTGTTAAGACAGGCACCATTCTTGACCCTATTAGTGTCCCACATTGTTAACTCTAATCCTTTTGAGTGTTTTTTCCCCACTGCCTTTGGTTAGTTTCCTCACTTGTATGGGATCAGTACTCAACCTCATACTCAGGGATTGCCTCTGCAAAGTTCCTTCTCTGTGTAACTCTTTCCACTCTGATACTGTGTCCTGTGAACTGGAACCCGCCTTGGTCTCCTTGGACTCACAGCTTTCTCTGCCCACCTCACTTACTGTCAGACAACTTCCATTTGTTATACATAGTCCAGGAAGACTATGACCTTGTCAGTCTCGTCTCTTCATATTCCTTATCTCAATGTAGGAAGCTCCGGAACAACCATTCCCACATTTCTTGGCTGGTTGATAGAGATGCCACATAGAAGGCACCACTTCCATTCTCTGATAAATGAGCTCCCCCTATTTGAACCTAAGATATGGCCCAGTTCCAGGAGGCCTTTATCCAAACAGAATCATCACTGCCTTTTTCTCAGTTGCCACTCTCAACACTCCATCTCACTGAGAAGCAGATCTCTGTATTATTCTATTTCTCGCAGTGAATTTGTTTGAGGTGTCATTATATATGCAATTTACTCATATGCTATACTTACATACTGCATTTATATACCAAACTAACATAGCTGTATGGTGGCTTTACTTTTATTGCTTCAAACTATAAAGTAAGTTCCCTAATTTTAAAATAAACATGTTTACAAACACATGCAAGTTTGATTTTTCTAGGGAAAATGCAGGGTTTCTCAATCTCAGTACTGCAGACATTCAGGGCCACATACTTCCTTGCAGTGTGTGTTGGGGTGGGGGGAGTAGGGACAGTATGCTGTACATTGTAGGATGCTTAGCAGCACACTTGGCTTCTTGGTCTCTACCTACTAAATGTCAATAGCAACCACCTCCAACCTCCCATCACTTGTAACAATCAAAATGTCTCTAGATATTGTCAAATGTCCTTTGGGCAGGGGAAGACAGGATTGCCCCAGTTAAGAACCAATGGGCTAACAGAATAAACATTTCTATTCTAAGTATTTGCTTAAGGCTGTTAACAAAACAAAACAAAACCAAAAAAAAAAAAAAAAATAAAGGAGGAAGAATAAGGGGATAAGACTTTATTCAAAAGTACCAGGACTTATTGGGGCACCTGGGTGGCTCAGTCGGTTAAGCGTCTGACTTCAGCTCAGGTCATAATCTTGCAGTTTGTGGGTTTGAGCCCTGTGTCGGGCTCTGTGCTGACAGTTCAACCTGCTTCAGATTCTGTGTCTCCCTCTCTCTGCCCCTCCCCTACTTGTGCTCTGTCTCTCTCTGTCTCTCAAAAATAAATAAATTGTTAAAAAAAAAAAAAAGTATCGGGACTTATTAAAATAACCAAATTCTCAAAACTCTGGAGATCAATTCTTTTGCTAATTACTTTACTCAAAGATATCTTCAAAGTAACTCCTTTATACATAATGTTGTTTTAAAAGTAACTCCTTTATACATAATGCAGTAAATACCAACAATCTTTAATTATGCTCAAACTACTGAAAGGTATCTCAATGAACATCTCTAAAAGAAACAGAGAAACTACTTTCAGTGTTGTTGAAACATCTGTGATTAAAATTCAGTTTTACTTCATGCTATGCTAATTTTATGAATTATTTACAAGTCTTATTTTTGAAGTATATAATGTGAAACTTCTTACTTAAGAATAAACTCTACTCTGAGCTCTCACTTTTGAAAATACATTCCCCAAGACTTACAACTTATTTTTAGAGGATTCAAGAGGGAAAAAATGAATTAAACTGATAGGTGGAGCTAAAAGAGGAAGGGTCAGAAAGTTCAAATCCATGTAGTGTTGTTCTCCAATGGAACAGAAAAACATTTTATACCAGTCCCAGGTTCTGAGTGGACACATTTTATACCAGTCCCAGGTTCTGAGTGGACACATTTTACACCAGTCCCGGGTTTTGAGTGGAGGCACAGAAGTTTGATGCAATTACCTGCAACATGAGCTCACAGTCATCTCTTCCAACAAAAATCATTTCTCGTGGCAGCCTGTGGCGAGTGCCTCCACTGCTCACCAAAAACCAGGATGTTAAGCTCATTTTCTGCTTAGCTTCTAAGTCTTCGGCAAAGCTACGTCATCCTGCAGAGATATTCAAGAAAAACATACATTCAGATATTTAGCTTTGGTATTGATTCACCAAACCCTTCAGGCAGGCCTAAGAATAGAACTTGGTTCTGCATCTGCTCCTACTATGAGTAAACAGACCATCCAGAGGCCCTCAGACATGGCACATCTACCAAATTCTCATTAGTAAAGTAAGTCCACAGACTCCACGAAGAGTTCAATTAAGAAGACAGACAAAGGGTGCCTGGGTGGCTCAGTTGGTTGAGTATCTGAGCTCAATCATGGGTTTGTGGGTTCGAGCACTCCATTGGGGTCTCGGAGCCCAGCCCAGAGCCTGCTTCGGATTCTGTGTCTCCCTTGCTCTCTGCCCCTCCCCCACTCATGCATGCCTGCACGTGCGCACTTTGTCTCTCAAAATTAAACAAACATTAAAATAATTTTCTTAAAAGACATTATGCAATTAAGTAGTCAAGTAATAAACATTTATCATACTCCTGAAAGGCTATGAGCACAGCTTATAATAAAGGTCTAATCCTCAAGTAAATGATCACATTATTTTCACGTTAACCTTAGTAAACACTAGGAGTATTATACACTTAAATGTCTAACTTATGACTTGAGAAAGAAAGACTAAGTTCATTTGAATACATCTGAGATCTAATTAAGAACAATAAAAACTAAAGAAATTGCTTCTTAGTCAACTAAGTGTAACCACCAAAAGAACTTTCAGAAAGATGCAATTTCAATTTCTCTCCTCACATGTACTTCACTTTCTTAGTACATTTTTCTACAGCACCAATTCTTAGGCTTTTGTTCTCTTAAAAAAAAAAAAACCCAAAGAGCATTTTGTTTATGTGGATTATATATATTAATATTTACCATATAAAAACAATGAAAACTGAGCAACTAAGATTAATTCATTTATAATAAACTAACATTTTAATGAAAAATCTTTTTCATTAAAAAAAATCTTTTTAATGTCTAGCATAATAGATTTTTGCATTTGCTCTGCATTCAATCTGTTGTCAGTACACTGTTGAACTTGAAATATTTAAAGGCCTGCCTTCATCAGATAGTTAGAAAAGGGAAATGTAATTTAATAGTCTTCTCAAATAACTGTAGTGTTATTTTGATACTAATATCAAAACTTCAATAATGATAGTTTCTTGAAATTTATTTGTAATATGAAATCTTAACACTTTTATAGTGTGTTATGTAAATACCCATCTTCAGCTGGGAAGGGATCTTGGGAACACTGTCCCTGAGTTACACAGTCTCCCAAAGGTTAACATGTTCATTTTATTATTAAAACATCACATCTGCTAACTTTATCACCCATCTCACCTTCTCAGAAAAGTCAAGTACTGGGTAGCTGTGAGGCTCATGGTGGCAGAACCAAGGTTTCTAAAATTCTAATTTTCTCTTGAAAGCTCAAATCTTATTGGCAAAAAACTACTACCAATTCTTTTCTTTGAGGCGACAGGCTTACTTTGTTTGCCAAACACTCAAGTGTACAAAACCATTAATCTGTCAGTCGTTGTTTCAAGTAACAAGTTGGTCCATGAAACAAGCCTGTAGTGCAGTTCACAACTCAAACAATGGCACAAATGCTTTTCCTTGAGACAACCATGGTACTTTGGAATTCAACGTAAGTGTTTTACATGTGCTTCCAATTACTTCTGCAGAATATTAAAAAGATGTGACTTCCATTTTTACCACTTTATCAAGGACATTTAAAACAATTTTTTTTTAATGTTTATTATTTTTGAGAGACAGAGAGAGACAGAGTGCAAGCAGGGGAGGGGCAGAGAGAAAGGGAGACACAGAATCTGAAGCAGCCTCCAGGCTCCGAGCTGTCAGCACAGAGCCCGATACAGGGCTCGAACTCACAGACCATGAGATCATGACCTGAGCTGAAGTCAGCTGCTTAACTGACTGAGCCACCCAAGTGCCCCTATCAAGGGCATTCTTAAGTGAAACTGGTTTTTTCTCCTCCCTTAACTGCACGTGCATGGCGGTAAACTACTGTTAGTATAATCTGGTGCTAATACCTAGATCTCTGCTAGAAGCCAGCAGCTTTACCCACCACTCTTTTTATACTAGCAACTCAAATGTCAATACAATATAAAAGGCCAATTATGTTTGATATTATTTTTAAAATAGCTTTGACCTTGTGACCTTTGAAATGGTTTCAGGAACTCCCAGAGGCCTGTGGATTGAGCTTTGAGAACTACTATCCTAGAGAACATGGTGATGTCATTTAGAACCTAAATCTTGGAGTCAGACTAACAGATAAATAATCTGACTCTTGGTTCCAACACTTGACCTTGGGCAAGTTATTTATCTCATGTCCCTTAGTTTCCTCTTCTGTAAAACGGTGATAATAATAGTATCTACTCAACCGTTTTTTATGAAACTACTACTTGCAAATATTTTTTCCATGAAATGGCATATTGTTACAATTTAATTAGAAGCAAACTACAGTGAAATGAAACATTCTGCAATAAGAAATATAGCTATACATTAAAACAAAATCCTATAAAATGTAAAACTTTATGTGAAGGTAAACATCCCATATATTATAAATTTTTTTTTTAATTTTTTTTTTCAACGTTTATTTATTTTTGGGACAGAGAGAGACAGAGCATGAACGGGGGAGGGGCAGAAAGAGAGGGAGACACAGAATCGGAAACAGGCTCCAGGCTCCGAGCCATCAGCCCAGAGCCTGACGCGGGGCTCGAACTCACGGACCGCGAGATCGTGACCTGGCTGAAGTCGGACGCTCAACCGACTGCGCCACCCAGGCGCCCCTATAAATTTATCAACATATACACGAAACAATGGGTTTCACCAAAACAGGCAAAGAGCCTTCTGTAAAGCAGAAACAATCAAATCTTACTCCACTTTCAGCTTATCCCTTGATATGGTCAATTTATGTGGATTTTTAATCTTCCATCCACTTAACTCCATGTTGGAGATGTGGTTGGTTTTTCATCCGTCTACTCTCTGACAAACGGGCATTTAGCACTGCATGTGTACTTCCTGGCCAAGTCAACAGAGAATCAAAAAAATTTTACCCAAGAAAACCCCTCCAATCTAAATACAGCATATAAGTGGCACACACACCAGAGCCAAACATGGGCAACGGGAACAATATAACATTTTCAAAATCAAAGTTTTACATAAGCATTATTCATATGCTACAAAAACACTGTTTTAGGTATTTAGATAATATCAAACACAATTACATAATATACAAATACATAATACATAATCCTACAATACAAACATATAACAATAATTATAGTTGACCCTTGAAAAACATGAGATTGAACTGAATGGATCCACTCATATGTGAATTTTTTGATAAATACAGTACTGTAAGCATATTTTCTCTTCCTTATGATTTTCTTAATATTATTTTATCTAGCTTTTTTTTTAAGTAATCTGTACACCCAACATGAGACTCAATCTCACAACTCTGAGATCAACAGTCACATGTTCTACCAACTGAGCCAGCCGGGCACCCCTCTAGCTTACTTGATTGTAAGAATATATGATACCTGTGACATGAAAATATATATATTAATAATTTATCTTATTGATAAGGCTTCTGGTCAACAATAGGCTATTAATAGCTACATTTGGAGGGAGTCAAAAGTTGTAAATGGACTTCTGGGGTGCCTGGATGGCTCAGTCGGTTAAGAATCCAACTCTTGATTTCAGCTCAGGTTATGATCTCAAGGTTTGTGAGTTGCAGCCTCAGGTAGGGCTCTGTGCTAACAACGTGGAGCCCGCTGGGGATTCTTTCTCTATCCCTCTCTCTCTGCCCCTCCCCCACTCTCTCTCAAAATAAATAAAGAAGCTCTGAAAAAAAAAAAAAAGTTATACATGGACTTGGCTGTGCAGGGGTTGGCACTCCTAGTCTGTGCGTTGTCCAAGGATCAACTGTACATAACTACATAAAATAAAAATAAAGGCTTTTAATATATTTTGTTTTGACTTTCAATGACACTTGAAAGGTACCTAAAAGAATACATACTTTCTGAAAAACAAAAATAAACATAATCCTCAAGATGAGGGGTATTTATCCATTGGCAGTGGCACAATGGCCTTGAGTCTTCTTCTAGCTTCTCAACAATGGGTGGGAATGAGATATTACAAAGAGCTACTGGGCCTTTCAATTTTTACACAGGGCTCTCTCCTTCAATAACACAGCTTTCTCAGTGGCCCTTCAATTCCAATGATCCTTTACTACTCACAGAGTAATACTGACACTTAACACATGGATAAAACTGAAACCTGGTTGAGAGCTTCCTCAATGACCAAGAAATAGGTTTCAGCTCAGATTCCTCAAAAGGGAGGGGGGAAAGAAGACTTTGGGTTTGACAATATGTTCAAGGTCTTGACCAGATGTGACAGCAGTTACGTTTCTCTGTAGAGTTTCTGGATGAGCCAAGAAAACGTGTTTTGGAGTAGACTTTTTTTTTTTTTTTAATTTGCATCCAAATTAGTTAGCATATAGTGAAACAATGATTTCAGGAGTAGATTCCTTAATGCCCTTTACCCATTTAGCCCATTCTCTCTCCCACAACCCCTCCAGCAACCCTCAGTTTGTTCTCCATATTTATAAGTCTCTTCTGTTTTGTCCCCCTCCCTGTTTTTATATTATTTTTGTTTCCTTTTCCTTACGTTCATCTGTTTTTGTCTCTTAAAGTCCTCATATGAGTGAAGTCATATGATTTTTGTCTTTCTCTGACTAATTTCACTTAGCATAATACCCTCCAGTTCTATCCACGTAGTTGCGAATGGCAAGATTTCATTCTTTTTGATTGCCGAGTAATACTCCATTGTATATATATATGCCACATTTTCTTTATCCATTCATCCATGATGGACATCTGGGCTCTTTCCATACATTGGCTATTGTTGATAGTGCTGCTATAAACATGTGGGTGCATGTGTCCCTTCGAAACAGCACACCTGTATCCCTTGGATAAATACCTAGTAGTGCAATTGCTGGGTCTTAGGGTAGTTGTATTTTTTAGTTTTTTGAGGAACCTCCATACTGTTTTCCAGAGTGGCTGCACCAGCTTGCATTGCCACCAACAATGCAAAAGAGCTCCTCTTTCTCCGCATCCTCACCAACATCTGTCATTGTCTGAATTGTTAATGTTAGCCATTCTGACAGGTGTAAGGTGGTATTTCATTGTTGTTTTGATTTGTATTTCCCTGATGATGAGTGCTGTGGAGCATTATTTCATGTGTCGGTTGGCCACCTCAATGTCCTCCTTGGAGAAGTGTCTATTCATGTCTTTCGCCCATTTCTTCACTGGATTATTTGTTTTTTGGGTGTTGAGTTTGATAAGTTCTTTATAGATTTTGGATACTAACCCTTTATCTGATATGTCATTTGCAAATATCTTCTCCAATTCCATTGGCTGCCTTTTAGTTTTGCTGATTGTTTCCTTTGCTGTGCAGAAGCTTTTTATTTTGATGAGGTCCCAGTAGTTCATTTTTGCTTTTGTTTCCCTTGCCTCTGGAGACGTGTTGAGTAAGAAGTTGCTACAGGCAAGATCAAAGAGGTTTTTGTCTGCTTTCTCCCTGAGGATTTTGATGGCTTCCTGTCTTACATTGAGGTCTTTCATCCATTTTGAGTTTATTTTTGTGTATGGTGTAAGAAAGTGGTCCAGGTTCATTCTTCTGCATGTCGCTGTCCAATTTTCCCAGCACCACTTGCTGAAGAGACTGTCTTTATTCCATTGGATATTCTTTCCTGCTTTGTCAAAGATTAGTTGGCCATATGTTTGTGGGTCCATTTCTGGGTTCTCTACTCTGTTTCATTGATGGAGTAGACTTTTTGAGTTAAAACCCTAGTCCCTCATGTTTTCTATGTGACTCAAAAAAAAAAACAAAAAAAAAAAACAACAACCCAAAATGACAAAAAAAAAAAAGTAACAACAAATGTTTCTGAACTTCAGACAAAGGAAAAAAACCAAAGTGACAATATCTAAAGAGAAAATGAGACACAGAAATAGTATCTGATAACACTTGGCATATGAGAGGCACTTAAGTAATGTTCATTTCCTTTTCTCCCTCTCCTCTTAATCTTTTCTGCCAAATAATACCCTAAAGCCATAAATTATGGCTTACTCATAAAATTAAAAATGCTATAGTCTTTATTTCAGACATATTTCAATTTTAGATAAGTAAATTTAATAGATCAATGATTAAAATTCTTACAACACTTTCTCAAAGCATGAATAGTTTTCATTGGGATCAAAAGTCTGAATAGTATAGAGGATTGCTGACTTTTTTAAAAAAAGTTTTTATGTTTGTTTATGTTTGTGAGAGAGAGAGGAGGACAGAGTACAGCAGGGGAAGGGCAGAGAGAGTGGGAGACACAGATTCCGAAGCAGGCTCCAGGCTCCGAGCTGTCAGCAGAGCCTGACACGGGTCTTGAGCTCATAAAGTACGAGATCATGACCTGAGCCAAAGTTGGATGCTTAACTGAACTGACTGAACCATCCAGGCGCCCCGATCACTGACTTTTTTGAAGACTGGAGCCCCAGGCCCTCTTACACAAATTCTACCACAGACTATAACCTTTGTCCTGTGACTCTGCAATTCTTCCACTGAGAGGTGGGTATAATTTCCCACAGCATAATTCTGGGTTCTGACTCATGACTTGTTTGGGCCAATAGGATGGTTAGTAGATCTGAGGCAAGTAGAGGCTCAAATGTGCTTGGTCAGTTGGCTTGCTCTCCTGAATCTCTGCAATCACTAAAAAACCAGCATGCCCTGGCTGGCCTATTGGTTCAAAATGAATGAGAAACATGTGGAACAGACATGGGCCTCATGTACAACCTGAAGTCAGGTGCTCATATATCATCCAATCTCCAGCTGAACAACAGTACGTGAGCAAAAAATAAAAATGAATGTTGTTTGAAGCCACTGAGAAATGTGGGCTGACTTCTTTCACCAATGAGTATAATGCACACTGAGTATAATTCACTAAAATACAGTATCTTTTAGTAAGTACATTCACAGTCTAATGCACTCACTTGAATAGTTTTTGAATTAATATACCAATGAGGTTTTTGTTTTAGTTGTCTCTTTATTCCCAATTTACTCTTTTCTTGATGATAATATTTATTTGTATAATGAAACATAAGGCTGCTATATATTACAGAACTAAAAATTATAGGTAAAGCTCTTAGCTTATTGTAACAAAGACCCCAACAACTGGAAAATCATACAATGGAAGAAAATGCAATCTCACTTTTTGGAGGGGGATGGGGAGCCAACATCATTAGTTTACTATTTTCCTCTGTGGAACAGTTCAGATTCCAATAGAAGAATCCTGCAATATTCCCCAATAAACACACTGTAAACAGTAAACACCCTGCTGATTTTGTAGGAACTAAACAAAATGGTTTAGGTGGTTTCACTGTTCAATCTGCAGTTTCTATGTATTCGTCTCCTTGGTTAAGCATAACACTTCTACCTTGGTAAGAAATTCTATAAAAGCTACTTAGGAATACCACAAAAAATGGAGGAATAGGAAGCTCCACGAATCCATTCCTCCACCTAAACAACTACTGAACTCCTAAGAACCATCTGAAGTAACTCTTTTGGGGCTCTGATGTCTAGCTTGAAGAGGCTGCTAAACTTCAGTATTTCGCATGGTAGCAGATGCCATCCCATTTCCCATTCCAAAAGCTGCAAGAAGTCACCTGTGGACAGCCTCTTGCATTTCTGGTGTGGCTCACCGGAACCAGGATACATAATAAAGACTTTGTCATCCAAACACTGGATTGTGCGCTCTGGTTGCTGATTGCTGCTTTTTATCACTTAGCCTTTGTGCTGGCCATCACTGCTGCTTCAACTCTTATGAGCTGAAGCATCTTTCAAGGAAATAGCCAGTGCGTGCATGTTGCTTCGTTTTCTTTCCCCTTTTGGGAGCCAGGTATTTCAGGAAATCCTTATCAGGTCACTGGATGACCACAGAGATGACAGAACATAACTTTAGTGACCACACACAACAAGGAATACACAAAAGTTTGGAAAAGTAACAGTTGGCTTCAGCCCTCAACAAGAAAGATTCAGCAATCTCAAAGGAGTGTGATAATTAAATTGCCACATTTACCACAATATAATACTTCAACTGTCCAGTTCAGTTTTCAAATTATACATACAGAGCAGCAACAGGAAAGCTCACTTGCCGGGGGTTAAAAATGGACAGAAACCACCCCTGAGAAGCCTGGATGTTCTAATTATTAGTCAAAGATATTAAATCAACAGTCTCAAATGTATAACATAACAAAGAACTAAGGGAAATCTTAAAATGACCTATGAGAAAACCAAGAGCATAACAGACAAATGACAGAAAATGAAAAAAGTCACTAGAGAAGTTTGACAGATTTGAGCAGAAAGAAGAAATATGATCAGCAAATCTGAAGATAAGACAATTTGAAGTACCCAGTGTGAGAATTAGAAAGGAAAAAATGAAGTAATAACATAAACAGAGCCTGAAGGATCTGTAGGGTATCATCAAATATACCAACATATACATTACAGGAGTCCCAGAAAAGGAGTCCCAAAAAAGGGGAAGAAATAGGGGCAAAAAACTTCCTAAGCTTGAGGAAAGATATAGAACTACACATCCAAGAAGCTCAACAAACTCCAAGCAGGATAAACTCACACAGGTCCACACTCAGTTATATTATACTCAAACTGTCAAAACTGAAAGAAAAAGACAATTTTGAAAACATCAAAAAAAAGACACTTGTCATGTACAATGAATCCCTAATAAGATTAAGAGCTGATTTCTCATAAGCCGCGGAGGTGAGAAAGCAGTGGGATGGTGTTATTTGTAAAGTCTGGAGGGAAAAGACCGTCAACAAAGAATTCTGTATCTGGTAAAACTATCTTTTAAGAATGAAATCACAATGAAGATATTTCCAGTTAAAAAAAAAGCTGATGGAGTTCATTACTAGTAGACTGGCCTACAAAAAATGCAAAAGAGTGACTTACAGGCTAAAACAAAAAGACATTAGACAGTAACTAGAAACCCTAAGAAAAATCAGCAGTAACACAGGTAAAATAACTACACAAGTAAGTATAAATCCAGGATGACCATACTTTTGATATGATTTGTAACTTTTCTCTTTTTCCAATATGATTTAACAGATACATAAAACAATAATTATAAAGCTATGTCAATAGGAATACAATATGTAAAAATTTAATCTGTTACAATTATAAAATAAAAGGGGAGAGATGGAGATGTATAGAAGCAAAGTGTGGTATACTCTTGAGATTAAGGTGGTATCATTGAGATTAGGTTATTACAAATTTAAGGTACTGTTTGTAATCCTCAAGGTAACCACTAAGAAAATAAGTAAATAAACATATAGGAAAGGAAAGAAGGGAATCAAAATGGCATGTTAGCAAAAAATCAACTAAATACAAAAAGCAGGCAGGGTGGTGAAATTGAGAAACAACAAAAATAGAGAATACAAAACATAGAGAATACAAAAAATAATCAGGTGAGTGATGAGGTAAATCCTTCAGAAATCACATAAAATGTAAATGTTCTGGGGTGTGTGGGTGGCTCAGTTGGTTGACTGTCCAACTCTTTATTTCAGCTCAGGTCTTTATCTCAGGGTCATGAGTTCAAGCCCCACACTGGGCTCCATGCTGGTCATGAAGTCTACTTAAAAAAAAAACAAAAAAAAGTAAATGTATTAAATTCTATTAAAAGGAAGAAAAAGACAGATCAGCTAAATAACAGGATCTGTCTATATAATGTCCACAAAAGGTTCTGTACATACGAGGACACAAAAAGTTTAAATGGATGAAAAAAGATATTCCATGCAATTCGTAATCCCCTCCCAAACGTGTAAGTGGCTATATTAGCATCAGAAAAAAAATACACTTTAAAACAAAAAAGATTACAAGAGACAAAGGAGGACATTACATAATTACAAGAACTTAAATAAAGCAAGACATATAAATGTAAACATATATGCACTTAACAACAGAGCTCCAAAAGATATGAAGTAAAAATAAACAGAATTAAAAGAAAAAAAACAGACAGCTGAACAATAATAGTCAGAAACTTCAATACCCCACTTTCATCAATAAAACAAAAACAAGTAGATAGAAGCTCAATAAAGAGAAGACTTGACAAGACCATCAACCAATTTGACCTAACAGACATACATGCAATTTTCAATTCAATCACAGCAGAATCACATCCCTTTCAAGTGCACAAAGCACACTCTCCAGGAGAGTCCATTATGTTAGGCCTAAAGCAAAACTTAAACATATTTTAAAAGAATGAAATCTTGCAAAACAACTTTTCCAATCACAATGGAAGGAAATTAAAATCAGTAACAGAAGGAAAACAGGAATATTCTCAATAGGTAGAAATTAAACAACATACTCTTAGACAACTGGTAAAAGGAGTAATCATGAGAAAATGGAAAAACACACTGAGACAAGTAAAGACAAAAACACAACAGGAGTTCCTGGGTGGCTCGGTCAGTTAAGCGTCTGACTTCGGCTCAGGTCATGATCTCGTGGTTCGTGAGTTCGAGCCCTGAGGCCTGCATGAGGCTCAGTGATGACAGCTCAGAGCCTGGAGTCTACTTCACATTCTGTGTGTCCCTCTCTCTCTGGCCCTCCCCACCTCACACTCTGTCTCTTTCCTCTTCAAAAATAAATAAACATAAGAAAATTAAAAAAAAAAAAGACAACACAACATATTAAAACTTACTAGACAGAGCAAAAGCAGTGCTAAGAGGGAAATTTGCAGCTGTGAATGCATACATTAAAAAAGAAATATCTCCAACTAATAACCTGTTAAACTGTTAATAACCTGTTATTCTTAATACCTTAAGGAACGAGAAAAGAGCAAACTAAACACAAGCTAGCTGAAGGAAGAAAATAATAAAAAATAAAGATAAATAATAGTATAAAGAACAACAGAAAAGTCAGTAAGAACAAAAGCTGTTTCTTTGAAAGAGCAACAAATGAAAAGTCTGGCTAGAGAGAAGACTCAAATCACTAAAATGAGAAGTAAAAATGGTGACATTACTGATTTTAGAGAAACAAAAAAGGACTGTAAGAGAATATTATAAAGCACTGTAAGCTAAAAAAAAACCTGGATAACCTAAACAAAATGGACAAATTCTTGGAAACATACCACCAAACCAGATTGAGTCATGAAGACACAGAAAAATGGAATAGATTTATTGTAAGGAGAATGAATCAGTAATTAAAACATTCCAACAAAAAAGTCAAGGACCAGATGTCTTCACTGGTGAATTCTACCTAACATTTAAAATGGAATTAACACCAATCCTTTTCAAACTCTTCCAAAACATGAAAAGGAGGGAAGATGTCCTAATTCATTCTATGAAATCAGCATTACCTGATACCAAAGATAAATATAAAAATTATGAGAATTACAGACTATCTTATATTGATACAATACTCTTTAACAAAACACTACCAAACTCAATTCAGTAGCATGTTAAAAGGACTACACACCACAGCAATGTGGAAGTTGTTCCTGAATTAAAAGGATGGCTCAACATAGGAAAACCCATCAATGTGATAGACCATATTAGTAGGATAAGGGGAAAAAACCTCACATGATCATCTCAATTGATGCACAAAGAAGCATTTGACAAAATCCAAAACTTTTCTGATTAAAAAAAAAAACCACTCAAACTAGGGAAAAAAAGGAGCATGATAAAGGCCAAGTATGAAAATCCTAGGGCTAACATCAGACTCAATAATGAACGACTGAAACCTGCACCCCTAAAATTGGAAACAAGGGGTACCTGGGTGGCTCAGTCAGTTGAACATCTGACTTCAGCTCAGGTCATTATCTCACAGTTGATGAGTTCAAGCCCTGCGTCAGGCTCTGTGCTGACAGCTTAGAGCCTGGAGTCTGGTTCGGATTCTGTGTCTCCCTCTGTCTCTGCCCCTCCCCTGCTCATGCTCTGCCTGTCTCTCTCAAAAAAGAAAAAAAAAAAAATTAAAAAAATTAAAAAAATTTGGAAACAAGACAAGAACAAGTGCTTTCATCATTTCTATTTAATATGGTACTGGAAATCCTAGCCATAGTAATTAGGTATGAAAAGAAATTAAAGGCATCAAAATTGGAATGGAAGAAGTGAAGTCATCTTTATCCAAAGATGAAATGATTTTATATGTAAAAAACTTAAGATTATTACCCCCCTCCAAAAAAAGGTCCAACAACTGTTTACGGCAAGAAATGAATCAGAAAAGTTGCAGGATCTAAACCCAGTCAAATGCACTTCTACTTACTACCAATGAACAATATGAAAAGGAAATTTTTTTTAAAGTCCATTTATAACAGCATCAATAATAACAAAATACTTTGGATTAAAAATAACCAAGATGGCTCAGGACTTGTACACTGAAAAACGTAAAACACTGATGGAAGAAACTTTTGAAGACCTAAATAAATGGAGAAACACTGTCTTCATGAACTTGAAGATGTAACATTGTTAAGATGACAAGACCACCCAATGCCAAGTACAGCTTTGATGCAATCCTTATGGAAATCCCAACATTATTTGAAGAAATAGAGAAATCCATCCTAAAATTCATGTGAAATTTCAAGGGACTGTGACCAACCAAAACAACCTTGAAGAAGAAAAGCAAAGTTGAAATGTTCCCATTTCCTGATTTCAGAATTTCCTACAAAGCTACAGTAATTAAAACACTGTCATAAAGACAGATATATACACCAATGAAACACAACAGAGAGCCCAGAAATAAACTGTCACATAGATGGACTATTGATTTTTGAAAAGGGTGTGAATACCACTTACTGGGGAAGGCAGTCTTTGCAACAAACAGTGCTGGGAAAACTAGATATTCACATGCAAAAGAATGAGGTTGGCAACTTACCTAACCATCTGTGAAATTAACTCAAAATGGATCACAGATCTAAACCTATACAAAATTCTAACAAGAAAAAAAAAAACGGGAGGAAATTTGCACAACCCTTGCATTTGGTAATGGTATCTTAAAGATGACACCAGATCACAGGCAACGAAAGAAAAAAAGAGATAAATCAAACGTTATAACAATTCAAAGCTTTTGTGTATCAAACGACCCTATCAAAACAGTGAAAAGAAGGGAAGAAAATGTATGCGAATTATTTATCTGATAAGGGATTAATATCCAGACTACTAACATTGGAAATGCAGATCAAAACCACAATAACATACCACTTCACACTCATTAGAATGTGTGTGATCCATTATTATAAAAAATGAAAATAACAAGTGTTGATGAGGGTATGGAGAAACTTGAACACTTGTGCACTGCTGGTGGGGCTGTAACAAGGTGTAGCTGCTGTGGTTTTTCAAAAAGCTGAACATCCAGCAGTTCCACTCCTGGGTGTTTAGTTCTCAAAAGAACTAAAAAGTATGGAGTAACAGAAACTTGCACACCAGTGTTCACTGCAGCATTATTCACAGTAGGTAACAAGTGTAAACAACCTAAGTGTCCATCAGCAATGAGTAAACGAAATATGATCTGTACATTCAATGATTATTGCATCATAAAAAGAAATGAAATTCTAACACATGTTACAACATGAAAGAACTCTGAACACATTATGCTACGTGAAATAAGCCAGACCCAAAAGGGCAAATATTGTATGATTCACTTTTATGAGGTACCTAAAACGGACAAATTCATTCGGACAGAAAGGAGAATGGAGGCTACAAGAGGCTGGGAAGAAAGAGAGTTACCGTTTAACAGGCAGAGAGTTTTTGTTTAGTATGGTGATGAAAATGTTCTAGAAATAGATAGTGGTATCAGTTACACATTGTGAATGCACATACATAATACACATTTTATACATAATACACATTGTGCAATTAATGTCACTGAATGGTGCACCTAAAAAATGATATATTTTACATTATGTATGTTTTACCACAATTAAAAAAATGTAATTGGAAAAAAATCCACTCAAGCCCTCTCTCTGCTTTGATTACTCTGTTTTTAAATTGGAGACCTAGTGAAGGCTTATTTGTTTAGTTTTCTATTTCTTTTTGCCTACTATTTCTTTTAGCACTACTATTTGCTATCTAGTATAATACAAGAATTTAACTTAATGAGAAATATAAAAGCCTACAAGACTGGCCCCTAAAGCTACTAGTAATGTTTCAGGGATTAGACCATATGGTGTATGCTGACCCATTAACCATGAAACATATAATTAACACAGATAGGTATGGCTTAGGTTTAGATTAAAAAGCTAAACAAATTCAGGGTCCGAGGAGTTTTACACAGAATTATGAAAAATCAACAAAACACTAAATATGTATGTATATTCTGGATATGAAAAACAGGTAAGAGATTTAATTACAAGCAGTAAAAATTCCAGGAAATTTCACTTAAGAATTATAAACATGAAAGCCTATTAATGAGGGGCGCCTGGGTGGCTCAGTCAGTTAAGCGTCCGACTTCAGCTCAGGTCACGATCTCACGTTCCACGAGTTCGAGCCCCGCGTCGGGCTCTGGGCTGATGGCTCAGAGCCTGGAGCCTGCTTCCGGTTCTGTGTCTCCCTCTCTCTCTGCCCCTCCCCCGTTCATGCTCTGTCTCTCTGTCTCAAAAATAAACAAACATTAAAAAAAAAATTTTTTTTTAAAGAAAGCC
The DNA here is from genome assembly GCF_028749965.1 of Puma concolor. Taxonomy (NCBI): domain Eukaryota; kingdom Metazoa; phylum Chordata; class Mammalia; order Carnivora; family Felidae; genus Puma; species Puma concolor. The sequence goes on from NC_141683.1 coordinate 63,749,269, forward strand.
TATTAATGAAAAATAGATACAATCTGCTTCATTTAAAATGAATAACAAAATGAAAACACAACTCAAATCTCTTCCATCACCCTTACCAGCAATCCTCACGGACTTTTCTAACACTGTAACAATTATCAAAGCCTAGAGCCTTAGAAATGCAAACTAGACATGATACAACGTTACATTAGTCTCTATCTTCTGTGCTTAATTGTAGCATTCAAGAAATCTCAGTGTGTGACAATGTACAAAGTAGATGCCTTTCTGTAAGTCTATTCCCATGGCAGAGTAAGCCATTCTTTCCTCTGTAGCCTTACAATACTTTTCAAACATCTCTTATGCTGTTATTTAAACTATAATTTATAGCATTGATACTGTACTACGATATGATAATGTCTCTAGTAGATTATCTCTTGAAAACAAGAAAAATCTTTTTCCATCACCAGTTCCTTCAGTAAATATTTATTGAGAAACATGCAAAATCCGGGCACTTTGGGCATTTAGGGTGCACAAAGACAAAACAAAAACGGTAGCATTCCACAAGGAACTCAGTCCCCGGGGAATGCTGGTTAGTAGATACCATGAGAGAGGTAAGTCTAAAGTAATGCTTGAGCAAACAGGAGGTTGTCATTACCCTGGACGGGGATGGTGACACTGGGCGTGGTATTCTTCCAAGTCAGTGCAGAGCTGAACTACAGTCATGTTTCTTTACCTCTGTATCCCCAGAGCCCGGCCCACTGTTTCACCTCTAGTGAGTGTCTGACAAGCTATTTAAAAAAAAAATTTTTTTTTAATGTTTATTCATTTCTGAAAGAGAGAGAGAGAGACAGAGCACAAGCAGGGGTGGGGCGGAGAGAGAGAGGGACACAGAATCTGAAGCAGGCTCCAGGCTCCGAGCTGTCAGCACAGAGCCCGACGTGGGGCTCGAAACCACGGACCACGAGATCATGATCTGAGCTGAAGTCAGATGCTCAACCGACTGAGCCATCCAGGCGCCCCTGACAAGCTATTTTTAATGAATGAATGAGTAGTTCTGAAGCTGTGGCAAATCTTCCTGAGGTGGTAACATGGAAATGTCCAGGGACAGAAGGTGAGAAATTAATCATTTAACCATTAGTACAATCAAAGTCATGAAACCGTAGTTTCCGCCCTTGCCTTCAGGTGCCTCCTGCAGACTCTTCATCTCCTTGTCACACAGGTTTCTTTCCAGCAGCAACCGGACAAAAGCTTAAAGCCCTGATCTTTGGAGGTCCGAATCACAGTCTGGTTTCCATGATCCTAATAGCTATTACTGGCTTTAAAAATGGACTCTCCTGTTAGATTCTAGCTCATTTCAGAAACAAATGTACTAAAAAATCCAATATTTAAGGTTTAAATTAAAAAAAAAACTACAGATGTTCAGAACACACAGCTTCAACTACACTTCTAAGTTTCAACCTTCCAGATATTTTACTGCTTTTGTTTATTTATATTGAAACATGTTGCTTCCAGTCACTTAAAACTGAGGACTAATGGCAGGAATCCGAGTGCTATTAATTACTGGAATTCTGTGAGACAGACAACACTGTACTGGATATGTAATAACACTACAACAGAACTATGAAATAACACAGAACATAATCCATGGCAAAGAGCAGTTTAACTCAGATGACTGAAAAGCTATTCTGTAAATGATCATCAGTGTATGTAATTATTGGAGCTAAAACACATGTTAAGGGCAGTCTATCCTTATGCTTCTGGCAATCGGCTCGCTGATTCATCACCAGATGGCTTTAGAGTATGAACTTCCTCCTACCCCACAAGTCCTGCTATTGCAGAGTAAGAAATAACTGGGGTAGCATTAAGACTATTGGGGAGCCTGGGTGGCTCAGTCGGCTGAGCATCCAACTTCAGCTCAAGTCATGATCTCACAGCTTGTGAGTTCGGGCCCCATGTCAGGCTCTGTGCTGTGACAGCTCAGAGCCTGCAGCCTGCTTCGGATTCTGTGTCTCCTTGTCTCTCTGTCCCTCCCCCACTTGTGCTCTGTCTCTCAAAAATAAATAAATGGAAAAAAAAAAAAACAACTATTAATCTACACAGCTAAAAATGCTTTCCTCCAATGCATCCAATTCTTATTTCAATAAAATATTATCTACTGATGAATCCAAGTGACAACTTTTCTTCTGGTATCAGGAGGCATCAAAGGGTGACAAAGATCTTCATGGGCCTGGCCCAGTTTTGTTCAAGCTCTGTTTCCTGAATGAATACATAACAGGGAGAAAGAAAATAGGATTTTCATAACAAAATAAGTGAAAACTTAAAGGGAAAGAAAGCAATAAATTTCACTTCCTGAAATTGTCATTTAAACCAGCAGTAAAACTAAGGTATTTACCCAAAGGATACAAAGGTATTGATTTGAAGGGATATATAAATGCACCTTGATGTTTATAGCAGCACTGGCAACAATAGTCAAATTGTGGAAAAGAGCCCAAATGTCCATCAACTGATACCTGGATAAAGATCTGTATGTATACACACAATGGAATATTACTTAGCCATAGAAAAGAATGAAATCTTGACATTTGCAATGATGTGCACAGAGCTGGTGAGTAGTATGCGAAGTGAAAGAAGTCAGAAAAAGATAAATACCATATGATTTCACTCGTAAGTGGAATTTAAGATACAAAACAGATGAACATAGAGGGGGAAAAAAAGAGAGAGGCAAACTAGGAAAAAGACTCTTAACGATAGAGAACTGAGGGATGCTGGAGGGAGGTGAGTGGGCAATGGGTTAGATGGGTGATGGGTATGAGGGAGGACACTTGTGATGAGCACTGAGTATTGTATGTATCACTAAATTCCACACCTGAAACTAACATTACACTGTGTGTTAACTAAATGGAATTACAAAAAAAAATAAGCAGTAAAGTGAACTAAGCCGCTGTATTAACTGCCATACAGGCTTTTAGAAAAAAAAATTTTTTTAATTAAGATTTTATTTGTTTAAAGCAGTTAAAGGTTCACAGCAAAATTCAGGGAGAAGGTACAGAGATGTCCCAGTACCCCCAACCCTTACACATGCAAAGCCTCCCCCATCATCGATATCCTTCACCACAGTGATTATTTTTTACAACTGATGAACTTACACTGACACATCATTATCATCCAAAGTCCATAGTTTACATTACAGTTCACTCTTGGTGTTGTTCATTTTATGGAACTAGACAAATGTTTGATGACACAGCGATGGATATATCACTATGGTATCATGGAGTATTTTCATTGCCCTAAAAATCCTATGCTCTGCCTAGTCATCTCTTCCCTGCAACCCCTGAACTTCTTATTGTTGCCATAGTTTCGCCTTTTCCTGAATGTCATATAATTGGAATCATACATAGCATGTAGCCTTTTCAGATTGGCTTCTTTCGCTTACTAATATGCATTCTGGGCTCCTCTATGTCTTTTCATGACTTCATACCTCATTTCTGCTGAACACTATTCCACTGTCTCGATGGACCACAGTTTATGTATATACATCCACTTGCTCAAGGACATCTGGGTTGCTTCCAAGTTTTAGCAATTATAAATCAAGCTTCTATTAATACCATATCTTATGCCATCATACCAGGTACCCAAAAGATAACTGAATAAATTTTAAGCAAATGTATGAACCCAAAATTCATATTTTACATTTTCCCCCTAAATCCCTAGTGGAAAATATCCTTAACATTAAAGTCTCTGCCTTCTGGGATGCATATCAGCTGAAGACTCAGGATCAAATAAGGTATAGGTATGACTGATCATATGTTATAAAATCAAATAGACCTAATTATCTATAATCTTTTACTTATAATAGGTATCATTTATAGACCATGTACCATATACCATTCTAAGAACTTCATTCATATACATACACTCACATAATTTATTTTAATTACAAAAATTATGTAAGTTCTAGAAAATGGACATAAACATTATGTACCAATTATACATGAGGACACCATTTTATAGAGCACTCTAAAGTGAATTAATCTGGTTTTTTTTTTTTCATTCACAAGTATTTAAGTACTAAGCACTAAAGGTAATGGGGTGATGATCAACATAGAAAAAGTTCCTTCTCTCATCAAAGCAAAAATAAAAATAGACAAACGAGAGCTAAGTAAGTGAGTAAGACCACTTTAGTGACCATGAGAAGACAGGAACATGAAAAGACAAAGAAACAGCATGATGTTAACAGTTTTAGGGTGTTGGGTGTTTAGGCTGGATGGTCTAGGCCAACATCTCTGAGAAAGTGACATGTTAAAAAATTCAGCTCTGCTGTATAACTAACTTGACCTGGAACAGATGATGAAAAATATACTCTTGGGAAAAATTTTTTCTTTTAAAGCTCCACCCCCATTTGAAACGTACAGTTAATCCAAAACAATAAATCCACAGCTGTGCTTTTTTTGGGTAATTACCAAGATACTTACTCTATACTCATGTGAACAAACTTGGTACTGGGAAAATGTCTGTTTTCATGTACTCCTGCTTACTTTGAAATGAGTGCTTCAAATTTTACCTTTATCATCTGCCATATACATTAATTTTTTTAAAAAACAAAGCAAATATTGAGACAAGTATTCAGAAAAACTGTAATTTACAACTTTCACCTAAAATTAAAGTGTGAAAATTCTTTTCACAAAGAAAAAAAAGGAAGATGACATTCCAATATTAATAGTCATATATTGTATATTGGAGTTTATTACATATTTTCAAAAGAAGACTTAGTTTGGATAAAAAAAAGCTAGTGATTTAATAAGACATTTCTTCATAACAATCATCTTATAAAGTGCTTAAAGAAAATGCTTGAGAAAACAAGTATATATTTCCATAAATTATCTAGGCATTAAAAATTCTTGCCAAGTTTTCTCTGCCAGTTTATGAAAAATGCAAAGTCTGACTTACTTTCTTTTGCAGAACTGCACAACTTTGCTGTTTTACACCAACAAATCAGTTAAGACCAATTCAGGGGTGCCTGGGTGGCTCAGACAGTTAAGCATCCAACTCTTGATTTCGGCTCAGGTTCTTGAGTTCCAGCCCTGCATCGAGCTCCACACTGTCAGTGCTTGGGATTCTCTCTCTCTCCCTCTCTCTCTGCCCCTCCCCTGCTTGTGCTCTCTCTCAAAATAAACAAATTAAAAACAAAAAAAGACTCAGATTCAAATATTTACCAGGTACCTTCTTTGTGCCAGTAACCATGCTAAGAGCTCACACTCTCAGGGTTCATTTAACTCCCAGAACATACGTGTGAAAATCCTTTTTCCCTTCAAGAAAGCTGAAGTTCAAGGACTCACCCAAGGTCACAAATCTAGTCAACAGGAGCCACCTGGATCCAAACCTGGGCTTTCACATACCAAGGTCTGGGCTTTTCCTCACAACCACAGTCTTCTTCATACTGTCCTCTGGTATATCTTACAGTGATGCTAGTGATACCAATTCCCACAAACTCAGATTTTGTGTAAGAATTTGAATATGACTGAAAAGAAATACATATTTTATCTGGTAACATATTCTCTGACACTATCTTTCTGAGCCACAAACACTGAAGGTTCATGCAAATTAATCTACCTCTTACCCTCCTGCTTGGCCACCAGTAGGCTCCAAGACTGCCTCCCTCAGACATCTGTAGACAAGAATCAAATGTCAGCTGACTCATCTGGACGAATGATGCAAATTTAGTAAACAGGGTTCAGCATGGATCAGAAACCTAGAATCTGAAAGAATTGTAAACTATCTCCAGGCTCACTGAACAACAATGATCTGAAAATCTTGGTCAGGTCATGTATCACTAGGAGCAGGAAAAGGTGCACAAAGCAGTTTAACAGACTCTACAGGAGGGGGAGAAGGCAGTATGAACTGAGGGTCTGTAAGATCCTGAAAGCCAAATATTTTTGATTCACCTTTCCTAATTCAACAATTTCTTAGTTGACACCAATTTCTCTTGTTTCTGCCATCTGTCTGTAATGAATTTCACAATATCACTGCCTAATGTGCCCTTTAAAAATAGTTCCTGCTCATAACTACTACCGTAATTCAACCACAGGGTCAGGACAACACATGAAAACCATAATCAATCTTCAAACTGCAGAATAAAGAATCTTAGAGTATGTTAAAAGCAAGGGTATTTTCATATATATCATAAACGTGCTTATTTATTGTGTAACAAAATGTTAATAGCCTATATTTTGCAGTATTTCTTTTCACCTTCATGTAAAACTATAATGCTGATAAGTATCTCTAAAACAGTACTATGCAGTAAAATTGTGCTTATGGAAAGGTTTTAGATCTACGCCATCCAATTTTTTAACCACTAGCCACATGGTAACTATTGAGCACTTGAAATATGAACAGCAAATGCATCTGTGAAAACTTATTTAATATTAATTAATTTAAATTTAAATATTCACATATTGCTAGTGGCTACCCCAGCTTACTCAGCTCTACACAAGCAGGAATCACATGATTATTTACATTAACAGAATAGCTTTAGTTATATACTTTATACCTACAGAATATAAACTCACAGATTAGGCAGACAAAAAATAACCTATGTTGGAAAGAAAAATTCTGATCTGATTACAACAGCATAAGGAGCTTCACATTTTCATTTATGAAGGTATATAGCATTCATGTAAACAAGCCTATCTCTTGGCCAAAACTTTTCAACCATCATTTCAACTGTTACTCTAAGTCTATTCTTTCATATTATAATTAAATAGACTATAAATGCTTAAAGCAATTACGTTATCGTTTACCAGGATATATGCCATTAAGTATGTAATAGTTCGCTGGAAATATTTTGTGGTGTGAATATTTCTGAGAAAGCAATTCTTTTAAGGGAGGGAATCCCCACGCACAGTTAAAGAGTAATGTCCTACTGACATTTATTTCATTTGGAGAAGAGCTGCTCTCCAAGTTTGAGGATAAAAAGCAGCTATAATAGATTAAAAGATATTGGTATTTTTGTTTGTTTGTTTTTGAGAGACAGAGCTCACAGAGGGAGGGGGAGGGAAGGGGGAGGGAGAGAGAGAAAGAGAGAGAGAATCCCAAGTAGGCTCCACGCTCAGTGCAGAGACTGACACAAGGTTCAATACCACGACCCTAGGATCATGACCTGAGCTGAAATCAAGAGTCAGACACTCAACAGACTGAGCCACCCAGGTGCCCCAAGATATTGGTATTTTTAAGGACAATGATTCTTAGGAAATAATACTATGAGTCCAAATGAATATCAGGATACATGTAAAAAAAAAAAAAAAGTTCACCTTGTCTCTCTTCAATCCTACCTTTCTTTCCTCCTCTATCCAGCCTTTTTTCCCCTTTTCTGCATCTCTGTGTGCCACTGAACACCACAGACATCCTTCCAATCCTTTGACTCTCTTTTTGTGACTAAATGGGCCATAAACAAAACACTGAAGAATACTTTGAAATTTTCACATACACCATATTGCTTTAAAGGTTGGGAGTAACCTTAGAAATAAGAGAGTTTAAGTCTTTTATTTTTTACAAATGAACAAATGAGATTATAAGATTAAAGACTTGTTCAATGTCATATAGCTATAATGCCAAAACTAAAATGGGGATCTAACTTCTTGTACAAAGTACTCTTTTATTCACACCATGTTGACAAAGTGTGTACGTGTGTGTGAATTTACCCTAAGATCAGGAAACAACCTCAAAAGTCATCTGTGACAGAAAATAACTAAGCCATCTGGTTTTTCTGGAGCAGATATCTGATGACAGTATTTATTAAATAAAATGATATATATATTTTTTAGTTTATAAAACAAACAGGTTTATACAAATGACTGTCTCAAAAGAAAATAATTTGGTTCCTATCTTCCTGTGACCCCCATTTTTTCTCTGCAGTTTTGCCAATTTTAACAGAAAAATGGTTCCCTAAATGGTTCCCTATAACTGCAATGGAGAATAAAATCATGTCACACTATTAAAAACCAATCTATGGGGTAAATTAGCAAAAGGAAAAATAAACATTAAATTAATTAATAAAAATCCTATTGAGATTTCTATTGTTAATTTAAATTTATTTCCTTAAGTTTATTTCTTTATTTTGATGGTGGGAGGGGCAGAGAAGAGGGAGAGATAGAATTCCAAGCAGGCTCCTCACTGTTCAGGGCAGAGACAGACATGGGGCTGGATCTCACAAAGGGTGAGATCTTGACCTGAGCCGAAACCAAGAGTCAAATGCTTAACCGAATGAGCCACCCAAGAGTCCCTTACTTTTTTAGAGGGAGAGAGAATGCACATGAGCAGGGGAGAGGGGCAGAGGGAGAGAGAGAGAGAGAGATAACCTTAAGCAGGCTCCACACTTAGCTTGGAGCCTGATGAAGGGCTCGATCACATAACCCTGGGATCACAACCTGAGCTGAAACCAGGGTTGGACTCAACAGAGTCACCCAGGCGCCCCTCTAATGTGAAGTTTTTTATTTGAACCAGTTTACTGTTCCCATTAGATCTTTGAGAATCTTATAAAAAGGTATGATAATCTTGCATTTCACTGATATATATTAATTTCATATTCATTTCTTAGGGGACTTAGATCAGACATTTTCACATAATCAAATAAAAATATTCAACATATAAAAAGAAGTAAATAATTTTTGTTCCTATTAAGTGCCTAGAGACTCTGATTAATAAACATTTTAGTTATTCTTCCCTTCTCTGGACATTAGCCCTTATTCTGTCCTTTTTTTTTTTTAATTTTAAAAATTTTTAAATTTACTTTTGACACAGAGAGACAGAATGTGAGCAGGGGAGGGGCAGACAGAGAGGGAGACACAGAATCTGAAGCAGGCTCCCAGGCTCTGAGCTGTCAGCACAGAGCCTGATGTGGGGCTTGAACCCGTAGACTGTGAGATCATGACCTAAGTCGAAGTCAGACACTCAACCGACTGAGCCACCCAGGCTCAGTCCTTATTTTTGACATTGACATATGTTTGATAAAAGTTTACTTTTGCTTCCTCATCTATGCTGGATCAACACAGGTGTAGCCAAATACTTACACATTTTTAAGAAATGATTTTGATCATTATATTTGAATTCTGTCAAATAGTAATCTTACTTAAAAAAAATTTTTTTTAATGTTTATTTATTTGTGAGAGAAAGAGAGACAGAGCACAAGAGGGGGAAGGACAGAGAGAAAGGGAGATACAGAATCCAAAGCAGGCTCCAGGCTCTAAGCTGTCAGCACAGAGCCCAATGTGGGGCTGGAATTCAAAACCCATGAGATGATGACCTGAAGGGAAGTTGGATGCCCAACTGACTGAATTACCCAGGTGTCCCAGTAATCTTACTTTTTAGAGTCATAAGGTATACGTACATATCAGCGAAAAACTCAAATCAGCGAACCAAAAAGTAATTTTGTAACAGAATTCAGTACCCATATTAGTAAATTCAAATTTCCAAGGCCAATGCAACTTTTGGATTTTGAACATGATACCCTTAGACAGCAACTCATTTTGGAAAGTAGGTTTACTACTTTTAAAAATGCTATTTCCTGTTAAGAAAACGTCTAATCCAGCTCTTACAAGCAGAGTTGCTTGTACACACAGCAAAGTTGGAATACAAAATACAAATGCCCACTAGAATCTAAGGATATCTTAGCCTTTCAGAATGCTATGTCCTAAAATTAATGAACTTTTCAAAAAAGGTGTTAATGTATTACTGTATGCTGCAAGAGTTTATTTGTTTTAAATGTACGTTTTTGCATCTGAGAATTTGTTTTTACAAGAGAGTTGTTAAAAATGTGTTTTAAAATGAATTATTAGAAAGCATAAAATTTTGTAGCACCTGGATGGCTCAGTCGGTTAAGTGTCCAACTCTGGATTTTGGCTCAGGTCATGATCTCACGGTTTGTGAGACTGAGCCCTGTGTCAAGCTCCATGCTGAGCGTGGAGCCTACTTGAGAATCAATCTCTCTCTCTCTCTCTCTCTCTCTCTCAAAAATAAATACAAGAGAAGTGAAATGAAAGAATAGTTTAAAAAGTAATCTCTCAGAACACTATATATATAAAAATCTAAGGAATGTACCCAAAGTGAAGTAAGCAAAATTCAAAGCCTTATAAGTGTTTTCTACTACACTAGAAAAAATAAAAATAAACTCATCCAACAAACTAATAGAGATTAAAGATTTAAAAACAAATTAATGAATTAAAAACACAAAAATAAAAATGATAAATCAGAAGCTCATTCTTTAAAAAGTATTAAAATCCCTAACAGATATTTTTCTTCAATCATCATAAACATTTGGCTTCGTAATAAAAAGATGTAACCACAGGGGCTCCTAGGTAGCTCAGTCAGTTAGGCATCCTACTCTTGATTTTGGCTCAGGTCATGACCTCACAATTTGGGAGCTCCACATCTGGCTCTGTGCTGACAGTAAAGGAGCATGCTTGAGATTCTCTCTCTCTCCCAGTCTCTCCCTGGCTAAGACGCATGCACACACACACATTCTCTCTCTCTCTCCCCCAAAACAAATAAATAAACTTAAAAATGCTTAGGTTATGGCAACGGACATGATTTTTTAAATTTATAAAATAACTACAACTCTGTGCATCTAAATTTGAAAATCTCAAATAAATAAACTTCTAGGAAAATGAAAATGACATATTGACTAAAATAATAGGTAGGAACTTGAACAGATCTGAAAACACTATCAAAACTAAGATCCCCAAATATACAATGGACTACTACTCAGCCATAAAAAAGAATGAAATCTTGCCATTTGCAACAATATGCATGGATCTAGATAGAGGGCACAATGCTAAGTGAAATCAGTCAGAGGAAGACAAATACCGTAAGATTTCACTCATTTGTGGAATTTAAGCAACAAAACAAGGAAAAAGAGAGACAAATCAAATAGCAGACTCTTAACTACAGAGAACAAACAGGTGGTTGGGGGGGAATGGGTGAAGCAGGTGAAGGGGATTAAGAGTGCACTTAAAAATAAGCATACAAGGACAACAAAGTAAATTCTGTTAAAACCAGTATAGTGTAGACAGAACAGTCTGTCCGCTGATAAACAGATATTATAAACCTATGTTATAAAACATGGTAGTACTATAGCAGTGCAAGAATAGGTAGACAGGCAGAAGGAATAAAAGATCCAGAAATAAACCTATGCATACTAAAAGGACATTTGGAGATAATTAAGAGTTACAGAATAAATGGTACTGGGACGAAAGGTGCACATACTCTTGTGTGTTCTCTCCCTCTCTCTCTCTCTCTCTCTCTCTCTCTCTCTCTCTCCCCCCACACACACACCTAAATACATTTTAGAGAAAATAACACATTTGCACATATTCACATTATGAATTCTGTAAGAATATAGGTATGTATATAATAAAACTGTGTGCAATGGTATTACTTCATAAAGGAAAAAGGAAGAGAAATACCCAAGTTAAAAATCCTTGTTGGATAAAAATAACAAATTTAAAAAGGAAAATGACAATCTGGGAAAAATATTTACCATGTATATGACTTATAAAGGAGTTGGTTGTTACAACTATATACAATGATGAACATTACTTTAGAAAAAATGAATTTAAGTAAATTACAAATTTGGTAACATGGACTCCTATACCACCATGAAAAACTGGTCGGAAAGTTTAATCTCATGATAAAATATCACCAGATTAAACCAGAATCAACAAGAATATGTAACAGTGGCATCACTGGCTAGTGGGGTTACAAGAGAATATTCTTCCTGACATAATGGTATTTTCTAAATATCTGCAATAGACAAGGATTAGTTTTTTAATATGAAAACTAAAAGCATGAAAAAATAAGGTGACCTTCAATTTGCAATGCATTGTTTATCCAATGAGAAGTGTTTATTGAGTAACCAGAGCAAATAATAATACATAGGGTCCTCGAGATAGATATTTTGAAGTTACAGTCCAATTGCCTCGAAGTCTTTATCGCTTAAGACTATTGCTGAAAGTCCTCCAACTGCAATACTCCTTTTTCACCAAAATAAGTATTTGATACTTTATATCAAGTATGCTCACCTGTCCACTGTCTCCTCAATTCAGCTTCTAGCTGGCTGCCTCAAAGACCCCTAACAACCTGTACGATTTGAACTCGTACTTTTCCATGGGAGATGGGACAAACCCTTAGCTGGCAAAACACCTTCCAGAAAAGAAGCCAGTGACAAGAGAAAATGTTCCTTGTGGGCCTGGAAACAAGAAAGCTGGCCTGCTTACTTTTATCGACTTCATTCTCATGTAGACACTGTGCCTAGAACTGAAGGATGAGCACAGGACTTGGGGGAAAAGTCATTCTCTCAAAGCCTCTTTCCCACATCATGTCTCTCTCCACTTCTAAGAACATTAAAATAATGTGCAAAACTGCCTAACGGGGATGAAATGAAGAAGTACAAAACTATTCCTACAGTGTCTGATTGAAAAAAATGTTTCTATTCCTCACCCCTAACAAAATATCTCTTCACGTGAACCACCACCAAGTGGTGCCACATTTGGGGCAATGGGAGGAGATTCCTACCTGCAACCATCCCTTTCATTTGCTTTATTTACATCTACCTCATTTGTTTCTCAAAATAAACCTCCGAGGTAGATGGACTACCACTAGTGTTATTTTTACAGAGGAAGAAACCAAACTTCTGAAATTAAGTGACATGGTCAAGATCACACAGGTAGTGACCCTGAATCAATCCTGACTGCAAATTCTCCTCACTGAACAGTGCTGTCTCTCCTGTTCAAACCTCAGTAGCAGCAGCAACCACATCCATCCATCTAAGACACAGCAGGGGCCTACTTACACATAAAACTTTGTTCAGGGCTTTAGATTTAGTAGTTTCTGGGGAATAGTTGTGAACATCCCCATCAAAAACTAGTAAGAGTAAGGAGAGGTCTAACAAAATCTTCTCACAGACAGTTTACAAGGAGTGTTCAGGTGATCAAAGGCAGTATGGCGTGAACATCCCCATCTCTACAAATACTTCTTTTACTTGGCTCCTGGGGCAGCACACTCTTATCTCACTGGCAACTTCTTCTCAATCCTTTGGGGAACTCAGTCTCTCTTGCTAAGCTTTCACTATTGAAGAGTAGCAGGTCTCAATTCTTGGACCTCTTCTCAAACTAAGTGATGTCTTACAATCCTATGGCTTTAAATATAGTCTACTGGTGATGCTTAAGATTTGAATATCTTCAGTCTGAACTTCTCTGAATTCCAGACTCATGTATTCCACTGTCTACCTGATAGCTCCACTTGGATGTTTAACAGACATTTTAAACAACATGAAAAAAACTCACAACCTTGCAACTTTCACTATCTCCACCATTATCACTCTAGTCAAAACCATTAACATCTTAGTATGGATTACTCCAAATGTCTTAGCTCATCCCCCTGTTCCCATTCTTTTCCCCTCCAGTCTTCTCCACAAAACAGTCAGAACCATATTTTAAAAATGTAACACAATTATTTTGTTATTCCCCTGCTCAAAACCCTGCAATGAACTCCAAAAGCACTTGAAATAAATCAAACCATGCAATCTCTATCCAGTCTCATTTCCTCCTATTCTTCCTTCCTCTTGCTCACTCACTTTCAGCCAGTGGTATCTATATTCACCAAATTCACCCATCCCTGCTGTCTCAGGACCACTGCACAGTCCAACCACTCACCTCCATGGCTTACTTCCTGACCTACCACAAGTCTCTGCCAAACGTCACCTCCTCAGAGAGCAGTATTCCTTAACCACTCCTAAAACGGGAAGCTCTCAAGGTACAGAATATTGTCTGAAGAGGTTGTCTTTGGTGTAAAAGAGGGGAAGCAGATTAAGAATATACATTATATTTGCTTAAACTGAAAAAGAAATTCACCGGAATTATACACAAGAAATAATAAAAAGTTATCTACTGGATTAGAGTAAGTGGTAACTCAGCAGGCAAGTTGAGGGATATGAGGATTTTTCACATTATTTGTTCTTAGAAGTTTGATTTTTTTGGAACCATTTGAATGTTCTATTTGAGTGACTACTTAAAAATAAATGAAAAATAGCAGTCCTCCATCACAGTCTATCCCTTTACTCTGAATTTTCTTCATAACACCTATGCTTACTTGACTTGCCATTATACAATTATCTGTATCACCCCACAGACTGTAAGCTTTACCCAGTACTGGAGAATATAATGGTTTTCCCCTTAACTAAAAACAAACAAAAAACCATGCAAATGGCTTTCATTATCTTTGTGTTGTCTCTTTTCTTAAGCATATTTTATTTATGCTACATTTATTCTATTTATAAATCTGCACAGCTTTGTCCTTGGCTATATCCAGTACACGGCCAGGATGAAGACATAAGAGGGCTGGTATGTTAAATTTATAAATGTCTAAAAGGCAGGAAGGGAAGCTAATCCCTTGGATGACAGAATCATGATTCAATAAGATCTCGACAAGTTTTAACTATGGCTACATTCAAGGAGATGATACTTGAAAGGGTTAAACAGTGCTTCAAAAAATCATCTACAGAATGGGAGAAATCTTAACATAGAAAAGACACTCGCTTATGATGACTGCATCAGTGGTTTCCAAACAGATTTTTCAAAAAACAAAATGAAAAACAATATAAGGTTGCCAACTTTTCATTGTTCATTTAAGAACCAAACCAATACAAAAAACCCAAGGCAAATATTAAAAGAAACTTACTACATATTATCATTTCATAAAGAAAGGTCATTTTAACATCAAAAAAGTAGAAATACAGAGTCTCAAATAATCTTTTGAATTGTATAAATATAACTTGAAAAGCCATATAACATTTCCTTCTCTTTTTTTGCTTAGAAGTAGCAAAGGTTATTAAACAGTTAACACAATTTTAGACTGTAAACACAAGCGTATAGCTTGAATTAAAGAAAGGGATAATTTCACTACACTGTTTTTAGACCATAACTGGAGAACTAAATATAAAAACAAGATCGGAACAAAAAGAACAGCATCAACAAAACTGAATGTAGTTGACAGAGATGAGAAAGGTAGAGGGAACAGCATCACATGAAGTTGTTAGGGTTGTAGTATTTAACAAGAAAAGAGAAGACCTGGTAGAGAAAAACCTTACTGTGGCCTACACTTAAGACAAAACTACAACCAATGGGGAGAAGTTACACAGGAAAGCAGATACCGGCTCTAATTAAGACCTTCCTATTACTCTTTCCAAAAGCTAAATGAGACATCTTATGCCTCATTGTTCGTGGAAGTGTTGTTCTTGGAGAAGCTGACTCAATAAAAGTCTCAGACATATTTGTAGTAGGAGGTACACTGTACCAGATGACTCTAAAGTCTCCTCTAATTCTAAAAATTTGTGAATCAGAAAAGAGTAAATTTTGCTTTTTTAATTTACCAAAAAGGATGAGTGAAAATCTAGGCTTTTGTTAAAAAGACAAAGGTTCAGTTATAGGCTCTACCACTTAGTAATGTGTGACACAGAGGCAAAATTATCACTAACTCTGGGCTTCAAATATTCTCAGATTTAAATGTGTAAAATTATACCTTATACACAAGACTCTTGCATTAATTACATACACATACACACACCTGCTGCCTGGCAGTTAGTAGGTCTCAATACATGGTAAGTTGTTGTCATTTATTCAACAAATATCATGTCCCAAAGGGTAACGTCTTCTACATTATTTCTTACTGATACACTGAAATAATGACTTATTCTCTGCTATGTTTCATATTCTGTTTCTCAAACCTAAGCAATGCACGCTTGAGATTCTTTCCACTGCCATGTTCTGTACAATCCCTATATGGATTAAAGTAATTTTTGTAAGGTTTTCTTTAGCTTTGCTTTTGTTTGTTTCCTCTCTACCTTTGTTTGACATAAAAGAGGGCTTTATCATTGGTATACATTGACCATATCATTCATTTTAGCCAAAAAAACTTTTTACGAAATAGATATACTGTTGCATAATCATTTCAGCTAGACTATATATCTACCTAGTTTAATCAACTCTACTACCAAACAGATGTCTTCTTATTCTTTTGTATTGCCCACAGCGACTAACTCATTGCTGAGCACTTCCCTCAAGAAATATTTGAGTCAATAAATTAAATCCCACTTCAACAAGGGTAGTTGATTACTAGAAATCTTGGTTATTAACCGAAGTTTATGGAATAAAGATGGTCTGAGGTTTCTCTCCATAAGAAACTCATTATTCTTACTGAAACACATCAACACGTGATGTTCTCAATATTACCTACCCACCAAGGATTTTTCAGATGGTATCTAATTGCTCTTTTGTTATTCTTACACTTCCATAATAATTTGCAACTGTACAGATATTTTAGCTGGCAATTTAGTACACTGCTGTCTGTTAAGTATTTATTAGGACACTCCTTGAAACCCCAACGTTCATGATAGAGAACAAAATCATTCGAGAAAATCATTCATTAATTAAAATAGTAAAAATTATTTTACAGGAGAATTTTGTTGAATAAAAAAACATGTTAACAAGGTTAAACATACAGTGCTGAGTACCAGATGAGTGATATCTGATTGCTATCAGATGCAACAATAAAACTAGTTTTTTCTTCAGTGATGAAAGGAAACAGATACTTGAAATAAAGAAAACAGATCACTGAGCATAGGATTTTTAAATACACTTTGATATCTGCATCAATGGGCATAATGTATAATTTTGTAGTATAAATTTAATTATTTTAATGCTAAGATAGAAAACACAGATGGTTATTTATTTCCATACAAAGTAATTGACAACAGCGAAATTTACCAGTAAAATACATTTAAAGTTTCACTTAATATAATTCCCCGTGCTGCATTTAACAATAGATTATTTTTAAGTAAGCAAAATTTAAAAGGCCTATTACTAAATTCTTTTTTAAAAGTCGGTTGAAATGCAATGTAAAATTTAAAAGTTTATAAAGCAAAAAAGCACTTTGTGTGAAAACCAGCTCAATGAAAACACACAAATTTAATTTTGATTAAAAAGTTCAACAAAGATTTTTTTCTCAAAAGGCAAGTTGCAAATAATATAATTCATTAATAGAAGAGAAAAATGAACTTCACAGGTTCTTGTTACCTGGCAATTTTATTTTTAACAGCTTACAGAGTTGATCACGCTATCAACTAATGCTGAATGTTAGGAAATGCTATTAAAATGTGGTTACTAACAAGTAGTAGGGAAAAGCTTCCAAGAGTTTGTTTTTATGAAAACCCCCTGGTAGGGCATCTTTCCTTACATCATGAGTTAATTTATAAAACTAAAGCTCCACTTCAGCAGAATTACTATTTTTACATCACGAAGAAAAGGACAAGATTAATACAAACTAGGGTATCAATGAACTTGATCGTCAAAGACAACTCAAGGAGCTGTAGAGAAGCCTTCCACAAATTTTCACAGGGTAGGCAGACTAAGGGACAAAACTGAAAGAGCACTCTGCAGGCACAGATCTTGGTTTGGCTCTGCCCTTTCATTAGCAGTTAGGCTTGGACAGACAAATCAGCGAACTTCCCAAGTTTTAGGGTCCTCCTCTGTGTCAAGTGCACTTAGATTGCGTTTTAAAACATCAAAATTCTACCGTATCTACGAAGTTAGGAAGGATGAAAAACAGCCCTGGTTTTAGTTTTTCAAAAATAACGGCAGAAAAATACAAAATTATTTGTCCCTTGCAATGTAGTATTTCCAGAGCTGAATTACTAAATTCCTGAAGCATGTCCAGCTAGGGTTGTATCATTGAAGATTTACATAGAGTACTCACAATGTAAGTCTCTCCTCTCCCATTATTCCTCCACCTGCTCCTCCCCATCCTGCTTCATTCTTTCTTCCCCTGGTTTTAACGCCAGCAAACGGTTGTAAGCATTGAAAGCTTAAGATCAAATCATTTTAAAACATACATTTTCAATCACCTATCATCTGCCTCACTACATGTTTCCCAAACGAGTGAATTTTCATTAAGGGAATAAAAGTATTTATAAACAAAATCAGGAACAGAAAGGTAGCAGGCCTATTTTTTGTCTTGACTGCTCAAAAAACAAAACGGAAAGATGAAGCCTCATCTATTCCCTTAGGAACGTGAATGCGTTACCCACCCATCGAAAAAACAATTCTGCTGGTTCATTTCCCTGCTACACAACAGCCTCGTCGTCAGGCCCTTTCTAAGTCCACTCTTCCTCGCCATCTGGTAATTTTATATTTATCACCTTGGCAATGCTTGGACAGGCACCGTCCCTGTCTTCCAGGGGCTTATATTCTTCAAATAAATAAAACTCTGCTAAACACCATCCCCCCCCCCAAAAAAAACCCCAGAGTTTTTATAACTTAGGATACAAATCCCACGTCTTCCCGCCCTGTGTTATGCATAAAATGACGGGAAGCATACCCAAACCCCACATTTGAATCTTAGGACAATGAAGCCGACAGGAAGCCACTCTCTCCTCCCCCGGGTTTACTACAGAGCCAGAGCCAGCGCGGGTGCAGTCGCCTGGCAGGGTGCGTGACTCCACGTCTTCCACGCCCTCCAGCCGCGTCCGGAGGGCTCCTCGCCTGACCTCCCCCAAACGGCCCCACATCGCCAGACCAACCTCACAGAAAGGGCCGGCACTCTTAGCTGCTCGGATCGGGGGCGGGGGGGGGGGGGGAATCCCTGCCCCGGCGGCAGCACAGCCATTCCCTCCGATGCTCCGCCCGCACCCCTAGCAAACTGCTACGGCGCAGGGGGGAGGGCTGCACAAAGCCGAGAGAGGGCTGAAAACGATTCAAGACGTCCTCGGGAAGAGGCGGCGGCCGCGGGCCCGGAGGGACGGCGGGTGGGGCTGGGGGCAGGGTGGGGGAGGGGAGGGGAAGGGAGGGGGTGGCGGCGCCGTGCGGAGCCACGGGGAAGCAACCCCGGCCGCCGCGGGCCGCGCCCCGAGCCCCCGCTGCGAACCCCGGAGGATGTGGGGAAGCGGCGGCGGCGGCATCGGCAGCGCCTCAGCCGAGCCGCTGAGCGCATCACTTACCCCTCACCGCTGAGAGAGGGACCGGACGGGGGAGGCGGGGCGCGTCGCGTCCCGTGAGTCTCTCGCACGCCGTCCTCCCCCCACCCCGTCGTCGTCGTCGCCGCTGTCGTCGTCGTCGCTGCCGCTGCGGTCGAGTTCCCGGCCCTGAGCTCCGCTGGGCAATAACGTTATTCCACACACGCCCCACACATAGCGGTAACGGCAGAGAGCGGCCGCCCAGTGCGCAGGCGCCTGGGGAAAGGGCGAGGAGCCCGGCCCTATCCCCTCCTCCGGCCGTCCCAACGATCTCTTACTGCGCAGGCGCGAAACGCAGACAATGAAAAGGGGCTGTGTGGAGGGTCTCACCCAAAGGCTTCTCCAGCTGCCTACTGCGCAGGCGTGCTCCCAAAAACCAGCTTGAACAATGAAGAGGACCCTGGTGTAAGGCCGGGACCGCAACTAAAAAGGACTACAGTTCCCAGAGGGCAGTGCGCCAACTCCAAGTGGAGGTCGGGTTGCGGGGCATGCTAGGAATTGTAGTGTCAGCCGCTTTCACAATCTAGGTTGTTTCGAAGATATAAAGCTTCTTTTTCTTGAGAATGTATTTGGCCATTTTGGCAGATGTCGCGGCTGAAGGGTGTAGAACTTGTTATTTGTGTCCTTGAGAAATTTCAAGGACCAACTGCAAGCCAGCAAATTTAGAAGAGTCAAGACCTTCGGTGAGCTTTCTGTCGATTGGGTGGTCCAAACAGCAGGATGGGATAAAGGCAGGACTGAGCCAGGCTGGGCTACAGAAAAAGGGCGGAGCCTCCAGGCAGTCTCTTGGCAACCGGATCTGGCTGCCAAACCGCCAAACCTTGAGGCGCAATGACCTCTGGGAATTGTAGTTCAGTTGGAAGGGCCTTTTAGGAGCCTCGTGACTGCAGGCCCGCAGTCTGCGGACTACAACTCCCGAAATCAACCGTGAGGGCGAATGGGTGGGAAGGGCCCCCAGCGAGCTCCGACCGGGATTCCATGCTCCCCAGTGACAGCAGCGGCAGGAAGCTGGCGGGTGCTACTCCGGCGCCAAGGCCTCTGGTTCCCCGAAGGGCGACATCGGACATTTCCCTACGTAACTCCCATCTCTGGGCCCCGAGTCTGTGCATGGCGAAGTCCCCGGAGAACTCTACCCTGGAGGAGATTCTAGGGCAGTATCAACGGAGTCTCCGGGGTGAGTTGCGCCGAACCTCTGCGCCCTAGCCCCTTGGTACCAGGCCCTACTGGGCGGGAGCTGACCCAGGTGCATTTCCTGACACCTTGGATTGGCCCCAGCCAATATGCAGAGGAAGATGGATGTTGCTGTGATCCTTGAGGGAAGATGAAGTCGTTTGTGTTTGTTTTTACAGTTAAGCAGTGTTGTTTCCCTTGATTCCCATAGTTACCTGGACCAACTCCCTGAGCTTGACTTAGCATCTTTCTCACCCAAGTCCAGCAGAACCTCTTGGGTGGCTCTATTCCAAACTTGCCCAGTTCCCATGCTTTGCTCTTTAATCCAGTAAATTCCTTATTCACATTTTTTACACATTCCAACTGTAGTGCAATGGGTTGAATGTGATTTTTCGGACCAAGAAAAAGGAAATACTAATTATTTTAATCAGAACAGTTTCTATTTAGTGGTCTAAACTATTTACATACATCAAGTCATTTAAAACTTAACAACTTGATGAATACCCCTCTTTTACACATGGGGAAATCTAGGTGCAAAGAGATTAAGTTCGTCCAAAGTCCACATAACTGGTTAGTGGCTAAGCCAGATATTAAATTCAGTCAGGACTGAATCCCTTAAAAGCCTTTTTTTTTTTTTTCTTTATTAATCATTGCACAATTACTATTACTGAAACCTTGCTTAGTTAATTCAGGTTTTCTTAGTATGGTACCCTGTGAGTGAGTCTTTATAGAAATGATGTTCTTACTTGTAGCTAGCTCTATCATCATGGACATCATATATGCCATCTGGAAACCTCAGTTCTGTTATTTTAAAGTAGAAGTTATGGTATTGTCTACAGGGTTATTGTGAGGAGCAAATGAAATAATCCACGTAAAGCAGTGATTTTCAGCCTTTTTCTTTTTTGCTGTTACACAGATACGACATATACATGTAAAAGTTTCATTGAAGAATATTCTACTAAATGTAATACATTCCACTTATTCTTTTGCATTTTCTTAACACTCTAGGCCATGACCAATAGTTTTAAAAAGTTAAAGTGTTTAGAACAATGAGTCATTTAACAATTCAGTGCCTGCTATGTGTAAGGCATACTAGCGATGGGGATACAATAAAGAAGTAGACAGAGTCCCTGTCCCCATGGAGCCTCTGGATTAGTGGGAGGAAAAACAATAAATAAAATAATGACAGATTACTATGACAGAGAATAAGGGTAAAAATCACTGCTTGGCACATAAGCACTCATTAAATGTCAGCTGCTATTTATAATTGGGACTTGCAGCAAAGTGAAGATTTTTCGAAGAGACTAGAAAGTTTACCTTCTAGTAACTCTAGATTTTGTAAGGGTTATTATGTATTGTTTCCATCTGTCAACGTGTTACAAACTGTCAATATTCTTCATGCTCAAACTGCATGAGTAAAATAATTGGTCCTGATGAATGTTTTCATCAGCCTACTGGTATTTCAAGAGCTGTTAGATACAGAAATAACTACTTTTAACTTCTCATTTGAAAGCAAGAAAAGTACTGTGCACAATGATAATGAGTGATTTTTTGAGGTTGGTGAAAACAATTTGTTTTCTGTTATAAGTTTCTGCTAATGCTGCTCTTCCTCTTGCCTTACTTTGAACCTTTATGTAAGCAATGGGGGCTTAATTTTAGGCATTTTAATGCAATAAAGTTAATTTCAAACTAATACTGCTTTCAGTAATTATATAGAGTGGGGAGTTTTCATTCAAAGATGATACATTTAGAGATAAATTATAAATGTAGTGTGATAGTAAAGAACATTTATAATCAGAAGCAAACATAAAGAAGAGAAAAAAGTTAAAGGTTTTTTTTTAAGTGATGGTTTTAACAACAAATCAGGAAATGGATCCTGAAATTTTTCCTGGGTTTTCATGACTTATTTTATTATTTATTTAGTAGCATTTTAACTTTGTTCTTTATTTGGTTTATATAACAGCTTATGGGGGCACCTGGGTGTCTCAGACAGTTAAGTATCCGACTCTCGATTTTGGCTCAAGTCATCATCTCACAGCCCTGTGTTGGGCTCTCTGCTGACAGCACAGTGCCTACTTGGGATTCTCTTTCTCTGTCTCTTTCTGCCCCCACCCCCAAAATAAATAAACTTTAAAAAAATTATAGCACATGGAAGGAAACAACCAATCCTGAGTTAAAACACATATAGAAGTTCTTTGCTTCACACATATAAAAATTTGTGCTTCTGAATAAACAAAGTACAGTGGCATTATTTTACACGTGGAACTTCATTATTTTCAGTGTTTGTGCTTAATAACTTGAGAATTCTGTTACTATACAATCAGATAAAAGGTAATTTTAAGTACTTCTGTCTTATTTTGTTTTGGTTTTCTTGCTTTGTTTGTCTTTGTTTATCTGCTATTATGTCCCCAAAATGTTTTGCCTTGTTTGTGCTTAAGGAAAGGCTCATAAGCATTCTTGGTCGTTCCTCACATGTTATTTCTCTGGTTCCTAAATAACTGTACATGTAATCGTTATTAATATCCATTCAATTATATTCAGCCAGGAAGTAGCCATATAAAAACGCAAAATGCTTTCACAATTTTCTATGATAATCCCTCATTTTCATAGCTTTTCCTCAGTTCTTTGCTTTAAATGTAATTATAGGGACTATTATAGTATATTAAGAATTTGAAGTTCTCATTTGAAAGGCAGAGTCAACCTGCTTTCTTTCTTATGAATCTTGAGTGGGATTCTTGCCTGTCCTTGACCTGTGATCTTAGAGCAGCCATGGAAGGAGGGAACCTGTTTGCAGACTCCACACTCCCCTCATCCTTTTCCTTAGGCTTCCCAGATGTGACCCCTCTTTATCCTCTCTAAAGGGATCTCTGGCTTTGGCTTGTCTGTCTGTGCCCCCACTGCAAGAAGTTAGAGAGATTTAGTGACTGTCCTTCAAAGTAAGCATTCTGACAGAAAAACTAGAAGGCCTCATTGCCCCTCAGATCTATAATATTATTGCTTCACAGTAGGTGATCTGAAAGTCTCCAGAGTGGGGAAAAGTGGACATATCCCATGTACCCTGAGAATCACAGAGCTTAATGTAGAAGTGAAAGTGACTTGGGAGGTCACCTGGCAGTATGGCTAGGTGTTCATCCCCTTTGTGGTTAATATAGGCAGCTAGCATTCAAGACCTACAGAAGGACTGAGGATTGTCTTAGGAACTGCGGAGAGTAGCATATAGCTCTTCTCTCATTGAAATCTGATTGAAATCTCTCATTGTACAAGGCCACAAGGATATAAAATAACTAGTACGTAGCCAAGAAAGGGTCAGAAAAACCAATTTAACAGGGAATCCAGGCTGTTTTCAGTCCTGTACCCTGAATGTAGTGCTATGGTAGTAGAAAGAAGGAGAGAACTTGTTAGAAGAGCAGTGTCCCAGCCTTAATGACACGATGATGTCTAGGCCATTGCTGCAGTGTTAGCTGTGGGTACAGTTGTGTCAACAGCACTGCATTCATGACTCACCTATTCACGTAGGTCCTGACCACCTTTGGTTAGGTGAGCATAAAGAAATATGGAACAAACTTGAACTGTGACAAGAATACAACCTTTTCCATATTTTAGCCATTAACCAGCATTTTAGATACTGGTTCCTCATTTTCTTTCAACAGGTTGGCATTCTGGGCTCTAGATTGAATTTGCGTAAGAGTCTAGTGGAGTCAGAGGAGAATGTGGAAGCAGGAGCCGGGTCACTGAAGTCTTACTGTGGTTTTGCCAATAACTATCGGTGTCACCTGAGGCAGTCAGTAAACTGTTCTTGGATTCTTGTTTCCTCGTCAGTAAAGTGAAACATTTGGACGAGGTGACAGGTGACAAAATGTGTGATGGCCTCTGTGGAAGACACTAGGGAATGGTGAGGCTTATGGCCAAATTGGGCAGCTTATGCTTTTTTCTAAAAACATTGGAATTTCTTTCCTTTTCTTCTCCCTTCCACACTGTGCTGGCCAAGCAGAACACATCTGAGAGCCGGTTCCTCCTCCAGGCACTTCTCTCAGACCCCTGGGTTTCTAACATCCCTTCCATCAACACTGATTGGCCCCATGCGCACGATAAAAGGTTATGTGTCTCTCTTATAAAAATGGGAGCTAGAATGGAACTAGGCCCATAGAACATGAGAAGTTGAATATGGGAAGAAAATACATAATTTGAGGGGGAGGGTGATTCTTTTCTCTGTAAATTGATCTAGTTTGAGAAAACTGAAGATAATGTTGATATTCTGTGTTTTACTTATATGTATGATTGGCACATCTCCACAGATTCTATAATTTTTTTTTTTTTCCTTCCAGGGAAGGGCTCACATCTGTAAAAGGCCTGTGTTAATCTTAATTTGCCAATACTTTGGTCACTGAATTAGCCAGCTGTGATATCATCTGGACCTTGCACAAACTTAACATGTGTGGAACTTAAGTCAAGTTCTTCCTTTTCTCAGTTTTACTCATGAAACATATTTCTTCTTTTTGTTTTTGCTTTTCTTAACTCTTTTCTGAATATTTTTATATTCTTTGTCATGTATGCTGTATATACGCTGTCTCGCTCTCTCTCTCTCTCTCTCTCCACAGCTAGCGTTTGATTATTTGTTTGTTTTACTATCAGCCTCATTGAGACCAATGTAATAAAGGCCCCAGAAACATTCATTACGAATGGAAAAATTATTTTGGTATTTCACTGCAGACTGAAACAGCTCTCTTTTCTCAAAATTAGAGGCATGGAATGGTTTGGCTATTAATAAGTAAGGATTGGTAATGCAAATGAAATTTGTAAACATTTGAGTTTCTTTTTGGGGCTGATTAAATTAAATGTATTCATTTTTTTGTTTTATGTGCTCTAATGGCTTTTCTTAATACTTTTAACTTTTATGACCATTTCTTCTACCAGAATAACAAAAGCCAGTATCTCATCCATACTACTGATGAGATAAAATAGGCAAAAGACGGGACTTAGCAGCCAAAAAAGAAAAGCCAGCGAAAACCTGTTTTACAAGTAAAGAGTCATCCCTGGAATTATCTAGAACCAAAACAATGCTGAGCGTTATGAAATTGTACGGGCATTTTCACATGCTCTTGGTCAGAAAAAGAGATTAAGTTACTCTCAAACTATTGAGAAACTGAGAATAATTATATTTTCTCTTGGGATGTTTACAGACTTGTGCTCTGATCACTTCCCCAGTGTGTGCTGAGGTTTTCTACCTTTTCATTTAGCGATAGTCCCGTCAAGGTCAAAAGGTAGAGAAAGTAGCTTGAAATGTACTTGTGTACTTGCCAAAGCAACCTTGATGGGGAGGAGGGTCTTCTTCAAAGCCCACTAGAATATTTACAGGAATGATCACCCAAGGTGGCTCTGAAAAATGGCTCTGAGGTGTAACTATTGCTTCATGTGTTAAGTCTTGAAACAATATGAAGCTAAAATACGAATTTCAACTTCTCGGTTATAGTAGGTATAACGCTTTCTCCTGACACCTGGATCAGAGGTGCCCCATCGTGGCTGTGACAGGTTGTGGGTGGTGCACTGTCCACCGCCACTACTGTGGCTGAATTGCTCACTGTCCTGCCCATTTTTCATTAACAGGTGACTGTAGTTACCATGCCGTAATGTGGGAAGTCTCTCCTCGGAACTGAACAGTGGCTATCCTGTTTTATTGCTCTAAACCACTGGTTCTCAACCAGGGGTGATTTTTTTCCACCCAGGGGACATTTGGTAATGGATGGAGACATTTTTGGTTGTCACACCTGGTGGTGGTTGGGGGTTAATTTCGGCTGGCAGCTGGTGGGTAGAGGCCAGGGAGACTGCTAAGTATACACAACACAGGCCCTTACAACAGAGAGTTATCAGGTGCAGACGTCAGAAGTGCTGGGTTGAGATACTGTGACCTAGAAGTAGCAAGGCCTTGCTCTTAGCCTTTGTTCCTCGAGAATCGTTCTTTTTTTTTTTTTTTTTTAAATTTTTTAACGTTTATTTTTGAGAGAGAGAGAGATGGAGTGAGAGGGAGACACAGAATTCGAAGCAGGCTCCAGGCTCTAAGCTGTCTGCACAGAGCCTGATGCGGGGCTCAAACTCACAAACTGTGAGATTGTGACCTGAGCTGAAGTCGGACGCTCAACCGACTGAGCCACCCAGGTGCCCCAAGAGTCGTTCTTTTTTTTTTAACGTTTATTTATTTTTGAGACAGAGAGAGACAGAGCATGAATGCGGGAGGGTCAGAGAGAGGGAGACTCTCTCTGGTGGAAAGTGATGGGTGCGTAAATCCTCCCAGGTGGTGCCCCAAATCATACCTGGCATATCCCCCATTATGTAGATAGCCAGTCTCCTTGATTGGCCAACATCCACACATCCTTCGTGATCTTCCAGACACTGCTTTCTTAAGATGCTGACGTTCTTATTCAGATTATCTTTCACTCCCGGTGCCAACCGCTTCACATTTTTCAGCTATTAGAGTCTTTTATGACAGTATTTTCTTTCTGATCTTGTAGTTTCTGGGTACTTCTTTTAATCCCTTTCACTATCATAATTGCCATTTCCAGATCTGGCTCTGCCTGACTTTGGATTATGCTGTGCTTATCTTGGTTGCCCTACCTGTCAGTCCCCAGGTGAACAGTGACCACAATCTTCTGAAGGAGCTGAGGCCCAGTCAAGGGTGGACAGACAGACGTATCTCTTATCTCGCTGTGGTTTCGTTTTTCTGCTTGTTTGCCCTGGTCTGAGCTTGTTTAGAGGAGTGCAGTGCATCTCAAGTCCCAGGGAGGTCTGGTCCGTTGCATGGTTTCTGAGAGACAGCTGGGCACTACCCAGGGTGCAGTCCCCCCTCCCTGTCACTGGAGTACTTCTTGTTCACATCTCCCTGTGCAGATGGATAAGGCAGACATTAATAATTCATGGTGGGTCTACAAGTGATGATGCTTCCTAGCCTGGGACTCCTTTGTCTTGGTGAAGACACCTTGGTGAAGAGGGACCTGATGGTGAGCTGGGAGGGAACTGGATTACTAGAATGATGAAGACAGACTGAAATTGGCCAACAGTCAGCAGCTCATTCACTTTGGGGTCTCTTTGTACAGATTGATGTTTGGACAGCGCACCCCCAGAAATACTATTTCTCTACCTTTATGTTCACGTGACTCTGTAGGACTCAGAGGTCCTGTTTGTGTTTGTCTTCATAATTAAGTTTATTTTCAACGCATGGCTGGTGCGTTGAAATCAGGATGCAGCGTGAAATACTCTTCCTGTCCTCTCTGGAGAGAAGAGGAAAGGAGTATTCTTTCTGTCTCTCGGTTATAGATAAAGTTGTGCCCAATAGTAATGGGACAGGAAGTGATAACTGGCGCCTCCTGTCTAATGTGGTGGGTAGCAGATGACTGCATGTGGGGAGTAGTGTTCCTTGTAAGGATTCTGGGGCCTTCAGTTACAGTGGTTCCAGCTGAAAAGCAATAGGGTTTCATTTGTTTTAAGTCATCTAAGCATTATTCTTCCTCAGGACTGACTCGGTTTGTCTGTTACACTGTATAATTATCATTGCTGTGTATATATTGAAGAGCATTTCACTTGCTTTGAAATGTAGTATTAAAATGACTTAAAACTGTCACCTCCTTAGTTTCAGTTTTAGGATGCAGTTCTTGCTAATTCCTTCTCTTCCTCTCTGATCCTAATAATTGAAGTCAGTAATTGCAAAACAAACAAACGAACACAAAAAAAACCACACACAAAAAACACAAAAAAAACCCAAACCGTGTTTTGGATATCACTTTTCTTCAGGATAGTTGTTGGTTTCAGTATCTCACTATTTCACTAATAACTATTTTCATAGCATAATTTTAACATGTAGTCTTTGAATATTATAAATTCTAAAAGATTAAAGAAGAAAATTGGGAAAGGGATTAAAAGAGCTCATGAAACTCTGCTGCCCTTGTAATCTGATTATAAGAACTCTACGTATAGAGTTTCAACTGCAAAATTGTTCCAGATTTCCTTTCTTTTTCCTAATGTAGCTTATTAGTTTTTAGTCATATTATGTATAAATAAATAATTATTCTTTATCATAGAAGTGAAATCATTTCTTAGCTCCACAGAGCACACTTTTCTTTGAGGGGTCGGGGAGGGGCAGAGAGAAAGGGAGAAAGAATCTTAAGCAGGCTCCACACTCAGCACAGAGCCTGGCGTGAGGCTCAATCCCATGACCCTGGGATCATTACCTGAGCCGCAATCAGGAGTTGAATGCTTAACTGACTGAGCCACCCACATGCCCCCGACAGAGCACACTTCTAGTGTTAGTCAGACTCTGTTTACTTTCTAATGGATGCAGTAAAGATAAGTACTTTATTCATAGATTCCATGTGTAAATCTAAAGCTCTGTGAACTAAATTTCTTATCAAGTAACACTTTGGTTTTCCGTTTCCATTAACAAGTCTCTTTAGAAAATCCGAAGTTATGGGAAAACTATTGCTACTTCTTATTTTGCTAAAACTAGTAATGTGTCTTATCTAGGCTTTTCTTAAACTCATGATGAGTAAGAGGAAGCCAGGCTCAGTTAGTATTTAGCACCGATGGCCTGTCACAGAAAGGTCTGTGCAGAAATAGGATTGGTGTGTGGAGAGAAACGTAGAGATAAATGCAGTGAGTCTCTTGTGTAGTTAATAATAAAATTTCATTGTTGAACCCTGACCTGAAAGACCTGTTTTCTTTAGTTTAATCAAGAAATAAAACGAGTTCCTCTAAGAGAAGAACCTATATTAGCTATTTTGTAACACAGAGTGTATTTTTTTTTCCTCTTTTTCTGTTCTAAACTTTGAAATCAGTGAGCTTGGAGAAAATAAAATCTGTTTTTCAAGGTCCTGCAGAATATGTTTGTAAATATATTTTCATCCATGGCTGGTAATGAAAAGATAGTTGTTTTGTTGCTCTCTTAGAGTTCACATATAGGTGGCAAAGATTAGGAGCTTTTCTGCTGAGGCCACAAGAAGAAACAGATCTAAGTTGTCAAAGAAGAGCCTAGATCAGAAGAGTAAGAATGTCATTGACTATCATTGTTATGAGTTGCTCCTTCTTAGGGAACGTACCATCTCCTCTAAGGATCTGGTTTTTTTTTTTTTTTTTTTTTTCAATGTAGTTAAGTTTTTTAAGTTTATTTATTTATTTTTGAGAGTATGCACCAGAGACCATGAGTAGGGGAGGGGCAGAGAGAGGGAGAGAGAGAATCCCAAGCACACTCCGTTCTCACAAACTGGGAGAACCTGAGCCGGAATCAAGAGTCGGATGCTTAACTGACTGAGCCACCAAGGTGCTCCTCTCCTCCGAAGACCTTGAGGATTGTTTAGATGCAACCTATCTGAAATAGATAATAGATGTAGGTGAATTTGCATGGGAATCCATCTTTTTCTAACATAAATTTTCATATTAGATATATGTAGATGTTTGGTAAATCAATGAGTGAATTAAAAAATAATTTTCAAATACAAATGTCAGAATATGAAAATGGTGACAGCAATCGGGGTCCCAGCTCTAACGTACAAGGAGCACTTGTTGTTACAGTTAAAGGTTTCTAGATTGGAACCAGTGAATTGAATCGTAAGAGATTAGCAGAAACAACAAGTTTAAATGGAGAAAGCACATGGACCTTAATTAGTGAAATTGCCAATCGATTGCCTGGTTCTCCAGTTGTTCTACTGTAAAAATATCCATAAAGTAGGATAGGATTATTATTAATGCCATCACTAGTGTCATTAATATAGGTCTTTGAAAAAAAAATTTTTAATGTTTATTTTTGAGACAGAGAGAGCACGTGTGTGAGCGAGCCGGGGAGGGGCAGAGAGAGAGGGAGACCCAGAATCCAAAGCAGGCTCCAGGCTCTGTGCTGACAGCACAGAACCTGATGTGGGGCTCAAACCCACAAACTGTGAGATCATGACCTGAGCTGAAGTTGGACGCCTCACCAACTGAGCCACCCAGGCACCCCAGTATAGGTCTGTTTTCAATGTAAGTCTTGGATCCTTTGCTGAAAATGCTTTCGGGTAGGTATTTCACTGCCTAATTACTTTAGTTACCTGTTGCTGAGTAGCAAACCACTGTAAGGCCTGATGGCCGGCAGCAACAACTGGAGGCATTTGGGTATCTCTCGGATCTGTGAGTTGACTGGACTCAGCTGGGCATTTCTTCTGGTCTCTTTTGTGCCATTGCAGTTACATGGCCTCTGGGGCTGGAGTCATGTAGAGGCCCTGCTGGGGTCAGCGGGGTCAGGCTCCTCTCCTTCCCTGTATAGTCTCAGAGCCTCTCCTTTCCACATGGCCTCTCCACAATCTCTCCATCAGGCTGACTTCCTACTTAGTGGCTTACGGATTCCAAGTGGGAGGAAACAGAAGCTACCAGACATTTCAGAAATGAAGCCTGGTCTGGCCTTGTGTCACTTCTGAATTCCATTGGCAAGTGCAGGTCACTGACTTACTCTGTTACAGCCTGGAGGGGGCAAGGGCATGAGGCTAGATTTGTGGGAGGCTATTTGTAGAGATGAACTACTACAGTAGTATGCCTTCAGATACTTTGTTTCAGACTGTAATGTTAAGTATGTGCTAATGAGCTGAAGCTCCAATTCTAGGGGTGTTGAGGTTCACTAAGCGAGACTTTCCGCAAGTATGTGGTCAGCAAGCAGGGCAGAAGAAGGACTGTACTGCAGAGGCTGGTACTATGAGCACATCACCTATTTCAGTCTTGACCAAAATGCGGCCGGGTAGTCAACTGTCTCCTGTTTGGGGAGGGACATCTGGCTCACAGGGCAACTGGGCTTCCCTGGGCAGGAACTTGGTGTGGAGTCCCTCTTGCCGGTTCTGCCCACCCACCCCAGTGTCTCCAGGAGGGGAGGGGGGAGCACTTTCTGGGGTGGGGTTAGTGCTTGGAGGGTGGGGAAGAGCTCTCTCCCATTATCCTCTTTGGCGATAGAGCTATACTTAGTGAATATCCACCACCGAGATGTCAGGGACCTTAGAGATCATCAGGTCTAACCTCTGACCCATGAACTTCATCTCCATCTTCCTCTAGCACTGTCTTCAGTAGGCTAGAAACAAAACTCTGCTTTTTTTTCCATGAAGTACGACAAACAATTGCTTCTTTAGAAACCGTCTTTTTGGGTAAGTGTGCATGGTGGCATGCAGACTTCCCAGGTCCTGATTCTCACCTGGCTGTTGTTGCAGAACGTGCAAATAGAAGCATTCACCAACTGAAATGTGCCCTGAGAGAAGGTGATGTCACCGTTGGAGAAGATGCTGCGGGTCCCAGTGTGGAAAATGAGGAAAATGAGGAAAATGAGGACGCTGGGACTGCCTGGCATGAACTGCGACACAGCCATGCCGGTGAGTGTGGATGGATAACAGCCCTGGTCTGAATGACACACAGAGAATATTCTACACCCCGTACAGTAAGAACTCCAGTCCACCCTCTGCTCTACTGCTAGGCTTTTCTTCCTCAGACACAAACCAACTACTATAATCCTCTTGCTGAATATTTTGTTAATGTTTATTTATTTTTGAGGCAGAGTGCCAGTGGGGAAGGGCAGAGAGAGAGGGAGACACAGAATCCGAAGTAGGCTCCAGGCTCTGAGCTGTCAGCACTGAGCCTGATGCAGGGCTCAAACCCACAAACTGTGAGATCATGACCTGAGCCGAAGTCAGACACTTAACTGACTGAGCCATGCAGGCGCTCCTTAATATTTTTCCTTTGACTTCGTGATGCCTATAGGCTGAAGTCCCAATTCCTTTGTGTGTCTTAGCAATATTTTCTTAAGAGGCTCCAAGATACCTCTTCAGCCTCATTTTTCTGTCCTCCTCCCAGCCACCCATCTTGCAAGGCATGTTCTAGTGCATACCAACCTACTGGCCCTGCTTCTATGCTCTTGCATATGCCACGCCCTCCAAGTGGGATTTTTCGGACCCTTTTCTGCTTGGTAATCTTCTGTTCATCCTTCACAGTGTTAGCTCCTCCATAAAAACAGGCATGATTGGGGCGCCGGGGTGGCTCAGTCGGTTGAGTGTCCGGCTTCGGTTCAGGTCATGATCTCGTGGTTTGTGGGTTCGAGCCCCAGGTCGGGCTCTGTATTGACAGCTCAGAGCCTGGAGCCTGCTTCAGATTCTGTGTCCCCCTCTCTCTCCGCCCCACCCCTGCTTGTGCTCTGTCTCTCTCTGTCTTTCAAAAATGGATAAACATAAAAACAAATTAAAAAAAAAACAGGCATGATTAGGTGCTTCCTCTTCTTACAGCACTACGTGTAGCTGCTGCTCTACATGTGAACTTACTATATCGTCTTATATCTGTCACTGGATCTCTCTTGCTCGGTGGATTCTTAGCTCTTAAGTGGTAGAGATTTTCTCATGTTTGCCTTTGGATCCCCAGTCCATGGCACAGTTCTTGATGCCTAGAACATGTTTAAACAATATTTGTTACGTGGATGGAAGCATGGATGGGTGACGATAAGCCCCTGCAGTAAGGCTGATGAAACCATTGTGTTTGCTCTCCAGTTAATCAGCTCAAAGCTTTGTTGCGCCAACAAGCAACTAAGGAAAGTGAGGTGTCTCCATCAAGAAGGCGAAAAGTGTCCCCTCTGGTAAGTATCAACGTCTGCAACCTGACAGGAGCATTGTCTCTGTGTTTTAACTCCACAATGTCGTTTCA
Source organism: Puma concolor (assembly GCF_028749965.1). NCBI lineage: Eukaryota > Metazoa > Chordata > Mammalia > Carnivora > Felidae > Puma > Puma concolor. The sequence continues at coordinate 63,782,141 of NC_141683.1, forward strand.
GTAGTACATTTTGTCGATAGATTCTGAGCAAGACATTCTAATAATGTAAAGCATTGAAAGGAATTATCTTTCCTCTGATTATTTTGGCTGAAGAAGAGGCAGAGGGAATCCTGAGTTTTAAATCTATTGTGTGCTTGAAACATGTAAGTGAGGAAACAGTTTGGAAAATTTACTTTGCAACTGTTAGCAAATATAAAAAAGGAACAATATATGGAAAAGAATTGCCTTTTCCATAGGCTTCCATTGCCTTTTCAACAGGTTCCTATTGATATCCTATCATTTTTAGAATTTACTTAATTGTATATCTAGCTGTCCTTTGTAATATTTGTCTATTTTGAATGTCAAAGCCAAAGTATGCAATCTTATTCTGCATTTTTAATTCATGCATTAAAATACATGGTTATAAAATTGCACAAAATGAGAAGCTATATTCTATTTTTGTTTGAAGTTGTTTTTTGCTATTGCTTTAGCAGAGTGAATTATTCCTGATTGAGGCAGTATGATACACTAAAGCCTGGGATAGATGTGAGGGAGGGAGAGGATTTGGCCAGATTTAAATGGCCAAAATAACAGTCTAGCCTTTAGGTGTATCTAAGGCCTACTGTGTACTTTCTAGAAGGATATTGTGTCTCCCAGGGTTTCTGTAACAATAAGATAAGAGTATATATACTTAAAATTCTTTATGAACCTGTGAAGTGTGACACAAATAGAACATGTCATAGTAGCAATAACTACCTTGCATTTTCAGTGTGTGTGACAGTTAGATACCAAGGCTATTTGCTAGAAACCATGGAGACATGTCACTTTATCTACTCACAGCCGAAATGTCATAACCGTACCCCTATATTAACACTTCATTCCAGCCTGACACATACCTTCCTGCTTAATTCCCACTCTGGAGAAATGTACTACATATGCCTATTCAATATTTACGGCTCTCAATTATAATTTTAATACAACATTTCACCATTAAGTAAATGTATTACTGTTGCCACCTAGCTTCTAGAATGCTCTTCAGTAGACAGGGTGGGGTACTTTCAAGTCTAGTAGATGAAGTTGCTGTATCTGTTGAATGCTCAGACACGCTGATTAGCATTTTAAAGCTACAAAGCAGCAGCAGGATTGAACCTGGAGAGTGGGAGGAGCCTCATTAAGAGTATCATCAGAGCAGTATGTGCAGCATGTACATTACAGATGCACAGGTCTGTGTACATGGAGCCACGTGGAAGGATGCAGCTCACGTTCGGAATGTATACAGCCCACGTAGAAGGATTACAAGCCACAGTAATAATAAGCAGCTTTTGAAGGTTTAGATCCACTTTTATTTGTGAAGTTTATTTATCTATTTGGAGAGAGGCAGAGAGAGTGCGAGCGGGGGTAGGGACAGAGAAAGAGGGAGAATCCCAAGTAGGCTCTGCATGGTCAGCGCAGAGCCCAGTGAGGGGCTCAAACTCACGAAACCGTGAGATCATGATCTGGGCCGGAATCAAGAGTTGGACGTTTAACCGACTAAGGCCCCCAGGTGCCCCTAGATGCACTTTCATAGCCCATATGCCGTACTGGAAATAAGGGGCTGTATGGACAGTGAAATCGAGACATGGTTGAGAAGGATTTTATGGCTTTTTGAAATGTGGATATCCAGACTATGATAAATCCTTCAAAATATATACAGGTGATTATATTTTCCACAGAGTATTAGCTTGTGTTTTTTTTTTGTTTGTTTGTTTTATTTTGTTTTATTTTTACACAGACTGTCCTTTATGTGCCCAGAGTGATGTTTAATTCTTATTTGCCATATTCTGGACCCATTTCTATTAATATACCTTTACTATAATGAATTGCTTTCTATTCACAACAGATCATCCATTTAATTAAAGTTATTTTGATTTTTAAATTTCTTAAATGTTCCAAGAAGCAAAACTCTACTTAATTATTCTGCCGTGAGAGCTGGTACTTTGTTGTCATCAGGAATTTCTGCCAGACTGAGAAATAGTGACTGGGTGTCTGATCTCAAGCTTTCTCTGGGTTCATCTATCTGGTTGACACTCATTTTCCCTTCCTGACTTCTTTTCTTTACAAAATGTCATGGAATGATAAATGATTCTAGAAACCATTTTACAATCATTCAAGGAGAAAGTAGGATATATATGATATTAAAGTCAATTCAGGAATGCTGCAGGAGTTCGCAGGAAGTCTCTTCTCTGGACTCCGGTGCAAGGGAACTCTTGAGTTTTCTCCAGTGTCTGCTTTAGCACTCTAGTTTTGGAGGCTCTGTGCCCCAGACCAGCAGGGTGTCCAATTGCCTTGAGTCAAAACTCAGAAGCCACGTTTGGCTAATGTACTGCTTTGTAGAATTTTACCTCATTGACCCACCTGGCGGCAAATGCTTGTCTGAAGAATCCCTTCTTCCGGCAACTGTTCAGTTTTAGGCAGCAGTGCTCTTGCATGGCAGTTTCTTGAAGGGAGCTGTCCTTTTATCTCAGCATTACTGAATGGGACGTCCCAATTCCAGATGGCTCTAATGGGCAGTTTTTCCCAAGCCAATTAGACTAGTCCAGCATTCTTCCACTTGCCACTCTTTTTGTAAACACTTCCACTTTCCATCTTTAACACAATATTGGTATCCTTGAATCTTATCTATGTGAAATTTATAGGATAGAGAAATGAACACTATTAGCCACATTGTGATCTCCTCAATGTTTATATGACATCAGTACTAAATTGAGTATGGAGGCAGTATTACCTGACTCTCTGCTAAATCCAAACATGCTTAGTTTTTTTCTTCTTTTTTTTTTTTGGTTTTGCTCTTTTTTTTTTTTTTTTTCCAACGTTTATTTATTTTTGGGATAGAGAGAGACAGAGCATGAACGGGGGAGGGGCAGAGAGAGAGGGAGACACAGAATCAGAAACAGGCTCCAGGCTCTGAGCCATCAGCCCAGAGCCTGACGCAGGGCTCGAACTCACGGACCGCGAGATCGTGACCTGGCTGAAGTCGGACGCTTAACCGACTGCGCCACCCAGGCGCCCCTCAAACATGCTTAGTTTTTGTTTGTTTCTTGCCTTAGCTGGCGTCAGAAGATGAGGAAGCCAACGTGCCTACCATCCACAATCTTGTTCCGATCATCAATGACCAGTCTCAGTACATTCATCATTTAGAGGCAGAAGTCAAGTTCTGCAAGGTAAGTTTCTCATTAAAAATTTAAATGTAACTACATTAAAGTTTATATTAATGATACCTTATGTGAAAATTTGCTATTATTCGTCTTTATGTGTATTGCGATACATTTGACAATTATCACCGTTCCATGATTGAGGAGGCTGATGTGTTACAGGAGCTTCCCAAGCCGGGGAATGATTCTCCTGACCATGCCATTTATGATTGCTTAATTTCCCAGCCCATAACTATGTCTGATATTTTGATAATATGCTCTCACGTTTCAGAGTTTTTGCTTTCCACCCCATGTTCTTTAGCCCAGCTGATGGCACATGCTTGGGACAGTACAACTGGTCGGTCATCTTCCCACCTTGTCAGCCTACTGAGCACTGGTGCAGAAGCAGGAACTATAAACTGCAGACCAAGTCTATTCCATTGTCAGGGTGAAGGTTGTTCCCTTAGCTTTGAATAAGGATGGCTCGTGGTCGTACTGATAGCAATGATTGAGAAACCAAATGTGTCCACTACGGCTTAAAACACCAGATGGTTCTATTGCTCAACTGCATGCAGTTTAGTAGTGTCACTAATGCCATTGGAGCTTTTCTGCCTTTCCAAACTAGGTTAGCATTTTAGTTTTTCTTTTTTTTTTTATTCATTACCAATGCATCTTGTATTATATATATAATTTTTAAATGTTTATTTATTTACTTAGAGAGAGAGAGTGCACCAGCATTGGGGACAGGCAGACAGAGAGGAGAGAGAGAGAGAGAGAGAGAGAGAGAGAGTGAGTGAGAGAGAGAGAGAGTGAGTCCCAAGCAGGCTCCATGCTGTCAGTGCAGAGCCTGGTGCAGGGCTCAGTCTCACAAACCATGAGATCATGACCTGAGCCAAAATCAAGAGCCAGATGCTTAACCGACTGAGCCATCCAGGAGCCCCTCGTGTATTATTTTTTTTACATTCTGGTTACTCTTCCAAGGTGCAAGTTGATATGTGCCTTCAGAAACCTTTAAACATTTCATTGTCTTGACTTTACAAAGACGTTCCTGATTTTAGCAGATACAGTCATCATTGCACAGTGTTCTTGGATTACCAGAAAGGCTAAAATAATGTCCTAGGACTCATTCCAGTAATAAGCTCCTGTTAATCACTCAGATGCTGTGGGTAAAACTTAAAAAATATTGTAGTGGAGATAAAACTTCATCTCTACCCTCTTAGAGTTTACAGCTGGGACTTAGACTTAAATTAACATAAGGCAGATTAACAGGATGAAAGTATACACATTTGTTTTTATTGTTATTGAAGTATAACTGACATACAATATTATATTATTTTCAGGTGTACAACATATTGATTGAATACTTCCATATATTCAGTGCTCAACACAATAAGTGTAGTGACCATCTGTCACAATAAAACATTATTATAATATTATTGACTGTATTCTTTGAGCTATACTTTTCATATCTGTGACTTACTTATTTTATAACTGAAAGTTTATACCTCTTAATTCCCATTATCTACTTCATTCATCCCCCTACCCACCTCTCCTCTGACAACCACCTCTCTGTATTTAAGAGGCTGTTGGTTTGTTTCTTTATTTTGTTTTTTAGATTCCATGTATAAGTGAAATCATATGGTATTTGTCTTCCTCTGTCTGATTTATTTCACTTAGCATGATACCCTCTAGGTTCATCCATGTGGTCACAAATGCAAGATCTCATTCTTTTTTGTGGCTAAGTAATATTTTATGGCTAAGTAATATATATATATATATGTATATATATATATATATGTATGTATATATGTGTGTGTATGTACACATGCATATGTATGTATACACATACACACACGCACACACAGCCTGCACATCTTCTTTATCCATTCATATATCAATGCACACACTTGGTTGCTTCCATATCTTGGCTATTGTAAATACTGCTGCAGTAAACAGAGATGTGCATATATCTTTTTGGATTTGTGTCAGTTTTGGGGGCAGATACCCAGCAGTGGAATTACTGGATCATATGGTATTTCTAATATTAATGTTTTGGGGAATCTCCATGCTGTCTTCCACAGTGACTACACCAATTTACATTCCCACCAACAGCGCATGAAGGTTCCCGCTTCTCCACATCCTCATCAACACTTGCTGATTCTTGTCTCTTTGATACTATCCATTCTGACTGGTGTGACGTGATATCTCATTATGGTTTTGATTTTTTTCCCCCGATGATCAGTGATGTTGAGCATCATTTCATGTGTCTATTGGCCATCTGTATGTCTTTGGAGAAATGTCTATTCAGGCCCTTTGCCTATTTTTAAATCAGGTTATTTATTTTGATGTTGAGTAGTGTAAGTTCTTTATAAATTTTGGATATTAACCACTTACCAGATATATCATTTGCACATCTCTTCTCCCGTTCTCTAGGTTTCCTTTTTGTTTTGTTGGTAATTTCCTTTGCTGTGCAAAAGCTTTTTATTTTGGTGTAGTCCCAATAGTTTATTTTTGCTTTTGTTTCCCTTGCCTGAGGAGACATATCCATAAACGTGTTGCTAATAAAAGAGATTACTGCCTATGTTTTATTTTTTAGAAATTTTATGGTTTAAGGTTTCACATTCAGGTATTTAATCCATTTTGAGTTTATTTTTGTGTATGGTATAGGAATGTGGTCCATTTTCATTTTTTTCATGTAGCTGTCCAGTTTTCCTAACACCATTTATTGACAAGACGTCATTTCCCTGTTGTATATTCTTGCCTCTTTTGTCATAGATTAAGTGACCGTATAGGTGTGTTTATTTCTGGGCTCTCTATTCTGTTCCATTGTTCTATGTGTCTGTTTTTGTGCCAGTACCATACTATTTTGACTACTATAGCTTTGTAGAACTTCTTGAAATCTGGGATTGTGATACCTCCAGCTTTGTTCTTCTTTCTCAAGATTACTTTGGCAATGCGGGGTCTTTTGTGGTTCTGTACAAATGTTAGGATTATTTATTCTAGTTCTGTGGAAAATGATATTAGTATTTTGATAGAGATTGCTTTGAATATGTAGGTTGCCTTAGGTAGCATGGACATTTTAACGATATTTATTCTTCAAATCCATAAGCATGGTATAGCTTTTCTATTTGTATCTTTTTCAGTTTCTTTTATCAGTGTCTTATAGTTTTCAGAGTATAGATCTTTCATCTCCTTGGTTTAACTTATTTCTAGGTATTTTATTCCTTTTGGTGCAATTGTAAATGGGATTGTTTCAGTAGTAGAAGTTTTATGTAACATGGGAGACCTCATAAGGAAATGATGTCTGAAAGAAATGGCAAAACCTAAATGCTTTTATACGTTGAACAAAGAGAGGCAGTGTGGAAACATAACTAAAATATATGGGGAGGTTAAAGGAAGATGAGTTATTTTTATGAGGTCTGTTTGCACAGATGCCTCTCAGCCTCCACTCCCTGTCTCTGGTGATAAGAATGTTTCTTTCCTCCTGATACGGGGAGGCCATCTTTCACATGGGAGTTTTATCTCCTGCTTTCAGGAAAAAAAGGGGAAGTCAGAGCACTCTTTTTGTATTTGCTGTTTTTCAAGTGTCTTTAGCTCAAAATAATTCTTATTCCAAAGTGGCATATTTTGGGGTGGCAGATTTTGCCACCCTTCAATATAAATTGTAATAAATTTACCATCTGGTCAAGAAGAGAGTACTAATGTCTATGAGCACCATAGCAACATTATAGAGAGTATAATGTAGTCTGTATTCTGTAATATAAACTGTAATTATAATAAGAGTAGAAAGGTACTAAAAGCTGGAGTTTTGGGAGATATTTTTCTGGGAGAGAGCAATCTTAAAAGAGTAAGATCATTTAGATCAGCAGAAGTGGGGTGAAAGAGTTCCATAGAGAGAACAGCAACACTGAAAGGATATACTCAGGATGAATAGGGTTTATTTATGGGGGCCATGAGGCATCTATTCTAAATTTCTGCAGTAGAGGATTCTGTTAGAAATTATTAAAACTATGCTGAGCTGGGAAAATGGAAGATTACAAAAGCCTTGAAAGGTAGACGGAGTACGCATTTGGTATGTTTTAACAAGAGAGTAACAGAATAAAAGTAACATTTAAGGGCTTAGAGATATTTTATTAATTTTTACAATTTTTTATTTAATAATAATTAATTTTTATATCCTTTTAAATGTATTTTTTAAAGATTTTATGTATTTTCTTTTTCTTTTTTTAAATTTTATTTTAAGTAAACTCCATGCCACACTTGGGGCTTGAATACACAACCAAGAGATCAAGACTCATAAGTTCTACCAACTGAGCCAGCCAGGGACCCCTAAGTTTTTACTTAAATTCTAGTTAGTTAACATATAGTGTATTAGTTTCAGGTGTACAATATTGTGATTCAACCCTTCCATACAATACCCAGTGCTCATCACAAGTGTACTCGTTAATCCTCATCACCTATCTACTAACCCATCCCTCCCTCCCCGCACTGACCTCCTCTCTCTCTGGTAACCATCAGTTTGTTCAGTATAGCTAAGAATCTGTTTCTTGGTTTGCCTCTCTCTTTTTTTTTTTCCTTTGCTCATTTTTTTTGTTCTTAACTTCCACATATGAGTGAAATCATATGGTATTTGTCTTTCTCTGAGTGACTTATTTCCCATAGCATAATACTCTGTAGCCATAGCATAATACTCTGTAGCTCCATCCATGTCATTGCAAATGGCAAGATTTCAATCTTTTTTATGGCTGGGTGATATTCCATCATGTATCTATACCATGCATTTATCCATCCGTCGATGGATACTTGGGCTCTTTGTATAATTTGGCTCTTGTAGATAATGCTTCTATAGACTTTGGGGTGCATGTATCCGTTTGAATTGGTATTTTTGTATTCTTTGTATAAATAGTTACTAATGCAACTGCTGGAACTAGGGTAGTTCTATATTTAACTTTTTGAGGAACCTCCATTCTGTTTTCCAGAGTGGCTACACCAGTTACATTCCCCCCAACAGTGCAAGAGCGTTCCCCTTTCTCCACATCCTTGCCAACATCTGTTGTATCTTGTGTTGCTGATTTTAGCCACTCTGACAGGTGTGAGGTGACATGTCATTGTAGTTCTGTATTGTAGCTTTGATGTGTATTTCCTTGATGGTCAGTGATATTAAGCATATTTTCATGTGTCTGTTGGCCATCTGTGTGTCTTCTTTGGAAAAATATCTGTTCATGTCTTCTGCCCATTTCTAATTGGATTATTTGTTTTTTGAGTATTGAGTTTTATAAGTTCTTTATATATTTTGGATACTACCCCTGTATCAGATGTCATTTGCAGACATCTTCTCCCATTACATAGGTTGCCTTTTAGTTTTGTTGATTGTTTCTCTCACTGTGCAGAAGCTTTTTATTTTGATAAAGTCCCAATAGTTTATTTTGCTTTTGTTTTCCTTGCCTGAAGAGGCATATCTAGAAAGAAGTTGCTATGGCCAGCGTCAAAGAGGTTACTGCCTATGTTCTCCTCTAGGATTTTTTTTTTATCAGTTTCAGGTCTCACATTTGGATATTTAATAATCCATTTTGAATTTATTTTTGTGTTTGGTGTAAGAAAGTGGACCAGTTTCATTCTTTTGCATGTTGCTGCCCAGTTTTCCCAACACCATTCATTGAAGAGACTGTCTTTTCCCCATTGGACATTCTTTCCTGCTTTGTCAAAGATTAATTGACCATGTACTGTGGGTTCATTTCTGGGTTTTCTACTCTGCTCTATTGATCTATGTGTCTGTTTTTGTGCCAATAACATACTGTTTTGATCAGTACAGCTTTGTAATATAATTTGAAGTCCGAAATTGTGATGCCTCCAGCTTTGCTTTTCTTTTTCAAGGTTGCTTTGGCTATTTGAGGGCTTTTGTGGTTCCATACAAATTTTAGAATTGTCTGTTCCAGCTCTGTGAAAAATGCTGTTGGTATTTTAATACGGGTTGCATTAAATGTGTAGATTGCTTTGGGTACTATAGACATTTTAACAATATTTGTTCTTCCAATCCATGAGCATGGAATATCTTTTCATTTCTTTGTGTCCTCTTCAGTTTCTTTTACCAATGTTTTATGGTTTTCACAGTACAGGTCTTTCACCCCTTTGGTTAGGTTTATTCCTAGGTATCTTATTTCCTATTTTCCTTATTTATCCTATTTTTAATTTCTTTGATCTCTACTCTAATTTTTATTATATCTTCTTTGGATTGAATTTGCTCCCCCTTTTTTGAAAGTTTCCTAAGACAAAAGCTTAGATTACTGATTTGGAATCTTTCTTCTTTTCTAATGTTTTTCACTAGTTGTGTTGCATCTCCCAAATCTTGATTAGTTGTATTTCCATTTTTATTTCGTTCAAAATATTTTAAAATTTTCCTCAAGACTTTGTCCTTGACCTGTATATTATTTAGAAGTGTTGTTTAGGGGCGCCTGAGTGACTCAGTCGGTTAAGCATCCGACTTTGGCTCAGGTCATGATCTCGCGGTTTGTGAGTTCAAGCCCCACCTTGGACTCTGTGCTGACAGCTCGGAGCCTGGAACCTGCTTTAGATTCTGTATCTCCCCCTCTCTCTCTCTCTGCCCCTCCCTGGTTCTAGCTCTCTCTCCCTCTCTCAAGAAATGAATAAACATTAAAAAAAATTAAGAAGAAATGTTGTTTAATTACCAAGTATATTGGAAGTGTTCCAACTCTCTTTCTGTTATTGATTTCTAGTTTAATTCCATCGTCATCTGAGAACATACTTTTTATGGTTTCTATTCTTTTTAATTTGTTAAGGTGTGTTTTTACACCCAGGATGTGATTGGTATGTCTTGGTGAAATGTTCTGTTAGCTTGAGAAGAATGTGTATTCTGTTGTTGAATAAAGTGTTCTGTAAATGCCAAATTAGATCCGGTTGATTGATGGTGCTGTTCAGTTCAACTATATTCTTACTGATATTTTGCCAATCTGCAAGATCTCTGGGTCATTTCAGTTATTGACAGAGGGGTATTGAAATCTCCAGCTTATATAGTGGATTCCTCTGTTTCTCTGTACAGTTCTATCAGTTTTTGCATCGTGTATTTTGATGCTCTATTGTTAGACACAAACACGTTGAGGATTATTATGTCTGCTGGGAGAATTGACCCCTTTATCACTGTGTGATGCTCCTTTTTATCCCTTATATTTTTATTTGGTATGAAGTCTGTTTTGTGTGAAATTAATGTAGCTACTCCAGCTTTCTTTTGATTTGTGTTAGCATGGTATATCTCTCTCTATCCATTTACCTTTAATCAATCTGTGTCTTTATATTTAAAGTCGACTTCTTATGGACAACATATACTTGTGTACTGTTTGTCATTCACTCTTACAGTCTCTGATTTTTATTGGTGTATTCAGACCATGGACATTTAAAGTTATTACTGATATAGTTGGATATCAATATAGTTGGATAATATCTACCATATTTGTTACTGTTTTCTACTCATTGCCCTTGTTTGTTCTTTCTTTCTTTCTTTCTTTCTTTCTTTCTTTCTTTCTTTCTTTCTTTCTTTCCTTCTACTCTTTTTTTGCCTTCTCTGGTTTTAAGTGAGTATGTTATATGATTGCAGTTTTTCTCCTCTCTTAGAATACCAGGTGAACTATTTTTACTTTTGTAAGTAGCTGCCCTTGAGTTTGCAGTCACACTGATCAATAATCAAAGGCTGGTGTCAAATAGCTCTATACCACTACATGGGTAAGGCAAGGTCCTTGTAAGAGAGTGTTTCCAATCCCTCCCTCCTGTCCTCTACAACATTGCTGGCATTCATTTCAATTACTCATACACTGTAATCACTATATATAGTGCTACTACTGTGATTTGAGCAAACTGTTATATGTTAGATCAGTTAATATTAAGAAAAATAAAATATTTTATCAGCATATAATCCTTTTCAAATGCTCTTTCTTTTTTTTATGTAGACCTGAACTTATAAGTTGTATCATTTTCCTCCTTTCTGAAGAAGTTCTTTTAACATTTCTTGCAAGGCAGGTCTGCTGAAGACAAATTTCCCCAATTTTTATTTATCTGAGAAAGTTTTTATTTTCCCCCTCACCTTTGAAGGTTAATTTGCCTGAATATACAATTCTAGGTTGGTGGGGTTTTTTTCCTTTTAATACTTTAAATATTTCATTCCATTGTCTTCTTGCTTACATGGTTTCTGAAGAGTAGTCCAATATAATTCTTATCTTCTCTGTAAGTAAGGTTGCTTTTTTTTAAAAATTCTGATTTCCTTGAAGATTTTCTGTTTGTCTTTGATTTTCTGCACTTTGAATGTGATATGCATAGGTGTAGATTTTTTTGTTATTTTATCCTTCTTGATGTTCTCTGAGCTCCCCTATACCTTTCTCTATAGGTATAGACTTTCTGCACTTTGAATATACTATGCATAGATATAGATTTTTTAAAATTCTTTTTTTTTTTTTTTAACGTTTATTTATTTTTTGGGGACAGAGAGAGACAGAGCATGAACGGGGGAGGGGCAGAGAGAGAGGGAGACACAGAATCAGAAACAGGCTCCAGGCTCTGAGCCATCAGCCCAGAGCCCGACGCGGGGCTCGAACTCATGGACCGCGAGATCGTGACCTGGCTGAAGTCGGAGGCTTAACCGACTGCGCCACCCAGGCGCCCCTAAAATTCTTTTTTAACATTTATTTATTTTTGAGAGACAGAGAGAGACAAGAGTGTGAGGGGAAGAGAGAGAGGGAGACACAGAATCCAAAGCAGGTTCCTGGCTTTGAGCACAGAGCCTGACACAGGGCCTAAACTCATGAACTATGAGATCATGACCCGAGCCGAAGTCAGACGCTTAACTGACTGAGCCACCCAGGCACCCCGATTTTGTTGTTGTTGTTGTTATTGTTTATTTTATCCTGCTTGATGTTCTCTGAGCTTCCTGGATCTGTGTTTGGTGACTATCATGTTGGAAAATTCTAGGTCATTATTCCTTCAAATATTTTCCCTTTTGTCACCTTTTATAATTGTCCCGCATTTCTTGGATCTTCTCTTCTGTCTTTTTCATTCTTTGTTCTCTTTGTATTTACTTTTGGGAAGTTTCTATTGGCAGTTCTTTAAGCTCACTGATTCTTTTCTTGGTTGTGACCAGTCTATTATTAATGAGCCCATCAAAGGCATTTGTCATTTCCATTACAGTGTTTTTGATTTCCAGCACTTTTATTCTTTCTTAGAGTTTCCATGTCTGCTTATATTGCCCATCTGTTCCTGCATGTGGTCTACTTTTCCCATCAGACCCTTTAACACTTAACGTATCAATCATAATTATTTTAAACTCCCAATCTCATAATTCCAATATCACTGCCATATTCAAGTCTTGTTCTGAGCTTGCTTAGTCTCCTGAAACTGCGCTGTCTTTTCATGTGCTTTCTAATTTTTTGTTGAATACTGGACATGATATAGTAGAAGGAACTGAGGGAATAGTTTTTTAGTGTGAGATATTATGCTTTTCTTGGTAGGAGTTGGGCTGTGTTTACTGTTTTGTGTTATTATAGGTGTCAGAGGCTAAAATTTCCTCTAGTGTCCTGGTTTATGTCTCCCCTGTTATCTTTGGGCTTCCCTTGAGAATTCTTCTTAAATATAGTCTGAGATGTGTAATCTTACTGTATTCCTTTGTTATTTTACAGACACCCTTTTGATGTGGTGGTTAGATGTGGGAGCAAGGGAGGCATTTTATAGTCGTATGGTTAGGTTTCCATCTTTTAATGAGTCTGTGCCCCTTAGCTTTGACCTTCACAAGTGCTTCTCAGTCATCCTCTCATCTTTTTTTTTTTTTTTCAATTTATATATTTTGAGAGAGAGAGAGAGAGTATGCGTGGGGGTAGGGGCAGAGAGAGAGAGGGAGAGAGAATCCCAAGCAGGCTCTGAACTGTCAGCATGGAGCCCGAGGTGAGCCTTCAACTCACGAACTATGAGATAATGACATGAGCTGAAATCAAGAGTTACATGGTTAACCAACTGAGCCACCCAAGTGGCCTCACCCTCTCATCTAACGTGCAGTGAGAAGGCTTGAGTGAGCTGGAGTTGGGTATTTCCCTTCCCTCAGGTCACGTAGGTTCTGAAAAGCCCTAGCTGTTTAGGTTCTGGTAAAATAGTTTCTCTCGAGGCAGGCCTTTCTAAGAATAGAATGCTTTGGGCATATTTCAGGGTAGCTATTTCTTCTCTCCTACTAGAGAAGATTGAGGGGATTTGTCTCTAGTCTTTACTGTAAGAACCTGGTAGTGTCCTAAAGATAAAACTCACAAAACTGTGACTGGGTCCTTCTGGGTCCTTTAGACTGCGTCCTTCTGGCATTTTTAACTCTCAAACTTGTCCACCCTGAGCTTCTGGCATTTCACCAATCGCACTTGACCTTTCCCTCTCCTGGTACTGGTTTCCCTGGAAGTTTCTGCTCAGGTAGGTTGTGATTCTCAGAGACTGGTCTGTCTCTCAAATTTCGTGGATGGAAGTTTTCCCTGTGACCTCAGTTCTCTGACGGATTTCAGAAGAGTGGTTGATTTCTTGGTTTGTTCAGCTTTTCTCTTGTTGTAAAGATGAGAATGATGTCTTCCAAGCTCATTATATGCCAGACCAAAAATTGCAAGTCTGCAATGTTTTTTTAATTATAGCTTTCGAGCTCAGATTTGGTTTTTGGGTTTTTTTCTGAATAAAATAATTGAAATAGAATTTGCATATATTGCTTAATATGTTTTTTTTTATTATACTGGTAATGAAGATTAAGGTAAATATTGTACCATCAGTGCATTGATTTTTTTTGTGACATTTTTTTCAGAGAGTGAGACGCCACTCAATAGCTATTCTAATTGTTATTTATCTGTAATCATTTGTATTATTCCTCACCAGGCTAAGGAAGCTCTCTTAAAGAACTCTCTGCCAAACTATGTCACTCATAATTTCCCTCCATCTGGCTACCAATTCATGGATAACTATTCCAACTTTCCATGCCTTTCTGTCTCAGAGTCCTGTTATCTATTTAATCACTCTGGGGTTCAAGAAGTTATTAGCATTTGAGCATGAATAATAATATATCTTATTTTTCAGCAGTCTACCTTACTCTTAAAAGTCTTTTAGATAAGCCCTTTAATTAAAGCCTTTCTTAAGCCTACAAAAAAATTGTCAGAAATCACACATTTCTGTGATACGGCCATTAGCAGACCCTCTACTGTATTCCCTAGCCTCTTGTTTTGTTTGTTTGTTTGTTTGTTTGTTAGCTAGTGTTTGAGTTGCTTTATTTCTCTAAATATAATAATTCAGAAAATGGATAGAGAGCATAAGTTTTCCATGCTTTATAGCATGTTGGATCATTTAGTAAACAGCAATTAACAGTGCTTAAAAATGCTTAATGCATTTGCTATTTGTTTCTGCTTTTTACAGGAGGAACTCTCTGGAATGAAAAACAGGGTACAAGTAGTTGTGCTTGAAAATGAAAGTCTCCAACAAGAGCTGAAATCTCAAAGACAAGAGGAAGCAATGAGGGAACAAACACTTCTGGATGCATCTGTGAGCATTGTTTTTAAACCATAAATTATATTTTAGTTTGAACGTTCCTTCCTACCCTCCCCGACCAGCCTCTGAACTTGTGAAATCCTCCGCTTGAAATTTGGCACATGTACTCTGCTGTTGCTCGCTTGGGCCTCAAAAATTAAGATTCGCCGTGGTGGGACGAATCCTCAAATGAAATGATGTAGCAATGCCTCATATCCACACTGGTTTCCTCCCTGAGCACACCGTTGATGTTTTTTCCATATGGAAACAGCAGGGTGAAGCAGGAAGTGCATTACATAGGAGGCACTCTGTTAAATCCAGAAACTGTATAACTGGAGCTTGGATTTCTGTTGTATTTCCCTAAGGGTTCCAATCGTGCTCTGAATTCTGATCAGTCTGATTGGCAGAATGGAGGAGCAGAAGGAACCCTGGCCCGAGGGTCCAGGGATCAGCATGTTAGTCTTCCCATTTTCCCTAACAAGCGGGTTAGTGAGTGATTTTACAGGGTTTTCCAACATGGCTTAACCTCATGTTCCTCTGTCTATTGGCAAATGGAGGGGATTCAGCTATATTAGCAGTTCTTAATCTTTCACGTGAGTGACAATCACTTGAGATATTTGTTGACCGTGCAGATTCCTGAGTGCCATCCCCTGAGAGTCTGATGCAGTCGGTCTGGGTTGAGACCTTGAGTCACAAAGATGAATGTGCCATATTTTGCAGAACAGTGGATTCGAGGATCTCTATAATTCTAGGACACAAAATTCTTGTGATGATACTTAAGTAGTGTTTAAACTCAGTATCTCCTTATGACTTTTCAGAGGTACTGTCACCTTAAAATGTTTACTTACGCTTTTGCTGTAGGACACAGTTAATCACAGCTTGTTCTGCTTTTTGAAACAAAGTCAGGGTTCCATGGGGAAGTTTTAATACTTGCCTGCTGCAGCTTTACAGTGGATTTTGGCTTAGTCATCATTAGCAAATCCGTCCTGTTAAGAAAAAGACATGCGTGTCTTAATGTTTTACCTAGGTGTCCTCTAATTTTTGACCTTGAAGTTTTTTAAATTTTCCTGACCTGATGTTTCATTTGTAATCCTTGAGGTCTGTGTTAGAATTTACTATTTAGAGGCAGCTGATTGTGTTAAATCTGAATGACAAAGTGGGCTGATCAGTGTTTCAGGTTATTTTTCTGCAGTACATTTCAGTTTGCGGTCAGCTGTTTTCCCTTCCCTGGAAGGCTTTTTCTTAATATTTATATTATTATGTTATATTATTTATTATCAATATTAGTACTTAAAAGTTCCATCTTAATTGCTTATTCAATGTCAATTTAAGGTGATATAGCCATATAAAAAGTACTTAGAATTCAGTCATTTTAAAAAATTAGTACATTCTTTTGGTTTTCTTCCCAATATGCAGTCACTTAGCAAACATCTACTTGATTATTCATAGTCTTCAGTATTTATACAGTGGCAAGGAAGTGGAAGAAGGGGGAAGTGAAGTGAGAAAGGAAATCGGGCAGACAAGTGAAGCAGAGGGCAGAGAAGGGAGTAACACCAAAGGGGAAGGAGACAATGGTCAAAGTGCAACATGCTTTGCTACATGAACAAAGGAAACTAGATGAAGTCAATTGCAGCCTTAATTATGGAAAAAACACAGCTGTCGAGAGTTATGGTTTAACATTCACATGAACTAAAATATAATGCAGACGATCAAAATTATTGTTGCAGATATGTCAGGAGACCTTGATGTCTGTTTTAACGTTGGTCGTCTGTTACTTTGTAGATATAGAATTACTACCCGTACTGCTTTTTTTTTTTTTTTTTTTTTTTTAAGAGAGAGAGGGCTCAGGCTGGGGAGAGGGGCAAAGCGGGGAGAGAGAGAGAAAGATAGAGACAGAGAGAGTCCTAAGTAGGCTCCACACTCAGTGCAGAGCCTCACGTAGGGCTCGATCCCACAACCCTGGGATCAGGATCTGAGCCAAAATCAAGAGTCAGATTTTCAACCAACTCAACCAACCAGGCACCCCCTACCCCCACTGCTCACTGCTTTTTGCTTGCGTAGGTGAAATGAGGGATTTCAGCAACATAAGCATGGTGCTATAATTCAGAGGGGTTTTTAAATTTAAATTCAAGTTAGTTAACATGTAGTGTAGTATTGGTTTCAGGAGTAGAATTTAGCGATTGATCATTTACATATAACACCTGTTATGCCCAGAAAGACCACTAGGGAGCCGAGTCAGATGCAAAAGCAAAAGACCCTTTATTCGAGCTAGCTCGAGCTCAATCCCCTACCTGCACCGACGCAGCGGTGAGATACCGGGGAGAGAGAGCGAGTTTCAAAAGGACAAAGGTTTTATAGGGGTCTAGGGGCAGTTGGTGAGGTAATGGCTGTGGCCTCAGCTGATTGGCTGGGGAAGGGTCGGAGTCCTGTTACGAAGGTCACTGGGCATGTTTTGATCAGGAAGTTTGAATGGGTGAGCGGGAGGTTACTCAAGGGGAGGAGGCTGGTCTAGGTGAAGGACACAGAACAAGATGGAGTCAGCTGGCGTAGGCCTGCCCTTTCAACACCCAGTCCTCATCCCAGCAAGTGCCCTCGTTAATGCCCGTCACCCATTTGTTCCATCCTGCCACCTACCTCCCCTCCAGCAACCCTCAGTTTGTTCTCTGTATTTAACAGTTTCTTATGGTTGGGTGCCTGGGTGACTCAGTCAGTTAAGTGTCCAACTCTTGGTTTCAGCTCAGGTCATGAACTCATGGTTTGTGGGATTGAGTCCCATGTCAGGCCCATGCTGACAGCACAGAGCCTGCTTGGGATTCTCTCTCTCCCTCTCTCTCTGCCCCTCCCCAATTCATGCTCTCTCTCTCTCTCTCTCTCTCAAAATAAATAAACTTAAAAAAAAAGATTCTTATGGTTTGCCTCCCTCTCTGGTTTTATCTTATTTTACCTTCCCTTCCCTTATGTTCATCTGTTGTGTTTCTTAAATCCACCGATGAGTGAAATCATGTGATATTTGTCTTTGTCTGACTTATCTCTCTTAGCATAATACACTCTAGATCCATCTACATTGTTGCAAATAGCAAGATTTCATTCTTTTTGATTGCAGAGTAATATTCCATTGTATATATACACAACATCTTCTTTATCCATTCATGAGTCAATGGGCTTTTGGACTCTCAATAATTTGGCTGTTGTTGATAGTGCTGCTATAAACGTTGGGTTGCATGTGCCCCTTCAAATCAGCATTTTTGTATTCATTGGATAGATATGTAGTAGTGTAATTGCTGGGTCATAGGATAGTTCTAGTTTTAATTTTTTGAGGCAACTCTGCACTGTTTTCCAGAGTGGCTGCACCAGTTTGCATTCCCACCAGCAGTGCAAAAGAGATTCTCTTTCTCCGCATCCTTGCCAACATCTGTTGTTGCCTGGGTTGTTAATGTTAGCCATTCTGACAGGTGTCAGGTGGTAGCTCTTTGTGGTTTTGATCTGTATTTCCCTGATGATGAATGACGTTGAGCATCTTTTCATGTGTCTGTGAGCCATCTAGATGTCTTCTTTGGAGAGGTATCTATTCATGTCTTTTGCCCATTTCTTCACTGGATTACTATTAATTTTTTTTTTTTTTTTTTTGGGTGTTGAGTTTGATAAGTTCTTTATAGATTTTGGATACCAACCCTTTATCTGATATGTCATTTGCAAATATGTTGTCCCATTTCACAGGCTGCCTTTTAGTTTTGTTGATTGTTTCCTTTGCTCTATAGAACCTTTCTGTCTTGATGAGGTCCTAATAGTTCATTTTTGTTTTTGTGTCCCTTGCCTCTGGAGATGTGTCTAGTGAGAAGTTGCTGCAGCTGAGGTCAGAGAAGTAGCTGCCTGTTTTCTCCTCTAGGACTTCGATGGCTTCCCGTCTTGCATTTAGGTCTTTCATCCATTTTGAGTTTAGTTTTGCATATCGTATAAGAAAGTGGTCTAGGTTTCATCTGCATGTAACTGTCCAGTTTTCCCATTTGCTGATGAAACTGTCTTTTTTCCATTGGATACTCTTTCCTGCTTTGCCAAAGATTAGGTGGCCATACATCTGTGGGTCCATTTCTGGGTTCTCTATTCTGTTCCATTGACCTAAGTGTCTGTTTTTGTGCCAGTACCATACTTTCTTGATGATTACAGCTTTGTAGTACATCTTGAAGTCTGGAATTAGTTTTCATTTTCAGGATTGCTTTGGCTATTTGGGGTCTTTTCTGGTTCCATACAAATTTTAGAATTGTGTTCTAGCTCTGTGAAGAATGCTGATGTTATTTTGATATGGATTGCATTGAATGTGTAGAATGCTTTGGGTAATAGAGACATTTTTGTTCTCCTAATCCATAAGCATGGAATGTTTTTCCATTTCTTTGTGTCTTCTTCAATTTCTTTAAGAAACGTTCCATAGTTTTCAGCATTCAGATATTCACTTCTTTGGTTAGGTTTATTCCTAAGTATCTAATAGGTTTTGGTGCAATTGTAAATGAGATCAATTCCTTGATTTCTCTTTCTGCTGCTTCATTATTGGTATATAGAAATGCAACAGATTTCTCAAAGTTGATTTTATATCCTGAGACTGTGCTGAATTCGTATGTCAGTTCTAGTAGATTTTTGGTGGAGTTTTTCAGGTTTTCCATGTAGAGTGTCATCTGTAAAGTGAAAGTTTGATTACTTCCTTGCCAGTCTGTATGCCTTTTATTTTTTGTTGTTGTTATCTGATTGCTGAGGCTAGGGCTTCCAGTATTATGTTGAAAAACAGTGGTGAGAGTGGACATCCCTGTCTTATTCCTGACCTTAGGGGGAAAGCTCTCAGTTTTTCCCCATTGAAGATGATATTAGCTATAGGTATTTTGTATATGCACTTTATGATGCTGAGGTATGCTCCTTCTCTCCCTACTTTCTTGAGGGTTTTTATCAAGAAAGGATGCTGTATTTTGTCAAATGCTTTTTCTGCATGTATTGAGAGGATCATGTGGTTCTTATCCTTTCTTTTATTATTTATTTTTTAAAATGTTTGTTTATTTTTGAAAGAGAGAGAGTGAGCAAGTGCATAAACAGGGGAGAGGCAGAGAGAGAGAGAGAGGCAGACACAGAATCTGTAGCAGGCTCAAGGCTCAAAGCTGTCAGCACAGAGCCCAACACAAGGCTTGAACCCACAAACTGTGAGATCATGACCTGAGCCTAAGTCAGACACTTAACAGACTGAGCCACCCAGGTGCCCCTTTATCCTTTCTTTTATTAATGTGGTATATCACATTGATTGACTTGTGGGTATTGAACCAGTCCTGCAGTCCAGGAATAAATCCCACTTGATCATGGTGAATAATTCTTTTAATGTATTGTTGGATTCAATTTGCTTGTATCTGGTTGAGAATTTTTCATCCATGTTCATCAGGGAAATTGGTCTGTCATTCTCCTTTTTAGTGGGGTTGTCTTTTTTGGAATCAAGGTAATGCTCGCCTCATAGAGTGAATTTGGTTCTTTCCATTTCTGTTTTTTGGAACAGTTTCAAAAGAATAGGTATTAATTCTTCCTTAAATGTTTGGTAGAATTCCCCTGGGAAGTCATCAGGCCCTGGATTCTTGTTTGTTGGGAGGTTTTGATTACTGATTCAGTTTCTTTACTGGTTATGTGTCTGTTCAAATTTTCTATTTCTTCCTTGTTTCAATTTTGGTAGTTTATATATTTCTGGGAATTTTTCTATTTCTTCTAGATTGCCAATTTGTTGGTATATAATTGCTCATAATATTCTCTTATGACTATTTCTGCAGTGTTGGTTGTGATCTCTCTCATTTGTGATTTTATTTATTTCAGTCTTTTCCTTTTTCTTTTTGATAAGTCTGGCTAGGGGGTATTTAATTTTGTTAATTCTTTCAAAGAACCAACTCCTAGTTTCATTGATCTGTCCTATGGTTTTTTTGATTTCGATATCATTGATTTCTTTTCTAACCTTTATTATTTCCCTTCTTCTGCTGTTTTTGGGTTTATTTGCTGTTTTTTTTTTTTTCCCAGCTCCTTTAGGTATAAGGTTAGGTTCTGTATTTGAGACATTTCTTCCTTCTTTAGGTAGTCCTGGATTACTATATACTTTCCTCTTATGACTGCCTTTGCTGCATCCCGAAAGGTTTGAACTGTAGTGTTTTCATTTTCATTGGCTTCCATGTACTTTTTAATTTTCTCTTTAATTTCTTGGTTAACCCATTCATTCTTTAGTAGGGTGTTCTTTAATCTCCAAGTATTCGTGGTGTCTCCACATTTTTTCTTGTGGTTGACTTAAAATTTCATAGCATTGTGGTCTCAAAATATGCTTGGTATGATCTCGATCTTTTTGTACTTGCTGAGGCCTGATTTGTGTCCCAGTATGTGATCTATTCTGGAGAATGGTCCATGTGCACTTGAGAAGAATATGAGTTCTGCTTTAGGATGTTCCGAATATTTCTGTTAAGTACATCTGGTCCAGTGTGTCATTCAACGCCATTGTTTCCTTGTTGATTTTTTGCTTAGATGATCTGTCCATTGTTGTAAGTGGGGTGTTAAAAGGCCCTAGTATCATTGTATTATTATCAATGAGTTTCTTTATGTTTGTGAGGAATTGATTTATATATTTGGGTCCTCTCAAGTTGGGGGCATACATATTTACAATTATTAGATCTTCTTGGTAGAGAGACCCCTTAATTATTATTATATAATACCCTTCTTCATCTTTTGTTACGGTCTTTGTTTTAAAATTTAGTTTGTCTGATAATAAGTATGGCTACTCTGGCTTTCTTTTGATGTCCATTAGCATGAGATGGTTCTCACTCCCCTCAATTTCAATCTGCAGTTGTTTTTAGGTCTAAAATGAGTCTTTTGTGGGGATCATGTAGATGGGTCTTGTGTTTTATTTTTAATCCATTTTGATACACTGTGTCTTTTAATTGGAACATTTAGTCTATTTATACTCAGAGTGATTTTTGAAAGATATGAATTCAGCGCCATCATGTTACCTGTAGAGTTGGTGTTTCTAGTGATGTTTTCTGATCCTTTGTAGTCTTTGTGGATTTGGTCTTCTTTTTTTTTTTTTTTCTTCTCCACTCAAAGAGTTCCCCTTAAAGTTTCTTGCAGGGCTGGTTTAGTGGTCATGAACTCCTTTAGTTTTTGTTTGTCTGGGAAACTCTTTATCTCTCCTTCCATTCTGAATGACATCCTTGTTGGATAAAGAATTCTTGGCTGCATATTTTTCCCATTCAGCTTGATGAATATATCCTGCCACTCCTTTCTGGCCTGCCAAGTTTCTGTGGACAAATCTTCTGTAAACCTGATCTGTCTTCCCTTGAAGGTTAAGGACTTATTTTTCCCTTGCTGCTTTCATGATTCTTTCTTGACCGTGTATTTTGTGAGTTTTACTATGATATGTTGGTTGGCTTTTATTAAATCTCATGGGAGTTCTTTGTGCTTCCTGGATTTTGGTGTCTTTATCCTTCCCAGATAGCAAAGTTTTCAGCTATAATTTGTTCATATAAACCTTCTTTCCCTTCTTCTCTCTTTTCATCTTCTGGGACTCCTATGATACAAATGTAATTCCTCTTTAATAAGTAGCTGAGTTTTCTAAGTCTTGTATTGTGATGTTTTGTCTTTGTTTCCCTCTTTTTTTCAGCTTCATTATTTTCCATAATTATCTTCTATATCATTGATTCACTGCTCTGCTTCATCCATCCTCACCATCATGGCATCATTCAAAATTCCATCTCAGTATAGCATTTTTAATCTTGGCCTGACTAGGTTTTAGATCTTTTATTCCTACAAAAAGGGATTTTCTGGTGTGCTCTATGCTTTTTTCAACCCCAGCTAGCATTCTTATAATTGTGGTTTTAAATTCTAGTTCAGACATATTACTTACATCTGTGTTGATTAAATCCCTAGCCATCATTTAACCTGTTCCTTCTTTTGGGGTGAATTCCTCCATCTTGTCATTTTGGAGGAAGAGAAAAAAAAATTTTAATTAAACAATTAAAACAAAACAAAAAAATCAAATAAAGGAAGCTATAATCTAGGTGTGTTTCGTGTGCTTCCTGAGAAAAGTTTGATAGAAAAGAGAAAAAAGAGAAAAGGAAAAAAAGTAAAAGAAAAAGAAATTAAAAATAAAAAATTAAATAATAAAATAGAATAGAATAAAATAAAATAAAATAAAAAATAAAATAGAATACAAATTTTGCTCTTGAGGTGCCTGGGTAGCTCAGTCAGTTAAGCATCCGACTTTGGCTCAGGTCATGATTTCACCATTTGTGAGTTCGAGCCCTGTGTTGGGCTCTGTACTGACAGCTCAGAGCCTGGATCCTGCTTCAGATTCTGTGTCTCCATCTCTCTCTGCCCTTCCCCTGTTTGTGCTCTGTCTTTCTCTCTCTCAAAAATAAACATTAAAAATTTTTTTTAAATGGTTCTTTCTGTATCTAAGAAAGAAAAAAACCCCCCAAACTCCACAACATAATCAAAAACATAAGCAAAGAAAATGAACAAGCAAATAAGAAACAACCCAAATAGAGATAGATCCAGTTTCCCCTAGAACTGAAACTTTGCAGTACACTGTGATCTTTAGACTAAGTGGATGGAAAGGGTTTTTTCTGGTCTTCTGGGGGAGGGGCCTACTGCTGTTTCTCAGGCCAACTTGCCCTAGTGGAGATGTGCCTGGAGAGTGCAGGTGGGTAGGGATTGTAACAGCTCCGTTCTCCATTTTATGGTACTGCTTAGCTCACTGAGGTTGATCACTGCAGTTCAGCTGTGGGTGAAAATGGCTTCACCCCACTGTCTAATCTCTATAGTGAGAATTTTGCACCTTCACAGGTGTGTGATCAATCACTCCTCTTTCGTCTCAGGCTTCCATCCTCTCCCCACCTTTACTCTCCTATCCAAGCTGCTCTCTTGCCAGGTGGCACCTCCCTCCAGAGTTTTATCTCAGATGGGGCTGCGTTTCAAAACCCTACACTTCAGAGACCCACGTGGCTCAGACCCATGCTGATCCTCTGGGGGAGGGTCTTGCTGAACAATTGCCAGGTATTGATTGTCCCAAAAAACATTTGCAGGAGACCACACAGCAGCAGAGGCTCAAAGTTTATGGTAAATCCCAACACATAGCTATTGCCAGGGTTTCTTGCCCTTAGCTAGTGTCTTTGTTCTGATATCAGTAAACATGGCAGCTCTCTGGGGCCTGCTGAGACTTTTGCCTGTGGAGAGGCCATATTGCCTCTACCAAATGCACTCCAAGTAGTGGAACCCTCTCTCCCTGTGTGGCACATGGACCCCTTAGACCACACTACCCGCTCCTTGGGGATTCACCCTGCTTCCTCACCAGAGCACTACTAGGCACTGAGCTCTGAAACTTCAGATTCTGCACTCCGCTGTGTGTGTGGGTTTTTTTTTTTTTATGTTTATTTATTTTTCAGATATAGTGTGAGCAGAGGAAGGGCAGAGAGAGAGAGAGAGAGAGAGAGAGAGAGAGACAGAATCCAAAGCAGGCTCCAGGCTCTGAGCTGTCAGCACAGAGTCCATCACAGGGTTCAAACCCTCAGACTGTGAGATCCTGATCTGAGCCAAAGTCGGATGCTTAACCGACTGAGCCACCCAGGCACCTCTGTACTCCACTATTTATAGAAAACTGTTGGTGTTGAAACCCTCTCCTTTTTCCCTGTCAGTGGTTTTGGGAAACAAATTTCTTCTTGTCCAGTTCCCTGTGAGTGTTTTCACTCTCTCTCTCTCTCTCTCTCTCTGTCTCTCCCTTTAGCTACTTTCAGGGGAAATGCTTTTCTTGCATGATTCCAACACACTGCACTGTCTCCCCCTTCTCTCTCTGTCCTCTATCTGTGAAAATGGCTCCCTAATCTCTGTGGTGCCACAGCTTTTCTCTCTCCCAATTCACCTCTCTACACCATATACCTGCCTAGATCTCTCGCTCAAATTATGCAGATTGTCATGTTCATCCTCAGTTTAATTTCCTAGGTGTCCAAAATGGTTTGGTGTTGATCTAGCAGTTTTTCTGGGAGGAGACAAGCTCAAGATCCCCATACTATGCTGCCATCTTAACTCTTTTTATTCAGAATTTTAACGTAAAATGAAACTTTTTAGAATATCTTAAATATAAACACACCAAGAGAGATTATCTTTTTTTTCTGAATGCTTTTTACTGAATCTATTACCATATTGACAGTAGATCTTGCCAAAGCTATTGGAAGATTTGAGTATAGGTTTTCAGTATTCTTAATACTTTCTTTTGAAAAATAATTAAAATAGATAGCAATAATTGACATTTATTGATCACTACATGGTTATGATGTAGCAGGCACTATATCCAGCACTTTGTTTACATTAAATTATTTCAGGCTTGTAGTAGGCAAAGAAGGCAGGTGTTATATCTATTTTCAGATGAGTAAATTAAGGTATATAGCAGTTAAGTAAATAAAGCAACTCTACGAATGTCACACACACACACAGCTAGAAAATGGCAAAGTGAAGACTCAAATATCAGACTGTCTGACTCCCTAGATCCATCTACCTAGTCTAATGTCATACTGTAGAACTTCCTGCATAGGTTAAGAATAGCTTGTCAATATTGAACCAAACCATCTTTGTTTGCCATTGCATAGAAGATTCTCCCCAGAAGAGAAGAACGTCCTCTTTATTGTTCCTTAATTTTAGCCTTGGACTTGGATGGTAGCCTACATGACTTTTAGATTTTAGTCTATTTTATGACCTAGTAGTTGAAGGAACAAACAGTTTATTTTTTAAAAACTAAAACTGTTCAAGGGATATTTCATTTCTATCTTTATTTTTCATCGTTTTTTTCCTATGAAATTTCTTTTCATGGAGAGCTTTTCTCAAGAGTTCCAAAAATTATAATAATATTAAAATATGCTATTTATTAGAAATTTTGGCATGTACAAAGCATAAGAGACTCTTAAAAACTGAGAACAAACTGAGGGTTGATGGGGGGTGGGAGGGAGGAGAGGGTGGGTGATGGGTATTGAGGAGGGCACCTGTTGGGATGAGCACTGGGTGTTGTATGGAAACCAATTTGACAATAAATTTCATATATTAAAAAAGAAAAAAAATGAAATTTTGGCATGTATACTCATTAAAAGATCTAGGAGATTTTTTTTTAAAGCAGAACATTTCTGAGCCATTTCTTTTTCTGTCTATTTCATTCTCCCCACTACCACCCCTCCCCTCAATTAAGAACTCAAAGGTTTTCAGTGATCTTCATGGATGTAAATGCTAACTAAATTTTTAAAACTTTGGTCAAATGCCATTCAGGTTTTTAAATGTTATCTGTGAAAGGACAAAGTGTCAATTAGACTAGCACTGCTTTCCAAAGAATGACAGTATTTTATACCATAAGCCAGCAATCTGTGGTCTATGTGCTTTCTCCAATTTCTCCACAGGAAATTAGATAGTTCTCTAATGCAGCTTTGAATGCACTCAGTCAAATATTGAAAGATTTGTCCTTACCTACCAAATCAAATTCAAACTTGTTATACCATACTTCCCAGACCCTTATTTGCCTCTGAGGCTTGACATTTTGAACATCCATTGTTTTGGATTGCTTCAATCTCTAGTCATTTCAGATAGCCTGAATCTCTCGGAGGCACCATACTTATTCACACTTCTGTGATTTTCCCCATGATGTGTTTTTCCTGGCATGCTCTTCCTATCTAGCTCTCTCTTTCTCACCCAAGATATCATGCCAGTGTCAACACCTCCAGAAAACCTTCCTTGAATCTCTGGTTGTTCTTAGTGTCCCTCGTCTGTTTTGGCATAGTCCCCCATGCACACCTCTGGCTTAGCACATACCATATTAAACTGAAATTATCTGCTTAGGGTTTTTGCCTTGAGGATAAGATTGGTCTGGCTCGTTTTTACCCTCCAAGCTCCTTAGCACACTGCCTGAACATAGGAGGTATCATACACAGGCGTTTGCATTAAACTGAACTTCCAGAAGAATGTGGAGGAGGCTCTCGGAATACTATCTCTTTCTAGCATGATACGACACCGCAGTATAGTTCTGGGTTTCGGACCTGTCCTCTCTTGTGAGTGCTTCTTTGGCCCTTAGCAAGAGTTCCATAATTATTCGTTGAGTTACATTTGTATTTCCATCCTTGTGGTACATATAAATTACCCAGATCTTTGGGCTGCATATTTCGTTGAATGTTGAGAGGGTAACAGAGGTGGCAAACACAGTGGCAGCAACAAATTCAGTCTGTAGGCATGTTTTGTTTGACGAGCTATGAACCAGTGTTTAACAATGTTTTAGCTGAAAAGCCAGATACCCGGTTTAATCTCTTAAAAACTCAAAAGATTGTTTTTGTAACTCAACTTCGCATTCACACATGGCAGCAATTGCCTGGAACTGAGTAGTGGCTGCATGTTTTAGATGGTTT
Source organism: Puma concolor (assembly GCF_028749965.1). Classification (NCBI taxonomy): domain Eukaryota; kingdom Metazoa; phylum Chordata; class Mammalia; order Carnivora; family Felidae; genus Puma; species Puma concolor. The sequence goes on from NC_141683.1 coordinate 63,809,250, forward strand.
GCAATGGTCCCTACCAATTCTTGGTGAGTCCCTGGCATGCAGGCTGCATGTCAGTTCTGTTTATCTGCATGCATTGTTTTTTTTTGTTGAAGATAAATATTTTTCTGGAAGGGCAGGAGAGCATCGTCGTTCAGGGTGTGGACTAGGGAATTAGATTGCCCGGGGTTCAGATTCCAGCTCTGCCGCTTATTAGCCACTTCTACCTTTGTGACTCTTACAAGTTACTCAGTGTCACTCAATTTCCTTTTCTATAAATTGGAGATAACAATAAACTCACCTCCTAGGGTGGTTGTAGTGATTAAATGAGTTGATATATGTGAATCACATAAACCAAGTCTGGCACACAGTAAACACCGTAGGTATTAGCACTATTATTAGTCATGGCCTTAGGAAATGTGGAAAATGAAAACAAGAGAGGGCCCTGTGTTTTAAGAATATACGTCTCCAGGGGCGCCTGGTTGGCTCAGTCAGTTAAGTGCCTGAATTTGACTCAGGTCATGGGCTCACTGTTCCTGAATTTGGGCCCCACATCCGGCTGTCTGCTGTTAGCACAGATCCTGCTTCGGATCCTCTGGCCCCCTCCCTTCCCACCCCCCCCCCCCCCCACACACACACATACTTTCTCTCCCAAAAATAAATAAATGTAAAAAAGAGAAAGTATGTCTTCAGAGAAATAAGAGAGAAGTTCATTTGTTGAAGCACTGGCATCCAGCCCTCCTTGCTCATTTATGTTATTGCCTGCGCCTGTAGGAATTTGACCTTGTACCACCTGTGCAGTATGACCCTCATGGGCCCACACTTCAAATTCATTCTTGATTTGCAGTTTAGAAGCATATGCTTTTTTACCCCTTTCATCACAGATGAGAATCAGTATTCCATTTGTAAAGCATGCATGTTGATTTAAAAATGCCAATTGTAATTACTGGTACATTTTATTTTAGGGAAACATGCAGAATTCTTGGATTACAACAGGTGAAGATTCTGGGGTGGGTGAAGCTGCCAAGAGACGATTCTCCCATGGCAATGCGGATATTGTCGTAGGTGCATCTGCTGGGGAAGCTGAAAAATGGAAACTAGAACTGGTGAGAATTTGAGTGCTTTTCTCTTTTGTACTATATTGTGGTAAATATGTATAACATAAGCTTAACATTTTAACCATTTTAAAATTTACCATTTAACAATTTAAGTGTACAACTCATTTGCATTAAATACAATGACAATGTTGTACAGCCATAAACACTATCCATTTCAAGAATTTTTATCATCCCAAACAAAAACCGTTGGGACACCTGGGGTGGCTCAGTCGGTTAAACATCCGACACTTGGTTTCCGCTCAGGTCATGATCTTGTGGTTTCGTGAATTCGAGTCCTAAGTTGGGCTCTGTGCTGGCATTGAGGAATCTGTTTGGGATCCTTTCTCTCTCTCTCTCTCGCTCTTGCTCTCTCTCTCTGTCTCTCTCTCTCTCTCTCTCTCTCTCTCTCTCTCTGTCCCGCCCTGACTCATGCTTTCTCTGTCTCTCTCAGAATAAATAAATAAAAAACAAAAAATCAAAAAACTATGTACCCATTAAATAAAACTTCCATTCTCTCTCCTAACCCCTGGCAACCTCTTCTACTTTCTGTCTTTATGAATTTGCCTAGTCTAGGTACCTGACATATGCAGAATCAAACAATATTGGTTCTTTTGTGTCTGGCATGTTTCATCGAGCATGTTTTCAGGGTTCATCGGCGCTGTATCATGTAGCAGAATTTCCTTTTTCAGGGTGAGTCATATTCCATTTATGTCTATACGACACTTTGTTTATCCATTCATTTGTTGATTAAAGTTTAGTTTGTTATCACCTTTTGGCTCTTGTGAATGAAGCTGAACATCAGTACACAAGTATCTGTTTTTGCCCCGACCTTCATTTCCCTTGGGTATATAACCAGAAATGGAATTGTTGGATCCTATGGTAATTCTTCACTCTTTTTTCTTTCTGCTCCTCAGACTCCATCATTTCGTCTGTCCTGTCTTCAAGTTTTCTGATTCTTTGTTCTGCTGCTCACATGTGCCCTTCCATACCTTTCGTGAATTTTTCATTTTGGTTAGCGTACCTTCCAGCTCTGGGATTTTTGTTTGGTTCCCTTTATACTTTGTTTTCTTACTTTTTTAAAGGTTTTATTTTCATTCCAGTTAGTCGGCACAAAGTGTTATATTAGTTTCAGGTGTACACTGTCTTCCTTACTTCTTGTAGTTCTTTGGACATTGGCCATGTTTCCTTTTAGCTCTTTGGGCGTATTTAAGATTATTGTTTTAAATTATTTTTCTAGTAGGCCTGGTGCCTGTAGATTTTTTTAAGGGTGGTTTCTGTAGATTTATTTGTTTGTTTGTTTGTTTATTATTTATTTATTCTATGCCTCTGAGTAGGTCATATTTTCCTGCTTCTTTGTATGCTTTTGATTTTTTTTTTTTTTTGGTGGTTGAAAACTGGACATTGGAATGAACTATTATATTGTGATAACTCTGGAAATCCAATCCCCCATTTTCCCCATGGTTTTCTGCTTCTTTTATTGTTGAAGGTTGTATCGTCTTTTTGTTTCGAGACTTTTCCAATTTAATTTTGTAGACTGTTCCTTGTTGTGTGTGATCGCTGAACTCTGTTTCGTTAGCTCATGTTCCACTAATGTTTGATAGATTTCCGTGAATGCCGGGAGCTAAAACAAGTAAGCCAACAACCACCAAAACCACACACGCCTAGGAAGCCCAGAAAGAAGAGCCACCTCTGCCAGTCTTTGTGGATTGGTTCTGTGCTGGGGCATTCCTTCCTTCAGCGTGTAGCTGGGCTTGCTCTCAGCCTAGAGATTAGCTGGAGTGAAAGCTTAAGGTCTTCGCAGGCCCGAGCATGTATCTTCCCGGGGAAGGCTTTCTAAATCCCCTCATATACGTAGCTGGTTTTGAATGTCCTCACTTCCCAGAGTCTCAAATAATTTTATTTTCAGATCAAATGATACTTTCAAATCTTTTGATGTTGTAACAGGCCTTTCTTTTTCCTATTGCTTGAAATCTTATTTGCATTAAATTTGATGTGCAGAATTGATCAATGATGATGAAAATGTAAAAATGACACTGTAAATGGAGGACTCCAGGGGGAGATAGGATGGATTATATAGTTCAGCTCTCATTATCGTCTCTAGGTATTATTGTTAGAGTATTCTGAAGGCTCATATGGCTCTAAACTCCCTCTCCTTTCTCAGCCCCTAACCCAAGCTTTATTCTACTATTTTGGAAAGAGTTCTTTTTTTCTTTTTAAACAAAATGAAAGATTTGTATTTTCTTCCCAGCTGAATAATCTATGATAACTATTTAATGCCCACAGGATAAAGACCCATCTCCCAAGCTGTCCACAGTTTGGTTCAAGCTACCTTTCTGGACTCATTTCTGTCAGTCTCCCAAACATTACTGTAGACATACAGACCCCTCACTACTTACTATGTCATAAACTTATTACCCACTTCCATTTATTAAAAAAAATTTTTTTTTTTTAATATTTATTTAGGTTTGGGGGAGAGAGAGAGAGAGAGAGAGAGAGAGAGCGAGCATGACGGGGGAGGGGGAGAGAGAGAGGGAGACACAGAATCTGAAGCAGGCTCCAGGCTCCGAGCTGTCAGCACAGAGCCTGGCACAGAGTTGTGAGATCATGACCTGAGCTGAAGTCAGACACTTAACTGACTGAGCCACCCAGGTGCCCCTACCCACTTCCATTTCTGTTTGCATCACTGGCTGTGGTTTATGCAGATATCCTGACCTAAACTTTCCTTCTTAACTTCTGCCCACCGAAATACTTCCTGCCTACAAGGCTGTGTTCAGATGTCCCCTCCCGTTCTTCCTTCCTTGATTACACACTTCCACTCCTCCTTCTCCCACATTAGAATTCGTTTCTCTCTTGGGGCACCCAGGTGGCTCAGTCGCTTGTGTGTCTCACTCGATTTCAGCTCAGGTCATGATCTCACGGTTCGTGGGATCAAGCCCCATTGTTGATCTCTGTGCTGACAGTGCGGAGCCTGCTTGGAATTCTCTGTCTCCCTCTCTTTCCGTCCCTCCCCCGCTCATGCACGTGAGTCCTTGCACTCTCTCTCAAAATAAATGCATAAACTGGGGCGCCTGGGTGGCACAGTCGGTTGAGCGTCCGACTTCAGCCAGGTCACGATCTCGCGGTCCGTGAGTTCGAGCCCCGCGTCAGGCTCTGGGCTGATGGCTCAGAGCCTGGAGCCTGTTTCCGATTCTGTGTCTCCCTCTCTCTCTGCCCCTCCCCCGTTCATACTCCGTCTCTCTCTGTCCCAAAAATAAATAAACGTTGAAAAAAAAAAATTAAAAAAAAAAAAATAAATGCATAAACTTAAAAAAAAGAATTAATGTCTCTCTTACATCTCCTCTTAGCGTCGTGTTTACAATTGCTATAAATTCGTTGGTTATCCAGTCTGTGGCAAACTGCAGTCCCCACGTCTGTGTGCCCTGTGTCCTGATCCTCCTCGCTGTTTCCCAGGGTTTTGCTCTTGTGCTGGTCTCCTCTTGCTCTTGCATGTTTCCTCCCTCTTCACTGGGTTTTTCTCAGCAGAACATGTGCTCTACTAGCTCCCATCTTGAAGCAAGTACAAAATATACTCTCTGGACCCTGTGCTCCGTTCGAACTATCACTCAACGATTGCTCCCCTGCATACCAACACCTTCCCAAACAGTTGTCCACATTCATGTCACCACGTCTCCCCTCCCACTGTCTCTTTAACATGCGTCGGTTGAGCCGATACCTCACGTTGGCCTCAACTTGTTCTTTTCAAGGTCATCAATGACCTGCACCAATCAGTCCTCCTCTTCCTCAACCTTGTGGCAGCATTCTAATTATGATACGTATAATGCTCATGTCATCCCCCTTTACTTGTCTAATGGCCCAATTTAACATACGCTCAGAAAAATGCACAAAACAGGGGCGTCTGGGTGGCTCAGTTGGTTAAACATCTGACTCTCGATTTTGGCCCAGGTCACAATCTCACGGTTTGTGGGACTGAGCCCCGTGTTGGGCTATGTGCTCACAGCTTGGGATTCTCTCTCTATCTCTCTCTCTATCTCTCTGCTCCTCCCCTCCTTGCACACTCTCTCTCTCTCTCTTTCAAAATAAATAGATAAAAATTTTAACAGTGCACAAAACAAAAATGTGCAGCTTCATGATTTTGTTCTAATGAGCACCCTCTCTCTCTGTGCCCCCTCCTAGTCACTGCCCCCTCATTCCCTTAGAGCTAATCACTATCTTGACTTTTGAAAATGAAAATTGCTGAAGCAAGATCTCTGGACACTCTAGTTGATGTCTACCTGATTTTTTAAACACTGTAAAACTTGGGTCACACAGTATATGATTTTTTGTGTCTGACTTATTTTGTTTGACATTATGTTTGTTAGATTCATACACATTGTTGCATGTGGCAGACATTTGTTCATTTTCAGGGTGGGTCTACTGTGTAAATACACTACAATTCATTTATCCATTCCTCGGTTGATGGGTTTTTGTGTTGTTTCCAGTTTGGGGCTATTGTAAATGTTGCTGCTATGGACTAACTCTTTCTTTCTTTCTTTCTTTCTTTCTTTCTTTCTTTCTTTCTTTCTTTCTTTCTTTCTTTCTTTTGTTTTTTCTCTTTCTTTCTTCTTTCTTTCCTTTCTTTCCTTATTTTTATCTATACATCCATCCATCTATTTTATTTTATTTATTTTTAAAAAAATTTTTTTTAACATTTATTTATTTTTGAGACAGAGAGAGACAGAGCATGAATGGGGGAGGGTCAGAGAGAGAAGGAGACACAGAATCCGAAACAGGCTCCAGGCTCTGAGCTGTTAGCACAAAGCCCGATGCGGGGCTTGAACTCACGGACCGTGAGATCATGACCTGAGCTGAAGTCGGACGCTCAACCGACTGAGCCACCCAGGCGCCCCTCCATCTATCTATTTTAGAGAGAGGGAGAGTGAGACAGAGAGAGAGAGTATGAGCAGGGGAGGGACAGAGGGGGAGAGAAAGAGAATCTTACTTATTTAAAATTTTTTATTAGAGAGAGCGTGTGCAAGCAAGAGAGGGGCAGGGGAGAGAGAGAGAGAGAGAGAGAGAGAGAGAGAGGGAATCTTAAGCAGGCTTCACACTCATCAAGGAGCTGGAGGCGGGGCTCGGCCCCACAATCATGGCGTCATGACTTGAGCCAAAATCAAAAGTCAGATGTTCAACCGGCTGAGCCACTCAAGGCATCCCTGAACATTCTTTAAGATTGGTCTATTGGTGTACATGGCACACATTTATGTCAGGTGTATATCTTGGAGTGGAATTATTGGTCTTAGGGGTGTATAGCTGTTCAAACTGAGTGGTTAAGTTGAGCTTTGGGGTGATTTTTATCAGTTTACACTTCTACAGCAGCATAGGAGTGATGCCTTTGCTCCATATCCCCCCAACACGTTGTATTGTCAGTTTTTCTGGTGGGCTTTTAGTGCTATGTCCTTGTGGTTTTCATCTGCATTTCCCTGATTACACATGAGATTGAATACTTTTCACGTACTTATTGGTGTGCTCCTCTTGTGAGGTGCATGTTCAATACCTACTCATTATTTTGAGTTATCTGACATTGTTTTTTTGAACTTCTTTATGTATTCTGGATACAAGCCCTTTGTTGGTTCTATCTGTTGTAAATATATTTTCCCACTCTGTGGCTTGCCTTATAATTGTCTTGATAGTTTTATTTCTTTCTCTTGCTTTCTATTTTTTTCATTCCTTCCTTCATGACTAAAATTTCTTAATTTTAATGTCATCCCCTTTATTGTTTAGTACTTTCTGTGTCCTATTTAAAAGAATGAAATCTTTTCATTTGTAACTATGTGGCTGGAACTAGAGTGTATTATGCTAAGCGAAATTAGAGAAAGACAAATACCATATGACTTCACTCATATGAGGAGTTTAAGACACAAAACAGGTGGACACAAGGGAAGGGAAGGAAAAATAATATAAAAACAGGGAGGAAAACAAAACATAAGAGACTCTTAAATATGGAGAACAAACTGAGGGTTACTGGAGGGGTTGTGGGAGGGGGGGTGGGCTAAATGGGTAAGGGGCATTAAGGGATCTACTCCTGAAATCCTTGTTGCACTATATGCTAACTAACTTGGATGTAAATTTAAAAATAAAAATAAAAAATAAGGTGAGTTTCTTATAGACAATTAAAAAAAAAAATGTATCCCTGCCCCAGATCATGAGGAACTTCTCTAAGATTTTCTTCTGGAAACTTTATAGTCTTGCTTTTAACATTTAAATCTCAATCTACCTGCAATTTAGTTTTGTATTTGATGTAGTGTGTAGGGGATCACCTTTTGCTCTTTTCCCATATAGTTGTCTACACACACACACACACACACACACACACACATTAACCACTTGTTGAAAAGACAGTCCTTTGTCTGAATCTTTGTCATAAATCAGGTGTACATAGATGTCTGGGCTCTGTTTTTTACTTCCTTGTTCTTTGTGCTACAACCATCCTCTCGTCTCTTGATTGTTACAGCTCTGTATCTGTTAGGGTAGGTATATCTACCTATTAGACTACTTACCACATCTTCCAACGTTGTGCTTTGTCCCCAAAAATGTCTTACTTCTGGCCTTTTTTACTTCCAAATACATTTTAGAATTAATTTGTCAAAGTCCGAAAAGCCATTATGAGGTTTTGATTGAGATTGTCTATTTAAAAAAAATTTTTAATGTTTATTTATCTTTGAGAGAGAGACAGAGTGCAAGCTGGGGGTAGGTAAAGAGAGAGGGAGACACAGAATCCAAAGTGGGCTCCAGGCTCTGAGCTGGCAGCACAGAGCCCGACATGGGGCTTGAACTCAGGAATGGCAAGGTCATGACCTGAGCTGAAGTCAGATGCTTAACCGACTGAGCCACCCAGGCATCCCTTGATTGAGATTGTCTTTAAGCTATAAGTCACTTGGGAGAAAAGATATGTTTATGATATTATATCATCTAATCCATTAAACTTATGTATTACTCTATTTATATAGGACATCTTTAATTTTTGTCAATAACCTTTTACAGTTTTTTTCTTTTTTAAAAAGTTATTTTATTTATTTTGAGAGAGACAGAGAGTGCAAGTGGGGGAGGGGCAGAGAGAGAGAGAGAGAGAGAGAGATTGAGAATCCCAAACAGGCTCCCCACTGTCAGCATGGAGCTCGATGGTTTTGAACTCACAAAACCATGAGATCATGACCTGAGCCAAAACCGAGAGTTGGACACTTAACTGACTGAGCCACCCAGGCTCCCCACCCCCCAGGATCATTTTTAATGTTATTTTTCTCCCCAGTTATCTATTCAGTTATAAAATTCTGTCAATTTCAGTTTTTATATAGCTCCATACTAAATTCTTTCTTTTCTCTTCTTACTGTGTGATTACTCTTGTTTGTGTGTATATCTCTTCCTGATGTAATTGTAACGCACTTCCTCATTGGTCTTTGTTTTCCCACACTTCAGAGTGACTTAAGAATCAAATCTGATAGAGTTTTCAGTGTCCACCCAATGCCTCTACTACATGGAGACTACACGAGTTGTCTGGGTAAAGGTCTTGCGTATTTATTCTCCTCATGGCACATTCTCTCCTGTTCCACCCATCTCTATCCATTCTTCCACCTTGCATTTTATTTGTAGGGATACAGATCTGCTTACCACCCAAATATTCAGCATGTTTTCTCTCTGTGCCTTTTGCTCTGTTGGAAATTAATCCTTTAAGTGTTAGCACTTCCTCCATGAAGTCTTCTCTACCCCTCTTAAGCTGAATTACAAGTTCCCACCTCTGTGATATCCATTTACCTTCTATATGCCTCATTGGAGTGAATTATGTATAATTGAAATTGTCCATGTGTTTTTCTTTTTCTTGTTTTTAATTTATATTTTTTAGAGAGAGAGTATGAGCATGCATGAGTGGGGGAAGGGCAGAGGGAGAGAGAGAAAGAAAGAAAAGAAAGAAAGAAAAGAAAAGAAGGAATGAAGAAAGGAAGAATCTTAAGCAGGCTCCATGCTCAGCACGGACCCTGACACGGGGCTCGATCTCCTGATCCTGGGATCATTACCTGAGCCAAAATCAAAAGTCAGATGCTCAACCTACTGAGCCACCCAGGCACCCCCACCCATGTGTTTTCTATTCTGTACTAGATTAGCTCCTTAAGGTTAAAGGTGTCTTCATCTTAGGGTACCCCCAAAAATGTTTGCTGAACGAGAGAATAGTGGGACACCAACAGACCCTTGTAGCCAGGATATTAGTTTGGTCTGTCATTTATTGTGATTCATAACTTTGCTTTTATCATTCATCCAACACACATTTATTGTATGTCTATATGCAGCAATCACAGTGGGGGATTCTAGTAAGATCTGATCCTTGCCCTCACAGACCTTACAGGTTATAATCGGTTTTTCCCAGAGTCACCCTTTTGTTTATTTATTTATTCATTCTCAGTCACACTTTTAAAAGTAAGACCTGATGAATGCATTTTTCAAAAAAAAAATTGGGGGGGGTGGCAGTGTTACCCATTTTATGACTCGATAGTTCTTTGCAGGTATATAGTCAATAAAATACAAAATTTGGGGTGGACTAGGGAAAATGTTTTTTAATTTTTTAAAATTTTCCTCCTGGGTAAAAGGAAAAAAAATTGAGTTTAATATGAATAATGAAACCTTGTTTGTAAAGCACGGGACATAGAGAAAATGTACATTTTTTGTTTTTTAAAGGAGAGGCTGAAACTTACTTATGAAGAAAAGACTGAAGTCCTAGAATCTCAATTGAAATTTTTAAGGTAAAGTATCATTGTCCATTTAAAATAATCATAGCAAAAGCATAATGATCTTTCAAATATATTTGAATGTTTGCTGACCTGCCAGTCTTACTCAATATAAGAATTACTTGATGACATTTTATGTGTACATAAGAAATATCTTCAGGTTATTAAAGGATAAGGGGGCATAAAATTGTGAAGGCCTTTTCCAAATCACATGTCAAAGAACTATGAGCTAAATTACAAATTTTATGCCTTCATCGGTTATGAAATATTTGTGTTTTCTTATACAAATAAGAAACACTAGCTGCTCTGATAGAAACCATGCTTTTAAAATAAAATACTGAAAATAAAGCATTCTTCTAGTTTTAAAATTACATGAAAGTATTTTTTCTCTATAGGTGTTTGTATGTAATTTTTAAAATTGTAACAATAATAGTTTGAGTATTTTTCTATACGTGATGAATATGAGAACGTATCTACCGCCTTCTCCATGGGGGATACATTCCAAGACCCCCAGTGGATGCCTGAAACTGGTCAGTACTGAACTCTGTACATATTGGTTTTTTTCTGTACATACATACCTGCGATAAAGTTTAATTTAGTAAGAGATTAGGCACAGTAAGAGATTAACAGCAATAACTCATAATAAAATAGAACAGCCATAACAGTATACCGTAATAACCGTTAAGCGAATGTGGTCTTTCAAAATATCTTATTGTCCTTCTTGTGATGATGTGAGATCTAAAATGCCTGTGTGATGCAATGAAGGGGTGAAGGATGTAGGTGTTGTGAAGCAGCCTAGGCTACTACTGACCTTCTGATGATCTGTCCGGAGGATCATCTGCTCTGGACCTCGGTTGAGGGTGGGAAACTAAGCTGTGGAAAGTGAAACTGGATAAGAAAGAGACTGCTTTTTTTTTTTTTTTAATTTATTTTTGAGAGGCAGAGAGAGACAGAATGTGAGTCAGGGAGGGGCAGAGAGAGAGGGAGACACAGAATCCGAAGCAGGCTCCAGGCTCCGAGCTGTCAGCACAGAGCCCGATGCGGGGCTCGAACTCACGGACCTCGAGATCATGACCTGAGCTGAAGTCAGACACTTAACCATCTGAGCCACCCAGGCGCCCTGAGACTTCTTTATATATAATAAGTTTTCATGTAATTTTTGACATGTTTTTTTAAAAAATCCCAATAAAACTTATATATGATAGATTAACCATCAGTGATTTATTATGTGTTATGTGTAGAAAAAGTAACAGGAATTGATTTTTTTGTGCATTGCAGCTTATTTTAAAGAGCAGTAATGAAATATATTTCAATCAAAATTTAAAATACTTTTTATAATTTTAATAAGTCTAATTTTAAATAAAATTTAAGATTTTCAGGCCATGTATTGTTTGGAGATGTAAGTAGAGTGATACTAAGAACCAGAACTCCTGGCTTTTAAGCACACTATCATTCATTTATTTTAATACGCTTTTATGTGTATTAAACCTTTAAACCTTATCCTGATCTCTATGTATATACCTACCTCTATAGATATTTTTGTTTCATGAAGAAACCTAATATTTTTTAAATGGCCTAATTTTTGCATTCTTGCTCTTTATCTTGCTTTATTATATTTTGATGTCTAGTGTATTGAGTCTTCAGTTTTAAAAAAATTCTTAACATTTATTTATTTATTTTGAGAGAGAGAGAGAGCAGGGGAATGGCAGAGAGAGAGGGGGACAGAGGATCTGAAGCAGGCTCTGTGCTGAGAGCAGAGAGCCCAATGTGGGGCTTGAACCCAAGAACTGCGAGATGATGTCCTGAGCTGAAGTCAAGACACTTAAGTGACTGAGCCACCCAGGCACCCCAAGTCTCCAGTGTTTAAATTAATATATTTCTAGGTTACTATACTATGGAAATGTGACTTCTGTTGTTTCATTCAGAAGTCAAATATGCCATCGTTAATTACATTAAAATACTACTTTGTAATGACTTTATTCCCTGCATCTTTGTTTTTTTTTTTTCTTTTCTTTTTTGTCTTTTCCTTTAGTGTAACTTAAGAGTACTTAAAGAGTCATTTTCTTTCAGAAAGAGATAAAACCACCACTCTCAGAAACTCTACCTTTTTGGTACCTATTTCTTTTTCTTTTTTGGCATTTCAAGTAATCAAATCTACCTCAGTGTTTTGAATCTGAAACTGACAGAAAGAGTAATGCAGACCCTTTGACTTTGGAATGTGCTTCCAAAGTTATTTTTATAAAGCCTTTTGAAAGTCAGACTTTTTCTACATGGAACTTAAACAGAAAACTAAGTGTGTTGGAAAGAGTATCTTGGGCATGGGACAAAATCAGCTTCTTCTCCCCGCCCCCCCCCCCCCCCCCATCCAGAGATGAGGTAGCGTGTGACAGCCAGGTGTCTTATTGGCTTCCCCTCTGTGACAGCAAGTAAAGGTAGCTACAGCTCCCTGAATTTAATAGAAACTGACAACAGAGAGTTGACACAGACAGAGATCACGTGCCTGCTTTCAGGAGTCCAAGTACTTAAGGGCTATTTTCTCCTTTGTAAGCTAGGAAGTGGGGTTTTTTTGTTTTGTTTTGTGTTTTGTTTTGTTTTGTTTTTTATACAGTGGGAAAGTCAGTTCTCCAAGTTGATTTTGCCAAAGCTTTATGAGAAGGGGTGGGGGTAGGAATACAACCCATACATTTTATTCTTAAAACAGTCAGCTTGGAGCAAAACCTTTTCCAGGAACTATCTCATATATTAAAACAAACAAAGTAACCACACACACACACACACACACACACACACACACACACACACACACACATTTCCTCTGTCCTTTCTTTATCCGGCTGCATATTTCCAGTTAATAGCTTATACTTACAAGTCTTATGACTGGTAAATTCTATATAACTTCTTTCTGAAAGACGAGAGGAGCCCACTTTCTTTTGAAATAGCTCTTTATAGAACTTTGTGGTTAGATAATTGCTTTTAAGTTCTTTTTTTTCCTCCTAAGGAAGAACGGGCAATAATAAATTACTCATGGACAAAATCCATGAGCTTTATGTAATCTTTTGAGGTACTCTACAAATTTCAAGGGTTAACACTTGGAATAGGGTATTTCTCTCAATACAAGGATGTTTTGTTATATTGCCTTGCCTCTTTATTAATAAAGAGAAACTGTTGAGGATTTGTATTTGTAGTTTTACTTTTGGTTTGTAGGTAATATAATGCCATGGAGATGGGATCCTTTGAAATGAGAGCCAGTATCAAGAGGTAGACTAATCTGTGTTAAAATCTTACAAGAACTTTGCTTAATTATTTAATATAGTCAAGCCTCATTTTATCCAAAGTGTCAATTAGGATAATCACGCTTACATTCAGGGTTGTGGTAAGAATTAATGCGTTATATACAGAGCACCTCATAAGGTAAACACCCATCAGCAATAGTAAGAGTTACCACTGTGATGTTCCAGGTGAAAGTAATGTTCCTGGTCATTTTGCTAGAACTTTCTCTCCCTTCTTTTCAGGAAAGACTTAGCTGAATATCAGAAAAATTGTGAAGATCTTAAAGAGCGACTGAAGCATAAAGAGTCTCTCCTCGCTGCGAATACTTCTAACTGGGTTGGTGGCCTGTGTTTGAAATGTGCTCAGCACGAAGCTGTTCTTTCCCAAACCCATAATAATGTTCACGTGCAGACCATTGAAAGACTGACTAAGTAAGTGTGCTTCTCCACATGGAGAATTGCATCTTTATTTTTCAACTTTTTTTTTTTTTTTTTTTGGGACAGAGAGAGACAGAGCATGAACGGGGGAGGGGCAGAGAGAGAGGGAGACACAGAATCGGAAACAGGCTCCAGGCTCCGAGCCATCAGCCCAGAGCCCGACGCGGGGCTCGAACTCACGGACCGCGAGATCGTGACCTGGCTGAAGTCGGACGCTTAACCGACTGAGCCACCCAGGCGCCCCGAGAATTGCATCTTTAAAGGAGCGCTGTGTCCCTTTATCCCCGTGCTGTCTCACATGCGATTGACCCTGAGCTTCGAGTGAAATGGACTGGAAACGGTCCCTTCATTAGAGCTTTCTGGAAGACAGAATAGCTGGGTTCTGCCAGGGTTGTGCGATCAGGTCATTTCGGACGAGTGGTCTTACCTCTCTAGGCTTCAGCCTCATCTCGAAGTGAGAGAATGGACGTAAGGAATCTTTACAATTCCCTGCATGTCTCTGAACCTATAACTGCAAATCCAGCACTATTCTTAACAAAACCGAGTTTGTGAGGCTCTCTTTTGATGTTGTCAAGTCCTGGACTTCGTGCTGTAGTGTAGGTAGAGTGAGTTCTTATCACGTCTTTGTCTCATGCCTGCAGTGAAGAGTATTACCAGTGCATTGGAAGAAGGACTCCCTGTGTCCCAGTATCAATATTTGAAGATCAACTAAGGACAAGTTACAAATGACCTTTCATGTAGTTCATCTAGGCTGAAATATGACAGTTCTCTGTGTATATCCTTTTTGTCCCATTTTCACTATTTCAGGGAGGTGTTTTCCCGTGGAAAGGTTATCCTGCGCACTTGAGAATTTTTATCTACGATACTGTCCGGTGGTGTTGGTTCTTATTCCCTGTGCTCAAGGTCACCCCTGTCTGTTTGAACTCATTTAAATAGCTCAAACAGCACCACCTCTGAGAAGCATTCTCTGGCCAACCTCATCCCACCTGGTCTTCAATTGATTTAGGCTCCTGTCTTCCATGATTTTATAATATGTTGGAGGCAGCACGTGTGATCTGTTTTTGTCTGTACGCCTGGTGTCTAGCAGAGGACCTGGCCTGTGGTAGACGCTCCATGAGTGTTTGCTGCTCGCAGGACCAGGCATTTTGGCCTTTACTGCTCAACAGTCAGAGATCCTACTGTTGGAACGGGCGTGGAGAATGGAAAGACTGGTTCGTTGAAGTCAGACCAGTTTTACTCTATGTTTTGACCTTTGGACAAATTACTTCTCTGCATCTGGTTTGGGGATTTTACGGGGACGCTTAGCCTTGGGGCCAGAGCACTAGCTTTTGCGTCAGACTGGCTGCTGAGACTAACACTCTATTCTACCACTAACTACCTGTGTAACCTCACGAAAATTACTTAACCTCTCATGCCTCAATTTCCCCATTGTTAAAATGGAGGTAAAAGTACCTAATAGGGTTATTTTGAGGTTTCATTAAAAGAATACCATACACTGCTTAAGACAGTTCCTACCAGTGATGTGAATAATTCAAAAAACAACAAAAACACACCAAAAAAGCCCAGTTTTTTTATTATTTGGCAGGCCAGATAATAAATGCTCCATAGATATTAAAACTCCTCTGTACCTCTCCTGTTCCAAAAGAATCAAAATGCCATGGTTTCCACACGTGATTAACCTGTTGGTTTTGGATAAAAACTGAATTTCTCCAGTATGGACTGACTGGTAGGTTTTACGATCTCAGCTAATGGTTCTGCTTTTTGTTATATTATATTATTAAATATATTGTTAAGTTATTCTTATAGATTTCACATAACTGTGAAATTTATTAAATATATATTAAATATATTTTCAGATACAACTACCATGTGGTATACGTTTATATATGTCAAGGACTCTGCCAGGCTGTTTAAAAACATAATCTTTTTTAATCTTAGTAAAGCATTCATGAGGTAAATATTATTAGCTCCATTTTGTGGCTAGGGAAACTGAGACTCACATAAGTTAAAATTTTTCCTGTTTACTTTTGAAAAAAAGAGACTTGTTTCACAAAAACAAATTCAAGATGGTTTAAAGACCCAGATCTAATTCAGACTATAAAAATATTAAAAGAAAATGTAGAAAATTATTTTCATGGCGTTCAGCTAAAGCCCTGTGCATGGTATGGAAAATGAATGGCATAAAGGAAAAAGGTTATACCTTTAACTTCATTTAAAAAAAGTGTTTTCCTTTTAAACGTTTATTTATTTTTGAGAGAGAGAGTGTGCATGCGTGCGCTCATGTGGGGGAGGGGAAGAGAGAGAGGAGGACCGAGGCTCTGAAATAGGCTCTGTGCTGACAGCAAAGAACCCAACACGAGCCATGAGATCATGACCTGAGCCAAAGTCAGATGCTTAACCGACTGAGCCACCCAGGCGCCCCCAAAAGAAACTTTTTATGATACAATAATACAAATTAAAAGACTAGGGAAAATATTTGCATGTTACATAACAAACAGTTGGTATAATGTATAAAGAACATCCTTTGAAACAAACACAGAGGACAAACTACCCAGTGGCAAAGCAGATAAAGAATAGGAATGGTGAGCAATGAAAGAGGAAACTGTCAACGTAGGAGAAGGTATTCACTCTGCTTTCATTCAGGGAAAGACAGATTCTTTTTCAAAACCAACCCATCAAATTGGTGAAAATTAAGGAGATTGATAGTGACAAGTACTGGTGAGGCTATGAGTGAGTAATATTTAAGTTGTGTCTTACATATTTCAACATCACCCCCAAGGAATATGTATATGCAAAATGGAGTAGTTTCAGGGAATGCTTTTACAGCGTTATTTGTAACAGTATTGTGATATCAGAAAAACATATTTTGGTCTTCATCTCTAGTTCCTGGCATATAGCTCCCAAAATCCTTATAATTTCTTGGGGTGCCTGGTTGGCTCAGTCGGTTGAGCATCCGACTTCAGCTCAGGTCATGATCTCACAGTCCATGGGTTTGAGCCCCGCATCAGGCTCTGTGCTGACAGCTCAGAGCCTAAAGCCTCCTTTGGATTCTGTGTTTCCCCCTCTTTCTACCCCTCCCTGGCTCATGCTCTGTCTCTCTCTCTCCCTCTCTCTCTCAAAAATAAATAAACACTAAAAAAAAATTAAAAAAAAAAATCCTTGTAATTTCCTAAATGGTAAGAACAGAAGGAACATCCTTTGTTTGGATTTTGTCCCTTGCTCCTGAAATAGCTGTGGAACATAAAGGTGAAAGGAACATCTTTCGTTTTTCTTAATAAGCTCCTTTCAACCACACCTGGGTTTATGTTAATAAGATGACTTCTGGAACCCCAGTACGGATGGGTGTGCCGCTTGCCAGGGGAAGCATCCTGGTGAGTAGAGATTACTCCCCAATCTCTGGGAAATGGGCAGGGACTAGAGATTGAGTTCAATCACCAATGAGTAATGTTTTTATCAATCCTATAGAACCCCCTATAGAACCTATAGAACCCCATGAAAACCCTAAACCATGGGATTTGGAGGGCTTCCGGGTTGGGGACCAAGGTGCTGGGAGGGTGATGCCCAGAGCGAGCACAGCAGCCCCACGCCCTTTCCCACATACCTTGCCCTGTGCATCCCTTCTATTTATTTACCTGTTAGTGAATTGTATCCTTTATAATGAATGGGAAAGAGTAAGTAAAGCACTTTCCTGAGTTCTGTGAGCTGTCATAGCAAATTATCAAAGCTGAGGAAGGGGTCAGGAGAACCCGTGATTTACGGCCAGTTGTTCAGAAGTACAGGTGACAAGATGGGACTTGAAAGTGGCACCCAAAGCCAGCAGACAGTCTTGTGGGGCTGAGCCTTACCCTGTGGGGTCTGTGCTGACTCCAGGAAATTAATGTCCCCACTGAGCATCAGGGTCAGTGTCAGTATCTGACACCCCCCACATGAGGTGTCAGAAGTGTTGTGAGTATAGAAACTACAGAAGAAACCAAAAGTGTTTCTTTTGGATGTGAATAACTAAATATCCTTCAGAGTTTTGCATCTATTATGTTATGCACAGTAAAAGAAAAAAAGAATGAAATAGATCTAGATGTGCTAATGTGGGACTAAGCTCCACAATAGATTTTTGAAGGAAAAACATAACACACATGTGATACACATGTGATACATGAAAAAGACACATGTGATACAAAACTGTTTGTATTTTTATTTTTGTAAAAGTCCATACACAGCCATACAGTATATTTTCTCCAGGTTCATACATACACATAGAAAAAGGCTTAAAAGGATAAACTCTCAGTACTTAACAGTGATGACCACTGGAGAGGTGGAAGAAGGCACTGAAATTGAAAGTGTGTGTCGAATGGGTCTTTAACCACATTGGTAATGAATTTTTCAGGGAGAATGTAATGAAAAAATTAACTTAAAAAGGGCAAAAAGCATATTCAAAGTCACACAGATGAAGAGAGGCAGAGTTTAAGTAGCCAAGCACAACCAAACCAAAAATTAAAGGCAGGGTTTCTTTCCCTATTGCCTTTCATATTACCCTTGTAGGTCATGAGAAAAGTATTTTAAGAGGAAGCTACAATGTTTACATTGATTTCAAGACTGGCAGTCATTTAGAAATTAGATTCTTAGTTCTGTATTCCTTTGTCTCTATCCTAAATTTCAGCTCTTCGCCTTTTAAAATAAATGTCAGCCTTCTCCGTTCAATTTTCTGCTTTGTCAGCACATCATTGGCTCCTGTTCTACTTTAATAACAGAGTGCAGTGGAAGGTCCCTGCTTTTATTGTCAATGAAACCTTTGTCTAGAGGAGTCCTTTGGCCAAAGCTGGTGTTCCACTTCTTTCAATGTGTTAATGCAGAATGCTGAATATTGAGTGTTAGGCTCACTTGGAAGAGGGGCCAGCACTCTTTAGGTCTGGATTTCTAGTTTCATGTATAATTAGAAGGTTGAACCCTCAGTGAGCTGTATCATAGAATTCCCTGCATGACACTAGGATGGAATTAAAAAACAAAAACAAAAAACCAAAAAAACTTGTATCCCCAAATATGACAAATCAAGACTTCCCTCCTGGCCTCTACTTGAAATGTGGCAATTGTGACACCAGCTGTCAGTTCCTTTGTTGATCTGTGAGCACGGAATGTATTGGGTGTATGACACAGGACTGACTTGAGCCCAGGAAATGAACAGGATCAGCCATGACTTGGAGACCAGACCACCAGTTTGTTTGTGGCGTTTTGTTAGGACCGTGAGGACTTTTTTTGGAGAGTATACTTAACAACTGTTGATGACACTGGATGCACTTAAAAGTTGATCTGAAGTCTTTGTAGTGTTTCTGAACTTCTGCCTTTCGCTCAGGCCTCATTATGCCTTGAGGTCAGTAAGAGGGAAAGTAACCCCTCCTTTTCGCTTAATGATCAAAACGGTTTCGAATGATAATCAAGATGGAACTGCTTTATATTAAATTCTTTTCTGTAGTTGATAGTGCCTTGGAGAAGTTTCAGTGTACTGCTCAGAAAGGAGAAGTAATTACTACTGTACTATCCTGGGACTTTAGTCCAGCTTGTGATTTTTCGAGTGGGTCTTGGCACAGTCGTGTATAGTTGGCTTTGAGAGACCGTGGCAGGAACTTCCCAGAAATGAGGAACAAGGAGATGTTGTAGTCAGCCTTCTAGACCTTCTTTTAAAAAACAGGGATAATACTGACTAATGATGCTTAATGATGCTTGAAACTGGTACTCACTGTGGAATAACTGAGGAACTAAAAGCATTTTGTAGGCACTTTATATTTCAAGATGAAGCTCATGCCTATATAGCAGACTAACCGTCTCTTTACCTTATTTTAAGGTTTTTTTTTTTAATGTTTATTTATTTTTGAGAGAGAGAGCGAGCGTGCACAAGTTGGGGGAGGGGCAGAGAGAGGGGGAGACACAGACTCCGAAGCAGGATCCAGGCTCTGAGCTGTCAGCACAGAGCCCGATGCGGGGCTCGAACCCATGAACCGCAAGGCCTGAGCCAAAGTCAGACCCTTAACTGACTGAGCCACCCAGGTGCCCCTCTTTTCCTTATTTTTTTTTTTTATTTTTTATTATTTTTTTTTTTAATTTTTTTTTTTTCCAACGTTTATTTATTTTTGGGACAGAGAGAGACAGAGCATGAAGGGGGGAGGGGCAGAGAGAGAGGGAGTCACAGAATCGGAAGCAGGCTCCAGGCTCCGAGCCATCAGCCCAGAGCCTGACGCGGGGCTCGAACTCACGGACCGCGAGATCGTGACCTGGCTGAAGTTGGACGCTTAACCGACTGCGCCACCCAGGCGCCCCTCTTTTCCTTATTTTAAACATTTGACCATGATTATTCAGGGACTTCCTTGGTTCTCATTGCTCTCATTGTTGCTCTACATTCCTTAAATACCCCATGCTCATCTTGTTAGTTGGTTTGTCTGAGACCTCACACCCAAGCTCCTTGCCTCATCTTCTGCTTCAGTTGCCCTCTCAGCAGCATTGATGCTGTACTGCTTGCTTTGCTTCAGAAAACTCCTTGATAACGTACATGGTGTTTGTTAAGCACTCACAGAACTCTGGCCTTGGGAGACGGTGATATGGAGAGCTGCCATCTCACGTTCACACTCATAGGCCATGTGTGTTTATACAGCTTCCCACTGGGAGAGACGCACTCAGGCCTGGCTCTGGGCTGGGCTTGCGGACTGGGAGCTCTGGACAGGCCTGCAGCTGCCTGTGTAGTTATCCTGGGTGCTGGGATTGGCTGCTCCCGAGGGCCAGGTAATGAGGAGTGGAGTGGGGCTGATAAAGGGGAGCTAAATCAAGAAGGTGACATAGGAACGGGGCCGGAAGCAAGGCATTGTGTGGAAGACAGGGCTGACATGCCCAGAGCTGGGTTCATTCCGAGTGCTTGCTGTTGAGATGTGGGCTGGCTGAGTTGAGACGAGGCAAAACAAAAAATGCAGCGACTGAGTGGATAATTGCAGATTACCCAAGTGGCTTCCTGTACTGGTGCAGTTTAGGCATCTCTCCTGATGAAGCTCAGCTTCCCAGTGGTCTGAAGGCCACCTGAAAGCATGTGGTACATTTCTCTGACAGAACATTGGAGTGTGTCCGGTGGCTCCACAGGTTTTCAGTACAATCATTTTATGGGCTCACTGTTGAATGATGAGCTTAACAAGACATCAGTATTTGGGGCTGTTTCTCTTTGAGGATTGTCTGTGGTCTGAAGTTGGTGAGCTGATAGTCTGAAAAATTTTTTGAACCAGAGCAACAAAACTCCTTAGTTTCCAATTCTAAGTAGCCTAGTGACTTTTTAAATTTAGATCATGCAATACTAGAACTGGGAGGAGTTTTACTTTACCTCTTTGATGCCCTCCTGTGGCAGGATCACTACTCACCCACTTGGTCTTTGTCCTCTGTTACACTGAATATCTACTGTCTGGCAGACTCCTCTTAACAAGAGGACACACACTGAAAAGAGATTAAACATATTAAGCATTAAGTCTCCTGTAAGAAGCAAATTTGTTGGATTTTGATCCTGTTGTGATCTGTCAGCATACTATAAACACTGAGCTTTTCGGTTAATTCTTTTTAGTTGGAACTTTGGCTTCAATGATGCCACGGTGTCAGGAACAGATCAGAGCATCACTGAATAGTAACTTGGGTCTCTTAGTCGGTCGTACAACCTTAAGAAAGGTGACTATGTGATGCCCATTTTGACTTGCTGCCCTTAAAGAGTAAATTTTTATCTTATTCTAGAATCGTAGGTTCTAGTTGGATTGCATACTTTTTCTTTTTCTTTTTTTCTTTTTCTTTCTCTTTCTCTTTCTCTTTCTCTTTTTCTTTTTCTTTTTCTTTTTCTTTTTCTTTTTCTTTTTCTTTTTCTTTTTCTTTAAGTAGGCTTTACACCCAGCACAGAGCCCAACGTGGGGCTTGAACTCACAACCTTGAGATCAAGGGTTGGACGCCCCACTGACTGAACCACCCCTGGACAGCATATTCTTTTTTTATTATTTAACTTTTTTTTTAAGTTTATTTATTTATTTTGAGAAGTGGGGAGGGGCAGGGAGGAACAGGGAAGAGAGAGAATCCCAAGCAGGCTCTGTACTGTCAGCGCAGAGCCCAATGTGGTACTTGATCTCAGAACCATGAGATCATGACCTGAGCAGAAATCAAGAGTCAGGAGGCTTAACCCACTGAGCCACCCAGGCGCCCTGACTGCATATTTTTTTTAATGCTTATTTATTTTTGAGAGAGAAAGAGTGAGAGCAAGGGAGGGGCAGAGAGAGAGGGAGACAAAGGATCCGAAGCAGGCTCCAGGCTCTGAGCTGTCAGCACAGAGCCCAATGAGGGGCTCAAACCCACAAATCGGGAGATTACGACCTGAACTCAAATCAAGTGTCAGAAGCTTAACCAACTGAGCCACCCAGGAACTCTGACTGCATAGTCTTAATGAACCTAGTCCCCTTTCATGTTAGAGCTTTTTTGGTATGCAAATAGGCATACATTCACTTTTGCCTTCATATAATCTATTTTTTCCTTAACCAGAACAATTTAACCTTGCTTTGACTCTTCTACTTTTTCACATAATCATTGTGTTGGTTAGATTTGACCAAAATAATGAACTCCATTTTCTTTCCCTTTAGAACAAAAGAATTAAAGACAAATTATTTTTCTCAATTTAAAACAAACCAAGAAATTCTAAATTGAAGATCTCTATGCTCCCATGAATTTTATATTTGCAGCAATCCTTTTTTTTTAACAAAAAGATCATTTATGAAACTGCTAATAATTGTAACTTTGTTCAGTATTACATATTTCTTAAAATATGACTGCTTTCCAAATACCACAAATAGTTTAAATTATTTTGTCTTAAGAGATTTTTTTTTTTTACATGGAGTCATTCGTTAATTCTGAAAGCCACTCAAACTCAGAGACTATAATCTTTGAAATCATTGCTCCTTAAAGGTTGCTAAATTAAAAAAAAAAAATCAGAATTGGCTCTCTCCCAGTAGTTTGGAACTTGGCCAAAAAAAAAAAAAAAGGAAACTTCAAGCAGTTACTTTCACTGAATTTGAAACCATGGTTTAAACTTGAGCTCTCCAACAAAGCATGGAATAGCATACATATGAGCCCAACTTAGAGTTCTTTGCTTTGTGTGTATAGAAATTTGCCCACCTCATTTTCTCTTTGGTCAGCTGGTCACTTTTATCCAGTGGATAAATTCCAAATATCCTAAAGTCTTATATGGGATTTATTTAACCCATGGGACTGGGCCTTTGCTATGTTACATGCCAAAGTGTTTTGGCATCTGGTTCCATCTGTCCCCAAGGACAGAGGGCTTCTGAGAATTGCTGACAAGGGTGTGGGACCAGGCAGCGGTCCAACCCAGCAGGATGGGATTTTGTTAAATCTTGAGCATTCTCTGTGGAACCAGACTATTTGAGGGATTCAGCAGTACCACCCTTTGAAAGAAGAAATGGGTTCATAAGTAAGTGAAAGAATTTAATTGAAAGAGTAGGGCAGGGGCACCTGGTGGCTTAGTCAGTCAAGCGTCCGACTCTTGATTTCAGCTCAGGTCATCTCACAGTCATGAGATCGAGCCCTGTGTTGGGCTCTGCACTGAATGTGAAGCCTGCTTGAGATTCTCTCTCCCTCTCCTCCTGCCTCTCCCGCTGTGGTCTCTCTGTTTCTCTCTTTCTCTCTCTCTCTCTCTCTCAAAGTAAAAAGAGAGAGAGAGAGAAAGGTCAAAAAGAGGATGATGGAGAAAGATAAAAAGGAAAGGACCTATTTGTTCAGATAAATGCGTGGGGAGTCAGCAGTGTAGACAAGGCCTTAGCAGCCCCTGAACCTGTGTACAGCCCCCACCTTCTCTGTCTTATTCCTTTTTTTCCTCCCAGCCCCCAACCTTTTAATTTGCAGGCTAACTTCCTCTTTTCTGGGCTTGAATCTGCAGCCCGCAGTGTGGTCATCCTTTCCACAATAGGTGGTTGTCCCTCCAGACTCAGTCCTGCCATGAAGCCTCAGCCTTTCTGGCCCCTCTGCATGCACCTCGCCAGGGGAGGACAGAGGGCCTTTCTCCAGGGTGTGCTTTAGGACGTGCTAAGCCGGCCCACCCTGGCTCTTCTTCTACTGTGTGTTAATGCCTTTTTCTTCCTGACTCACGAATACATGATCGTGTGACCATTTCTTGTTTCGAATGTTCTTTTTGTGCTGACAGGGAAAGAGATGACTTAATGTCCGCACTAGTTTCCGTCAGGAGCATCTTGACAGACGTGCAGGAAAGAGAAGCCGGCGCTTATGAGCAGGTGAAGCAAGCCGTGCAAGTGGCCGAGGAAGCCAATTTCGAGAAGACCAAGGCAAGTCTCAGAAGATCAAAATTAAGGCAGCCTGTCACTGCTCTTTTTTCTCCTCCAAGTATTCCTGTGACTGTTCATCCTTAACTAAACTCTTTTTTTCGAAACACGCAAAGCAAAGACCAGTGTTTTAGTGTTGGCTTTGCTGAATTAAATAGATTTCCTGTTGGTAGAATTCTTAGTCCTCTGCAAATCCTCTTGTTATATCGCTGTTCAGAGAATAGAGAGCGACATGGCAAGGTACTTGGAGAGACTTGCATGCCTCACCTTTTCATTTGCTGGTGATTTCGCGTGCTGTGAAGATCTTAACTACATGTGTACACGTTCAAGTATGACTGCAGACAAATGTTTCTCCTCCATGCATGGGAGATTTTGAGAACATCCAAATATGCCACAGATAATGAATAATATATGTGTACAGAATAGCATCTTTAGCTATGAATGAGTCCGGACGCCTGGATGCTAAATCAAACACATTGAGTGATCATGATAATGACAGTAATAGTTACCACTTGATGATCAGGCAGTGTCGTAAGCACTTTGAATTATGGGAGGTTATCGTGGATTCCTTGCCCCGTCTGAGTCTACCGAAGTTGCCATGTATTTTCCCTAGCCATACCAGCCACACTTCGAGTAGCTAGTGATTACTGTATTGGACGGTGTGGATATAGAACATTTCTGTGAAGCATTCTGTTGGATAGCTTTGGTCTAAGCCATAGAGCAGCAGCAGTATTTTATTAAGGTATGGGCTCTTCAACTCTCTCTTTAGCTCCTCAGTCACTGCCTTATCCATTTGTCTCCATCCAGTTCATCCGTGACTCTTCCCAGACCACTGGCCCTCACTGCTTTCATTACTAATGCCCCTGTGCCTCTGAAACTTCTATTCATTCAGACCAAGCTCCCTTATATGCTTTGTCTCCTCAAACACTCCTAGTTCTTTATCTGTACTGAACTCTAGCTGTCCCTCAATGACACCGTGACCCTCTAACCCTCCGGTGAAGGCCCTTTGCCACTCCCCTCGCCTCATCTGGCTGTGATGGAGGGATCAGCATCCTCTCCCTCCTTACTGCCATTTCCAGGCCTTTGTTTTATCATCTACGTTAGTGGCCATTCCTCTTTGAAATCATTGTTGTCTCTCCTCTCCCTGATTTTAATCAATATAAACTCTCAATCTTAGATGTCACTATTTGAGACTCATTTTAAGGAAAATCATCCATTTTATTACTTGGGTTTATAAAATAGTTGTTGGCTATTTGATACTTTTTAAGAGCGTTAGCCTCTGACCCTTTTCTCCCTTGTCTTTGTCTGTTCAGGCTGCTGTAACAGAACTTAAACAGCAAATATTTCTTTCTCACAGTTCTGGGGGCTTATGAGCCCAAGATCAAGGCACCAGCAGATCTGGTATCTGGTGAGGGCTTGCTTCCTGGCTCATACGTGGCTGTCTTCTTACTGTGTCCTCACATGGCCAAGGGGGTGAGGGAGCTCTCTGGGGCCTCTTCTATAAGGGCACTAATCCTATTCATGAGGGATCCCTCCTAAGGATCTAATAACCTCCCAAAGGCCAAACATCCTTATACCATCGCATTGGGGGTTAGGTTTCAACACATAAATTTTGGAGGGGCACACACTTGGAGTCCATAGCATGCTCCACTGACCTCCTCGGATCATCCTGAAAGGTTTCTACGTCCATGTCATTAATACACACAACCCTGTAATCCCAGCACACTTTGGCTGCTTACCTCTAGCGCTTTCCCTGTTCTGCAGTGACTGCCGTGAGAACTGGTGTGTCCATGGGATCTCAAACTCTGCAATGCTCTCTCTGACCAGAGCCTCTCTCTGCCTCGTCATCCCCATTAAACCTGCTCACTGTCCTCATTCCTGCTTCTCCTTAAGCTTCTTCTCACATCTTGTTTTAACTGTTGTCTCCAGGCTGGTCTTCTTCTCTTTCCATTTAAATATGAATTTTATGTCCCCAACTGAACTCATTACATTTGCTCCCCCCACACTGCTGTGTTCTCTATCCATTGAATGGCACTTTCATCCACTACCGTGCCCTGACCGGAAAGCTGGTTGGTCATCCCCTGCTTCTCGCCTGACTTCCAGTCACTAAGTACACGTCTTAGTTTCTGAACTTTTCTTGAATTCCTTCCTCACTGTCCCCTCTCTTGTTCAGGACAGCATCCTCTCTGGACTTATGAATTACAACATCCTCTTCCTTTGCCCTGTTCCCTGCACTGCGGCTAGAAGTGATCTTTCTTTAAGGCAGATTTGACCCTGGGACTTTGACTTAAAATCTGTCCAGGATTGCCCACTGCCTCAGGACAGTCTCCAAACCCTTTCACAGACTTCCCGAGGTCTGTCATGTGCTTCCTTCCAGCCCTTCCATGTCACTTATTACTCTCCTCCAACAGACGTGGCCACTGTTAGCTTTGCAAAGGCAGCTGAGTTTAGGGGTTGGACAAGGTCTTATTAGAGTTAGCAGACCTAGGGGCGCCTGGGTGGCACAGTCGGTTAAGCGTCCGACTTCAGCCAGGTCACGATCTCGCGGTCCGTGAGTTCGAGCCCCGCGTCAGGCTCTGGGCTGATGGCTCAGAGCCTGGAGCCTGTTTCCAATTCTGTGTCTCCCTCTCTCTGCCCCTCGCCCGTTCATGCTCTGTCTCTCTCTGTCCCAAAAATAAATAAACGTTGAAAAAAAAAATAAAAAAATAAATAAAAAAAAGAGTTAGCAGACCTAGATTCCGCTTTGGAGCCCCGCCATTCACCAGCTGCGTGACCTAAGACAACTTACTTAATTCCCCAGGCCACGGTTTTTCCTCATGTGTAACATGGAGATGATGTCTGACTTTGAGGATTGTTCATGAGGACTGCATGTAATTGACTGATTGATTTTAAAACTTAAGTTTTATTTATTTATTTTGAGAAAGAGAGAGAAAACCTGTGGGGAAGGGGCAGAGAGAGAGGGAGACAGGATCTAAAGCAGACTCTGTGCTGACAGCGGTGAGCCTGATGTGGGGCTCGAACTCACAAACCATGAGATCATGACCTGAGCCGAAGTCGGACGCTTAACCCACTGAGCCGCCCAGGCACCCCCATTGAGGACTACATCTTAAAGTGGAGATCTGTTATCTTGTAGAAACTTGGACACACAGTATTTCCTCAGTAACTAGGTGATGGTGATGCCTCCTGATCCCCCTGTTTATGCCCTGCTTTTTAGCCCCTGGGCCTTTGCACATGTTGTACAAATTCTTCTTCACTTCCTACCTGGATATTTTCTCCAGTCTTTCAGGTCTGCTACTCCAGAATATCTCTGGGGGCACCTGGGTGGCTCAGTTGGTTAAGCATCCAACTTCGGCTCAGGTTATGATCTCACAATTCGTGAGTTTGAGCCCTACCTTTGGTGAGCTAAAGCCCCGCTTCTGGTGAGTCCCACTTCTCTCTCTCTCTCTCTCTCTCTCTCTCTCTCTCTCTCTCTCTCTCTTTCTCTCTCTCTCTGCGTGCAGTGGGATTCTCTCTCTCTCTGCCCCTCACTCACTTACACCCTCTCTCTTTAAGACAAAAAAGAAAAGAAAATCTCTGTTCTCCCGTGCCTAGATTTGATGTACCTCTTATATGTCTGTAGAGCAGGGTTTCTCCACCTTGGCATTATTGACATTGTGGACTTTAACATAATTCTTTGTTGTACAGGCTATCCTGCCCGCATGCCATAGGATATCTAGCAGCAACCCTTGCCTCTGTTCACTGGATGCCAACAGCATACCTCCTGTTCCCCAACTTCTGACAACCAAGGATATCTCCATACATTGCTACAGCTTCCCAGGGTGTGTGTGCGTGTGTGTATGCATGCAGAATTGCCCCCAGCTAAGAACAACTCTCATTACAGCATTTATCAAAGCGTATTATTATTCCCTGTTTGTCTTTATCTTTCATTAAGCTTTAAAATTTCTGCCAGGAAGGAACTTACCCATCTCGATCACTATGAAATCTTTAGTACCTTGCATAGTGCTTGGCCCTTAATGGTACCCAGCATCCACTCACTAAGGAAATTGCAACCTGTTTTCACTAACAGTCTAGAATTCTCTTATTCTTGTCTTTCCGGTTTACCCACTTTGCCGGTGCCCAGCGAAAGCCCCGATCGCACTTTTTTTTTTTTTTATTGCTACTTTCAGCCTGTCAAGCATTGCTGAAGAAAGCCACAGAATGAATTCCACGGGAGAGTGGTACTGGTCACCTTCGGTTGTTTAGAAGTACTGTTTAGCAATTCTTTCCTTTGTAGTTGACCGCCTTTGGTACTCGAGGCAGGAATTTCACTTCCCACGCTTCCCCAGCTCCGCTGTTAGCTCATCACTCCATGGCCAACCTATGTCACTGACATCACAGCCAACTGACAAGAGCCCCTTCAACACCTTTTCATCCCTCAAACGTGTCTTCTGCTCATTTTTTCTTGCTCATCTGGCCCTCTTACTTCCCAAGATGGATCTCTTTCTCTAAGTTCTTGAGGCCTCTTACTTGGAGGATTTCAGGGACCCTGAGCCATTAGTCACCACATCTTCTATCTTCTGTCCCTCCCTCTCCTCTGTTTCCCCTGTCATCCTGTCTACAGCTGTTATTCTTGTTTAAACAAACAAGAGGCAGCCTTCCCTTGATCAGCTTCCACGTAATTGCCTACCTTCCCACCGCCATTTTACTGGCGGACCTTTCAAAACAGGCGTTCACCCTCGAAGCTCTCTGTTCCCTTCTGAACACACTGCAGTCAGGCCTTCAACAAAATGTAGTCTGATTTCATGCTACTGAATTGCTCACTCAGTGGTCACCACTCATTTCCTGATTACTAAACCCGGTGACCTCATCTCTGCCTTCATTTGACTCCAGCTCTGCCGTCTAGGAAGCCATTGGCTGGCCTGTTATAACACGTCCTCTTTTCCCCTTGATTTATCTGATATTTACTCCTGTGGGAGTCATCCTCTTTGCATGCTTTTTCTTCTCCTCTCCATCTCTTTTCTCTTATTTTCCAGAAGCCTTCAACACCGACATTCCTCAGTCAGGAGTTCCTTCCACCCGTGTCGTCCTAATTGCCAAGAATTTGTCTCTCCAAAACCCTCCCTTCATTGGAACACTCCCACCTTGTGCCTTTAGCTGTACCAGCCCTCCTGAGCACCACACCCCCGTTTCTTGCTGCTCCTAGACCCCTGTATATGGGTGATATTCCATTAGCATCTGAAAATCTGCACAAATTATTGTTCCTCTCCATTTTCCTGTCCACCACTCCTTTTCCTTCTACCATTTTCTGTATTCTCCTCAGATACTGGCTCCCTCATCTTACCAACAGCCCTGGCTCACAGCCTCTAAAATATCTTGGCTTCTCCCCATCCCTCACTCTCAACATCCAATCAGTTGCCAAGCTCTCGGTTTTTGGAGTCTTTTCCTAAGCTATGCCCACCCTTTCCTTCCTGGCTCAAGTCCTAACATACTGTTACGCAACCTATGTAGATGATTGCATTAGCTTTCTACTGGTCTTGCTCAGGCCTCTTCCAGTTCCAGTATATCTTTCCCACTGTTGCCGAAGTCCTCCTCAGTTGTAACGCTCCCTGTTCTGGGAGCTCCCTTCTTGCAGTACAACAAAAGCATGACCTGCCAGATCTTTTACAATATGCCCCCCCCCGCCCCCGCTATTTTTCACTACACTCTTTCATATGACCTGTGCTGTTTCCTGAATGTGACCTACAGTTTTCCTGAATGTGACTTACAAGGTCAGGAATGTGACCTTCCTGAATGTGACCATGAATTTGCTTATGCTACACTTTACAGCACTGTATTGATCTATCTATTCAACCTGTGAGGCTCAACTCAGGTGGCAGTCTTCCCCAAAGTTTTCCCCAGCCCCTTCTTGTTTGAATTAATCTCTTCCTCCTCCATATTTGACTGAGCTGTATAGAATTTTGGTAGCTGTTTACCTAGCTCTCACCACCAAAAGACCTTAAAAGTCAGGTCTGTGACATCTATCACTATATCCTTCACATGTTCATTGCACAATGTTTGTTGAATTGAATTAAAGTCAATTGTTAGCTTTAACTATGAATATGAATTTTGTAATTAGTGCTTTTAAAAATTTAACAGTTAAGAACAAAAGAAGCTATTGTGTATTGGGAATCCAAAGCATTTTTCATTCAATTAGTAAGTAGTGCAAGAACCAAATTCTAAGCATCATTGAATGAGTAATAATGCAGGAACTGATTTCCAAGCAGTTTACAAAATACAATGCAGATCTACTAGTTTTTATCTCTCAGGGATGTTACAACATATTAGGGATTTTGCTTCGTGAGAGTAAAGAGTAAAATGGCATACATATTTTAATTTTAAAAACAACTACTTGATTGTTGAGCCCCTCTTCTATCTAGTTCCTTGACTGTTGTTGCCATCTAGTGTTCCATTTTGCATATTGCATTCTAAGTAAGTACATGGAATTATTTTATGTTATATACTTACATTGACAATGGCAGTGAAAACACCTAAGGATTTTATAAGAAAATAAATCTATAACACGAGAAAGTTGTAATGCCATGCGTAGATTCAGCTGTGGAATCGCTCTATTCTACCACTTTTTAGGTCTGTGATCTTGGGCAAGTTACTTAATGTCTCAAAGCTGCTCAGTTTCTTCAGCTGAGTGATAACAGCTATTTAAAATTCAGGGCACCTGGGGAGGCCCAGTCATTGAAGCCTCCGACTTCTGCTCAGGTCATGGTCTTGCGGTTCATGGGTTCGAGCCCTGCGTTGGGCTCTGTGCTGACAGCTCAGAGCCTGGAGCCTGCTTCGGATTCTGTGTCTCCCTTTCTCTGTGCCCCTCCCCTGCTCATACTCTGTCTCTCTGTCTCTCTCAAAATAAATAAACATTTAAAAAAAGAACTATTTAAAATTTAACAAAGAGTGTTAAAAAAATTGACCCATGTAAGCTATTTAGCAAAGTATTTGGCACATAGTAAGTGACTAATAAATATTTTTGGTTTTCTTTGAAATTGCAAGTCCTTACAACCAGGGATAATTTTAAAATAGAGGAAAAAAAATAACCTCAAAAAATGAGGGTGGAAAAGCAGAAGTTTTGTAGTGATGCCTTGGTAAAGCTTCAAGATGAAGAGGTTAACCAGGCCTCAGACCTGCTTGCTTCTATTTGAAGAGAAATTGTTGCCTTTGGCATGAAGTTATCATGACCATCTCTATAAGAAGATAACCCTCCAAGGGAAGATTAAAAAAAAAAAAAAAAAACCCAGGAGGTTGAATCAATGTCCCCCAACTTTTTTCCTTTCCAAATTATTATTTTTCTTACACTATAGTAGAGTCAGAAAGGTGAAAATTATAAACCTAAAGTATAAAGATCAGAAAGCAATCGGCCATTTGATCACAAGCACAGGCAGAGAACATATGCTTCTTGATACGTAGATTATCTTCCACAAAACAAAAATCATAAACATCTTGAAAATGGGAGATAGAGACTGATAGGTTTCTAGTAGCAAGTTTATAAATTGAAAATCAATACTTTTCATTATTCATAAGTTAAATGCTTAAAACATGTTGACAATCATTTTTATTTTGTGGGCTGTAGTTCATCAAAATGAAAACAGTGTCACAAGTTTTCACATGAATTTTAAATTTACTTTAAGTGTGAATTCTATTATTTCTCATAATATCTTGAATTCTTGAATCATGAATTCTTTGATCATGAAGGTTTCTAGGAACCCAACTCTAACACTTGGGAAGGACTTTTATGTGTCCTAAAATGTTTTGACCCCATTAAGACCCCATTTGGGAAATGTTTTGACCCCAAAAAACTGGTTGGTTTAATAAAACTAGAGCTGGGCATATCAAGTCCAATAAATTATGTCTTAAAAAGGGTGTTAATGTGGCCAGCACAGAATAACCACAAATGAAAGAAATGTCCCAGAAGAGAAAAGGTCCCTTGAGGATTGAGTCTACTGGGTGGGGGAATAGTAAAATTCAGCTCCTCAAGAGCCACAGCCATTTCCACCGAAAAGGGGCCGTGCTCAGGGACAGGAAGAATCCACCCTCTTGGGAGCAATGGCAGCTACAGGCCCCAAATCATCCTGGTCCCCTCTGGACATCTCTCAGTTAGTTGTCACTGACCATTTACTGACCTCACTTGTGAGAATTCAGTTATACGCCTTTACCAGATGGTTAGACAAGCAGAATCAGGGAGCAATTCCGGAAACTAGGAGAGGGAGCCCTGGAAGAAAACAGGGAAGCTTTAATGGAAAGAGTGTATAAATACTTGTTTAGTTCTCTGTGATCTATCTAGTGTGTGAGGTCCGTGGTAAGAGAGATACCTCTAGAAAGATTAAATCACTTTTCTAAGTGCAAGTGTTACTGATCCTTAATTTCTTCATTGTGACCAGGCATAGATATGAAAATCAAGACAAATAAAAGTATGCCTTCACACTTCCTCATCATCACCTCTCTGTGGTGGCCAGTCCTAACCAGGAGAAGGCCATCCACAGAAACAGAGGCTTCAGCATTGCTTTTAAGTGATTTACAACTTCTTGCTTTGGACTTTGTGTTTATAACATCTTACCTCGGCTTAGGCCTCTTATCCTGTCAGGATCATTTACTGTTCCTTGTTCCCGAATGGACTGACTTCTTGGAAGTGATTCTTTGGTTGTTGTTCATGTTAACCTGATGTTTAGACCTTCAGCAGTCATGTTCTTCTGTTCCTGTGCTTAATAATGTTGACTCCTGAGTTCTTGTTCGATGAAAAAGCTTTATATACAACAGTCATTTTATTCTTTCATGCCAGTTGTATTCTATCTGCAAAAGTTATGAACATTTTTATTAGGTTCATAGAAAATCTTTTTCACAACAGCAATTGTGTTCTGAAGCACAGAAATCTCAAATTCATAATCTATCAAGCTCTAAGGGCTTAAATTATAGAAAAATTATGCTTTTTCACTTCTTTTAAAATCTAATGTAGGGGCGCCTGGGTGGCGCAGTCGGTTAAGCGTCCGACTTCAGCCAGGTCACGATCTCGCGGTCCGTGAGTTCGAGCCCCGCGTCAGGCTCTGGGCTGATGGCTCAGAGCCTGGAGCCTGTTTCCGATTCTGTGTCTCCCTCTCTCTCTGCCCCTCCCCCGTTCATGCTCTGTCTCTCTCTGTCCCAAAAATAAATAAAAAAATGTTGAAAAAAAAAAAAAAAAAAAAAAAATCTAATGTAAAATTTTATTTTACAGGCATCCTCAACTAGAATTGGACTTGGGACCAAGTCCCTGAGAGAATCATTTTTCAGTTACTGTATATGCTTGTCAGTTAATCTGAGACAATTAAGTTTTACCCTCGTATTTTATAACTAGGAGTACAGCAACTTTCCAGAAGAGTTTGAAGAAAATTAGGATTTAATGCTTTCCAGATGAAGAGAAGAAAATTCACCCGTCATACCCTAGATTATTTATTGTTTATATTTATTGTAGCTTTCTCCAGAGGGAAGCAGAGCTACGCATAAAGCCTGTGGTGCTTACTGAGACAACAAATGTGACTCTATCCCACTTGTAACTTGATACATACTTACACAGTTTGTAGGTCATATGAGACTTGGGTTTCTTGGCTTCCCAATTTAGGGGAACGTAGCTGTTGAATGAGGTGGATATTGGATATTAGATAAGAGCCACTGGAATAAGACACCATAGAATGACTCAGATTTTCTGTCAAGCACCTTAGCTGTATAGGGGTTTTTTAAAATTGGGATTTTGAAGCTAGTTTATTGTTGGGTGTTACACATAAAGACACTGTGAATGTAGTCGAAAGGAAGTTAGAAAGTTTTTGCTTCTAGAAATCCAGAGTGGGAAATTGAGACTAAGAACAATTATGGACTCGTAAAAAACCAGCAGTGAAAGATGGTACTTCTTAGTTCATAAAACTAGGTAGTAAATGCTCTTTTGAGTCTTTCCTTATCTAAACTTTTTATTATTACCTAATTTTTACTTTAGTTAATCAAGTTTCGGGAACCTCGATTATTTGATAATGTTAAAAATAGATGCCTGTATGTAATAACCAACTCATCTCCATTTTCAGTTTTGATCTGTTTAACCAGGAGCAAATGAAAAATCAGTTAAACTGGAGACTCACATATTTCATTCAGTAGAAACATGATATATAATTGAAATATAATATGAGAATGCTTGAGTTTTCTGATGCCCTTTTCCAAATTTGGACTCATCAGGGTCCATTAATCTGAATTCTTTTAGTTGCTTAGTTAATACAGCGTTAATTATGAAAATTGAAATATGTGAATAAATGTACCATTTGAATAGTATTTTAGATCTGTAATTGGTATTGACAAACGAGTATAAAATTCTTCTAATGGGCTCTACAGCGAGTTGTGATGATTTTAAGTAAAATCAAGGCTTAATTATCTCATTTTCCCCTCACATTTTCCAAACTCTAAGACGCCATTTCCCTCCATCTTACTTTGGCAGGCTTTAATCCAATGTGAACAGTTGAAGAACGAACTGGAGAGGCAGAAAGAGCGACTTGAAAAAGAACTCGCATCGCAGCAAGAAAAAAGGGCCTTTGAGAAAGAGATGATGAAAAAGGACCTAACAAAAGAAAAGGAGGACCTGGGATCAAAGGTACCTGTGGATTCAGTTTGTTCCCTGCCCTGCAGCAGAAATGTTTGTGGTGATGTCACTGATGATGCTGTAGGCTACAATTTTTGAGTGAACTCTAAATTTTAAAAATCTTGTAAGTAGCCAATTGCTTATAATTTAGAGTTCAGAAACATTTTCCATTTTTCCAATGTATTTCTCGAGAAAAGGTATATTCTCGGACCTCTCCAAATAAAACAGTCAATTCGATTCCATGCTGTGAAATTGTAAAATTTGCTTTGATCCCTCCATTCTGTTTGAGTCCCTGTCTCCTGTTTCTCAGAGGAAAGGAGGTGCTCTGTGGATATATCCAGATTTTATTTCCACCTGGGTGAAGTCAAGGAGCAGTGACTCCCCCACTTTATCCCCCACTCTCAAATTAGACTTGCAGAAGATAAAACACATATAAGAAACCAAGTGGCCAAGGAAAAGTGATTATGTACACGGTACAAAGCAGGTACCCGATGAATAATGAACATAACCGGATGGATGAATAGAAGGGAGAAGTGAAGGGCCAAAAGAACAGCTGGCCTGAAATGGGCAGTGTTTGGGAAACAGTAAGAAACTGGAAGAGAGAGGGGCACCTGGTTAAGGGTCTGACTCCTGACTTTGGCACAGGTCATGATCTCATGGTTTGTGAGGTCGAGTCCCACGTCCGGCTCTGCACTGACAACGTGGAGCCTGCCTGGTATCCTCTCTCTCCCTCTTTTATGCCCCTCTCCCGTTCACTCACTCTCTCTCTCTCAAAATACATAAATAAACTTAAAAAAAAAAAAAGGAACTGGAATACAGAGATAAGTGAAACCTAGCTTTCAAGTTGCTATAACAGAGTAAAATTGAGCAAGATGTGGTCCACGAAATGACCAAAACAGCAGTTACATGTTGTTGTTGTGTTTACAGCAACTCGCAGCTTGTACCCTGAATGCTGTGCTATAACATTCTAGTGTGTGATAATGACCTTATTCAGCACGTGTCTCTCCTGAGTATCTGCTGTGTGCAAGGCAATGCGATCCTGAGGATGCGTCAAGAGAAAAATCACCAACTCTGTCCAGTGAATTCGAAGTCTTACGGGTGCCTGAGGCATTTACTGTAAACTCCCTTGTCTTATCCTTTAAAAAAGCAAAAGTGTGCCTGTGGAAAGCCCACTATGTGCCAATCAAACTTTACCTTCTCCGGCCAGAATTGGTGATCTGAGCCTTGCGGATGGCACCGAGGGGTCTCATGGCCTGAGTGTCCACGGTGCTCTTGCTGCTTTCCAGCAGTCCTGCCATGCACTCCTCTCTCCCGTTCACTCAGCATGGGGCAACAGATAGTAACTGGAGGGCTCGGGGGTGTGGGTGTCCCAGGACCAGTGCAGTGCTGCTTACAGAGGAGGGAAGAGGAAGACACTAAACACACACTTCCATAAATGAGTTTTTCATTACCACTGTGATAAAGGCAGAAAAGTACAGTATAGGGTACGGTGAGAAAATCTGACCTAGTCTAGGCAGCCACGGAAGACTTTCCTAAGAAAGAGATTTTCAAAATGAGACTCGACAGCGATGAATAGTAGTCAGGTGAAGAGTTGAGGGGAAGAGTTTCAGACCCAGGGAAACAGCACCCCCCAGACTCTGAAGCTAGCAAGCATCATACTTTTTAGGAATTTAGGGGAGGCCCAGGTGACTGGGGCATAGGACGTGGGGACAGTAGTGGGAGATGAGTTTGGAGCAGTATGCAGGGACCAAAGCAGGAATGACCTTAAAATCCATGTGAAAGATTTTAGGTTTTATCCCAAACCAAGTGGAAAACCATTGAACACCTTGAAATTGGGCAGCGTCATGCTGCCATTTCTGTTTGAGAACTTCCATCTGTCAGTAAATTGGAAGAAGACTTGGAATAAATGCCTGGACATCAGGTGGGAGGTAATTATCATAGTCCCGGTGGAAATGATGGTATCTTGGGCCCATTTTCAAAGACTATTTTTTTTTTTGTTTATTTATTTTTGAGGGGGGGGGGCAGGGGCAGAGAGAGAGAGAGAGAGGGAGGCACAGAATCTGAAGCAGGCTCCAGGTTCCGAGGTGTCAGCACAGAGCCCGATGCGGGGCTCGAACTCACAGATCGCGAGATCATGACCTGAGCTGAAGTCGGACGCTCAACCGACTGAGCCACCTAGGCACCCCCAAAGACTCTTGTAAATCACTTTTATTCTCCTCAAATTCTCTACTATACCACACTCCCCTCATTCTCAGCAGAGTCTTACTTACCTAACAAAGAAAACTGAAGCCAGTGAGTGGTAACCACTTCAATATTTATCTTCCCCTCACCTGTGCCTTCAAGTACGATTTCACCAGCATCCCAACACAACATTGTCAGAATGGGAGAGGCCTTGCACTCATTCTTTCCCCTCGCTCTCGGTCCCTTTCTCTCCCTCTACCTCAGGGAGCTTCCTCCTTCTCAGGAAAGTCCCCTCGAGTTTCTCTCACCCATTGAAAGAAACAATCTTTCTTCTAATCCAATGGTTCTCAATCTTGGAGCCACAGAAGTTCCAAAATCTCATTGTCCAGTCTGCGTCCCAAACCAGTATGTGAAAATAACCATGGGTAGGATTCAGGAGACTGGATCCAGGTGACTCCGGTGTGTATCCCAGGTTGGAAACCACGTCAGTAATTCCACGTGCCTCCCTACTCTTGCCCTTTATGGTCCAGTTTCTTGGGAGGTCTGTCTGTACATGCTGTCTTTATGCTCTCTCCTCTGATTACCTCTTCAGCCCCTGCATTTCAGCTTCTGTGCCCACAGCCAGTGGAATTACCATTGCTATGTCTTCCTTGTGCTATTTTTAGCGAATATTTGTTAGTTCTTATTCTCTTTATTTTTTTTTATTAAAAAAAAAATTTTTTTTTTAACATTTTATTTATTTTTGAGACAGAGGGAGACAGAGCATGAATGGGGGAGGGGCAGAGAGAGAGAGAGGGAGACACAGAATCGGAAGCAGGCTCCAGGCTCTGAGCCATCAGCCCAGAGCCCGACACGGGGCTCGAACTCACGGACCGCGAGATTGTGACCTGAGCCGAAGTTGGACGTTTAACCGACTGAGCCACCCAGGTGCCCCTAAAAAAATTTTTTTAATGTTTGTTTATTTTTGAGAGAGAGAGAGAGAGAGAGAGAGAGAGAGACACCACAAGCAGGGGAAGGGCAGAGAGAGAGAAAGACACAGAAACTGAAGCAGGCTCCAGGCTCTGAGCCATCAGCACAGAGCCCGATGCAGGGCTCGAACTCACGAACTATGACATCATGACCTGAGCTGAAGTTGGGCGCACAACCGACTGAGCCACCCAGGTGCCCCAGTTCTTATTCTCTTTAAAAGATTCTCTTTCCGGGGCACCTGGGTGGCCCAGTTGGTTAAGCCTCTGACTGCTGATTTCAGCTCAAGTGTTGATCTCAGAGTGGTGAGTTCAAGCCCCAAGTTGGGCTCTGTGCTGGGCATGAAGCTTACTTTTAGAAAATAAATAAATGAAAGGTTCTCTTTCCTTGATTTCTCTGGATTTCTTGCTTTGGGAGGATGATAATGTGTGCCTGTCAGTTTGCTCAGAGTTTAAAGTGCCTTTGAGACAATGAAGGAAACGCATCCAGAAAGCAACTTGATGGAAAGTTCTAGAGTTTAGCAGAGAGCATTATATTCTGATGTCTTTGGCATTAGAGTGGCTCCCGGTTTCATGTATGTGACATCGATTCCTAGATCCTCAGCTCTCTAGTGATCTCCTAACCCAGCTTCTCTTGCCATGCTCCCTCTCCTATGGGAGATTGTCCAACTCTGCAATCTCGCTGGCATTTTTGTCTCCATCCTCTCCCTTACCCTACTCATCACGAAGTCACCAAATTCTAGAGATTCAGACACCTAGGAGTTTCCCATTGCCCTGTCTCCCTGCCATGCATATCGTCACTCCTGGATGACTTCTACAGCCCCGAGCACTCTCCTTGCTTCCGTGTCACCCCTAAGCCACAGCCAGGGATGGTCTTTCTAAAACGAACCAGGCAATATGTCAGTCTCTTGCTTTGACATCCTTTCCTGTCTCCCTGCCTCTCCTTGGATAAGATTTTGGATCCTTTAGCATTGCACACAGATTCTGCATTTCTCTGGCTGTCTTTGATTTCCCAGTCTCATCTCCCTTCACCTTTTTCCTTGCATCACCACCGTCCTGCTCTACTATTTTTCTTTCAGGAGTTTCCATGTGCTTTGCCCCTTGCTTAGAGGAATCTTCTGCTCTGTGTCCTTCCTAACTGATCCTTCAGAGTTCTTCTTGAGACCACCTACTTTCAGAGATGAATTCGGAGTCTCTCCTATGGTCTCCTGTGACTCAGTTAATTGCAAATTCTTGTTGAATTGTTTGTCTCCCCCAATTTACCACGAGTCCCCTGAATGTGTGGTCGCTTAACATCGTCATTGCTTGGCACATCCCACTCACATAAAATGTGTTCCGTGTGTATTTGTCGAATGAATGAGTGTAACACAGGGGAAGAAGAGAGGCCCTGTGCCATTGGAATCATGTGACTGAGAGGTTGTGAATTCAGAGGATCAGAACGGTCTGTGTCTGCCTGAGCTCATGGAAGATCTGGGGAGGAAGGTGGCATATGGACCTGTAAGTAGGATTCGGAAATACAGAGCATGAGGGAAGGGATGCTGGCTGGAACCAACAAGGATAAGGCGTGGAGGGAGGGGACTTTGTGAAGTGAGTGTTGTGCGTGTGACAAAGAACAGGACCAATAGCAAAGACCAGCTATTATTTACGCCTGGGAGACTCTTAATTTGGGGGCTGTTCAGTGGAAACCTTTAGCCCTGCTGAGCGGTTCCACTTGAAAAAAATATGGTGGTGAGAATTCCTGATAAGGAAGGACAAAGGAAGGCCGAGAGTGCCAGGCAGCATTCCAGGTGCTCTTGTATAACACAGCCTCTTTCTTAACACTAACAATTATTCCAGGAGCAAAAGTGGCAACAAAAGTACAATGTATGGCTGAGACCCAGTCATGTGTCTTGCCCTCAGTGAACCTTGGCTGGCATTTCATCTCGAGGTCCTGCCCTAAGTAAAGTGTCTGAATGAAGAGCTGAAAGTGCTTCTCACATTCTGGCAAGTGCTGTCACCAGGAAATGGCAGAACGTGGCTTTGGAGTCAAAGGATTCAGAGTTGAATCCAGTTTGACCTTTGTGTGACCTTGAACAATTCTTTTAACCTTGCCAGATTTCAGAGGAGTAAATAATGGAGTTGATCTACTCAAGGAACTGATGGGCTTAGAAAAGAATGTTTCGGAAGTACCTAATATACCTCGCTTAGAGCGGACATTTAATGGCTTTCAGCTTGAGGCTAGTATCATTCTTACTGCACAGAAAGAGGAGTAGGCTGAGAGGATGGAATTCTTGCACCTGCGTATTAGCAAAGCAGGCAGATTTGAATATAAAGCCTGGCTCTCCTTTTTATTCATTAGCTTGAATGCACGTAGGCAAATTTCTGGATTTTCAGAATCTCCTGGTTCTTTTTCAACTGAAAAATTAATCCCATATAATTCCTTCTCCAAGGGGATTAAAAGAGAGAACGTGTATCCCACTGCCTAGCACAGGAAGTGTATCTGAGAGGGAGACAGAACAGTTCATCCTAACGCTGGGAGAGCTCTGTAGTTTGTGCTAAAGAGCCCCCCCTCGCCGCCCCCCATTTCCTAGCAGTAAGGAACGCTTGCAAGACTTTTAGGCTTTGCTTCTCTCTTTTTGTTCTTTCTTTCTTTTCTTTCTTCTTACTCATTCTCATTAAATTTCGTGTGTGTGGGAAGCTCTTGGAGAGCAGATGTCTTCTACCTAGACAGATTTCGAATCATTCCCCCATGAGCAGGACTTGCTGTGAGTTTGTTTGCTGTCTTCTGTTACGGTCCTTGGCTGCACTGAGCCCCTAGGTTTATTAGTTCAGTGGGCCATTGATCATATTTATTGAGCGCCCCCTATGGTCTATCCATTTTTTTCAGTTGGTTCCCTTGATAATAGTCCATCACTAGAATTCTTAACTCTTGCACCCGTTGTATAGTGAGTACCACTTTCTACTGTGTTCAGTACACTAGGGACCACCTTTGTATAGAGATTTCCATCAAGCTGTCCCAGCCTGGGTGTCCTTGTCTCTTGCTTGCCCCTGTCAAAGTTTAAAGGACTTGCCTGATGTCAACGCCCCGGACATCCAGCAGTGTTGCAGCTGTCCGTGTTACTTGTGTCTCCGCAACAGATGTGGATGGAGACGCTCCTGCGGTGTAATGTTGACTTCCAGATGGTGGGTGTGGGGAAAAAGGAGGTGTGACAACAGGAGCAGAGGCCTCAGGAAGTGGGTGACAGGAGGGAGCAGACAGGTAGTGGGCACAGGGAAGAAGTGATGGGTGGCAGAGGGAGGGAGTCAGATGGAAGGGATGTGATTTGTTACACGCTTATTATAGAAACTGACTCAGAATTTACAGTTAGCAGGTAAATGTCTGCATATTTACTGCAAAAACCACCAATGTTAGTATGTTTACCATAAGATACATCTTCACACAAATATGATTTTTAGTAGCTGGTAATTAAAGTTTGCTGCTGTGGTATGGTTCCAGAGAAGCTAGAATTACATTCATAATATGGATACTCATGAACCTGAATTTTCAAATTAAGGATATAAATTAATCTTGTTGTTTGCTGCATTTAACTTCTTATGAATTTCAATTTCAAGTTCAGATTATAATGTGAATTAGAATCATTTGTAGCTGGGTATTAGTAAAAGTAGCTTTATGTGCAAATTGGACTTTTAGACAATCTTTCAACCATAAGAAGGACATATAAACAAACCATAAGTCAAATACACAATTCCCCACAATCGCCAGAAAAGTTAATGAATGTATCTACCATTTAATTAGAAAGTAGCTACCAGGGCTCATTATTTCATATGTGTCAACTTTAGTTCGTTATGTAATTCAAAGGCAATCTTGATGATCTGTGTCACAAAATCCGAGTTATTGATTTCAGTTGTGAAAACTGAATTCACACCCATATCAGTGTGCAACGGTAGATTTAAAATGTTATTTCAATTTTGTTATGAGTTCTTGTTTACCAGATTAAAAACTGATAGATATCTCTGCGTGTTTCACTCTCGAGGAAGGTAGCGTTTCTTCTTCAGGTCAAAGCTGCTAATACAAATAGGAAATTAAGAGTCTAGGAAATTTTGACTTACTGGAGCAGAGTAAAATGTAACTGCAAACAAAAAAACCTGTAAAATGGGTTAAATCTAAGACCTAGAAAGCATTTCTCACCCTGAGAAGAAAAACTAAGAGCCTGAGATCCGTAGAGTGGAGTGCTCCTCAGAAGAGCTGTTTATTCCAGTGATCCATTCCTCAAACATTCGGTGAGGAATACGCCCTTGAGCAACTTGCAGTCTAACGTGGAAACAGACAACTAAACACAGTGAGATAAGTACATCGTTGGAAGTGTGCAGACCTTGCGGTGTGATGGAGATATATAGAAGCTGTTGTGGGAGCCATACACCGGAGTGAGAGTCGAGATATGAAACCACAGTACTGCATGAGCAGCAAATCCGTGAGAGTGGATGTCAGCTGCAAACAGCAGACATGGCCCCCCCAGGACACAATAGCTGAATAGCAACCCTGAGTGCATCAAGGGCTCCTATTCTGTGCTGGGAACAAGGGGGTCAAAGAAACTTCCTGGAGGAGAGGGGATAATGGCTGAGAGAGGAAATAACAGGAGCGCTGGTGGTTTTGTGTAGCAAAGTGAAGTGCATAGAGCCTCCTCTGTTGGTGTTGGGGGGAAGGAGAGTAGGATCCATTGAATCTCAGTTGCTCTCTCTAAAGAGATCTGCCTCTCCAGCTCTCCCGACCAGTCCTTTTATCCTTCCATGTGAGAGAAGAGTTCAAGACTTCTCTGATTGCTTGACATCGCCCCTGAAATTTATTTGTATCAGCCTCTTCCACAACTTTTCACCTTAAAGTTTCAACCCAAACTTTGATTTTATCATCTTGTTATGCATTTCCCCAAATGAGGGTAGAGACCCAGGAATAAATGGGAAGGAAGTACATATTTGAGTCATGGGGGACGGGTGAGTGGAGGAGGTGGAAAAATGGACATACCCGATCCACAGAGAAATGATCTAAGAGTGAACCCAGTGGCCACGTGAAGACTATTAATTCAAGATTTTTTTTTTTTACATAGTGTCTTATTAGTCTGAGGTGCACCATACAATGATTCAGCAGTTCTATACATTGCTCTGTGCTCATCAAGATAAGTGCACTCTTTTTTTTTTTTATTTTTTTTTATTTTTTTTTTATTTTTTTTTTATTTTTGGGACAGAGAGAGACAGAGCATGAACGGGGGAGGGGCAGAGAGAGAGAGACACACAGAATCGGAAACAGGCTCCAGGCTCTGAGCCATCAGCCCAGAGCCCGACGCGGGGCTCGAACTCATGGACCGCGAGATCGTGACCTGGCTGAAGTCGGACGCTTAACCGACTGCGCCACCCAGGCGCCCCAGTGCACTCTTAATCCCCTTCACCTGTTTCACCCATCACCCCTCCCCCCCATCTACCTCCTCTCTGGTAACCACCTGTCTGTTCTCTGTATTAAGGAGTCTGTGGGGTTTTTTGTCTCTTTTTTCCCTTTCTTTTGTTTCTTAAGTTCTACAAGTGAGTGAGATCATACGGTATTTGTCTTTCTCTGACTTACTGTCTCTAGGTCCACTCACGTTGTTGCGCGTGGCAAGATCTCATTCTTTCTTATGGCTGGGTCATCAGTGTTCTCAATATTTATTTTGTCAAATGCCATTATCATTTAGGACTTTTATTTCCTCCTATAGATATTGTCCCTGTCTCAAAATATTGCCCAACTGGAGGTCCAGGTTGAAAAGGTTACAAGAGAGAAGATTTCAGCTATTAATCAACTAGAGGAAATTCAAAACCAGCTTGCTTCCAAGGAAATGGATGTCACAAAGGTACAAAGTGAGATTCTAGTTTGTAATTTTTTCTAATGCACAAAACTCAGAAAGAAGCACGGAATAGAAAGGTTTTGTTATTTCAGACAGTAAAGGTCCACCTAATGGTCATTAAGCAAACATTTACTTATTACTGGCAGGCCCTTTGATGAGTGCTGAAAATACAAAGATGAATTAGACACAAATAATGTCCTTGAAGAACTCAAAGTGGCTGAGACAGACTTGTCATTAAGCAAGTGTCACTACTTTAGTCATTGAATGTGTGATAATCCCAGCATCTCTAAATTAGACAGTTAGGAAAAATGTTTGCCAGAGATAGCATTGGTTTGGTCCCCACAAAAATAGTAAAAGACATATATATATACAACACCAAGAGTGTGCTTAAAATAAAAAATTTTCTACCTCCCATTCCTTTTCATACCTGGTCTTCAATATCAAGGTTCTCACACTAAGTGTCTTATTTTATTGGTCCTTAAATTTATACTTCAAAACATCACAGTGTCTGCACTTCGGCCATTACAAACTTGTGAACCAAGAACTAAAATGTTTAATAGTCTCAACTGGCCACTGTAAGGTACATATTTATGAAACACGAGAAGTCCATGTAGGTATCAGTAAGCAGTTGCCTTAAAACTAAGAAACTACGTGTGAGCACGCGTGATGTAATAAATTAAATGGATATATTTTTTACCAGAATGTACACGGATAATTTTGTTTGCAATGTATACCCTTTTCATATCGCATTTTAGCTATCAACATATTTTCCTAAATGTTGACACATTTGTAATGCCAACGTTGCTTTATAATTTAGTAATTGCAATTGCCTTTAATATATAGAAGAAACAAAGCCCATTTTTTTCTTTTTTTCCCTTGAATTTCTTTAATTCTCCATTTGCTTTCTAAAACTCAAGTTAGCCAATATAGAGGTTTAAAGCTGTCATATTTGCCAATATCATCAGCGTGTTTGTGTGG
Organism: Puma concolor; assembly: GCF_028749965.1. Taxonomy (NCBI): domain Eukaryota; kingdom Metazoa; phylum Chordata; class Mammalia; order Carnivora; family Felidae; genus Puma; species Puma concolor. The sequence continues at coordinate 63,853,711 of NC_141683.1, forward strand.
AGGCTAAGGGTAAATGTAAGGGAGTTGGGATAGAGGGGTGACAGTGGTTAATCCAGATTTAGGGAGAAAGCTGTGGTGAGTGTTCAGTCCATTGTAGGGAGAGAACTTTCTGTTGAAACATGTACAGTCGAGATGCCTCTTCTATCTTTAGAACTGTCCAAAAAAACACTCCAGCATCAGAAGGGTGCCTTGAGGTGGCTCCAACCCTGAGATGAAATCATTCTACTTCAGTTTAATTCGTTAGTTTATTTTAGATGAAATTCAAGTGTCATGGATAAACTTAGCAGATGCTAACGTGGAAGCAGTAAGGCAAGGGAACTTTAAAAATAAAATTAAGGGATAAAATAATTTTAAATAAAACTTAATGCCTAGGCATTTATTATTACACAATAATTATATGTTGGTATTAGGTTTGAAACACCATGGCTGTGTAATTATTATTTCCTGGCGTCAATTTGGTTTTTTTCATTTCATTCATGTATATACATCGAATAGGTTGGAATAGTGAAGAACCAAGAAGGAAAGGGAATTAGGGCCCCTCTAATTTTTTTCTGTCATTCTTCATTTTAAACTTTATTTAGCTTTAAAATTAATAACTTTTTATAAATTACTAGTGTTTTTGAAATGGGAGGGGTCAGCTCTGACACATTCAAGGCATTTGAATTTGAACTTCAAGTAGAATTTTCAGTAATTGTATTCTTTTCCTAGCATTTTGAGGGCCACTGGGGAGAAACTTACTGACTTTTTCCTCTGTCAGATTGGTTTATTTTTAAAATTTTTTTTTGTTTGAGCATAGGAGATAGATGGAGGTTTTATAAGATTCTAATACCTCAGTAATGATAAAACTAATTTCTAAAGTTCTGATTGTATTTTTGGATAAATACCAAAATTGAAAGGTTTCAAGCACCTATAACCATTGGATGATACATAATTTTTAAAAACTTGTATTTGTAAATCAGAGACTGAATTAACAGTCGTGTGTGTTAATCTCTTACAGGTTCTCAGTTATCTCAAAGGCTCATAATTTCTTTAGATTTATCTGCTGAATTGCATTTACCAAATATATTTACCTGTGTGTAGAGCCCTTGTATAAAAAAAAATTTATACAAAAAAATTGTGTAAGGGATGATACACAACACTTTTAGGATGCTGTGTGTGTTCATTATTTAATGATATGTTAAAATCATTTCACTTAAATGTATATTTTCCTTTTATGTTGAATGCTACAGTTATAAATGCAGAGTGTGCATGGTTCCAGTCTATGACTCTTACGAGACAGTGTTTCTTAATTTAAGTGCATAGCACTGTGCATAAGATTGATGTTATCTAAGAGACTGTAGTGAATACTAGGGACCACTGTACACGTAAATACCGATCATATAGCCTATTAGCAGAGAGAAAAATTCCTTTATAAATTTCTTGAATAAAAGCCTAACTGATCAAATCTTTAAGGGAAACCTTTCTTTTATAGAATGTCTGTTTAACTGTAATAACTTGAATGAGTATTGATATAGCTTAATATTTTAGTTAATGATTTCACCTAGTTAAGATTGAGGTGATAATGCATTTTGGATAATAGCATGCAATTGAAACGATTTTTCCCACAAAAAATCTTGGGCACATTACTTAAATTTCTCAATACATTTCTTTATCTGTAATCTGAAGTTGTTAAACTCAGTGGTACCTGATACTGCCTTCGCATCTTAACAGAATACATTGAATATTCTATACAGAAAATGCCATTCTTAGAAGAGTTCTATTGTATTTTATTTATATGACCTCTAGGGGGCACCAAAAGATCTAATTGCAGGCATTGCCTGGTAGATTCCAGCAGCTATTGATGTAGTTTTTACAATCTAACAGGTGTGTGGGGAAATGCGCTATCAGTTGAATAAAACCAAAATGGAGAAGGATGAGGCAGAGAAGGAGCACAGAGAGTACAGAGCAAAAACTAAAAGGGATCTTGAAATGAAAGATCAGGTAAGAGATGACAAGGGTAACTGCAGCAATTAAAGACCTAATTAAAGACGTAAGTTATTTATTTCTATTATATTGCTTCTAACTAATGGAACAATCCAGTTTATACTATTAAAAGAATTTCATTTCTAGTTGCCTAAAATTATCACCTTTCACATGAAATGGTGAGAATACAGCCGCATGCATATAAAATCCCAATCTGACAGGTCATAAATAATACATTTGGATATGTGTATCTATTACTTACAAAAGTAAAAAAAAAAAATGTTCTAATGCACAGTTTGAACCTAAAATATACGTACATAAAGTTCTTGAAAGATGCCAACTTGAATCCAATTTTAAGTGAAAAAGTTTAAAATTTGTAAGATGAGATGAGTTGATATGTAAATATGTCAATCAAATTGATTGTTGGCAGAGTGAAACCAGTTTTAACTAAGATAACCATGAATACGTTTGCCTAAATACAGGGAAATTAGAAATGTTAGGGGAAAATGCTGCTTACTTCAATCTCAGCTGAACAGATGTTTTATGTTATATCTTTGTTGAGATCGTGTAGATACTCCAGTTTTAATTGTCGACATGGATAAAGTTTTTAGAGAGGCAATTCTAATAGACTCACTTAGGATTTTCTATTTTTATGTTACAGTACAGAACATTGGAGGCTCTCATTCTTTATATTCAGCAAAAGCAGATTGATAAATCTATTCCATTAAAATGAGTTCTCAGTGTCAATACTTTTTTTAAAAAACACCACAATTTAAAAGTAGGTAGCTCTTGGTAAATTTTTTCAAAACATATTTCTAGTTCAAGGCATTTTATTATACTTTCCAGCATATTTTCCCTTTCAACCCCGTCAACTTTCTATGCAGATGACACAGAGACAGTTGGGAAAAGTATTAAAAATGAAAGTGATAATGAAATTTAGTACAAAAAGTTTTTCAGGGCATAGCTGAAATCTCTGGCATTAAGTTAACATCTGAACGACCAAAATCAGATTCTGCTTTTGTGCCGCTATGTTCAGACTTTAATTTTCAGAATTTTCATTACTAACATGTACGGATAATGAAACTATTTCATGGCATCCAGTTGGGGGCGTGCCTGATAGTAGAATTGAAAATCCTCTCTGTCCTCGACTGAAGGACTAAGACTACCACACCAAACGGAACTTTCCTTTCCTTTCCTTTCCTTTCCTTTCCTTTCCTTTCCTTTCCTTTCCTTTCCTTTCCTTTCCTTTCCTTTCCTGATGTATTATGACTTTTTTTTTTTTTAAGGGTATCATCTTGGTTTGCTCACTAGCATTATTATATACTTTTGTAATAGTATTTTATAGCATCTGCCCAATATAACATCTTGGACTAACTGGAAAAACAAATAGGAAGAGTGTCTGAGTTATTTAAAATTACAGGATAATGTTCCAGAGAGAAAAAACACTATAGGAATAATAAGATTAGCATATCACTTGTAAATGAATAACGTGTAGAAGTGTCTGTAGTATTTGTCTTTCAGAGCTTATAGCTCTTGGCAATTAACCAGCAATGATGTGGAGGCTAAGGTTGCAGGATTTTAAAAGGAGCCGTTTCCATTTGTAAACCATTTCCTGCTACATAGTGAAACATTAGCAGTTTTCATAATGATTTCCAGTGTTTTTAGATAAAGATGTGCCTTCTCAGGAGGTCAGAGGGTTAGGAATAAAACCTTGGAACGGTTACAAGATGCTTGTGATGTGATGTGCTCGTTACCAATTTCTCTTGGACAGAATGTGAGGAAATCTTATAGGTACTCTTTGTAACTATTTTGTATCAAACAGACAGTTTCTGAAAAGAAAGGAGTGGTGTCACATTCCGAGGATGATCTGGACGAGCAAAGCAGCAATTGTTCTTTGGTCTTTCAGCCATGACCTGACCTTCTGTCCGCAAGACCAAAGAGCTCCTTTGCTTGCCCACCATCTGCACTCAAGAGAGAAATTTACATTCAACTTTTAAAAGCTGGGCATGTCGAGCATTTATCTGAAATACTTATAATAATATAAAGTGTATTTAACTTTTAGAGTGTTACACATCACGCAATTGAGCATGCCAAGAAGGCCATCTCTAGCTTCACAAACAAAGTGTTCCTTGTAATATAGTCATTTTATTCATATTTTTGTTAATCTGGACTCTTGATACATTTTTAAAGTAGGTGGGAAACTGTGAGATTGGAATGTGGTAAGAACAAGAGCTTTTTTGATGTCTACAAAATAGGGCAAATGGTTGAGCACCAAAATCTTTTTCTTTGTGACCCGAGCCTTGACTCTGGCATAATTAGAAGGAAGGGTTAGGGGACTAACAATAGCGATCTCTTCCTCCCACTTTCTCCTTTTCTTCTTTATATTGTGTCAGGAACCCATGGGCAGATTATCCTTCCCATCAACTCCTTTGTATCACATCAGCATAGAGCGGCCCTGCCAGCCCGAGAGGACGCTTCTTGAACTAAAAAAAAAAAAAAAAAAAAAAAAAAAAAAGACATTTGGTTTGGAGGAGAATGAAAAATCTGTACCCTGATTTTTATTACAAATTTTTTGTAAGCAACAGGTACACATACACACACACACACACACACACACACACACACACACACACACTCCATTACTGGAATTTAAAAACATACAAAGAGAATGTTAATATGAACTCCCACATCTCCATCACCTAGGCTCACCATTTTGCCAATTCTATTCCATCGATCTCGTGGGTTTTTTTCCTCTCTTCCTCCTTCGTCTTTTTTGTCGCCTTTGTCGTCTGTTTCTTCCTCTTCTCTCCCGAATTCTGTCTTCTTCCCCCATTGCTCCTTTTGCTGAAGTATTTGAGGCAGATCTCAGACATGATGTTATTTCACTCATGAACCCCTCAGTGTGCATCTATGAAGGATATTTTTTTTCATAACCACCAGGTTGTCATCACACATGACAATACCAACAATAATTCTTTAATATCTGATAATGCCAAGCCCATATTCACACTCCTCTGACCATCTTAACAATGTCTGTTTTATGGCTGTTTTTTTTAGAACCAGACAGACAGGAGCATTTTTGTGTGTCAGAATGTTATGGTTTGATCTTCTTTAACAGGAGATAAAGGGATATCTCAGCAAAATTTCAACTTTCTTTATCTGTTGTTGTCTCATTGAATTTCACACATATATTTTGATTGTGCTCTGAATTTATAAGGTGCGTCAGCATCATTCTAAAGAAATATGAATTAATCCTAGAGCCAACTGTCTGAAGGAAAAGGGCTACCATGTTGCAACCCCAATAGTCATATCCTGAAGTGAGCCCTGTAGAGTCTGAAAGACAAATTTTGTAATTAATTCAGTCTTACATTTAAGATTCGGGAGTGTAACTGGAAGCCCATTACAAAGGTTATGGCCGATGAAGTAGTGAAAGTTTCTTTGTCACCTTCCATTCTGGTAGATGAATCTCCGAAGGTGATTCTTCAGAGCTAAAAGGTTTGATCAGGGCATAGTATAAACAGAAAATGCAGTAATTTCAAATGCAGGGGAAAAGTGATGTTTTAAAGGTATTAAAATATAAAAATTTTCCTTTCTTTTATAGCCTTTCTCTCTCCCCCTGTCCCTTTCTCTCTCTCTCTCTCTCTCTCTCTCTCTCTCTCTCTTTCGCCCAGTTATGGTGTTTTCTATTTGCTGTTTAACTTCAGATGACCTCCAGCACAGGGCTCCCCAGGGTGGGGGGTGGGGTGAGCAGAGGGGAGACCTACCTGGTAGCTGGATCAGGGTAAGCAGAGGCTGTATATTGAGGCCACTGGGTGTTGTCAGAGGCAGGGATGTAGCCACCTCTGTGTCCTGCCCTGTGATGTCAGGGGCACACACCCTCAACCCCATCTTCTCCAGGTTCACATCTGGGCTCCTGTCAGAGGCAGAGCATGACAGCAGTACACGACCCCACCCTCACACCACCCCCATGACCTGATTCCACCCGAGACACAGGGCAGGATAACACAGCTCGGGCCAGACGAGGGAACTGCAGGGGAACAGGTGTCTGAGGACCGTCTCGGGGCTGTTGTGAGGCAGTGAAGGGACAAGACCGCGGACCCGAGCAGCAGTGCCACTGCCTCCTCAGACTTTCCTGACAAAACACAAGTGCCAATATATAGTCATGAAGAAGTTCGAGAGGTCGACCACAGAGCGCTAAACGGCAGGCTTCTCAACACGGGGCCCCATCTGCCTGCACCTATCACACGCCCGTGATGGTGCCAAGGCAGTGGGAAGAGGCAGGCAGAGGTGTGGTGTGCTGCTGCATGTATGTGCACTCCCACTGACACACGCAGACGTGGAGGAGTGTGTAACACGCCCGCGGGCCCCGTACCCATAACCGACAGCTCATGGGCCGAATCGACCGACTGTCTGTTTTGACAAATAGTTGTGTTAGAACACGGCCACATCCATTCATTCTCTATTGTCGACGGCTGCTTTCCTGCTACACAGAGTTGAGTTGTGGCGGAGACACTCGAGCCCACGGAGACTGAAACATTTACTCTCTGAGCCCTTATGGACCAAGTCGGCCAGCCCCGGCCCTGGGTATAGAAATAGAACTGTATGTCTTCGGGTTCTCATGCCTTACTAAACAGTGGAGCTTGGGTTCAAACACTCCTTAATCTTCAATGATAACTTAATGGTTTTAGAATATTTCTCAGTGCAGCACGTGGCCTTTTCCGTGGCCTCTTCGTCATCTCATGGCCTTGCCAAATGAGTGTGTGACTGCTTATAGTGTCATCATCTTGGTGGCACATGGTGTAATAATGGCTTAGGTGAGAGTATAAATATAAAAGTTGCTTTGCAGCACAATTTCTTTTAGGTTGGTACAGATTTTTTCAGATAAGACTTTTTTTTTCCCCCACCAGTATTGCATAAGTTATAACTTTGGAGTTGTAGCTACAACTGAGCAGGAGGCGTTGAAGTTCAAAATTACTTGAGTGGGGTAATGAAAACAAATATTTTAGGGTAGGGCACATATAAAAAAGAAATAGATCAGAAAATTTTGGCTAGAAAAATTGGGCCAAACAAGAATTTGAACTCCTATCTACAGCAGTATGATTCAGCACTTTAGTACTGACGTCATAGGTGGACTGTTTCAGTGGAGGAATTATTTCTGAAGTACAGTTGACTTATTTAAATTGTTGCAAGACGTGCATCTGTTCTGTATGGCTTTGTGTAAAGATGAGAAGAAGCCTTCAAAGTCCTAAAAGGAGGTCCTACTGAAGGGCAGAGAAATAAAGACAATGAAGAAAAGTTGAAGAATTACACCTTTTTATTTCGAGAAGTCTAAATCTTCGCTACCTTCACGGACTAGACAGATTCTTTCAGGGAGGAAGCTTAACACCTGTTTAAACGCCTTGATCCTCAATATGGAAAGAATAAGAAGAAAGCTATTTAATCACAGCAACTGGAAATCACAATAGCCTGAAATAAGAACTTTCTGACAGTAAGATGATTGCAGTAGATTGCAGCAACAGGCAATGGAACTTTCTTCCCTGAAACTGCCAGTTTCAAACAATAAGAACAATATGCTGAAAACCCAGCAAATGGACCTCCGAGGTCCACTGTCTTCTACTGGATTGTGGGAGCATCCTCAGAATATTTCACTCCGATCTGTTCAAGTGGCTAGTAGTGGTATTTGTCTTTTCTGCTTGTAATTTAGCACCTACAGATTAAAGCGAAATCCTCCTCAGCTCTGTTCTCTGCTTTGTGTCTGTAATGCCATGTGATCTCGTCGGAAGGCTTTGGGGGAGTATACTGAGATAATGGATAGCTTCTGGAGAGCTAGACTTGAGAGACTTTCCAACTACCACCTGCAGTCTCACTTCTGCCTCTGAAAGCTGACTGGGAGAGGGGCCACTTGGGCATGCCGTTAGCACATGTAATCACTCGGTCCTGGTGATGACAGAGCTGCTCTCCAGTGTTCTTCACACCCTCTTCCAGCGCTGGAGGCTCAGCGCGTCCCTCTCCCTGCTCCTCACTCAGGCAGCAGCCGCGTGCGAGGGCTTGGCCTACCCAGGCCGGTGCAGGAGGCACCGAGGGGGTGCTAGCTGGAAGACCCAGGTCCTGCCCTGAGGGAGTTTATATTCTAGTTGAGGAGATGGGGTACACATTTGAACATGCCTACAAAAACCTTGCAAAGCAGCATATCGACAAGTGCAAATTAATGTAGTGTGAACTTCATGCTGGCTACAGCCCATGCGAGGCAGAATCTGGTTCCATGTGTGTGATGCAATAAAGCTTTTTTTTCTAGCATCTTCCCTAAGTACGCCCTAAAGCATTGTTCAGATAAATTTGTGTTCTTATCACAGCCTAACCAAGAATTGTGAGAAAATTCTTCAGCCCGGCGTATGTCTAATAAATCAGCCTCTTTTGTTCTTGCGCCGCGCGCTGCTTGAATGGGACAAATGGGATCATGTAAATAAAAATAAAATTCATTTAATAAAAGATTATTGAACTTCTGTTTTTTCTAAAACACCATGCAAAGTTAATTTCTTCATTTTAAACCGTAATTGTGTCGGTAAAATTACAAAATTAGCAGTTAAAAAGTAAGGTTTTTTTTGTTTTTTTTTGTTTTGTTTTGTTTTTTTTTGCACAGAACAGTTTCCAAATCAATCCAGTGAATAATACCAAGTTGGAGATTATTGGGGCATTCATCATTTGATAACTCTGTTAATATTTTGGGCAGTACTTGTTTACCCCATTCATGAAAACCCAGTGGAAATTTATACGCTCAAAAAAGAGTCCTTTGATTCTCCAAGAGACATGGTAATGCTATTCACCATAATGATGTATTTTTTAAAAATCAAATGTGTAAGCAGAAACAATATATCTGAAGATAGCAACTTAGGGCTGTTCAGAGATAAGGGTACAAAGAGGATAGAAAACAAGCCAGTTTAGAAAGCATATGCCTTGTGGGGTAAACATTTAGAAATAAATGTCTTTGGATAGGAATATAAAACTGTAAGTGAACTCGAGGAATTTTTGCTGTATTTTCAGATTCACTGGATATACGTATTTTGGTCCTTAAAAAACTTTCCGCATGCTTCTTTTGACTTTAAAGGTTGGACCCACAGACCAACCTGCCGCTCTTGGAGACCATCGTCTTGGGTACCAAGTCCGCAATAGGGGTAGCTACCAGATGGCCAGCAGCGTTTTGTGTGGCCACACTGGCCAGCAAGCTGGGAAGCGTTAGACATAGGGCAGCTACGTGTGCTTTTTCTTTTTTTACAGTCCAGAAATATTAGTACTGATACCCAGTGTAAATATTACTCATTACTACAGATGTACAACTTTTAAAACAATATTATATAAACATAAGCACATTCACAGAAGCCAATAATTCCATCACCCAATAGAGCAAATTGTTTTCATTTTTCTGTTTTACCTTTTACTTTTGTCCATATGCATATATGGTATTTGCAAATAGCAAACATGCTACTTGGTAGAATTCTGGTTTTTGCTTATTTCACTTAACTATATCTCCAGCATTTTTATGTGTTACTTCCTCTTCTTCATAGTAATCACTTCAATATGGCCATGTACCTGTACTTTTAAAGGAAAGAATAGTAAGTGAGGTTTGGGGGCGCCTGGGTGGCTCAGTCTGTTAACTGTCCAACTTCAGCTCAGGTCATGATCTTCCGGTCGGTGAGTTCAAGCGCCGCATCGGGCTCTGTGCTGACAGCTCAGAGCATGGAGCCTGTTTCAGATTCTGTTTCTCTCCCTCTCTCCCTCTCTCTCTCTCTTTCCCCTTCCCCCACTCATACTCTCTGTCTCTCTCTCTCTCAAAAATAAACAAACATTTAAAAAAAGTCGGATTTGGAATAGAACAAACACTGTTACAAATTTAGAATTTTTTGCCCTAAACTTCACTTGTTGCTTTAATTCAGCAACCATATATGGCATGCACTGTGCCGGGCTGGAGCACACTTCTGTTTTTTGGTTCTTAGAGAAGGGAAGATGTAAGGCAGGTATGCAAATAACTATATGTCAGAGAGGTCCTAGTAACTATAATTAGCAAACTACACAGGAGGATGGCGATTTAGAAGAGGGAGAGATGGCATCCTTAAAGGATGGGTAGGACGTTGCCCATTAGAGATGAGAGAGGAAGGCATTTTGGTTGGAAGATCCAGTGTGACAGCTTGAGCAAAGGAATGGGAACGGTGGGGTGGGCTGTGGAAAAGGAAGATGCATTCAAGGAACATATGTGTCTTTTGATTCCATAGCATGCTTGCATAACTGACCCCAGCATCTCCAGTGCCATAGAAAATAGGCTTCTTTCTGTAAGGTTCAGAATCCCAGTGCAGTTCCCTATTATATAATATACTGCACACCCTGCAGTCAGGCACAGAAGTCATGTTATATTTGGGGAGTATTTGCATTGGTTTTTCGTTTCCTTTGTAGTGCTTTCTACGTAAGAAAATAATTTCAAGATTTTCAAATTTCAGATAGCATACAATAAAATGTCATTTTATAAATAATGTTAGAATCAAGTAGGATTAATTTTTTTAAAAAATAAAGAATTCACAGTTCCCTTAATGATTTGTAGAAGGTATCTTCAAATAATGGAAGATATCTTCAAATGATGGAAGATATCTTCAAATGACGGGGTCCTACTCGACCTTCGGACTGTGAGTCCAAAGACTTGACTTCTTGACTTGGCTTTTCGGCTAACTTCCTGAGCAAACCTCTCAGAGCCTCACCTTCCTTCCCAGTGAAGTGAGAAGCTTGGAGAAGTGATAGCTAAGGTTTTCTCTAACTCAAAATTCCTCCGTTTCCAGAAACACAGGAGATATTTCTCTGCCTCTCTTAATTATGAACTAAGTATTAATAAAATCAATATAAATCGCATGGAGTTTCAAGTGTCATTTCAAATATTCCAGTTATTCAGCTGATCTGATAAAAATGAAGTTTTACTGTCACCAATTTTAGATCATATTTTTTCATTATGATTAATAATAGGACAATAAAATGTCTAGCCTTTTAAACAGTTGAATTTAATTACAAGACAGACTTTAATTTGCAATAAGGATTAAAGCCCTACTCTGAATTAAGAATGAAGTTCTATTGGATACATTTCAGGCAACAGCACACTGTCCAAGGAAGTATTTTAGAGGAGTAGCCAGCTTTCCTGAAACCCGTGGAATGAAATATCCTCAGCTGGAGTTCCCGTGTGAACTCTCGATCCCCAGGATGACAAGGGTGTATTCCTGTTGGAGAATTATGATCCTAATAGCTAATGCTTTCCCTTAACACTTACACTTGGTGCTCTAACAAAATGTAGTCCAGGAATGAAATGTGTGGCAGTTCTGGACCTAGGTGACCTATTATATGATCATGTTCAATTTCTGTATTTTGATTTTTTTGTTAATCATCTGAATGAAAACAATAAAAAAATACTTTTTTAAATTCTCTTAGAGATTTCATGTATCCCTGGAATGTTTCCTGGGCCCTCATTGGAGTCCGGTGTAAGAGACCGCCCCAGGCGGAGGTTATAGATACAACTCTGCAGATTCTAGATGTAACTGACTGTTAGTAAGTTGCAACATGTCTAGATTCTCCCATTATTCTTGTTAACAGATTGTCAAAGTAATTTAACCCTTTTTTGGTGTTAACATCTGTAGTTAGGTGGATCAGTTATGTAGTCACATTTAGTTTTTAGGGAAAAGACAAGAGAGCGGCAGTGTCCTTATTTCTTGCCTGCCTACAGCCTTCCTCATGAGGAATGGGAAATTGTTCTTTGTATCACATCTCTCTACTTACAACCGAAGTTCTGATGATCATTCCATCTCTGCTCTGCCTTTTCTCCATGGTAATAAGTCATGCACCTGATAGCATCAGCCTGGCTTTGGAAATCATGAATCAAGCTGTGGTTGAAAGTTCCCACTGAAGTGCAGGAGAGTGCTCCTGTTTTCTTAGAGTGGCAGCTAGGGGAAAAAGAGAAGTAAATGCTTCTGGGGACACCTTAAGAAGACGGACTGAAAAGAACTGTTCCACTTGAAAGTTTGTCTCTTCATTGCGAGTACTGCCTTTTCTTTTGGATCCTTCTTTCACTTGCTCAGAATTTTACATAGAAACCTGAATTCACTCATAGTGAGAGATAATTGTCATATCCCAATTTGAATTAGAAACTTTAGGGTATCATGTTCAAGTTGCCTCTCCACTGAAATTTATCATAGAATTATAGGACCGGGTCAGTGTTCCTTTCCTAAGTTACTGAAGGTCCACTCTCTGTATAGTGATTGAAGCCATACAAGGGTTTGTATAGCAAGAACCAGATATGTTTTAATCGAAAGGTGGAGTTAAGATAGGATCAAATATCTATTTATGTCTGTATTTAATTTAAAAAAAATTTTTTTTAACGTTTATTTATTTTTGAGACAGAGAGAGACAGAACATGAATGGGGGAGGGGCAGAGAGAGAGGGAGACACAGAATCGGAAGCAGGCTCCAGGCTCTGAGCCATCAGCCCAGAGCCCGATGCGGGGCTCAAACTCACAGACCGCGAGATCGTGACCTGAGCTGAAGTCAGACGCCCAACCGACTGAGCCACCCAGGCGCCCCGGTCTATATTTTAAAATCTATGAGTGGATATTGATCTTTGTATGTATCTTGCTAACATGTCATACAAGAAGTATGACTAGCTGATGATGACAACCAATCTTAAGTCTCTAAATGCTGAATTTAGGATACCTTAGACTTACCTCATCAGCTGGAAGAGAGAGTAGGCCTTCTCAACCACAGCTTGATTCATGATTTCCAAAGCCAGGCTGATGCTATCAGGTGCATGACTTATTACCATGGAGAGAGGCAGAGCAGAGATGGAATGATCATCAGAACTTCGGTTGTCGGGGCGCCTGGGTGGTGCAGTCGGTTAAGCGTCCGACTTCAGCCAGGTCACGATCTCGCGGTCCGTGAGTTCGAGCCCCGCGTCGGGCTCTGGGCTGATGGCTCAGAGCCTGGAGCCTGTTTCTGATTCTGTGTCTCCCTCTCTCTCTGCCCCTCCCCCGTTCATGCTCTGTCTCTCTCTGTCCCAAAAATAAATAAACGTTGAAAAAAAAATTTTTTTAAGAACTTCGGTTGTAAGTAGAGAGATGTGATACAAAGAACAATTTCCCATTCCTCATGAGGAAGTCTGGAAGAGAAGAGAGGACCCTCTGAGAGTTGTCTCAGTTATAAAAACAAGAAGAGAGGGGAGCCTGGGGGCTCAGCTGGTTAAGCATCCGACTTCAGCCTAGGTCATATCTCACCGTTCCCGAGTTCAAGCCCCACGTAGGGCTCTGTGTTGACAGCTTAGAGCCTGGACCCTGTTTTGGATTCTGTGTCTCCCTCTCTCTCTGCCCTTCCCCCACTCATACTCTGTCTCTCTATAAAAAATAAATCAACATTTAAAAAATAATTTAAAAAAGAGAGAAAAGAAGAGTAGAGGGAAAGGGAAGAAAAAGGAGGAGAAAATGAAAAAGATTTTAGAAAGCATTCTATAGACATTTACACTAAGAATAACTGGGCTTTCCATTAGACTCTAACTCAGGAAAGGCAAACATGACCACAGATCCATCCATTATGTTCCATCAGCAGTTTCAGGAGGGATCCATAATAATAGATTTTTTAAAACTAGAACTGCTATTATAACCACCTTCTCCCCACTTCCTCTCCCCTAAATCATTACTGGTTGTTGAGAGTAATTCCATATAGTGTGGCATTTTTCAGAAGATGCTTTTTAATCACACAGCAATAAAATTGATGGAGGTGATTTTTTTCATTACCTCCCTCGTTTCATTGGCCACATATGAAAAACCAGAGTTGGAGGGCCTCAGGTCATAAGGAGCAATGGCTTCATGGGCACTGAGAGCCAGAAAGTGTTTAATGACTTAAGCTGTCCCCTTCATGTTGTAGAGGTTTAGACTGCAGGGGAGCACAGAATGATTATCTCACTTTTATGCACTACTTTGTTTAATGTTACTGATAAACTATTATATGTCACTCACAAATAGTCACTGGGGTTGCAGTAGGATATATATTTAAATAAACTATGTGTATTGCTCATACAACTCTTCTGGTCTGGTGAGGAGGTGAAATGTGACAAGGAGGGGGCTCAGTGCAAGGGGTGGCATCCTGTGGTGGGAGAGAGTTTGAAAAGATTCTACTCAACAGCCAATTCTCCACATGGATGATAAGAAAAATCAATGGGGGAAAGAGGAGTTTTTCAACAAATGGTGCTGGGCAACCTGGATATCCACATGTCAAAGAATGAACTTGGGCCGCTACCTTGCGCCATATTCCAAAATTAACTCAAAGTGAAGACGTAAATGTAAGAGCTAAACTTCTAAAACTTTTGGAAGGAAACATAGGCCTAAATCTCTGTGACCTTGGACTAGACAGTGGTTTCTTCGTTATGACACCAAAGGCACAGGCAACAAAAGAAAAAGAATAAATCAAGCATCATCCAAATTGGAAATGTTTGTGCTTCAAAGGTCGTCATCCAGAAGGTGGAAAGGCAATCCCCACAAAGAGAGAACATGTTTACAAATCACCTAGCTGGTAGGAGACTTGTAACTAGGACTTAGAAAGCATGTGTACAATTTAATAAAAAGACAACCCAATTTAAAAATGGGCGAAGAACCTTAGTAGATATTTCTCCAAAGAAGACAGGCAAATGGCAGAAGAAGTTTGTGCACAGTCGCTCATCATCATTAGCTGTGAGAGAAATGCAAATCCAAATCAAGATAAGAACTACTTTCCACCTACTAGATCGACTGTAACCAAAAAGACAGATAATAACAAGTGTTGGCGAAGATGTGGAGAAATCAGAGCCTCGTGCATTGCTACTAAGATTGTAAAGTGGTGCATCTGCTTTGGGGAAAAGTCTGGCAGTTTCTCCAAAGGTTCAACATGGAGTTACCGTGCAACCCAGCATTTCCACTACTACGTGTATACCTGAGAGAAAGGACACACGTCTCCACAAAACTGTGTTCCTGCATGTTCATTGCAGCATTATTCATAATAGCCCCAAATGGCAACAACTTCAGTGTTCACCAACTAGTGATGTGATTATATCTATTTCTGTATACTGGCAGTAAAAATGAAAGGCGTATTGATGCATTCTATAACATGGTCAAACCTTGAAGGAAGTATGCTAAGTGAAACAAGCCTGTCACAAAACAACTTATTGTATGACTCCATTTGTGGGAAATGTCCAGAATAAGCTAATCTTTAGAGACAGAAAGATTAGTGGTTGCTTGGGGCTGAGGAGGTTGGGGGCAAATGGGGACTCCTGCTAATGAGTATGGGGTTTCTTTTGGGGGCAATACAGTGTTCTAAAATCAACTGATGTGATGGTTGCACAACTCTGTGAATGTGCTAAGACATGTTCAGTTGCACACTTGAATGAGAGAATTATATGTGAATTATGTCAACAGAGCTGTTGCTTAAAAAAATATTCCTACCACAGGGGCACCTGGGTGGCTCAGTCAGTTAAGCGTCTGACTCTTGGTTTCAGCTCAGGTCACGATCTCAACTTCGAGGTCACAACTCAAGTTCGAGCCCCACATTGGGCTCCGCGCTGGCAGTGTGGGACCTGCTTGGGCTTCTCTTTTTCTCCCTGTCTCTGCCCCATCCTCACTCACTCTCTCTGTCTCTGTCTCTCTCTCAAAAATAGATAAATAAACATTAAAAAAAGAATCCTACCCTAGATGTCCTATTTCAGCCTAGTCTGGAGGGGAACAAGAGTAGGAAGGAAAGGCCATTCAGGTAAAAGGGACAGAATAAGTAGAGACACTGATCCGTATATATCTGGAGGACAAAAGGAGGCTCTAGAGGTGAGGATGGAAGACTGAGTCCCAGAAAACTGTAGTCTCTTGCCAGAAATATCTGTGAATCACTTGACGTCAGAGTCTGTATCTTGTTCTGCATCCCCAGTATCCAGCACAGAGAAGGCTTACCAAAAGTTTTATCTGTCAGTTGCACATGTGAGTAAATGAATGCACAGGTGAGCTGAAGAATGAACTTTAAATACTCAGTAATAGGGGCGCCTGGGTGGCTCAGTCTGTTAAGCGTCCAACTTTCGGCTCAGGTCATGATCTCACAGTTTGTGAGTTCAAGCCCCACGTTGGGCTCTGTGCTGACAGCTCAGAGCCTGGAGCCTGCTTGGGATTCTGTGTCTCCCTCTCTCTCTTCCCCTCCCCTGCTCATGCTCTGTCTGTCTCTGTCTCTCAAAAATAAGAAAAACATTTAAAAGAAAATACTCGGTAATAGTGCCTCAACTAAACGACACCTCCTCTAACTCCTAGTACATGTTTGTTGTGCTAGAGCAGACAAAAAGTGTTAGAGTCAAGAGGAAAGGAACTTCCTTTATAGTCACATTTCCATTTTAGCAGTTCATTAACTTGTTTAAAACATTTGATCAGTCTTTTTGTATTTTGCCACTCTCGTAAGAGCGACATGGTATCTCACTGTGGTTTTAATTTGCATTTCCCTAATGATTGATGATATTGACCATCTTTTTGGGTGCCTGCTTGCCATTCATATACTTTCATCAGTTGCAACGATCCCTGTAGGTTCAAGATACCATTGTCTTCACTGGTGTTACTGCAATCATGTCCTGACTGATTTCTCTTCCCCAGTTTCTCCCCATCTAGTCCCTTTGCAACCAGAGGGACCCTGTGAAAACTGTGTTAGGTCTTGTCACTCTTCTGATTACAACCATCCATTGGTTCCCTATCTCAGTCATGGTGAAAGGCAGAGTCCTTACAGTGATCTACAAGGGGAAGGTGCTGCACAGTCTGGCTCTCCTGTTACCTCTCCATATTCATCTCCTACTCCATGTTCCCTGCCCCCCTCCCCCTCCCCCCCGCTGCCATCTCTCTGCTCCAGCTGCACTGGCTTCCTTGCTGTTCCTCAAGCACATCAGATCCTCCCCCCCCCCCCCCGCCCGCATCTCTTTGCTCTAGCTATGTTGGCTTCTTTGATGTTCCTCAAACACATCAGATCCTACTCCCCCCGCCGCCCCGCCCCCCACCTCTCTGCTGTAGCTACACTGGCTTCCTTGATGTTCCTCAAACACATCAGATACACTCCCACTTTGGGGCCTTGGTACTCGCTGTTCCCTTTGTCTGAACACTGTTCCTCAGGATAGCCTTATGGATCACCAGCCTTCAAGTCATTGCTCTCATATCTCCTCTGTGAGCCCTTCTCTGACCACCTTATTTTAAATTTTACCCTGTTCCCCCAGAACTCCCTCTTGCCCTTTCTGCTTTATTTTACTCCCTATCTTTCTCACTTATTTTATTATCTGCCCTCCCCCACCCCACCACCACAATATTGGTTCCATGAAGGCATGTCCCCCTCAGTCCATACTCAATATTTACTGAAGCACATTGTAAGTTGAATTAAGTCATTGAGATATCTTCTCATTTGCATTTAGAAACACAAATCCAAACTCCTAGCTTCCAAGGCCCCGTGTAATCTGATCACTACCTGTCTTTCTACCCCTTCACCTGCTTTTCCTGTCTCCATTCTCTCAAGCCTCAGTGGGTTTCCTTTAGCTTCTCAAACATGTCAGCTCCACCTTATCTGTTCTTCTGCACTCTTCCTGTGCTTAACCAGCTGTTTCTCTTTCTAAGTCCCACTTGCCTGTCTCCACCCCATTAGTCTCTCATGGCATCTGGTTTACTTCCTCCATGGAACTTACTGTAATTTTTAATTATTTCATTATTATTATTATTTTTTTTTTTTACTAAAAAATCTGTCTCTTTTATTGGAATGCACGTTATTTGAGGTCAGAGACTCTTACTGTCTTATTCCCTTTGGGGTTCCTGTGCTCCAGTGTCTAACGTGCGGTGAAGGCCCCAGTAACTGGATGGATGAGTGGGTAGAGAGGTAGCCAAGCGGTTAGGCCCTGAGAGTACATGCCTATAGTCAGATTCTCCCTTCACTACCTACTACCTGGTGAACTTGCGCAAGTTCCTTAAGATGTCCAAGCCCCAGTTTTCTGATCTGTAAAATGAGGACAGATAAAATTAGCACTTTACAGGGGTTTATAAAAATTGGAGATAATCTACGTTAACCCCATAGCACAGTACGTGACATACAACTGATCTGTACATGTTAACATATTAGTATATATTGGTATATGTTAGTATATTTTTACTAATGTCTTGATGAGTCTTATTCACATTCTCTGCCCACATCTCTTTCTCCTGACTGTGTTCTATCTAGTTGCTCTCCAGAGTCATGGTAACCACATAATGATATTTTTGGTATGACCTGACTAGTCATGTGAGCTTACATTAATCTAGCTTTGGAACCAGGTACCGTTTTGCATTATGTGTTTATCAACTGTGTCTCACTGTGAACTCTTCTTGAGCTCGAATTCAGTTAAAACCCCAAACAGCACGTGTCTGCTTCCCTACACCGGGCAGTAAATATAGCTATTTGCATTTGTCTCTCTGAAAGTTGATTGTTTTAGTTTGGACCTATTGTGTCAGCTGGCCTGAACCTCTTTGGATTCTGTTTTTGACATCTCAGCGTAATAAATTAGTCCTCTCAGATTTATGTCCCAGGCAGGTTTGACCAGCAACATCATTGGTGTGCTCGGTAAAGTCAGTGCTTTACGCAGTTTAGCAGGAATCGCAGAGCAGAACCCTGTGACCTGTGGCTGGAGACCTCCCTAGAGCTGGATACTTCCATTGTCTTCCACATGGTTTCTTAAGCTGATGTGTTTATTTTCTTCTTTGAGAACCAGGCCATTTTCCTTCTTCAGGATAATTTTAGTCAAATCAAAACACATTGACTTTTGTACCTACTATGTACAAGTAGTGTGTGTGGGCCCCACTGAGCCATATGACAGATTAGATTGATGGCAAATAATGAAGAAATTAGGCATAGATGGCTAAGAAATCAAACAAAGTGCCTTTGTAAATACGGAGCAGATTTGTAGTTGGCAGGATTTAAACCCGTGTTGGGAAGCTCCCAGTGGAAGGGGATGGGCCTGCCTGAAATTCCAATTTCTTCATCTAAGTAATCTGGATAAATACACTAAATTGGAAATCTGAGGAATTAGACTGTAGAATTCTATTCTAAGATTTCTTCTATTCATTCTATTGGCCTACTCTCCTTTTAAAAATATGTTTGTATACATATACCAAATCATTATGCTGTGTACCTAAAAGTACAGTTTTTTTAAAAAAAATTAATGTTTATTTATTTTTGGGAGAGAGAGAGACAGAGACAGAGACAGAGCATGAGTGGGGGAGGGGCAGAGAGAGAGGGAGACACAGAATCTGAAGCAGGCTCCAGGCTCTGAGCTGTCAGCCCAGAGCCCGACGTGGGGCTCAAACTCACAAACCGCAAGATCACGACCCGAGCCAAAGTCAGATGCTTAACTGACTGAGCCACCCAGGAGCCCCTAAAGGTACAACTGACCCTCGAACATCATGGGTTTGAACTGCTAGGGCCCCTTTATGCATGGGTATTTTATGATAAATACAGTACAGTACTATAAATGTATTTTATTTTCCTTATGATTTTCCTAATAGCATTTTCTTTTCTCTAGCTTACCTTATTGTAAGGGTACCATACATAATACGTAGAACTTACATGTTAATCAACTATTTATGTTATTGGTAAGACATCTTGTTAACGGTAGACTTTTAGTAGTGAAGTTTTGGGAGAGTCAGAAGTTCTGTGTGGATTTTCAAGTTTGTCAGGGACCAGCACCCCTAATTCCGACATTGTTCAGGGTCAACAGTAATACAATGTTATATGTCAATTTTATCTCAGTGGCAAAAAGTATTACATCCTCATCATTACCCTTTTTTTTCTCTTCTATGCCAACTTCATTTTTCTTTATGAAAATGAGTGAAAGCAAGAATTATGTTATTTTTCTAATCATCACAACATGTAAATTCTGTACTTTATATGAAAGTGTCTTCTAAACTGTGAAAACCTGTATATATAGAGAGAGCTGTTATGATTGAATAGGTGTTCAGTAAATTGAATTTACTCCTTTGTATGTGGTTGGTATTAATGTAAAAGAATCATACCCAAAATATTTATTAACTGAAGCATCTATTTTACATTGGAAGCTTCTTGCCAAAATTAGTTAGAAAATACAGGTTATTTTTGAGTTGAAGTGAAGTACAATAAATTCTTAAGTTCCCCAAATAGAACTTTACAGAAATATTTATATAACTCACAGCTAAAGTGAATTTTCTAAAAACTCCCCATAAGGTGAGATCACGTACGCCATGTCTCAGTACAGAAGGATTTTTTTTTTCAATCAGTTATGTCTCTAAAAATAAACCCAGTTTTGTTGTTAAAATTTGCTGTTTCCTCTTCACATAAGAACGTCTCATTAATTTGGGTGAAAACCGTCCAACAAGATAAGGTTAAATTGTCCAGTTTTCCAGTGGAAGAGAACCCGTTTTGTGTCACGAGCAGAGTAGCAGCTAAGAGGTGAGTTGAAGACAGACATGCTGGTTCAGTGGTCAGAGGATTTTGAATCCAAGCATAGGTGTTCAGGGAAGAGGTTTGGATGCTCTACGTGTGCTTTTAGTAATACCCTACCTCTCTTACGCTCTTTAGAGTTTTCTAGCCAGAGCACTGATATTGATGTTCTCTGTCATCAGGTACACCGAGGAGTAACAGAGAGTGGGTGGGTAGAAAAAAGGGGTGACCTCTTGGAGGTCCAGTATATTTGCATGGGGCGGAAGAGGGGCCGTATTCCATCGTCTGTACTGTTAAGTGGTCTAGACTCCTTAGATGGGGGTTTACTTTTCTCGGTCATTTGAAACTGATTTTTCTGAAAAATTAAAATATGATTTCCTATAAAGTAAAATAATTCAGTTTCAAGTGAAAGGCTGGGAGATCTTGAATAGTTCTAAATGCTTGAGCTTTTCTTGGTTTAAGAGAAAAGGAATGTTTTATTTTGCCCCCAGCACCTATACTAAAGAGTAATATTGATAAAAAAATAAAATCCAATAAAATATATTTTTTAATTAAGGAATGATATATATGGTCTTATGAAACTAATTTTAAAAAGAGGAGATTTGAGTCTTAAATTTGTTCTGATTGTCAGAGATTGACAGAATTTAACTAATAGGAGAATACACAGAGCACAAAGAAAAACTTCTTGTTGAATAACAGTTGTCAGAGAAGAAACAGATGATGTGTTTTCTTTACTGCATTTAAAAAATTAATTATTGCCAATAGAAGCTTGTTTATGCTTGTTAACTGACTTAGCCTTGTGGTTTGGCATTTTTCCACGTTTAAATAGAAATGGGTTCTAGTCCAGCTGAGTGAACTTCAGTGGGTTCTCTACAGTGGACCCCAGTGTTCCCATTTGTAAAGGGAGAGAATAGATAAAGAGGATAACTGGGCATCTTCTGTTTCACACTGTACCTTTTTTTATTTAAAGGCCTTTATTTAATTTTTATTAAACAAAGTCTTGAAGTAAACAGGGAAGTTAACACTCAAAATGTTTCAGGAGGCTCCTAAATGATTTAGGGTCATTTTGGTAGAAGCACATTTTAGGAGAAATCTAAGCAGCACAATATTTAAGGAAGAATTTTGTCAATTAAAGAATCCACATCGAGGTCTTGAAAGTTAGGTGCAAAATAATCCAAAAGCTTTCTTGCATTTTCCTTTTGGGAATCAGAATATTTCACTGATATTTTTCTGACAACTCGTGAAACAGTAACATTGAGTATATAAGAGTTTTAATTTGTTCCAGTTGAAAAATAATAAAAATGTATGTGTTATCTAAGAGACACAACAGTTTTGCCATCATTGTCTGTTTTCCTACCACGAATGAATGGGCCAGTGTATTTTTACGTAATTCTTAATAGCTGACACAGTAACTAAAAAGCCATGCTTACTGCTGGAATAGTAGCAGATTTATTAACTTGTTTTCTTCGGAAATTGTGGTTTGCTAGTTGTCAATACTTTTATGTCTACTCAAAAAAAATTTTTGGCTTTGAAAAGCATACTTGGATATTGGTATTCCTGTAATTATAGTATTTGAAAAAAATCACATTTGAAGCATAAATAGAAGATATAGGAATTCCGCGTTGCTATACCTTTACGCTGCAACTCATTTAAGGTTATGGTGTCGATTTTGAAAAACTTTCGGAAATTAACTATTTAATTTAGGATGATAAATTATATCCTTGGTGTCTTTTAAGTAGTTTTAATCTCATAATGAGAACCTGAAGGCATTGTAAATACATTTGATAATAAAAAGATGTTTTCTAAACCATAAATACATAATAATACACATTGACATTAGCTTATACTTTTTCCTGTAGCATACTCAGATAAAACTTAAAGAATAGCCGTATTTTCAGTTCATGTAAATTTATTTATCTTTATAGGTAGTGAAAGCATCTTTATGTTACTTGAAAATGTCTTTCATTCTCTTGTTTATTAAGATAGTTTTAGTGTGGCTTTATATTTAGTCTTATTTTTTATTTGTGCTTAATTCTGTTTCTATCCATGGGGAATGCTAGAATAGCAACAACTCTATAATTAGTAATTAGTGGACAATAGGACCAAAGTGATTTTAATCTTATATTTAAGTATATTTTCAAGTGGATTATGTTATTGGAAAATATTAATATCTTTAATATTCAGAGATAGAAGGAACAATATATCCCAAAATGTAGTAATGTAATGTGAAAATTATGCTTCAACTACATATACCATGAATCCTAGAGCCCTAAGATTAAGACCTGAAAGACATTTTCTACTATAAATTTTGACAAGAATTAAACAAGAGTGTTGCTGCAATTTCTATTATTTACTATAGCCCAGATGCTTGTAAATTTGAGGAGGTAATGATATGAAAAAATTAGATATATCGTTGGGTTTGCTTTTTGTATCACAATGGTAGGGAATTAGTCTATATTTTAATAGTTATAAAGGACAAGAAAGAGTAAGATGGACAGTACCTAGTAGGCACTGAAAAATATTTATTGTATTGAGTAGAGGGCTAGGGGGAAGGAATTACTGACAAGAGTTAACAGTTTGTTTTCCTAAATTGGAATTCTTTTATTTTAGTTTTGCTTTGGCTGGTGTTCTCAAATGGTGATAAACAATTTTCAAATGGTGATTAAAGTCAACAATTGTAATGAACATGTGAGTTTAGAGTAGCTATTTATAGATATTTTCTTTAGCAATTCTTTTATCTCCCAGCATTTGTACTTGTTGAGTAGTCCTCTTTCCTAAGAGAGAAAAACATGTGAAATAGTATTTTGGCCTTAGAAAAGACCAATCTTTTTATAAACTTAATTTTTTTTATTGTTTCTTTATATTTGAGCAAGCGAATGAGAAAGAGAGACACAGACAGACAGACCATGAGCAGGGGAGGGGCAGAGAGAGACAGAGACAGAATCTGAAGCAGGCTCTGGGCTCTGAGCTGTCAGCACAGACCCCCACGCAGAGCTTGAACTCACAAACCGTGAGATCATGACCTGAGCTGAACTCGGTGTTGAACTGAGTGAGCCACCCAGGTATCCTGAAAAGACCAGTCCTTTTATGCGAGGATGTCCCACCAGAAAAAAGATCCGGGTGCCTGGGTGGCTCAGTCGGTTAAGTGTCAGGTCATGATCTCACAGTTTGTGAATTCCATACCTGTGTGGGGGCCCTGAGAGCTGACAGCTCAGAGCCTGGAGTCTGCTTTGGATTCTGTGTCTCTCTCTCTGCCCCCCCCCCCAACCCCCAACCTCAAGCTCTGTCTCTTTCTCTCTCAAAATATGAATAAATACTAAAAAAAAAAAAAAAAAAAAAGACTCAGAGTCTGGTGCCTGCTTCAGATTCTGTCTCCCTCTCTCTCCGCCCCTCTTCCGTTTGCACTCTGTCTCTCTCTCTCTCTCTCTCAAAAATAAATAAACATTGGGGTGCCTGGGTGGCTCAGTCGGTTGAGTGTCTGAGTTCGGCTCAGGTCATGATCTCACAGTTTGTGGGTTCGAGCCCTGCGTCGGGCTCTGAGCTGACAGCTTAGAGCCTGGAACCTGCTTCAGATTCTGTGTCTCCCTCTCCCTCTGCCCCTTCCCCGCTCATGCTCTGTCTCTCTCTCCTTTAAAAATAAATAAAAACATTTAAAAAAATTTAAAAATGTAAACATTAAAAAAATTAAAAGAAAAAAGAAAGCCAAAAAAAAAAAAAAATCAACGACAACAACAACAGAAGAAAAGAAAAGGGATTTTCCTGTTTTTATTGCAGCTCAGTTTGCGAGAAACAACCCAGAGTTTATTTTTCTTTTGAAGTGCCTTAAAAAGCACTGGGTTACAGTTAGTCAAGCATTTTTTAGTATGGATTCTGTACAGAGCTACTCTAAAAAAGAATTGTATTAACTTGTTGGGAAGTACAGGTCAAAGACTCCTTTGTGCGGGTTGCCCTCACCTCAGAAACTGGGCTTGTCTTCACTAGCCACCCTCTCCTGCCTCTTGGCCAAAAGACCATGGCCCCACTTCCGGGAAGAATGGAAGGAGTCACGGTTTCTTCTTGGCCTTTTTTTAAAAAAAAAACAACTAATATCCCCTGTTATTTTACTAAATTCACGCTAAAACTTAATTTGGATATATTACACATATTTAAAACATGCATACATATATAATAGATTATAAGGTATAATATATGCATATTTAATATACGTGTGTTCCTAAATATATATGAATATATTTAAATGTATTTCCCCAGTTTTATTGAGATACAGTTAACATATAACATTGTATTGGTTTTAGGTATACACTCTGATGGTTTTGATGTATGTGTGTGTTGTGAAATGATGACCACAGTAAGTTAACATCCATCACTTCACATAGTTACACACTTTTTCATGTGATGAGCGCTCCTAAGACCTTTTCTCTTAGTAACTCCCAAATATACAATATGGTAATGTTAACTTCAGTCACTGTAGTCTACACTGCATCCCCAGAACTTACTTATCTTTTAACTGGAAGTTGGTTCCTTTGGACAGTTTGGCCCACCCTACACTTGTCTGTTGTCTGTATCTATAAGTTCAGTTTTTTTTTAGATTCCACATGTAAGTGACATCGTGTGATTCTTGTCTTTCTGTCTGACTTGCTTTACTTACCATAATGCCCTCAGTGTCTATCCGTTTTGCCACAAATGTCAGGATTTCCATCCTTTTTTATGACTCAGTATATAAAATCACGTTTTCTTTTTTTTTTTTTTAACGTTTATTTTTGAGACAGAGAGAGACAAAGCATGAATGGGGGAGGGTCAGAGAGAGGGAGACACAGAATCCGAAACAGGCTCCAGGCTCTGAGCTGTCAGCACAGAGCCCGACGCGGGGCTCGAACTCACGGACCGTGAGATCATGATCTGAGCCGAAGTCGGCCACTTAACCGACTGAGCCACCCAGGCACCCCTAAAATCACGTTTTCTTGATCTATTCATTCATCCACAGACACATAGGTTGTGTCCATATCTCCTTCTTTTTAAATGTTTGTTTATTTTTAGAGAGAGAGAAAGAGGGCACACGAGCACGGGAGGGGCAGAAAGAGAGGGAGGCAGATGATCTGGAGATGTGGGGCTTGAACCCACGGACCATGAAACCATGACCTGAGCCAAAGTTGGACGCTTAACCGTTGGAGCCACCCAGGCGCCCCAGTTGTGTCCGTATCTTGATTATTGTGAATAAGGCTGCGATGAACATGAAGGTTCAGGTATCTTTTTGAGATAGTGATTTTGTTTCCTTCAGATAAATACCCAGAAGTGGAGTTGCTGGATCATTTGTTAGGTCTACTTTTAATTTTTTGAGGGCTTTCCATACTGTTTTCCATAGTGGTTGTACCAATTTACATCACCATAAAGTTAATTTTATATATTCACATTTTAAATGTAAAATGGTTTCTGCTTTTATTAAATTAGAATGTTAAGTACATTGCCAACATAAATTTCCTTCTAGAAAACAAGAAGCCAAACTGTTACCTTTTTAAAGCCTTCCTTTTTTTTTTTTTTTTTTTTTTTTAAGTTATAATCTGGGGTGGTTCCAAAATATTAAAGGATGTCCTTTTTATGTACCCAGGAATATATAGACCTGTACTAGTCTTTTTAGTTCTATTTTCTCCACGAACAACATTACAAGACCTTTCATATTTAAATGTCCTAATGTAGCATTTTATGGTAAATGTGCAGCAGAGGTGATGCCATAGGATTACCGGCTTTGTGAAGCAGAGGACTGCCAATGATCTGAAGTGTTTTGAGTTTATTAAAATAACTCCAGTAACATAGCTCTCAGCTATGAACAAAACACAAATATCCTCTTGAATGATAGTTCAGTTAGGTGGGTTTGTCAGAGATGAAGCAACCATTCCTAGGAAGTTTTTACTTATTGATACATTTAAACCTATTAGTTCTCCAGCGATTTAGTGAAGTCACAGTTGCGGGGGGGGGGGGGGGGTGCAGTGTGTGGCATAAGGGGTGGTGTTAGGAAGCTGTTTTCAAATCTTTGAGGATACAGCAATTTCTTGATTATTTGTTGGGACACATCCCCAAGTCTTCAATGACAGCAGAAGCAATTAATTCCTCCAATTAAATATAATAAAATATAAGTGACCCCTTCAACTTCTAGAATATTTATAAATATAGAACTAAAATTATTTGTGAAGCTATTGAAATAAATTCTACTAAAGTAAACTCAGTATATTTCATATACTATATTTCATTATAGCAAAGTGACATTTCAGGAGAGGGTTATGTTCTAAATTCACTTTGAAAGGGAAATTATGTGGTCAAAATTACTTTTGAAAATCTTACAAATTGTTTATAATTTACACAGTCCACAGGGATTCGAATGTATTGGTTTTATATGTGTTTAGAGCATTCTATTTCTACCACATTGGATACATTCATATCCTTTCTTAAAAATTCTAATTTGCATTTTTTCACTTCCATTATTGGATTAGATTGCCATTTATTTAGACAGGGACCAGGGATAAACAAGTTGGCTTGTGTGTGGGACTCATTTGTATGAAGAATCCATCTGTTTCTTAGATGAACTTGCACTTAAAGTACCGGGATGCTCATATGGTGAGAGGTGCACACGTACTGTACCTGACCGGAGGCTCGGTAGGTCCATGTCTCACTCTTCATATTCATTCCAGGACGTTCAGTCCCTGAGATAAATGGTGGACAGAGTTATGTCCACTTCTTTCGTTTCTCTCTTGCTGTTGCACATTGCAACTCTACTGTGTACTCGTGTTGCAGTTAACATTAGCTCTGAACCCTCTGATTGTGTGATCATGATGAATGAAGGCAAAGATGAAATGTACCACACAGATGAAATGTGAGATTGCACACAACGGGGGCTCTTGGCATCAAACTACAGCATAGAAGAAACAGGGGAGCTTCAAAGGAGAAATGTCTCCTGCAGGTGACAAGTGTGCCTCTGAAGTGGTAGGTTCTTTTTGTAACATCGCGATTGATGGCTATCTTTTTTTAGTGCAACTCTTGATACATTTGCTGGTATTGAACCAATGCAAAATTTATTCTCAGCTAACGTTAAAACTTCACGTCATGGATACATCTATCAATAACTGGTATGGTCAACGATTAGCAGATTTACATATTTACATTTCATTAATTTAAGAACCTAACATCTATTTTAACATTGTGTCCTTTGAGTCCACCTTTTTACTCACAGTGTGAAGTCTTCTTTATCCATTGCTGTCTGAGACCCGCACCTAGTTCACCCAGTCGTTCTTAGCCAATGATACTTTTGCGAAGTATCACTAGAAAAAAATTATCGCCTCTCTTTTTATGGCTTTCCAACAATCACATCTTATTTCAAATTTTACCTCATCTGGGGTCATCTTAATTTTTTTTTTTTAAGTTTGATTTATTTTTGAGACAGAGACAGAGCATGAGCAGGGGAGGGGCAGAGAGAGAGGGAGACACAGAACCGGAAGCAGGCTCCAGGCTCTGAGCTGTCAGCACAGAGCCTGACATGGGGCTCGAACTCACAAACCGCAAGATCATGACCTGAGCCGAAGTCGGATGCCCAACGAACTGAGCCACCCAGGTGCCCCTTTTTAAAAAAAATTTTTTTAATGCTGGGTCATCTTAATGCTCCTTAATATTTCCACAATATGCTATACTTATAATATCATCAGACTCCAAAGGTCAAGATCTTTCTTTCCTTTTTCTTTATAATGTGAATGTGCAAGCACATAAGTATTGGAACACTGTTAACATTTTACCCTTTTAGAACACTGAAAGAGCATGAGAGAATCAGGGCACTTCAGCGTTTTAAAGAAAAAACATTACAGATTCTGAATGGCTTAATACTTTGTCTGTGATGAACAGAAATTCGCATTCATGAGAAGACAAAGCAAGCCATTTCTCTACCTCTAGCAAGCATAAAGCATTTACTAAACCAGCCCAAAAAGTAGAGCTATCACCTGGGCTCTTTTTTGTAAACTGACTATAGAGCTGAAATGATTCTTATTTTTTCTCTTGAATCTCCTGGCGTCACAGAGCAGTGGTTTAAGTTTGGCTTAACCAAAGAGTCCACTGTATTGTCACAGTGCAGCAGAATCAATTTTATTTTAGATGACTTCAATTTTCCTTTTCTCTGGATACATACTTTTAGAAAGGCACTTCTTTTCTTCCACAGTCCCTTCTCATCTGTTTTGAACACTTGTTTTGTCTGAGAGTTACTTTAGCTTCTGAATATAAGTGATCAGTTGATACAAGTTCCCTTAATATTAAGGAAAGGAAAAAAAAAAACCTTTTGTTAAAATTCTTTAAAGAACATTTTCTTAGAATAAGGATAGATTCAGTAGTCCCATTAGAAACAATTAGAAAACTGAAAAGTTTCACCAAGATGTTACATATTGTACCTGAAAGACTGAAAGGTCAAGGCCATATTGATTCTTAGGCTGGCGTGGAGTCACTCTGTTGTAGAAGATAGAAACTGTGACCCTCGGCAAAGCAAATCCACACTCTACTTCAGATCACCACTGCTAACGTCTCATGGAGAAATGCTTCTTCAAAATTAATCTTGGCCAGGGCTTTGCAAATTGAGATCCTTGTGTTTGCCGGTGTGATATTTGATCTAAGCCATCTGAGTTATGTCCTCTTTCAGTGTCTTTGTTATCCATGCCAAATTGTGGGCCAAGAGGTTGTAGAGAGCACATTGCATCATTTCCTCTCCACCTCCTGTAAACATCTACATTTGCTTAGGGAGACAATACACAGGAGAGTGGAAAGGCTACAGAGCTTGAGATCAGACGAACCCAGTTTTGAATCCCGGCTCTGCCACTATATAATCTTATGTAAGTTACTAAACGTCTGTAAGCTTCAGTTTTTTCATCTGTAAAACCGGAATAGGATGCTTATTTTTACAAGGTTGTCATGAACACAAAACGAGATTAAAAATACAAAATTTAAAAATATAAAATGCTAACTAAGACAGTGCCTGGCACGTGGTAAGCACTCAAAGATGACGACTAGTATCAGTGTTACTATCTGGTCTGCCATAAAAACATTAAATCAATGTCATGGGCCCTCAACAATGATAACCATGAATAGAACTTCTAGAATGGTATCAGCAACCTTCCACATCTACACTAAAAAGGGCAACCATTTTTGTCCATTTCCAAAATGACGTTTTAATCTCCTACAATATCCTTTTATTCAAATAGGCTGTTTTTCTAATTGTCTAGGGTGGAGAGTGAGTCTCAGAAACACATTTTGCTATATTCTAGAGCCGTGCTATGGTAGAATTTTCTGTGATGATGAAAACATTTTATACCTGCACTGTCTAGTATGGCAGACACAATCCATATTGAGCACTTATCCTGTGATTAATGCAAACAAGGAACTAAACTTTGTATTTTGATTAAGTTAAATTTTAACAGCCACAGGTAGCTAGTGTAGCTCCAGACGCAACCTTATTAGTGATTTGGTAAAATCACTCTTAGCATCTGCAAGTTAATACAAGTGTCAACTGACAAATACTATATTTCCAATGAGTATATTCTTTCTACTTATACGGAACTTGACAGAAACTATCATTTCTCTCCCAAGCTATGGGTTACTGTGTCTCATTTTTCAGTATTGTATACAACTTTACTTTCTAAACTTATTCTATGAATTTATCCATTGGTTTCTGAGTGATAAATTCACACTGTCAAGTTTTTTCAGCTTCAAAACCACAAGTTCTTTGTCACTTAACAAGAACTTTGGGTTCCGGTCTTCTTACTGTTCCGTTTTTCGCTTTTGTCCCCATTCTCTTCCTCAGTATATGAATCAGTTACCCTGTATTAAAAATTATTACATGATTTTTTTTTTTAATTTTTTTTTCAACGTTTTTTATTTATTTTTTTTGGGACAGAGATAGACAGAGCATGAACGGGGGAGGGGCAGAGAGAGAGGGAGACACAGAATCGGAAACAGGCTCCAGGCTCCGAGCCATCAGCCCAGAGCCCGACGCGGGGCTCGAACTCACGGACCGAGAGATCGTGACCTGGCTGAAGTCGGACGCTCAACCGACTGCGCCACCCAGGCACCCCAAAAATTATTACATGATTTTTAAGTCACATTCTGTTTATTAGCAGGGATAAATCACTGCCATTGGATTAAAATAGTTTATGTGTGCTACTTTATCTTTCCAGGTAAAGTTATCCTTCCAGATTAAGCTGACATATTTTTCAGATGGGTTTTACATTCATTTCTTTGGATATTTTTTTCCTTAGGAAATCAAGAAAAAATATATACTAGAGCTTCTCCTAATGAAACTCTTTATTTGATTCTCCTTAATTTATGTAAAAAAAGTTTTTTAATTCTCAGAAACCCACAATGCTTTTCAAATTGCAGGATTGTGAAATCGATGTTATAGGTTGCAACCAAAAGTTTTTTTTTTTTTTTAAAGAAGTGGATAGAATGAGAAGGAATTGGACATATCTGAATGCTTCACACATAGTGCTTCACACATAATATTGTTTTATGAAATGCTAGTTACATTTAAACGTGTGTGAAAGTGTGCATGTTTCTGAATTGTGATGTAAAATGGATTTCTTACTATGGTCTTATTTGAAGAAAAGAAACAAAAAAGATTGAAAGCCATTGTTTAACATGGTATGGTGTGGGGGCAGTAATGTCAGAAGATCTGGTTCAGGGCTTATATTTACTCTTTTGAACCATCATTCAGTGTCTCTGACCCGTTTCTTTTTGAATAAATAGGGACACCTGCCCTATATGCTTTATGCAGTTGTTTTAAGGATCAAATAACATTTAAAGGTAATAGATAGTTGTAGCACTCCATATTCCTTTCAAGTGGTTTGTCAGTCATTTCTATTGAAAAAACTCATGGCTTAAAATAGCAATCATTTGTGTTCATTTTACGAATCTTCAGGTCAACTGAGATTCGGCTGATCTAGGCTGCATTTGACTCAGTGGCTCTGCTTCAGGTTATGAGTTGTGGGTTGTCTGGGCTGTGGTTTGGGTTTGGTTCTGCTCCACATGTATTTATTCTTCAGTCCAGGCAAAAGGGGTAGCAACGGTCCAGGGCATACTTTTCTTTTTTTTTTTTTTTTTTTTTTTTTTTTAAATTTTTTTTTCAACCTTTATTTTTGGGACAGAGAGAGACAGAGCATGAACGGGGGAGGGTCAGAGAGAGAGGGAGACACAGAATCGGAAACAGGCTCCAGGCTCTGAGCCATCAGCCCAGAGCCTGACGCGGGGCTCGAACTCACGGACCGCGAGATCGTGACCTGGCTGAAGTCGGACGCTTAACCGACTGCGCCACCCAGGCGCCCCCAGGGCATACTTTTCTAATGGAGAATCACTAGAATATGGAAGTGAAGTATTTATGACTTTTGCTTACGTTATAGCCACAAAATTTTTATTGGCTAAGTGAAATCACATGGCCAAGCCCAAAGTCATTAGGAAGGGATAGTATATTCCATTCCCAGTGGAAGGGAGATAGAAATGAAATTTTTCTGAACAATAATCTAAACTGGCACATTACCCAAAAACCATTTTTGCTCACTACTTCATTCTGAATGTGAAATGACAGCCAGGTATCACCATGCATTTGAAGAAAGCCTCTAACATAGGGGATTGGCTAAAAATGGATGAACAGAGGAAAAGGAAATTGAAGCAATATGTAATGAGCAGAGGAGAATATTTAAAATACTCTAATATTCTAATAGAGAGATTAGATATATCCATAAGGTAAAAATTGCATGCTATGTAAAACAGTGAAAACAAGAAATATCTCGTGGAAATGAAAAATGTGGTAGAAATCTTTTCAGAAATTCAGTAGAAGCTTTGGAAGATGAAGTCAACAGTCTTCCAGAAGTTAGAATCAAAAGGTGAGGTAGAAAGCATAAGGAAATTAGATGATAAATCCAACAGAGTGAAAAACCAATGTCTGGGAGTTCCAAGAAGAGGAAATACTAAAATGTATGACATCAAAATATTTTTAAATAATAATACAAGAAAAATTCCCCAGACTAAAGAGAACAGCCTCCAGATTGAAAGGTCTACTGAAAAACCAGCACAAAACATGAAAAAAGGCCATTCCAAGGTCCACACTGTAAAATTGCAAAATGCCAGGGAAAAAGAAATTAATATAAAAGCTTTCAGAAACAAACAAACAAAAAATCACAGACTAAGTATTAAGAATCAGAATGGCATAGGACTTTTCAATTGCAGTGTTAGAATCTTTAAGACAATGGAGTAACCCCTTAAAAATCCTGAGTAAAAATTGATTTCAACATAGATTTTTATACCTAGCCAAACTGTCAAATGTATAGCTAGAAAAATGGCATTTTTGGGCATACAAATACTTTTTAAAAAGGTATTATTCAGATATTCTTTCTTATGAAAGTTGCCTGAAGAATGTACTTTAACTAAAAAAGGACGTAAACTGAAAAACAGGATGACTTACAACCCAGAAAACATGAAACTCTAATAGTAGCATGTCTGAGGCTTGACCCAAGACAGAGATCAACCAGGCCAGACATAAGGCACCAAGAAGGATATATCTAGGGGGAAATTTTAAAAGGAACTGATAATTTATCTGATGTGTTTTGTTATCTGAAAAAATAATATTGATGGGTGTGTGACAGATCTTTTTGAATATTGGGGGAAAATGTCAGTTACCTAGAAAAATAAGCTATTAAAAAGTAGGCAATTAATTCCAGAAATAATAAAATATTGTACAAAAAATTAATCAAAATAAGGTTTGTCTTAGGAGTGAACAATATTTCTATAACCATAATGTAAAAGAACTATTGACTAAGGATTTAACCAAAATTGTTATATGGGAAAATGAGATAGGTATGTTGAGTGACCTAAATTGTTACTTTTTTAATGTAGGGAGGTAACAGGTAATGTCTAATATTATAAAATCAAGAAATAACATTATAAGTATGTCATATAAAAATATGAAGATACATATCAGAAGAGTGGATCGGATGGGCCATTGATGATCGGGCTTGGAGATGGGTGTGGGGAAGAGCGTGGGCACTGCCCTTCTTTGTTATGAGTAGTTGAGTATTATTTGACTTAGGTAAAGTGAAGTGCTCTGATATGAAAATTTAATAAGTGATAAAAATAAAGTTACATATGTCTGTGATTAAGAAAAAAAAAAACTCCTATACTACAGAAGACTATAGATAAACAGTAAAAAGTCTCCCTTTCTTGATACCCCATCTGTGGTATGATTGTCCTGAGTTAGCCACTTTATTTTATTTTATTTTATTTTTTTAATTTTTTTTTAACGTTTATTTATTTTTGAGACAGAGAGAGACAGATCATGAATGGGGGGAGGGTCAGAGAGAGGGAGACACAGAATCTGAAGCAGGCTCCAGGCTCAGAGCTGTCAGCACAGAGCCCGACGTGGGGCTCGAACTCACGGACCGTGAGATCATGACCTGAGCCAAAGTTGGCCGCTTAACCGACTGAGCCACCCAGGCGCCCCCTGAGTTAGCCACTTTAAAAAAAAATTTTTTTTAATGTTTATTTTTGAGAGAGAGAGAGGGAGAGAGAGAGAGCGCACAAGTGAGGGAGGGACAGAGAGAGAGAGGGAGACACAGAATCTGAAGCAGGCACCAGGCTCTGAGCTGTCAGCACAGAGCCCAACATGGGGCCCAAACTCATGAACCGTGAGATCATGACCTGAGCTGAAGTTGGACACTTAACCAACTGAGCGACCCAGGCGACTATAGCCCTTTTAACAGTTTCTATTTTTAGTTGTTCTGGTGGTTACATTCATGACTGGAAGTACAGCAAAACCTTGGTTTGAAAGCAAAATTTGTTCTGGGAACATGCTTGTAATCCAAAGCACTTTTATATCAAAGCAAATTCTCCCCATAGGAAATAATGGAGACTCAGATGATTCATTCCACCACCCAAAAATATTCATATAAAAATGATTACCGTACTATAATATAATACAAAATAATAAAGAAAAATAAGCAAATTAACCTCCATTTACCTTTAAAAACTTTCGTGGCTGGTGTGAGGGAGACAAGAGAAAGGAGGGTTATTGTGTAGGATGACTTTCACTATCACTAATGGACCTTGACTACAGTACAGTATTAATAAACTCTTGTCATACACTGTATTTAATGTAACCGGCAATAAGGCAGCAGAAAAAAAAGTCTCTATCTGCAGGCAGCCTGACCTAGAATGAAGCAAAGCATTTCAAGCTTACTCTTGTATGGAAAAGCAAAGGACTGTCCATAGGTTGCTTTGAAGTGACAATAAATACACTAGTGCCTATTGTGGTCACCTTCCAACATTCTGAAATGTCACTGATTTCTGCCAAACATTGCGGCCTGAGACCGAGCATCTGAGCATGGGAGATGATCACCCACAATCCTACAGAGAGAGAGAGAGAGAGAAAACCATTGGCTCAGTTGTGATCATGTGACGTTCAGCATCGCTTTATCAAGTTAAAATTTATTAGAAATATTTGCTCATCTTACGGAAGACTCACAGAGCAAATTACTCGCAATCCAAGATTTTACTGTTTATCTTTTGATAAAGCGTAAATCTATCTGGACTTGTCTTTGCCCAGTTGGCCAAGAGATGGCCGCATCAAGTTGCACTGTAGACACTGCAGGTTAATAGTGTGCTTTGGGAGTAACATACCACTGGCCTATGACTGTTGTTGGTCCTTCATCCCTGAACCACTGTATACAGCCAAGGAAGCAGCGCTGACCTAGTTGGGTGAGGCAAAGGGTTATCCTGCCAGTGGGAGCATGGCATTTCTGGCAAGAGAGTCCTCTTCTAACTGTTGGAGTTGGTGCCATGGCAGATTTTCCTGACTCAGGGAGTGAGTGTTGAGCCCTTGTCCAGCTGGTTACGCTATTTGTTGATTTTGATTATCTGCACCAATAAGCTCTTTTTCTGGCACAGATAATCAGAAGAAGGCAGTAATTTTCCATCTAACAAAAATGCTTTTTGCATTTTGAAATTATAATAAAGTTTTATTCAGCTCTCATCAGATTTATGGGGGAAATTTTATTGAATTAGGTCAAGAACTCTTTAGTCCTCTGTGATAGCCATATATCCTTAGGAAGATCATTTTATCTACTTACCACTGTGCTGTTCTTGAAAGACAGAGAAAAAAAATCAACAATAGCAGCAC
This sequence comes from Puma concolor, assembly GCF_028749965.1. NCBI lineage: Eukaryota > Metazoa > Chordata > Mammalia > Carnivora > Felidae > Puma > Puma concolor. The sequence goes on from NC_141683.1 coordinate 63,889,342, forward strand.
TAGCTGTCTTTTATTCAGCTCTTACTATGTGCTGGACACTCTGCTAACTAGTCATCATCTCATTTAATCTTTATGATAGCATTCAGAGCCGGCTGCAGCCATAACTTCCATTGTGGACTGAACAATCTGATTAACAGTTGAGTGATTCATCCAAGCTCACAGGGCTGGAAAGTGCCAGAGCTGTGTCGAGCTTATAAAAAATTGTTGCATCTTTTCTTTTTAAGAAAGTTGGGGATTTTATAAATTTTCCATTTCTGTAATTTTTTGGCAGAATTCATAATTCTGGAGTCATCTTTGATGTCTCATGATAGCTTTCCTTTTATTTCCATATATTCACCATGTTCTCTTTATGTTTGAAGTGTCTCTATTCTTATATCCGGAATATTGCAACTATCTCTTCATGGTCTTCCTTCTGCCAGTCTCTGCCATCTTAAATTGACCATAAACATTTCTCTCATTGTTTTAAAGCTCAGCTTCTCTCATATTGAGTGCCTTTTAAAACCATTAATATCTCTCCATTATCTATAAGAAAAATACAGCTTTAATTTGTCTAGAATTTAAGACTCTTCACAATGTGGTCTCATCTATCATTCCATGAGTTAATGTGCCCTTACCTTCTTTCCCACTTTTCTTGCCCATGCTAATATATCCCTAATCTGACCTACTGAAGCACAGATTCTCTCTACTGCTCACTTGTTGTTTCTTATGTGCTTTGTATTTTGATAGTTTTCTGTATATGTATATGTCTCATTTACCCATCTGAATTAACTCCTGAGTATAGAGATGGAAACTCTCTGAGCCCACCATAATATTCAGTGTGGTTTCTTGCATGTAGCACTGTGTACAAAATTAGTGAGTGAATTTTTGAAGTTTTAAAGTCAACATATTATTCCGATTCTATACATGTTTGCCTTTGTTAATTTTGTAAATGTTAGGCAAATAAAACTTAATAGACATTCACGTTTTTTCATTTCCTTAATTATATTAAATTATGGGATTAGAAATAAATTGGTATAGCTTTATCAGTTTGAAATTTTTAAAGAAACAGGTCAGTTTCATTTAGCGTTCTAATCTGAAAGATACAGAAAATCTACTCTGAATGTAAGTGATAGGTTCATTATTACATAGGTTTTTAAAAATAAAACAATATCTGAAAACTTGTAAGTTGTTTTATTAAGTTGCTGGTAATGTACAGTTTTGATGGGGATAAACTGGATATTTATATGTGATAAATGTCAAAAAAACAAATCATTTAGTTTATCTTCCTGATGCATTAAATGTAGTTGGAGCATATTGAGTAATGATATGAGGAAATTGAGATGTACTTAAATACTAAGTTCAAAACACTTAGACATGATTTTGTTTTCCAAAAGGAGATTGCATTTTTGTGAATTAAAATTGCTTCTTGCTTTCTGTTGAATTTGAAAATGTTTCTACCCTTTACTTTCCCCTTTATTTTTTTTTTTCTGGATTTAATAGTCTGAAGATCTGTCTTTTATTTTTTGTTAATTTATAGATGTTGTATGATAAATAAATAATTATCCTTTAATGTGTGAACTATTTAAAACTGTGTTCCATATAAGGTATTTTTGCTTCAAAATATTTGAGTTTCAGTAAGATGGGGATAATTTCATCCTGAGACTAGAGAATCATAAATTTTTATATATCATAAATTTTTATATATCATAAATTTTTATATATTTTAGATGTTCATATTTATTAACTGTAGAGTGCTTTTGTTGCCTTTTAATGCAATTTTAGTGTGATATTGTTTTAGCTCAGAAATCTCATATACTCTAAAGGCTTGAAGGTTCTCATGCTATATTTTTTTTCCTAAAAAGTATTTTTTTCCAAATAATGTTGAGCATCATAATGATGCCTTCTTTTACACCTCACATTTTTTTAAAAGGTGTAACAATTTACCCTTCAGTTTGGCTTTCAAAACATCCAAATGAAACCATAAATATACCTTTCAGAACAGAGTCACATATTTGAAGTAAATCACTGCATGTATCTGATCTAATCTCACAAATGAAAATGTTGTATTTTTAAAGTGGTGACATTTTTAAGTTAATACTGTTTTTAAAAGGACCAAGCCTTAAGAATGAAAGTGCAGATTATCCATTTTGACTACTCTCATTTAATCATTTCATTTCTGAAATTAGACTTCATCTTACGATCCAAAAAAACCTCACTAATGTGCATTTTTGGCTGGGTTAATTCCCTTTGTCATAAAATGGAAGCTAGCCTAAATTTTCTAATAATTTTTCATCCCATTAAAATTCATGGCGAAAATAAAAATGAGATAATTTTGAATTCAAGTGCATATAGTTTATATGGATGCTTCCCCCCCGCCCCCTCTCTACCTAAGGAAATAGAGAAATTGAGATTAGAAGTCAGTGAAAGCAAACAGCACTTGGAACGGGAGCAGCAGAAGGCAGCCGGGGCCAGAGAGGAGTGCCTGCAACTGACAGATCTGCTGAGCGAGTCCCAGCACCAACTGCACCTCACCAGGTACCCCTAATCCCATTACGCGCCAGAGCACCAATTCCATCCCACTGATTTTTGCCACCGGCTTCCAAACAGTTGTTAGAGTTCGTCTTAGTCATTCAATTCACACACAGCTTTCAGGCATATTAAGAGAAGTGGAGATGTGGAAAGCAAAACACCCAGACATGTGAATGATAAGTGTGGCAGGGAATTATGATATATTACAAAACCTTTCATCGGCAATGCTCAAATATTTAGGTGATTCTCTATCAAGATGAGCAACATGACATGTTCCTCCTACCACCACCAGTACCTCTCCTGTTAATTCTGTGTCTAATAAAAATGTTGAACTGAAAGATCTGAGGAAATATATTTAGGAAAAGAATCAGATACTGTCAGTGGTGAAAGAGACCCAAGTAGAAGGCATCCCAAGATGCAAACTAGGATGTAACTGATACAAAATAAGGAACCTGAGTCCTAAGAAGGTATAGAATTTAGAGATGGAATCAATTGACACTATTCATGTTCAAATGGTTATTATAACTGTGCCCTGTACCACTGTGGTCTCAAATTACATGGCTTCTGTCATGAGGTACTGTGAGGTGATTGTCAATGTTGTGAAACTTTAGTGAACGTATAGCTCAGCCCTGGGTTACGATGAGACATTTTAGGTAGCAAGCGCTGTATAATTTGCTGTGTGGAAAACACACACACGCACACACACACACACACACACACACACACACGCACACATGCACACAAATGCATATACACAGAAATTCAAATAGAGGTTGTAAAATTTCATGTTACCCATATAAGTGGTTTCTTCTCACTTTGAATTCTAGTACGATTTTTCATTTTTCAGATCAAGCATTTAGGTTTGTTCAGTTCTTACAGTTTTTCCGTTTTTACAGAGAACTTTGTCTAAATACACATGTAAGTTTATAAGCTTTGATGTGGCTCATAAATTAGAAAATCCCTGGTCTTTTCATCATAGTAATATGTTGAATTTAAACTACGAAAGGGGACTGATCCCTTTTACATTAAATATGACAATGTAATTCTGAGCACGGTATGATAACAGATGGAGGAAAAGCACCACTTGAACAGCCTGCATTTGGAGAAAAAAATATTCTAGGGGTTGGTGAACCTCCCAAAGTTTTGGGTTAGTGTTAAGATGCCTCTAGTTCTGTTAAAATCAAACTTTGTTAAAAACATTTTGTTATGATAATATTCCAAATGGTTTGCCAACTTTGCTTTTAAACAATGCAAGAGAAAGAGAAGAAAGAGAGAAAAAGAAAGAAAGAAAATAAATCATTTATACATGTGTGATATCTGGAAAAATCCCAATAGATAAAACACTTTTTATGAGAAGAAACTGCTTACGCCTACAGAATAATAGCTGTTCTTTTCATGCCCGTTCAAAGTGTTGTTCTGTAGACCTGAGAATGTAATGTCAAGATAGTTCCTATGGATTATTTAATCTTAGAAGTTTCGAAATTTAGCTGTGTCATGATAGTTAATAGTTGTTCTTCTGAAACAACCATTTGTGTGCTAAGCACTGCCAACGACAGAAACGGGACAGCCTTTAACGTCTCAGTGTGGCTGGGCTTCAGTAAATAAATATTAATGCTGGTTTTGTTCCCTTCGCCATTCTGTCTTAGAGAGTTAATTTCTGAAGTCGAAGTCCTGTAGGGAGTGTTCCTGCACCGTATCAATTTGTACTGTCTGACAAGACCAGTTTCTTGTAAGAGGAGCATATTTAAGGTACAGCGACTGCTGAAAATGGACTCGTAGTAACTAATTCCTTTGTTCTTGAGGAAAATGGTGTTGCTTGGTTCCATAGAAAGCTTTTTCTGTTGGGCTTTATTTACAGCTAGTCTACAGAAATTGAAAACTAGTTTTACAGAAAAAAAATTACCCATTTTCTGAGTGCAGTACTCTTTTGTAAGCATTTTACATTTAGTCTGCGTTCACGTTTTATAAAATCCACATTCATAAATTTAAAGAGGACAATTAAAAAAGCAAAGAACTATGTGTATCTCTCTTTTGCTCTAAAAATGGGATGTGGTTGTTGGGCTAAATATTTCTGATACAGTTTTTTGGGCTTTTTAGAATTTGCTTTCCCTCAACATTCTGTATTGATTCGGTATACTCAAGTATGTGGCTGAGAAACATTATGTCTTCTTTTCCCATGTAGACCAGTGGAAATCAATACATCCCACACAGGTGGCTCTTCACTTAGCCTTAACTTTAACATTTCGAATGACATAGTCTAAACAAAGTTTGACATAGAATATGAAAACAATGTTGTAAGTAATGACAAGATAAGGATGGAGGTGATCTAGGGAAAGGAAACGTATAAACTAGCATATTAATCCGTAGAGCAATCTGAAACAAAGATAACCCATCACTTGTTTGCTATTTCCCTTTATTGTCCACTTGGACTTAAACACAGAAAAAAGAGGGGCGCCCAGCTGGCTCCATCACTGGGGCATGAGACTCTTGATCTCTGGGTTGTGGGTTCGAGCCCCATGTTGGATATACTGATTACTTAAAAAACAAACAAAAAAAAAGGAAAATAGAAATTGAACATTTATGGAAGTACCCAGCTGGTAAGTACAACATTTACTCATCCACCATCTATTTATTGGACACCTAGTATCTTTCAAGTACGTTACTTGGTCTTGGGCATAGAGAAAAACATAAGATTCAGTTCTTATCCTTAGGTTGCTCACACTCTAGTACAGAGCCAGCTCTATATATGCAGTTATAGCAGAGTGTGATAAAAATGCAGTAACAGGAATAAATACTACCACAGGAGCACCTAGGAAGAAGAATCGGCTCGTTGTACATTGGAGGTGAAGATGATAGGGAAAGCTTTCTGGAAGAGGAGATGTTAGGTAGCTATTGTGATTAATAAGTTCTTGAGTAGCAGTTCTCAAAGTAGAAGAAGGTGGATGGAGCGATATATATGTACAGACAGGAAGCTGAGAGGGAATATAAACTCTACAATCAGGTTAGATGTTTGGCAGGGGATAAGCCAGGAGAGGCAAACAGGGACCAGAGGAAGGGCCTTGTGATCTGTATTCTGCAGTTTGGGCCATTCTGAGAGTAATGGGTTACTTTTGATGTATTTAAGCAAGGCTGTCAACATGGTCAACTCTTTGGGTTGGTGTTCAGACTCAGCAGTGTGGAGAGCAAACTCGGAGAGCTGATGTGGGAACAGGAGGACCAGTGAGGGCAGAGTCAGCAACTACGGCCTGCAAACATGGCCTGTTGTCTGTTTTGGGCCATGAGCTAAAAAGGGTTTTTATATTTTTAAATGGTTAGGGAAAAAAAACAAAAGAAAAATAATGTTTTGTGACATGTAAAAATTATATATCCATAACTAAAGTTTTACTGGACACAGCCATGATTATCCCTTATGCATTATGTATTAAGACTATTATGGCAGAATTGAGAATGGTCCTCAAAACCTTAAAATATTTATCGTCTGGCCCTTGACAGAGAAAATTTACCAACCCCTCAGTTAGGAGGCTGTGCAGTTCAAGGAAGAAGTCAAGAGAGCTTGGACTATAAGGGGTTCAAATATGTATTTATTTATTTTTTTAAAATTATTTAATTTTTTTAATTTAGAGAGAGACAGAGAGAGTGGGAGACAGGGGCAGAGAGAGAGAGAGGGAGAGTCTCAAAACAAGCTCCACGCTCAGTGCGGAGCCTGACAGGGGCTTGATTCCATGACCCTGGGATCATGACCTGAGCCGAAATCAAGAGTTGGACACTCAACCAACTGTGCCACCCAGGTGCCCCCAAACATGTACTTAAAGAAGGTAAATGGAAGTTAATTGTAGATTGGCCAACAAAGAGACACTTGACAAGGGCCTGGATTCAAATGTAAGTCCAGGGGTTAGTAATGAATCCTGGGCATGGCTTTGCCAGTAAAACAGAAGGAAAATAGCATCTTTAAGAAGCATTTAGGGTAGGGGCACCTGGGTGGCTCAGTTCGTTAAACATCTGACTTCAGCTCAGGTCTTCATCTCACGTTTCATGGGTTCGAGCCCGTGTCAGGCTCTGTGCTGACAGCTCAGAGCCTGGAGCCTGCTTCAGATTCTGTGTCTCCCTCTCTCTCTGCACCTCCCCTGCTCATGCTGTCTCTCTCTGTCTCCACTATAAATAAACATTAAAAAACAAAACAAAACAAACAGGAGGCATGGGGTAGCAAATGAGAGAGGCCAGAATTAAAGGTGACTCCCATGTTAACTGGATGAACCATTAGTTCAACTGGGAAACTTAAAAGGAGTAACAGAGAAAAATAATACACTGTGTTTTGGGACTTGAGTGGAGGTGTGCAGTGCAGGTCCAGTGTGAGGAGAAAGGTCAAGACCTGAGACTCTTCGCTGGATGCTTCGACATAAAGCTACTGGTTGTAGCCAAGGAGACGGGTGAAAGCACGAGAGGGCCATGCTTGTAGAGTAGGATGGAAAAGAGCCACCAGCCAAGGATACTGAAGGGGACATCAGGGCACAAGAAAACAAAACAGAGGGGCGCCTGGGGACGTCGAGCGCCCAGCCTCGGCTCAGGTCATGATCTCAAGGTTTGTGAGTCTGAAGCCCGCATGGGGCTTGTTGCTGTCAGGGAAGAGCCTGCTTCTGATCCTCTGTCCCCCTCTCTCTCTGCCCCTCCCCTGCTCATTCTCATTCTCTCTCTTTCTCTCTCAAAAATAAATAAGGACATAATATAGAATGATGCACAGGATGGAATAACAAAGCCACATGCTTTTCTTAGGGCAGCCCCCTCCCCAGGCGTCCAAGGGACACAAAGCAGAATTTGGGAATCCTTTCCTGGGGCATTCACTATCTTTGTAACTTTTGAAAAGTTACTTAATTCTTTGAACCTGCTTGCTTACCTATAAAATGAGGTTACAAACTGATTTTTGAGTTTCCTTCTAGCCCCAACAGTCAATGATTCTAACAGTAATTTAAGACACCCCATTATGAAGTGCCTTATTTCCTGACATTAGGCATTTAAATTGCTTGGAGTATTCTTTGTTTAAGACCTTTCCTTAGTTTGAATTTCAAAGATTTCTTCGAAGCGTCTTTCATGCCTCCAATTTATTTATATTCATCGTAACTTAGGCTCTGCTGACCTCTCACAAGGGCCACGGAAACGTTCCCCTGTAACATCCTCCCAGTCTGTTCCTCAAGCCTCTGCCAGCTGAAGGTTTTTAAGCTCTGCCTTGACTCTGTCACCTGCTGCCGAAACCTGCCATTGGGTGGCGCTGCTTCAGAGGGTTCAGACCACTGAGGGTAGTGCGGGGGGCAGGTATCCAGCCCCTCCAGTTTTTTCCTTGCTTGCGTGCCAGTGACACAGCCAAATTGCACTTTGGGGCTTTTCTCCCCTGTTGTTGCCTACACTTAGAATACCCCTATGACCTTCTCTAGCCCTATTGTAATCTTACCTTCCTTTCCAGGTCTGTCCAAAGTCCTGAGTTTTCCACTGTCGCCCTCCCAGATGGCCCTGCCACAGGGGAGCACATTTCCCTCTGAATCTTCCTTCCCACTCAGAGCTGAAGGCTCTGCCCCTGAGTGAATCCCTCCAAACAGGGACAGGGACAGTGAAAATCCGAAAAAAATGAATTAATACTCTGAAGGCTTTTAAGTACTTGCTTTTCTTCCCTTCTGGAATGAGGGTGGGAGGTCTTATTAATGTTCTATTTCTCCAAGCACCTGGCTCAGCCCTTTGCGAAGAGTTGGAGCTTAGTAAGTCATTACAGGGACGGCCAGTGTTTTGCAAGTTTATGACTGTTCTTTCAACAGTATTAATACAGATATAGTATATTGATATGCTGAACATAATTATTATATTAATATATTGATATATTAATATAATTCAGTACATTGATACACTAAAATATATCAGGGTAAAAATGTAAGATGGAGATAAGATAGAAATAGCTTTTTGTTTTCATTTTTAACTTTGTATGAACATACATGTTTATAGCAGGATCAAATGATAGACATTCTGACAATTCAAGTAGGGTTGATAAAGTATACCACGGCTCTCACCTAAATATGCTCCCTTAAAAACCTCTCTCTCTCTTTCCCTCTTAAACACACACACACTTCCAAATTAGCATTTTTTGTAATTGAGAGGTGGCCCCTCTGAAAGCAGTGCCTAATAAACATGATCGATAAGTGTATATAGCCTAGCATACATGAAAACAAAAGCGAGGCTTCCTTCTTCCAGTTATGTCTTTATTACTAGTCTTATTCAAATGACTTCTTCCTTTTCCATAACAAACTTTCAAACACATCTTAAAATATCTGCTCATTTATTTGCTCATTCCACGTGAAGCATATCCTATCGCAAGACACTGTGCCAGGGATGTTAGGAGGCAGAAATATAAAATAGCTTCAGATGCTGGCCCTCAGAAACTTACAGGCTGCTAGGGAAGAAAAGAAAATACACAGAGTTGGTGAGATAAATGAAAAGATCCAGAGGGGAGATTCCAGATAAAGTATCACAGGGACAGAGAACTGGACAGCGTCTTACAAGCTCAGCAGCATTTTGGAAGCAGGAAAATGGGAACGATGGGCATTCTGGGTAGGGGTGCACCTGTATGTACGAGAGTGAGTTAAATACACACAACTTGTTGTTTAACTATCTAAGAGTATCAGTCTCTGAGATGAAGAATATATCATCTTAAGATCTACCTGGAACCATGCTACATGTGGTGGCTCTTTCAAAAATAAGAATAGGGGTAGTGGCTAGCGGCAATGGCCATCACTTACCGAACCCCTTCTGTGTTCCAGGATCTGAGCTCAGAGCTTCTAATTTGGTACCTCCCCCCTTATAGCTGTATAAGGTACAGGCTGTTTTACAGCTGAGGTAGGAAGGGTGCGGAGAAGTAAAATGATTCATCTAAGGTCACACAGCTGACATGTTACAGAAGCAGGTTTTCAACCCCAGCAGCTTGCCTGGCACGCCTTGTACCATTATCCATCCCGCTGTATTTCTGTGTAGATTACCAGGAAAAGGATTCATGCAGTTGTCCCCGAAAATACAACTGAAGAAATCAGCGGTGTAAATTTATGCTAGAAATAAGTGTTAGCTGCTCCCTTGTACACTGATATAAATACATGTCAGTGTGTTTTAATCTTGGCTTGGGTTTTTCGTAGGAAACAGTGTTTTCAGGTCATTATTTTGCCTTAGTCACTTAACATGTTATAATACAACTCTCATTCTCCTTCACTTTCTTCACTTCATTTTTACCCAAGAGGAAGGAGGGGCCTTTATAAAAAAGTGGAAATTCCTTCACATATTTGCTTTCGACATGTCCAAACATTTTTACAGAGCTCCTGGATTTCCATCCCTCTTGCAAGACTATCATTTACATCCATGCGGGTAGATTACTTTATGATACAATGTGTTAAAACAACCCATTTCAGGACGTTTAGATGATTGTTGTTACACGCTTCTCCATCCCTACTGTACCTGTATTGAAGCATATTCTTTTGAATCCTGCATCGTTTTCTCAGATCCGATCTGGAGGGGAATTACTGCAGGAAGCCTTCTGTTTACTTTCCAGAGAATTTAGAACTTGAGTGGCCCTACGTGCAAAACACAAGGGAGACCAACCTGCCATCAAACCTGCAGGCTGAAGCTTATCTCAGCAGGGCTACCTTTCAAATGTTTATTTCCTCTTTTATATAAATGATGTTTTCAGTGATAAGTACTTCAAAGACTTTCTCAGAGCAGGAAGCTCCATGATGCCCATAAAATGGGTATTCTGCTCTTCCCTCCTTTCCAGACCCAAAGGGGAAGATCTGACCTATGACCTGGAGAGATATTAACGTGAAATGTAGTATCTGTATCTTTTTGAAATTGAGAAGGGGTACAACAGGTTTTCCTTTTATGGTGGGTGGGTTACTTGGGGAAAGGTGATTAAGCTTCCTTTCCAGAACGTTGGAGAGCATTTAGCTTCCTTCCACCTAATAATTATTGCAAATGCTTGTTGAATGTCAGGACTCTGGTTGAGGTAATTCCCAGAAAGAGGGAATCGATTAGTCTGATAATCAGCCCACGTAAAATCCGACGCGGCTGGCCTCGGGCTTTCTTGGAGCAGGGACTCGGGGGTCACACCAGTCTGCTGTCCTTCCCTGCCAATCACAGGGCTGGACTTCTTTCTGAATGTTGCCTCCTCCTTTCAGGTTCTTCCACACCATGGAGTCACGTCCTTCAGTCTGAACTGGAGGTAGACGACATGCCCTTGATTTCAGACAGTAAGACTGGGGCATCCTAGCTTGTCCTCTTCCAATTGCACAGCCACCCCTTGGATGCACACGGGTCATGTGCACACACACCCTTTTGGGTGCTGGGGGCCTGGCAGTCTCAGCAGAAGTGCCTGAGGAAGGGAGGAGAGTTGCACTGAGCAAGGAGAGGCGCTCTGACTGGGGAGGAGTTCTGTACAGGGTTGCTTTGTGGTTTTAAGTAGAGAACTCTCAGAATACAAAAAGAGAGATGTAAAGGATGCATAAATGAGCATCTAGCACTAACCAGGCGCTGTGCCTGACTCCTGACAGCCTTGCGGCATGAAATGTGGCCTGTAAATTACGAGTCTGCGATAAATACAGAAATGGAGTGTTTGGAAACTTTTAGTTTATTTAAGTTTATTTATTTATTTTGAGAGAGAGAGAGCACGAGCAGGGGAGAGGCAGAGACAGAGGGAGAGAGAGGATCCCATGCAGGCTCTGCCTGACGTGGGGCTCAAACTCACTTACTGTGAGACCACAACCTGAACTGAAACCAAGAGTCAGACACTTCACCAACCGGGCCACCCACTCACCCCACAAACTTTTACTTTAAATTGCCACATTATCCAGTTATCCAAGTGCATGATCAGTGACCTTTATTTTTTTGTATGTTTAAATTTTTTTTTTAATTTTGCAGTAATTCATTTTTAGTCCATTTTATAAAACCAGTGCTTTGCAAAGAAAAATTAAAAAAAAAAAAAACAAAAAAACACCTTTCAGGGCACCTGGATGGCTCAGCCAGTTAAGCATCTGACTTCCACTCAGGTCATGATCTCACATTTGTGAGTTCAAGCCCCGTGTCAGGCTCTGTGCTGACAGCTCAGAGCCTGGAGCCTGCTTTGGATTCTGTGTGTGTGTGTGTCTCTCTCTCTACCCCTTCCCTACTCACACTCTTCTCTCCCAAAAATAAATACACATTTTCAAAAATTAAAAAAACAAAAAGCTTTCACACAAGAAGCTTGAACACTCTGCCTTCTCAGACCTTAGAGGAAGCCGGAGGAAGCTGAGGCATGAAATCCTGCAGCCGGGTAGGAAGGAAGGGGCCTGAGTGGAAGAGGCAGGCTTCGAACCAGGTCCGTCAGACTCCAGAGCCTGTGCTCTGAGGCTCCTGTTCACAAATAAGTGCAAAGACGTATTTCAAAGCTAAGTAGAACTGCCCTTTGGATTGCGGAACCTTAGTTCATAGGCCAGGAGGCGGGTCTCATGAACCATGTTTGGCCTCTGGCTCAGGGGAGCAAATTGTCCGTAAACGTTGAATAACTTTGCCTCTGTTCTTTATTGTTAGGGGAAATTAAGAAGGAACTGTTCTCATTTTCAGGTGACAGACGGGTTCAGGCCAACAAACCAAACTCCCAACCTCTCCTCATTTGCAAAGGAGAGTCTAGAATATTGACGTGCCGTCTTGCTCAGTGAACTTCAGTTTTTTGGGTTTTTTTTCCCCTCCTGAGTTTTATTGAAGAATTTTTAGCCTCCAGTTTCCATTTAAAAGTTAAGCTTATTTTTTTTTTCTTGTGCTCCTTTCATGAATAAATTAAGCAGAGAACGTGTCAAAAATACTTTTAAATGGATATATGTGCAACCAACATCTTCAAGTCTTGAAATAGATGGCCTTGGGACTGTTTTAAATTGCATCCTCTTTCCCTTCCCCCACCTGGTACCCGAGAGAACAGGCTGTCAGAGAGCCAGGAAAGCAAAGGCGTTTCATTTTGCCCTGGTGGACACCATGTTGCCTGAGCCCCCTCTCTCCACCTGTTTGATGGACCAAGAACCGGGGTCTCGGGGCAGCCCCGGGGCGGGAGAGGTTGGAGTCAGACGCTGCCAGAGAACGTGCGTCTGCGGGTTCTGCTTAAGTTTCCCTGGCTCGCTCGTCTCGGCTCCGTGAAGCCCGAATGTGTGTGCAATGAAACTCGATGCTGGGGATGTCTCTTCTTCTCCCCTGCCACACAGGCCCACAGCCTGGAGCATGGTGGTGGTGGCAGCCAACTCATTTTCTGGAGAAGCCCAGAGGAAACAGAGAAAGGACTGCCCACAGCACTTGCCTGACTCAACAACAATGAACATCAAGTTCAGTGAAAATAGGAGGGGTGGGGGGAGAAACAGGCTAAAACAAAATACGGTGGTTTCAGTACCTCTAAATAGGAATATTTTTCTAAAAGAGAGCTCTGATCTCCAATATTCATTTAAGGTAAATTAAAACAATGTAACTTGACGTCTAATTTCTTCTTAAACACCTCTTCCTAATTGGAAGTGTTGCCTAGACGAATTACCAGGCATTACTTACTTGTTATTTAATGTTTTCCTGATACCCACGAGTAGATTATATAGTGATTCATTGATGTGAAATGTTGGAATCAAAGCTCATTTTTAGGATCCTGAGAAAGGAAGAGGTCTGAGGAATATCCAGTTTCACTCAGTGCCCACCTGGGGCCATGTCTCACGGGGGACCAGGGCCCAGTGCAAGTTAAACACATTTTTATTAAGCTACTACTCTGTTAGATCGGCTTAGCAGACAGTGTAGCTCCCTGAATTCAGGAACTCAGAGCGGACACCAAATGGGTCAGAAAGCATTTGGAAGCAGTGTGTAAAGCTGGTATCCAGCTGAGGGGAACACTGTTCCACCTTGGCTCTGGGTGACCTCTCCACAGCGGGCCCCAGTCACCTGAGGGAGGGCAGAGAGCCAGGCAGAGTATGAAGGGATTCCTTTGGGAGGGCACCAGTGTCTGGTCACGTATCCCTCCAACACCTGTATTGTATCTACCCCCCCCCCCCCCCCCGCCAAGAAGCCTATTTCCAGCCAGATTTGCCAAAAGAATCCAGCCTGTGTCAAGAGTGTAATTATTCTAAATATAACTATACCAACAAAAGAAGGATATCAAACAAAGTTAACAGGTCACTATTGGGATATATGCAAAGGGTGGAGGTGGGGGCGGGGTGTTCAAGATGAGGCATTAAGAGTGGGTTTTAGCAGGTTCAAGGTTGGTTTCCCAGCACCTAGTCTGAAGTGTGGTTCACCAGCCTGGGCAGAGCTTGACTTTCACACTAGCGCTGGTTCTGTTTCTGAGGATCTCCTGTCCCCTTGGGAAGAAGTCTCCCACCGTACTTTATTTACTACAGATCTTAACTGTAATTTTAGGAGGATAAATGTGAGTATGAATATCACTGAGACGCAATCAGGGCTCTGTAAATCTTGAGGCGTCACTCATCTGCTCAGGGATGACGCCACCGATGCGAACTCGTGTAAAATAAATTCGTTAGCAGGCACAACGCGTTGCTCAGTCTAGAAAACTTCAGGGCCATTGAGGCAAGGTCAGATTAGGCAAGTCCTTTTATGGCCAGGCGGTGGTGGTGACAAGTCAGGGACACCGAGAGAATGTATTGTTAAATATACGGCTTCCCGTGTGCTCACTCCTCAATGGCTCTCTTTGTCTTTGGAGGAGAACCACCTTGCCACTCCCGACAGTAACTGTTTGTCAAACGAGGAATAATGAAAGCGGCCCCTGCAAAGTTGGATATCTTTAAGCTCTGTCCTTACTGCCCTGATGGCAGTTCTGGATTCTGAACCTGTTTCTGAAATAAAGCATTGATTCAGGATCCGTCGCTATTGAATAGGTCCACAGTGTTTGGCTGAGGAAAGATGATGATTATATTAAGGAACGATAAAATTCATGCACGGTGGAAACAGAGCCCATTTCGGAACCGTAGAGGAGCCCCAATTCAGATCTTGCGCTCAGACTGATTTGCACAAAGGGTTATCTGTTCAAAGTGGAAGAAAGAATGACAGCATGAGACAACTCACGTAACTAATAAACTTTTGAGATGCTGTTTCCTATGTTTGCTTTTCATTAAATTCGGGAACGGTTGCGACGTTGTTGTGATTCAGTCAACATTTATTCCTATCTGTTTTTCATATACAAAGGCTTAGGGATGCCAGAAAATAAACTGTTAACGGAGAATTAACTTCTTTGGCACGCTCTCATACTTATCTTCCAAATTAAAGAAAATGAAATGGGCAGAAACAGAGTGTAGATTACCTCCTTTTTGTCAAAAATGGTGGGAATTTGAAAATTAATAATAAAAAAGGGAACAGATGCAGTAACATGCCAGAGGGAGATTAATGTGGAGAGTAAAATCTGTGAGCAACAAAACTGAAGCAAACTGAATCAGTGGGAGGTGGTTGTACAATCAAAATCAGGATAAAAGAGAAATTACAAACAACCCTGCACTTGTCAAAGTAGTAGTAATGAAAGCCTGACTCTGCCAGCAGTGAGAACCTGTGTTAGCACTTTGGGGTAAGGACGGTAGCCGGGTGCCAGGTAGGAGGGCAGTGTTAGGTTCCTGGGCAACAGCCATCTTGTGTCGAACAGATGGCGCCGAAAGCTGGCAGGGGAGGGGCTCCTTAGCAGAACTAATCAGACAGTAACAGATAGGGCAGCTGGGAAGACTGACCACAGAGAGGGAGTCTGCGGGGTAGCCGAGTGCCATGATGTCTGCAGTGGTGTGCCCATTGGTCTGAGATAAGACCTTGCAATGTCTTTCCCATCCACGGAAGAGCAGGAACTTTTGTTCGAGAAGAAAAATGGAGTGGAACGGTAGCACAGTTGGGGGCGGGGGTGGGTTCTCGGGGTAGGGACTGAGAAGGGAAGACTGGGCCATCTCGAAATTTGCGGTGGGGGGCTGCAGTCCCGGCCTCCACGCAACCTTGGTTTTCGCCGTCTGTGCCCTTCCGCCGTCCTGATGTGGCCGCGGTGGCAACGTGGAATGATCACTTTATGTATTTTATGCATCAGAGAGTTTCCGGGATCCAGGCTGTACTTACAATCAGAGGAGACTCTTTGCTATGATTTCTACCACCCAGGTCTCTAACAAATGAAAACCCAAACCAACATACGATGCGTGCGTTTGTGCTTGGTGATTTCTCATGACCTGATTGATACCGTTCTTGATTCAGAGCAGCTCGCCTTTCTTTTCTTTCCCCTGTAACTGCGGGTTGAACGTCAAGATGTTGGGCATAAATCCGAGCCCCGATCCTTAAAACAAAAGTAAGATTAAGTCTTTCTGAAAGAAAGGAAGGTGAAAACGATCTATTAAATTCAATAACTTATTAAGGAATCCTTTCTTTTCAAAATCTAGAGTTGGGACCTTCAGGTTAAAACTATTACTTTAACAAAGAAATGCAGATCTCCTACATCTGTTTTTGAACTAGTATATTTCCCTCTCTCTCTCTCTCTCTCTCTTTTTGCAGAAGCTTTGTAGCTTGGCTCAATTTATTCATTTTGGAGGGGGAGGGGGAAACGTTACCAGGATTTGAAATAGGTGGTATAACATAGCCATATGCTATTTATGCAGCAGTTTCTGCAATAAATCTAATTTGGTCCTGTCAAAAAATTAGACTTATTTGATACAGCAGCACATTAGTAAATGATTGTGGCAGATTTAAAGTTGACATTTAGTCTCTCCTCACTCTGAACAGAATCTCGCAGATCTGCCTCTTCCCCCTTGATCGACTCTATGAAAATGTCTCAGTTCTTTGTCCTGCGGTCCTGCAGATATTTTCACATCCAAGAGAAGGTCTTGCCTTGAGGTAACTGAGGAAGGGGGCGGAAGAAGGAATAGCCTCTGTTTTTAAAAGACTCCGTGAATAGATGGGCAGAAAAATCAATACACCAGAGGAAAACTCACTGTGTTTTCATCATGTTCAGTTCTTAGAAAAGCAGAACTGTTAGTCTCATTCAGAATGTAGATAAATTAAGGAAGGTCAAGTTCTCTGTTACGGAGTTGAAATATTTTTACCTTCCGTCCTACGTCCATATGCTGTTTGAGGAAAACTCCTATCAGAGAATGCGGATGACATCAGCTCTCTGCCTTTACCTAGCAGGGCCCTTAGAAGCTGCTCCTCTGCTCTCTCCTGCGCCCTGGCACAGCCCTGCCTCAGTGCCGCTCGATTTTTCCTGTAAAATGTGTGTTTCAGGTGTTGGTCTCAAACTATCTCCAACTTTCTCCCAGCTTTTCCATTTAAAACATCAAATAAGCCTAGTACACATTAGGCAGATGAATGTTAACAGTATTCTCTGAATTCCTTCAATGAGTCCCTTTGGAAAAGTAATCGAGATATTCTTTCCCTTTCCTTTTTCTTACGTGCTTCTGGAGGGGAGAAGTGTGTGCGCGTGTGCACATTCCCGCATCTGTGCGTGAGCATAAGTGATGTGAGACTGAGTGGTTTTTCATTTGTTTACATTCTTACCATATACATTTTCCGAAACCAGCCTACGAGTGTGTTTCTGAAACGCAGTCAGCTAAGGATGAAGCGTTCCTTCACGGTGATTTAAGCAGCCCTGTGAAACTGGCATTCTGCTCACACCTCTTTCTTGTATATAGCAAAGCAGCCCATGGAAGTGATCAAATTACCGGGACTCTTTCCGTGCTATTCAGAAGCAGGCATCCAGGTAACCAAACTACCCTCAAGCACAGATCACACTCCAGGGAAAAAAAAAAAAAAGCCCAGAAAAAGAGCAAACAAACCTGCCGGGTGAATTAGATGGTAGTTCTGAAATTTCCTCCACACGAAAATTATTTAGAAATCATGTTTTGGGGGAATTGAAAGAAGGAAGCACCTCAAAGAATCCACATTTTGCGTCCAAAAAATCCACATATTAAATTATATAATATATATTAGATCAGAATGATTTATAGGACATAGGGCATTTTGGAGATTCGTAATAAAATTGAAATTCGAGCTTAAAAAGAATGTTCTCAGCCCTCGGATTTGAAGCTGTCTCTGTCGGGTTTTGTTTTGGTTTTTATATTTAGCATCACAACAGTTTTCCTTAATACATCTGAAGAATTGTTCTGAGAAAGTCTTTTTTGTAAATTGTAAATATTTAATCAATCAAACCCTTAAGATTCATATTTTAAATTACTTGTTTTTAGACTGCTTTTATTAATAAAACCTGCTTGCAATTTTATGTCAATGGCAAAAGCCTCAATTTTTATCTTTTCTGAAAAGAAGTCAGAAAATTTTCCTGACTTGATTAATGGTACTTAATAAAAGCCTGTACAATAGGATTAAGTCTTGGGATAATTCTTCCAAACGTAAAAGCAGCTTATGAACGAAGTACCATCCAGGTTTACAGTTAGCTTCACGTTTGTAACAGTGCTTTGGCTAAAATTTGTGCCATCTACTTCCTCCTAAAAAAAAAAAAAAGTGATCTCCCTTTTTCTTCTAAGAAAATTGAATCGAGTCTTTGGTTTGTCTTTTTCCTAAAGAATACAGTTGCCTAAAATACCGGTAAGGAATTCAGCATCAAGTGATTTCATGTCCGATTTATGAAAGGAGGGCAATTACTCGCTAGCTGTGGATGGATGACAGAATAAATTCAGTTGAGAGTATAATTTTCACCTAATTTTGATGAGTTAAATTTTTTTCACAGAACTGGCCTATTGGTACAACTTCCATTTCTTTAGATAGATGGTGTGTTTGTTGGGCAACATATATTTATTTGAATATTATTGAAGCCGAATTGTTCCTTTTTTAAATGATGGAATTTAAAACACACTTGATTTGTATATCCTGGGTTCAGTTTCTCAAAGCAGTAATGGCGCTGTGTGTTAATATATAGCTTATAATTGAAATGGTACATATTTGTACATTGTAAGCATTTCAGTGTAAAATTTCTTAATTGGAATACTCTTTCCCTTGGCTAATTCATTAGTGAAAATATTTATTCCTCAAGTTAATGCTGTATAGTACGAAGCAATTTTTGCATAGTGTAAACTTGTTTATGGTATTTTGATTTCACTTTAAAACTTTTATTTTGCTTCTTATACATATAGTTCATACTTGATATAATAAGTGCAGACACACATGAAGGAAATACATATCAGCTGTCTGGTTTTACAAATGATCATTAAAATACCACGTCTTACTACTTTGACTCCAAATTATTGTCTTCCCGAACCCAAAAGTAATTTTCACAAGTGCGTTACACAACAGAACTTCATCTTCTGCTGGTTAGCAGGAGAGGATTTAAATCCGTGCCGACAGTTCATTTGACAATGACCTTGAGGGGCTTTGCTTCTTGAAGAAGAAAGCAGAAGCTTGCGGTAAACAAAGTTCACTTCTGACAGATGGATTGAATGACAGAAAGGTTGCGAGTGCCAGAATAGCCCTGGCAGAGGAGGAAATGTTCAGTGGAATCCAACAGGAGAGGAGGTGTGAACAGGTGCAGGGTTGCTGACGGAAGGGGAACCAGATGGAGGGAGCCACAGCCAGTTTATTTAAAGGAAAAGGCAGAAAACATTGAAAGGCTGTGCGATCAGTGGCTAAAAGTGTTCATAGAGGAAGGTAAAAATTCACAAAGCAAAACTGCACAGTGGGGTAGCTAACACTTAGCATAATGGTAGTAATTTGTGAGTTTAGTTTGGAAGTTGCAATTGAAACACATTCATCTTGGCTCTTGACACCATCAAGTATAGATATTTGAGAGTTGTTTATTTTTTTTTTAAGTTTCTAAGCTTTTTTTAATCCATCCATTAATTTAATTTTTTCCAGCCAGAAGCTCCGTTGTGATAATACCAAAATTGTGTCGTCAGCTAGGAAAAGAAAAAAAAAAAAATTTAAAGTGAAGGTTAACATTCCATTCAGATGGATCTTGTGATGCCTTAGTTTTGTTCACATATGGGAAGCAAATGCACTCACTGTTGGGTGACATCTGTAATATCTAAGAAATTTGCAATGTTGGAATAGATGCTGTTGGTTGCTTTTGTTGTTCGGAGTCTCTGTTCATTTTGTGAAGTCCAGTTTGATTGCTGCAGTGGGATTAATGCTCTCTAAAATACATATTTGCCTGTCTGATCTGCAGGTTAATTTCTGTTGCTGGGGTTGCCCTGGTTTTCACTGACTTTCCGTGACCTGCCTTCAGGCAGACACCTGCAATCTCAAGAATCATTTGCAATACAAACAGTATATAGCAGAGCAAGGATGGAGGGCTTTCCTAGTTTCTTAGACCTATTAAAATTAAACTTTCTGCAAACCAAAGACCTCCTTGCGAATCCCCTGCCTGGTCGCATCATGCATGCCGTTTTTGTGGGCCCTCGTCTACCACTGTTGTCCTTGAGAAGTTTCCTACGTTCCATTACTGATAAGGCGATGCCAATAGAGGAGGAGCTGAAGCAGCCCCCAAGAGAAGTGATGAAAGTGCACGATTATGTTGAGATTTTAAAAATCTGGTAATTGATCCACAAGAGTTCCTGCACACTTTTCACAAAGATGCAATACTCAGAGTGTATTCAGCAAGCACCGTATTCACATGTATTCACATTCCCCGTCTCAGAGCAGCCTGGATCAAATAGATTATGGTGGAGTCGGGTGGGTGTTTCAGAGCATTCTGATTTTAGAGATCACATCCATGGCATAGCATGCTTTTGTCAGTGCAAAGAAAGAACTGAAATCTGACTAGTAATTATAGAAGATGTTTGTTTACACCTGTGTTGTTTATGGAGATCCGTGCTCTTGGTCTTTTTTTTTTTTTTTTTTTTTTTTTTTTGAGACTGAATGAGGCTATACACAACTGTATATGTGAAGGAAAAATCGTAAATGATTTCTTCTCACAAAAGGAAATTGATCATCTGTATTTAAAATCAGCTCCAAAACGTGCCTGTTTCTCCCCACTTGTTAAGAAGTTTTCATCTAATAAATGTTCTTTATGAATCTAAAATTTTACATAAAACTGATTAGAGCATACTTGCTTTAATCGTAATGTATTGATTCTGCCATCTCTTCTGTCATAGCTCCTGAATACCTTTATACAATCCTTTTTACAACAACATAGAGCCTTTGTATGATAATGTAAAAAACGAGCACTGACCTGCTGTGTAACATAATACCATGAAACTCACCTGAGTTATGGGATACAAACAGAAAGGCTCTAAAAAGAAACTGCAACAATGAGTCATCATTTGATACGTCACAAATTAAATTGCAAAGCTCTTTATAGGTAGAACTGATAGCTTTCCAGAAATATGTAAATTAATTGTACTTAGCATAATGTCTTATGTCATGGGGGTCTTGAAATTTTTTGAATGATGGGATAATGGGTTGATTACTGTTAAAGAGGCATTCATTCAACAGTAGGTATACAGCTGCTGTAGATTTTTTAAAAAAAAAAATTGTTTTAATGTTTGGGGTGCCTGGGTGGCTCAGTCGGTTGAGCGTCCGACTTCGGCTCAGGTCATGATCTCACGGTCTGTGAGTTCGAGCCCCGCATCGGGCTCTGTGCTGACAGCTCAGAGCCTGGAGCCTGCTTCGGATTCTGTGTCTCCCTCTCTCTGCACCTCCCCTACTCATGCTCCATCTCTCTCTCTCTGTCTCTCTGTCAAAAATAAATAAACTCAAAAAAAATTGTTTTAATGTTTATTTTTGACAGAGAGAGAGACAGTGCAAGCAGGAAAGGGGTAGAGAGAGAGGGAGACACAGAATGTGAAGCAGGCTCCAGGCTCTGAGCTGTTGGCACAGAGCCCTATGCAGGGCTCGAACTCATGAGCTGTGAGCTCATGACCTGAGCCAAAGTTGGACGCTCAACGAACTGAGCCACCCAGGCGCCCCTGTGATGGACATGTTTCTAAGGATCGATGATTTCTTGTTGGGATCTGTTGGCAACATTGTGGGCAAATGTCAAGTCGAAGCAAAAAGCCTTTTACTCAATTTTTTCATATGGCTAGAGGATGTTTTCTAATTAATTAATTAATTAATTTTTTACATTTATTTATTGAGAGACAGAGACAGAGCGTGAGCAGGGGGAGGGGCAGAGAGAGAGGGAGACACAGAATCCGAAGCAGGCTCCAGGCTCTGAGCTGTCAGCCCAGAGCCCAATGCGGGGCTCGAACTCACGAGCTGCGAGATCACGACCTGAGCCGAAGTCGGACGCTTAACCGACTGAGCCACCCAGGTGCCCCTTTGCTGTAGGCTTTTTAAATGAAGAGGGTGTGATCCTTCTTTACAGTATCTAACAACCTAGTGGACAGGGTGTACATAAGTGTGTGTGTGTGTGTGTGTGTGTGTGTGTGTGTGTGTGTAATCTAGAAAACAGTATTTAGATTTAGAAACCTTCCTTAACTCACATTGTGAGTGGATGAATTGTGAAACTACCCATCTAGTCCAACCCTCATTCTCTTGTGTGACAACTGAGGTGCAGTGAGGCTCAGGGACTTGCGCGAGGTCAACTGTTCTTCATGGAAGCCAAACGTGGGCTCTCCGTCCCCTTGCTCTTAGTTCAGTGCTCCTTCTGGTAGTCCACGTTATATGCCCCTGGTATTCAGTGATAATAGGACTGGTCTGAATAAACCTATCAAAATCTTTCTGTGGAAGTCTTGCACAACATATTGCTGAAAGGAAAAATAAGTCTCTTTTTGGACCTTCCCACATGGTTACTGTTTCTTGAAACAAACAAATAAAAGAGCTGTACCTTACAAACAGCAATTAAAACTTTTGGAACGTTACTCACATTGACTCCCTTAATCTCCACAAGAGCCTTTCAGGTAGATCCTTGCCATGAGGCCCATTTTACAGATAAGAAAACGGAGTTGAATGGAGGCTACTACCTTGACCAGGGTCACAGTGCTGGCAGTTAGGTAGAGTAGGGATTCAGGCCTCAGCAATTAGGCTCCCGGACAGGTTTATGCATTATACTTCCTATATTGCCTGTGATGGTAGGTGTTGTGAGAAAATCAATCCTGTGACCACTTCCTTTTGGAAAGTTAAATTAAATAGGGTTCTTGACAGCCTTCAAAATGCTCAGTAACGCACACTGTGACTCTTCGAGAGGAATTTCTATTTTCAGCATTTCCCAAATGTATATGACTCATGGAAACTCTTCCATTAAATCTCCACATTCTCTCCCAGGAATCAGGTTTTTTAGGAATACACTTTGTGGGGGGCGCCTGGGTGGCTGGGTGGGGGTTGGGTGTCAGATTCTTGATTCTGGCTCAGGTCATGATCTCACAGTTCATTGGATCAAGCCCTGCATCAGGCTCTGTGCTCACAGCACAGAACCAGCTTGGGATTCTCTTTCTCCTCTCTCTCTGCCCCTCCCCAGCTTGTGTGCATGTGCTGTCTCGCTCTCTCTCAAAATAAGTAAGTAAACATTAAAAAAGAGAAACACACTTTGGGAAAAACTAATCTAAATTAATTTGTGGTGGGGTGACAGAATTACCACATGGGACGTGTTTTTATCAGTACCTCTAGAACTTTTCTCCCTGGCCCTGCCCCCTACCTCCCGTTCATGCAGAGAGCAGGTGGGTGGGTACCCTTCAGTTTGGGTTGTCTGTCCTCCAAAGCGGGGCGAGCGTCGGGGAGCATCTCTGACCATTACTTGAGCAGTTAGCTGTGCCAGAGTCACATGACAATGACTCCTTCCATGGCTACCATTTCAACTTGGCCTTTGTCTGGTAATAGCTCTTGAAAATAAAGGTGACAAGTAACTAGTTGATCAGATTTAGGAACCTCTCAGAGCCTGACTCTTGGAATCAGATTTCATAGAATAAAATATCATGGATGCTTTTGGATATAAATCCTTTCAGACAAACTTCTGCTGGGGATTATTGGCACAGATTCAGAGTATGGGCCCCTAAATCGGACTCTGAAAGAGAGCTTATTCTCCTTCAACTCTTGCTATACCAATATTCCTCTCCTCTAAGTGTATCTTTTCCTGTAGTCTGAAGAAATGGAGCAACTCATGGATAGTAAGCTCTAGAAGTCGAGAAGTTTAGCACTCCTAATGTGTTAATTTTCCTGTAAATACACTTGGAGGTGCCTATAATTTATAATTACTTCCAGCAGCTCCTATTGGTAAGATTTTCGGTAAATAATGATGTTGCAGTGATAATGATGGCTGGGACTGGGCTTTCTATGTGTGGTCCTGGCTTTCCCACCCACCCCTCCCCTTCCCTTTTCTGGGTTCTTGAATTCTGTTTCTTCCAACAGATAAACTCCAGCAATTTTTGTAGAGAGTTGAAACCATTCATTGGCTTATCTGAATCCCACCAAGTATAGATTATGTTTTGCAGTAAGTGAAAACTACAAAGGCCACAGATTAGCTCACCAAGTGGTGGGATAGTTTATTAAATTGGCTGACAAGCTGATGGACGAATACGGCTACATCGTCCTCTTAATCAACTTTGAAAGTGCTGGTTTTTAGTAGAAACAAGTAATGAATGATACAAGGTTGATTACTGGTGATTCAGGGACGAAACCTGTGGGGGAAAATCTCTTAGAGAATCTGTTATTTCCCACGTAACAATTATAGAAATACTATTAAACGATAAAGATTTTCCAACCGTATGCACATTAACTTATTAGGAGTCTTAATGCGTGTTCATAACTGGATATTTTTCTATAATTTGCCAGCTTGGCTGTATGGAATAATTTTTTAATATGCTTTATAATTTAATTTTAATTATGAATATGTATTTTGGGAGGTGCTTCAAACCAGATTTGATTTTTTTCAAAGATCTCATTGCTTACATTTGTGTAATATGGTAACTGCTTCAGCTTCAGCTGTTCTTAGCTTTCTGTCGTAATTCTCCTTCATTTCTCCTTTCAAGCGATGGTGACTGGCTGACTTAAATGAGAAATTTGGTTTAAAAAATGTCATTTTAATAGTTTTTGCTCTTTAGAAAAATTATGTGATTTGATATCTTCATGAGGCATTTAAAGTTAGCAGGTTTTGGCCACATGGTTATTTTGATTTGTGCTACATCAGGATTAAAAATGATTCTGTGCTCTGGGGGAGTAGACAAAAGAGTTATGCTCAAGCCCCCACTGTCCAATGTAAATATAAGGAGAGCCACAAAATGCAAACCACATACTTAATTAAAAATCTCCAAAAAGCTGTATTTTATTTCTTTTTTTTAAATTTTGTTTTAAGTTTATTTATTTATTTTGAGAGAGAGAGAGAGAGAGAGCACATGGGAGGAGCAGAGAGAGGGGGAGAGAGAGAGAGAGAGAGAGAGAGAGAGAGGGAATTGCAAGCGGGTTCTGCACTGTGACAGTGCAGAGTCTGATGCAGGACTTGAACTCACGAACCATGAGATCATGACCTGAGCCCAAATCAAGAGTCAGTCACTTAATCTACTAAGCCACCCAGGCCCCCCTAAATAGCCGTATATTAAAAGGTGAAATTAATTCTAATAGTTTAACTCAATATAGCAAATAGTATCCTTGAACATGTAATCAATAAAAATTAATCGGATTTTTCTGCTTTCCCACTCCCCCCCCCTCCGCCCCACCAATTCTCCACAGTCCAGTGCATATTATTTACACATACAGAGCATCTCACTTCAGTCTAGCCACGTGTCAGGTGCACGGCAGCCACATGTGGCCTGTGGCTGCTGTATGAACCATTACAACCCTAAGCCCTTGTTTTCAGTTTTCCCAGCTGAACACCCAGTATGGATGCCATTGGGTTTCTCATGAGCATAAACCCTGAATTCTCTTTCTACAATAATTGGCATCATTCTATAAAAACAAGAAAATCATGTCAGCTTCTTCTGTAATTTTGGAGCCAGGAGCTAGGCCTGTCTTTGATTAGTCCTTTTCTGAAAGACTGCCACTTGGAGCAGGAAGGGGAGGAGGAGAGAGAAAGCTGCCATTTACTGGTCATTCTCTGAAGGGCAGCTGAACTCTTAGCTGTACCGCAGCACGCTGGAGTGAGTTCTTCGTATCTTACTGTTGCGTCTTTGTCCTTACACCTTAGAGCTGTTGAAAAATCAAATTGATGATTAAATAACGTGATGCCAGGCTGTTAGTTGAATTTAGACATTTTCCAAAGGGTGGTCTGGGCCAGATGTTACCGGTTGCTTTATATAGGTTGCCTCAGTCTCCGGATAACATCGTTTCATTAAATGAGAAAATGAACTTAACGCTGAGGTCCCACCTAATGGCACACGGCTAGTATCAGGTAGGGCCAGGGCCCAAATCTAGTCTGTGTGTGTCCAAAGCCCAAACTCACATCCGGTCTGCAATACCACTCCTCCCATTGCTTTTATCAGTAAATTGAGGAAATTTTGTATTGTTTTTATTGTTTCTTCGAGCTAGTCTTTGAGATAATTGTATTGATTGTTAGACTTTGTTTTATTATTTTTTTATTTTGTATTTTTTGAGAGAGAGGGAGAGAGAATCTTAAGTAGGCTCCACGCTTAGCACAGAGCCCAACATGGGGCTCGATCTCACAACCCTGAAATCATGACCTGAGCCAAAATCAAGAGTCAGACACTTAACCAACTGAGTTGCCCAGGTGCCTCTGATTGTTATACTTTGAATCATCATCTTCTAGGAATTAGCAATGAGACTACTGATGGTACCAATTCATGTTTTTGAACACAGGATATCAGTGCTGTACTACATACGTTTTACATATAACATCCTGGTGTTCCTAAGGGAGCAGTACTGTCATTAACCCCATTTCACATTTGCGAAAACTGAGTCATAGGCTAAGTGACTTGCTTAGGGTGCACAGCCAGGAAGTGGGCAGGTTGGGAGTCCCCTGCCAAGGCTGGCTGACACCAAGGTCTGAGCTCTTAACCTCTGGCTCGTTGCGTGCAGTTGAGTGGCCCAGCCCTGCTGGCAGTGGGCTTACATGCCAAGGCCTCAAGGCCAACAGCAAAAGCATTATTTTTAAAGGCCCTTTAAGATTTTAGTTCTTCCTATTCCTTTTCTCGGGACACGGATTCCCGTTTTGGATAAGCTCAGAACAGGCTACCTTGTAGAAATGAGTTTGCATGTAGACTTAGAATAAAGGTAGAACCTGGTCTTCAGGAACAGAAAGGGCGGCTCCACAGCCATAGGAATGGTGAGCGTGATGGCCTATCAATGACCAAGGAAGCAGAAAACCCAACACACACTTACATTACTGCAGAGAAGAAACCTTTCAGAAGGCAGGTAGGAATAGTTATAAGCATGTGTTCCAAGGCAAATAGATAATCCTGTTAAATCATAAAATGACTAAAAGGGAAAATATTTTGAAGGAGAAAATGACCTGAGCCCTGGGGCAGGAACATGCTTCTCTTATTTGGAAGAGTGAGAGGATAACACAGGTGGGAACCGGAGCATGCGGGCTTCAGGCAGTTTTGTCTTCTGTAAATATAATTGTGCTTTTCAGCTCCAGAATCCCGTGGAAAACTGGACAGTTTCCAGAGATCTCAATCAAGTTTTAAAAATGAAGTAACTCTAGTTTTGTTATCCAGCCAAGGTTAGTCAGTAGAACACAGTCCTGATTTCCAGGTTCAAACGTATTGGGTGTTTGACCAAAAGCACACCAGTTCAGGGACATTGAAAACTCTATGAGTCTTTACTACAGCATGTCCCCACTTACTCAAACTCAGACTTCCGGTAAATTCAGCCATTTGATACATAGCTATAAGCCAAGACTT
Source organism: Puma concolor (assembly GCF_028749965.1). NCBI lineage: Eukaryota > Metazoa > Chordata > Mammalia > Carnivora > Felidae > Puma > Puma concolor. The sequence continues at coordinate 63,916,569 of NC_141683.1, forward strand.
TTAAGAAGCAAAACCAAACGAAATGGAAAGCATGGCAGCACATCATAGCAAAACAACCAATAAAAAAGCACTATAAGAAGCAGATCAGTATGCTTCCATTTGCTTTCTGGATCTTCAGGATAGCCTCTGAGATTTTCGTGCAACAGCTATTACAAAGTGCCTCTGTTTCCAGTCACTGTGGTAGCCTCCAGCAGCTACAACAGTGAACGGTGATCCCTAAGCGCGTCCTGGCCGGGACAATAGTAGCAGCACGTGGGCCTTCCTCATTTGAAATTATGACCTTGATTGTCAAGTGGAGTTGGTTATATTTGCTATAGGTTGCTTAAGGAAAAAGAGTCATGATAAATAAATATTTTAGACATATTTCTGCTGGAACTGGTCAGATTTCTGTGGGTCTGATACCTGGAAAATTCTCTCAAGTGGGGACACCTCATCTCTCCACATTCAAGATAAATGAAGCATTATGTTGTGCTTGAGAAAGAAGATTCTATAAAATGAATTTAATAATTGTAATTCTTGCTATATAGCATATTTCTTAATAAGTTTAGTAGCCACAAAGTGACCGACACATTCCTCATTTACTAATGGATCTGATAAATAAATTTCAAAAACATATAATAATAAAATAGAAGCTTTTTTTCAGTCAGTTGTATGCAACTGGACAATGGTGTATATCCATTGACAGGGTACAGAAATGCCATTATGACATATATTGATCCTACCGATGTCTGATTTGAAGTTCCTCATCAGAAGGATTAATTACTGGGACTGTGTAGATCAGCTGACATTTTTCAGAGAGGAAAGCCAAGAACGGACCAAAGCAGTTAGTTTATGTAGAAAGGTTAGAGATGGAAACTATGAATATTTTGACAATCTGAAGGTGCAAAGGCAAAATCATGATCTAATTTATTTTATGCACTAGCATAATTGTTCTTATTCTTTGGTCTGGTGAACTGGGCCCATGATGTTGTAAAATAGGATATATTTACAACCACTTATGCATCAGAGACCTCTGAGCTCTCAAAAAGTTTTAAGGGTGAAAATTACTGAAACGTACATTTGGTGGCTGTTCAGTCTCAGTATCTACCTATGGTATCTACCATGTCTATGAAACAATTTCAGAAATTGCTCTTGCTATTGCTGTAGTAATAAGTGCTCTCCCTGCTTCTAATGTTGTCCCTTCCCCATCTGTTCTCCACACCGCAGCCAGAGGGATCTTTCTGAAGCCTGAGTGTGATCACAACACTCCCCTGCTTAAAACCCTACGTTGGCTCCCTATTTTCCTCAGGATGAAGTCCTTAAAAATAGCTTCATGTTCTGGCTCCTGCCTACAGCTTCAGGCTCATCGTTCTCCAGTCTCCTTCTACCAGCAGCTCACTTCCACCCTGCAACGTGTGTATTCCACCCTTCAGTCCTGCCAAGGCTGTTTGCAATTTTCCAGAGGCACCTGGTTGTCTCTCCTCCTTGAATCTTTGCACATGTTGTCCACTTCACTTGTAACAATATTCTTCTCATTCTTTGGATGGCTAATTACAATTCACTTTAAGCCTCTGATTTTTTAAGTTTCCCCAAATCCTCCCTGACGGTACCTTGCCCCTCTCCAACTCCTGTCCCATCTGCCTGTATGATAGCACGTAGTTAGCCCTATTTTAATACTTACCATTCTACTTTAGTTGTTCTTTCTTGTCTGTTTTCTTCACTAGACCATGAATTCTGAAGGCACAGTCATGGTCTGTGTCTTGTACACTGATGCATCCTCACACTTTGGTGCTTGGCACGAAGTAGGCGTTTAAGTATTTGTTGAATGGATGAGCAATACGAATCTGACGAAACCGCTCATGCGAGGCAATGCCATGGAATGGAAGTACACTGAACTTGAATCGAGAAGACGGGTGTTGGTTCTGGGTCTGTCACTTACCACAAGCTGTGCACCATTGAGCAAATCCCTTAATTCTTTAAACTTGGGATGCCTCTTGTATCAAGCAGGAATGTCTGTTCCATCCCCCTGCCATACAGAATTGTTATGAAGAGTAGGCGGTCAATGCATTTGAATGTTCTTTGCAACACAGAAAGCATGGAAGTGGGAGGATGTTCAGTTGATAAGAGTCTCTGGTTCTGTCTTCAGTAAATGAGAGTTGCACACGAGATGTAATAGAAGCAGGCAGTTTCTAGTCAAGCACGGCCCCCGTTGCCTTGACAGAGTTTTCAAATCAGTTTGGAGCTACTATAAGAGAACACTTTTGGAGAGAAAATTATTTTTAGGGATGTTTTTGTTAATTATTTCCTTTCTTTTGTGTTTATTCCTTTGAAAGAAGTTGATGTCCTTTCTGTTTCTGCTTCCTTTCCTAGAAGTGACTCACGCTCTAATCGGATAACTCATCTTTCAACATTGTACTTAAAATTCTGACATTCTTTGCAGTGAAGAAAATAGAAATAATTTACTCGAGAAATATGTATGATGCCATTAGGGTTTTTTCGCATCTTGAGGAAGTAGGGGTTCCTGAAACCTACTCCTCTTGGATTTTTTTAGCCCTGTTTGTTACATCCTAGTATTTCTACATTTGCTTCACTATAAGAACATAGCTCCTGTTAGTGGTAAACAAGTACAGGAGTTTTTGTTCTTGTCAAATATGGAAGACATCATGTTGTCTACTAATTTCACTGTTGTTTTTCTTTTGTTATTATTGTCAAGAACAATAATAAAAATCAAATCAAATTGTTGGCCAAAATAGGGTTATCTTATCCTATTCTCTTCTGATCAGTAGACAGGAGGACCCTTAAACCTGTATGGACACTTAGTACTTTCCATCTCTTAACAGTTGCTCATTCATTTGTCCATCCATCCATCCATCCGTCCACCCATCCACCCATCCATCCATCCATCCATCCATCCATCCATCCATCCATCCAACCATCTATCCAATATTTGTTGACCACACAACTGTGTTCCAGGCACCATTCCAGGCTCTTGGGATGAATTAGTGAACAAAACCAAGGTCTCTATTTTTTAGGTACTTATGTTCCAGATAAGATGTGTGTGTCTTATCTTCTCTAGGACTCTGTGACCAGCTTTAGGCCGGAAGCATATTTGCGTGACTTTCAGTGTTTTTGTAAAGATCACTGTATTTCTTTAAGGAGGATACAACTAATTGGTTGTGTCACTGTAAGAGGAAGTGATCCAATAACATATGGGACAAACTGAAAAGGAGAAGGTCAGCTGTCTTGGATTTTGGCTGTCAAGATGGGTAGTATAGGTATTAAAAGACGCACACTTCTGGATAATTGAAATAAGACTCTTGTTATCCTTTTAACCTTCTCTCATTTCCCTGCACCTCTGGATAAACTAAGAGATTGAAGTATAGGGATTCATACTGTGGACTTGAGAGTCAGGCAGGCCTGGATTGCCTGGCTATGCCCTTTAATAACTGGAAGATTTGGGACAAGTAGGATAAACTTTCTAGGCCTCAGTTCCCTCTTTTATAGAGAAAGGATAATAGAACCTACCTCAGAGGGCGTGCGGATCAAATAAAAGGATAAATGTAAAGAGCTTAGCTTATGGTAAAAACAATAATAAGTAGACAGCTTACTGAAATTATTAATCCTTTAAGGCAGGATTTTTTTTCTGCCTTATTTGAACGAAGAACCCCCGGATTAAAAGAATTAAGTTACGTGTCCATGGCCACGTGAGTAATAAGACAGTGAATGCCATGTTTTGACACTGCAGCTGTGTGAGTTTTCTACTGTACTCTATTGCCTCTCTAGATGTAACTTTCCCAGAACACAAAGAAAATCAATCGAAAATGGTGTGGATGCATTTGTAAAACAAACAAACACAAAAGGAAGCAATAAAACTGTAAGCAAATATTTAATCCTAGGTAATAGATTTGCTTTCTGTAGTAGATTAGAAATTTTGAAAGTGCTTTCTGTGTATACTGCGTAAGTTTGAACAAATGTTGAAGATAAATATGTTGAAGATAATGGGAACCAAGTTTCTCACTGTTGAGGAAGGAAGTTAGTGACGGAAGGAGGGGAGACTGGGTTTTATCTATGTTGTTGGATTGGAATTGAGAACATTAGTGTGCATGTATTATTAATATGAACATACATAGAAAAATATTTATAAATATATATTCATACATTGATACATATATTCTTATCCTGGTTCTGTCTACTAAAGTGACCTAGAAGCACACTTCTCAGTAGCAATGTGTACCCCCTGGTGATGGATCTTGGTTTCTAAGTACCATTCTCCACTAAAAGGCAGAAGAGTTCCTTGGACAAATGCTGATTGCATGACTGATACAGGGATAGTACCAGATGAACCTGCACCATCTTGTGGGGATACAAAGCCAAGATGTTCATAAGAATAATAGAGAGATATGGGGTACCTGGGTGGCTTAGTTGGTTAAATGTCTGACTTCAGCTCAGGTCATGATCTCGCGGTTTGTGGGTTCAAGCCCTGCATTGGGCTCTGTGCTGACAGCTTAGAGTCTGGAGCCTGCTTTGGATTCTGTGTCTCCCTCTCTCTCTGCCCCTCCCCTGCTCATGCTCTGTCTCTCAAAAATGGGTAAATGTTAAAAAAATTTTTTTAAAGACTAATAGCTATAATATAGGAAACAGCTTGAAGGGGTTCCCACTGGCCAAATCTAGGATGAATTGATAAATAAATGGTGGCCATAATAGTTTGCAACACATTGAATAAAATAGGAATCCAGGATTCCATGCTGATATCAATAAATTAATAAATGAGAGAGAAAGGAAGGCCCTTTCTTACAGCACAATGTTAATTAATAAATAAAAAAGACTATTAGACACAGGAGTAACCATGGGATATAAAGCTATTAGTTGAAAATTTAATGAGAAATAGGGTATTCACATGGTCTTAACATCTCCCAACAAATTACCTATTAATTACAAAGAGGGAAAGGGTAACATTACAGTGGAGAAGCCCAGGAGAGACCACCTAACCAGTGGTGAGTCAGGGCTGGCTCATGCCAGCCTATGAAAGCCAACGGTACACATTTCTTCACAACTCTCTATTTAGTGATGTCACTCTAGTAGCTTGAAATAGGCCACAGTAGAAGTATTTACACTGAAAAATTGGTAAACACTACAAATAAGCAATTCCTCCCTCCTCCCCCTCACCCTGGAGACCAGTTATTAAACATTTTAGAACACACCAATGACATTACCCAAGTGATCAAAGATAATATCACCAATCTTGGGACAAATGGACATGATGTGTCTTAACTCACAATAACACCCATGCCTCCCTGCTGCTGCTTTTCTATATAATTCCATCAGATATGGCTCTTGGCGAGTAAGCATGTTATAAAGGGTCTCATAAGTTTCGTCATACTGACATTCTGCTGTCACAAAGCTCTCTGTACTGTACTTTACAAGGGAAAGACCTTTTAACCAAAAGCGTTGTATGTTTAACACTAGAATGTCAGTTGTCAGTGAAAAGGAGACTAGAAACATGGCAGATGGGATTGGAGCCTCAAATCACTGCCATTACAGGTTTCATTCTCGGGTTAGACTTGAAGCTTTCATCATTTCTGTCCCAGACTCATTGATGAGCTTTAGGGTCACCAGAAACTTTAGTCCCTCAGTGTAGTTATAAAATTAATACATTTTTCTTTAATGTTTATTTATTTTTGGGAGAGAGACAGAGCGTAAGTGGGGAGGGGTAGGGAGAAAGAGGGAGACACAGAATCCAAATCAGGCTCCAGGCTCTGAGCTGTCAGCACAGAGCCCAATTCGGGGCTTGGACTCACAAACTAAGTGATCATGACCTGAGCTGAAGTTGGACACTTGACCAACTGAGCCACCCAGGCACCCCTGAAAATTACTTTTCAGGTGAAATGACTTCTCCTTTTACAGTTTTATCTTTCTTTCTAACACATTGGAAAACCTTGTATTACAAGTTTATTTATTTTTGAGACAGAGAGAGACAGAGCACGCGCCATGGAGGGGCAAAGAGAGAGCGAGACACAGAATCCAAAGTAGGCTCCAGGTTCTGAGCTGTCAGCACAGAGTCCAATGTGGGGCTCGAACCTATGAACTGCGAAATCATGACCTGAGCCAAAGTCAGATGCTTAACCAACTGAGTCACCCAGAGGCCCCTAAAATTTTAAATGTCTTTTAAAAAGTTCTAATAAGTTATTTTTGCTTGGTGACATGCGTATTTTTAAAATAGTGGGATTTAAAATAATAAATGATAAAGTTGAGGATCAGAAACATAAAGTTAATTCTTCAGTCCATTTTTTTAATGGGATGGTAAATATCATCATAGCCACTTTAAGAAAATATAATCACCAGAACTGTAATTGGAAAAAAGGAGCGACAAAGCCTCTGTGTGTACTTAGTCCACGCTTGAGGTCTACCTAGTGCTTGTTAATTTCCTTTAGCTCTCAGTTGTTACCAAGAAAACACTGACATGCCCACCAGGGTGCATGTGTGGCCACCAGTGATTGTGAATAAGTTGGAGAAGGTAACTGTTCCTGTTCTAGCACATTTACTCCTTTTTTTTTTTTTACGTTTATTTATTTATTTTGAGAGAGACAGAGAGGGTGAGAGGGAGGGAGAGAGAGAGAGAGAGAGAGAGAGAGAGACCAGAGAGAGACCATGAGCAGGGGAGGGTCAGAGAGAGAGTGAGAGAGAGAGAGTCCAAGCAGTCTCTGCACTGTCAGCATGGAGCCAGATGCAGGGCTCAGACTCATCAACCATGAGATCATGACCTGAGCCGAAGTCAACAGTCAGAGGCTTAGCCGACTGAGCCACCCAGGTGCCCCCTTTGCTCCTTTTTAAAATCAGCTCTATTGAGGTGAATTTAAATATACTAAACATCACCAGTTTTAGGTGTGTAATGAAATATATTTTGACAAATGGACACAGATGTGGGACCATCGTAATCATGATAGAGAACATTTCTATCAACCCCCAGTTTCCCTCCTGCCCCTTTGTTTCCTCGCACCCCTCCCTGATCCTTAGGTCCTGGCAGCACTGACATGTCACTGTGGTGCCTACTTTCCTAGAATGTCATGTTCATGAAATCACGCAATATGTTTTTGGTGTCTGGCTTCTTTAACTAAGCATACTGCTTTTGACGCTCACCCATGTGTTATACGTACGGTAGCCTGTTTCTTCTTATTCCTCCTATTCCTAGTTCCCTGTTGTACGGCCACACCACAATTTGTTTATCCATTTAGCAGCTAGTGGGCATTTAGGTTGTTTCCAATTTTTAGCTATTATGAATAAATCTTTCAGCCTCATTTTTAAAAAATGTGTATTTATTTATTTTGAGAGAGAGAAAGAGCATGAGCGGACAAAGGGCAGAGGGAGAGGGAGAGACAGAGAATCCCAAGCAAATTCGTGCTGTCAGCACAGAGCCTGATGCGGGGCTCGATCTCATGAAGCACGAGATCAAGACCTGAGCCGAGATCAAGAGTCAGACGCTTAACCCGCTGAGCCACCCAGGCACGCCAGCCTCATTTTAATAACAACCAAGAAATTCTTCTTTACAGCCATTGCTTTCCAATTTAAAAATATGGCTAACTTCAAGTTGGATTGAGTGAGATCATCAGTGTTTCTAATGAGAACTGAAAGAAAACCGGTTGGGGAAGACTGGCTCAGCTACCCTTCATGATGCGCTCACACCCAGCTAGGATTAACCTCTCATTTTCTCTGCCTCGGGAGTTTTTGCCTAGCTTTCTTGTGGTGTATCGCACCCTCTACTTTCTATGTTAGCCATTTTGAATTCCCTGTTAGGAGCAAGGACTATGCCATACTTCTCTTTATTTGACTCGGTGCCTAGCAGACTGTCTTTCACGTTATGGGGTTATGATAAATATTAAATGAATTGATTCAGATTCTTCTCTAATCCCTCCCTTGGCTACCTAAGTGGTTTTTATTACTCTTTCAGTCCATTATTGCATTGCCTCTGGAGTGTCATAAAATAGGCTTCCTTAAATCAGAATACAGTAGATCGTCGGTTTGCAAGCATAATTCGTTCCGGAAACATGCTTGTAATCCAAAGCACTTGTATATCAAAGTAAATTTCAAGAACCATCGGCTCAGTTGTGATCATGTGACATTTGGCTTCACATACTACTCATACTGCAAGACATCGCTGGTTTATCACATTAAAATTTATTAGAAATGTTTGCTCGTCTTGTGGAATACCTACAGAACAAGTTACTGGCAATCCAGGGTTCTACTGTATTTCAAATCCCATCTCTGCCTTCACATCACTTACAATGTAACCTTTGAGCAGATTTCTTTTTTCAGCTATAATGTGAGCAGATTTAAATAAATAGATTTGAGGGGTGCCCGGGAGGAGGCTCAGTCAGTTAAGCATCCAGCTCTTGACTTCAGTTCAGGTTGTGATCTCATGGTTCATGGGTTCGAGCCCCATGTCGGGCTCTGTGCTGGCAGTGCAGAATCTGCTTGAGATTCAATCTCTCTCCCTCTCTCTCTGCCCCTCCTCTGCTTGCGTTCTCTCTCTCTCTCTCTCTCTCTCAAAATGAATAAACCCTAAAGAAACAAACAAACAAACATAGGAGGAAAGGGGACTGAAGGGAGGAAATAGGAAAGTAAAGACAGGCTGTGTTTTTATGCAATGAAAAGAAATGGTCACTAGTATTATTGTGATCATTTTGTACTATGTACAAATATCGAATATGTTTTACACCTGAAACCAATATATTATATGTCAATTATACCTCAATTAAAAATAATAAAATCACATGTCATTTCTTAAATAGAGTAAAAATTGGGGAAGGAGTCAAGAAATAAAAGTAGCTCAATGTTTGTTGGTAGACTACTCTTTTAAATGGTCTCATTTTGTAATGAGAACTACAATAACAGTAAGTATTTTTCTATAGTAAATTTGGAATATCAGTAATTAGGCAACTTCTCATGCTGAAAATTGATGTTGAGGCTGGCAACCCCTACGGAGGGGACCCATAGCCCCAGTTTGCAAAGGGTAGCCCCAGTTATGACTGTTGTCTCGATGTGCTAATAGTACGCCTTTTCACTCTCAAATAGGTATTGGTTTTGAGCAGTGCATAGTACGGCTACCCAGTTATTAGGAGTCTCAGACCCATAACCAGGGGTCTGACCTAGGAGTGGTTACTCAGTAGAAGAGACCACAGTGCTCTTTTTTGGCTGATTCCTTCAGCAGCATGGTCTCTAGCTGGCAAAGCCACTAGAGCCATCCTCTTCCAGGCACTCTTCCTTTTTAACATGTCTGAAAAGTTTTGCCTCCTCATCTGAGACATGAGCAGATTCTCCAACCTCACGAAAGGTGCATCCACGCTTCCCCCACAGCAAGGGTATAAGAACATCCGTTCATTAGTGTTCACTGCCCACTTCTCATGTGCCAAGTATTGAGCGGCGCTCAGGGTAGAAAGAGACAAAGATGACAAAAAGGGCCAGGCACATAAACCAATAACGCAAGTGTGTTAAATGCTATCTTATAGGACATATACTTTTGCAACGTGTACTTAGGTCATGGGGGAAAGAATAATTTAGGAGAGAATGGAAGGAGAGGGGGAGAATTCTGAGGACACCTCAAAGAGCAGTATATACTGAACAGAACGATGGGGTGGGGGTGGGGGGCATGGAACAGGATGGGTGGGGGGAGACACCCCAGGAAAACAAAGAGACATATGCAATGATCCATGGGCAGAAAAGACACAGTGTGACTGGGGAGGCAGAAAGTGGCCTAGTCTATCTATTTGTTGCAATATACCAGTTTGGAACTGAGTGTGAAGCAAGACCTTGGAGCAAATCCAAGGGGGTGTCGTTATTAGAAGCACCAGAAGGGACCTTATTTCACATTTAGCATGGACTCCTGATGATTCCATTTGAGTGAGATATGGGTGTAGTTTCCTTCTGAAATTTTCCACCACAACATTCCTGCATGCATTGACCAATTTCAACGCAGACTTTCCTTATGTTGCTTTATAATTAGAAGCCAATGAATTGAAGCTCCACAGCGGTATGTAGACTACTAGTGATAGCTTTATGGAATTGTTTATTTTTAGTTTGGCAAAGGCAAGGCAGTAAATATCTCAATTAGTAAACTAAAACAGCACGGATGAGAAATGCCCACAAGGAGATAAGGAGTTAGAAATAACTAAGTCAGTTAATTAAAGGAAACCCTCATTTCACTTACCCATATTTAGAGTATGAGGAACCGACCTAATGTGTGTGTGTGTGTGTGCGTGCGTGGTGCCGCCCGCGATGAGACCCCCTGCGTTCATCAGCTTCTAATTGTTCAGGCAGTCTCTTTCTTTAAGAACCACGGTGATGGGTTATTGGACTCAGTGGCGTGACCCATCTTGCTGGGTCAATATCCCGTCACAGCAGGGTGGGATATTGTCTCGGACCATGGAATATCCTCATCCCGCCATTTCTTTCAACGTGACCCCAAAGGGGCCCTACTGTGACACGCTAGGGGAAGTCGTTCATTTTCATATTCGTATTTAGATTCACATTACATGGCCTAATGTGTGAAGACATTGAATGAAAACATGCAGGTGGTACCGCAGAATCATTTCCTCGCTTCTAGAGAGAATCTCCTGCGTTACATCCGAGCGTCTCCAACGCTTCGTTTCGAGAGTTTAGGGTTTGGAGGATGGAATCAGGCTCTTCCTAGAACCGTAAGATGATTAGGAAATACCATTCCAGAGATAAAACATGAACTGGTACCACAACATTGACAGTCTTACAGTAGAGGGGGTTTGTGTTTTAAAGTTACAAAACACCAATATTCGGGTGTCACGATTTTTTGATTTTTAAAGTTGCGTCCTTGAGTCCAGTTAGATTTATGGCGCGTATTTACCACAGTAGGAAGGGTCCTTTGGATCTTCCCCCCCCCAGGGGGGCGGGAGTGGGGGGGAGTCCGACAAAGACTGTTGTCTTCTCACGCCCCACAATCGACGACCGCGTCAGCTCTCTGGGGTCTGTAGGGGAAATGAGGAGGCCCCGTGCATCTGCAGATTAAATTTCTGTCTGTCTCCTCTCTGCTTTGTAGACTGGAAAAAGATAGCATTCAGCAGAGGCTTAGCAACGAAGCAAAGGCCCAAGCCCTTCAGGCCCAGCAAAGGGAGCAGGAGCTGACACAGAAGATACAGCAAATGGAGGCCCAGCATGACAAAACTGGTAGGTGGTAGGGGAAGATTAGAGCCTGGGCACTTGCTCACAAGCCAGGCCCACGCCTTACTGTGAAATGACATCAGGAACACCTGTAACCTTTGGCTGGCCGAAGGGAGCAGATGCTAACTACACCGGAGATTCCGAATTACATATTAGTTAGCGTTTAAAAGAGAAAACGGAAAGTATTGCCCACTGTCTGTTGATTTCAGAGTGCTGCTCTCACATCTGTTGCACCATCTGGATTATGAGTTTATTTACCTGTGTTCAAGAAACGTAAAGCTGAGAGAGACCACAACAAAGTAGAAAAACAAAGGGCTTGTTTTTGGCTGGGTTTTCAGGCACACATGTTATATAAAGAAAATAGCATCAGAGGCTCTGCGGGAAATGCTCTGAGCTTACAGTTAGAGTCTCCTGAATAGCATTGAACAGTTCCCACAGTACACACATTATAGCTACTCTAAAAGCCTAATGAGTTTGCTTCAGCATCCAAACTGGAGAAAAGCTTTAGCCATTAATCGGTTCTTAATTCACTGTCGCAGCTGGATGTAATTCAGTGGCTCCAAATTGATATGTTCCTTTATTTAATCTTTGCAGCTTCGAACATTTTTAGCATTTGTATGATGTCCCCACCTCCCCCCAGCCCCTGTCTAGAGTGATGTTTAATCCTTCACATTCTTCAAGTTCTCAAACTGCTGGGGAAATTCGCTAATACAAGGCATTGACCACAGCTGGCAGCTTGGCTAAAAATTGCCATCTTTCATCACGTTGGCGCGATTTTGCAGACTGAGTTGGCCAGTAACTCTTTACCTTGCATTTGAAAGTAAAATGCACTTTCCAAGCAGGCAGTTTGATGTGTTCAGTCAGAGCATTATGTGGTTCCTTTCACTTTGGAGTTGTGTGTTCACAGACAGTGTTAGTCAAAACAAGACAGTGGCAGTCATTATAATTCCGCACCACATACTCCAAGCTGATTGTACTATTAAAAACAAAAGTTTAATTGATCCCGTCTCTTCCAGAAAAGTGTTGCCTGGTTTTTAGTGCCTTGATTTATTTTGCTCTGGATGATGCATGCTTTTTGCCAATCGATAGTTAACATTGAAAAGAAATAAAGGGACTTAGCAAAGCTTACACTTAAAGATAATTCGCACATGATTTCATTGCACTGCATTCGGTGACATGCTAAAAAATTACTGCTTATCCTGTAGGTGGAAAATCGGTCATGTAAAATTCACTAAATCATCGATTTGCTTACAAAGAGGTAAATGTCATACCGACTCACATGAGTCCCTCCAGCACTTTCCAGACTCAATAGATGTTTTTCCACTAAAAGTAAAAGGAGGAAATTTCAGGAAAAATTAGCGTTTTGCCTTTCCTGCTTGCAGGATTCCGGCGATCGAGGGGTCTTGGGCAGAATCTCTGAGCGCTACGTGAGAGTATTTAACTGTTAAGACCACCTTAAGAGCACTCCCTTTTATTTTGCAGGAAAATATCACACTCTCTTCAATTCCTTTGACCAGATCTTCCTTGAAGCTCATGCTGTTGACAATGAAAGCTGAGTTCTAAGGAAATTATGTGTTTCACCTTCATAATGAAAGAACTATATACCAGGGGTGGGGATAGGGAAATATATGAGCAAATGTGAAACTCAAAGCAGGAGTTACAGTATACAAGAGAGTTCCTCAGTTATTTTGTTTTTGAATTATCTAGTCATGATTATTTTTGACACTCTGTTTATAGTAAAATTGTCAAAATAAAAATATAATATCTTGCCTATTACAAAGATATAAGCATCTTGAGGTTTCTGACAGTTTATCAGCACATTAAAACATTACCCCAAGCTGGTATGATAAAAAATGTTTCTGGTGTGTAATTATTAGAAAAATTAATGCCTCCCAAGATTTAGTGTCTTGCCAGGTGACTGGTGCTTCGACTTAGGACATTGAAATTGACCTAGTGGCTTATAGGAAATGGGTAGTGGTCTTAGTACCTTTACCACTCTACATACAGAAGCATCCTGTCACAACCATAAACATCTTATGTTGGTGGGGGGGGGGTTGTTGTTATTTCTAGAAAATGAACAGTATTCACTGCTGACCTCCCAGAATACATTTTTGACAAAGTTAAAGGAAGAGTGCTGTGCATTAGCCAAGAAACTGGAACAAATCTCCCAAAAAAGCAGGTAAGTAATATGATAGAATACTTTCAGAGCACTGTTTGTGTAAATACTATCGTTTGTTTCCTTAAGAAAAAAAAACAGCATTTCCACTATTTTAGAGTCTAATGTCAAAATTAGATATGTGTTGATATGTTAACTGTGAAAATATTTTCTCTGTATGAACACTTTCTTGATTGTCTGTACAGACACCCTGGTGTGTTTTCATGATTATGTATACGTACTATTATTTGACTTTTTTTAATGTTCAAAATTGATAACTATGAAACTTCAGAACACAACAGTCAAGATGACAGGTATTCTAATAAAGGATGTGGGTAAGTTAAACAGTTGGAAAGTCTTATGTTAATACAGTTCATGTTTTAATCTATTCTCACGATTCTCCGTGAATGCACAGAAGCTATCTTTAGGTCAAATGATAATAGATGAGATGTGTACATATAACAGTGAAAGTAGGGGATACTTCAAAATACATAAACCCAAGCCATCCTTTTGTTTCCCCTAAAATTGTTTTACTAGGACAGCTATCATTCATTTTCTAGGTACACTGTTTTTGTTTATTTGTGTTTTTAGTAGGCTCCACACCCAATGTGAGGCTCAAACTCACCACCCTGAGATTAAGAGTCGTGTGCTCTACTGACTGAGCCAGCCAGCCGCCCTGGTACACTGCTCTTTTATAAAATACATTGATTGAGATCTTAATTATTTTTGGCACATTTTCTAATCAGATTATTTTAGCGAATGAATTATTTTAGACTCTAAATTGTAAAAAAAAACAAAAAACAACAAAAAACCTGAGTTTTCACCTTGGCTCTGAGAGTAACTGTGTAGTCACGGACAAATTTATTCGACCTGCTTGAACTATTGTTTCCTCTTGTAAATGAACGATGTTGGACAGAGTCCCTTTGAATTCAACTACGAAAGGCATCATTCATGTAACTAACAAGCTATCAGATATCACATTAAAATATAACCAAATGGAAAATAACCTGTAGATCTCTTCTGTATTTTTCTGAAGCTCACTTAGATCTACACAGAGCAAGCAGTAGTGCTCAGCAAACAAACTTCTGACTTTGGTATCTCATTCAGAAAGAATTTCCAGGAGTATCAGAGCATATCTGATGACCCTGAGCCCCATCTTGCGTTCCTGCATCAATGAGGTGGCTTAGCTGATGGAATCCCCATCCCTGAATCTTTTGGGGGAATCAGAAGGCTTATGTTATGAACTCAGTTCTTTCTGCTCTCAGAAAGACAGAAGCTCCCATAAAGCACCCAGAATGTGCTCTGACATGGGCACCTTCTTAACAAATACTAATTAAATATCTTGTTTGGGTAGGGAAAAAGCTCAGGATGCTAAAATGCCAGATATTTTCAGGAAATTTGACAAGGGAACCCAAATGATTTTGTTATGGAAGAGACTCTCATAATATATCAACAGTACTTACTGCTAACTAGAAATGTGTGGTTTGCCTCACATAAACCCAAAAGTATGTAATTTGTTAGAAGAAATAAACAACAGAACAACAACAAACTGGATCGTATAATTTAAGAAGTTGATCTGGGACTTAAAAGATTATGTTATCTTAATATTGCTTTGTGATTATTAATTATCTTGCTCTCTAAGGAGACATAATTGGGGAAACTGCAGTGTATTAAAAGGAGGAGTTGCTATATGCTTGGTATATGTTACTTAATTCTTACAACTTGAGACAGGAATTTTTTTTTAATGTTTTTATTTATTTTTTAGACAGAGAGAGACAGAGCATGAGCAGGGGAGGGGCAGAGAGAGAGGGAGACACAGAATCTGAAGCAGGCTCTAGGCTCCGAGCTGTCAGTACACAGCCCGACGCGGGGCTCGAACCCACGAACTGTGAGATCATGACCTGAGCTGAAGTTGGACGCTTAACTGACTGAGCCACCCAGGTGCCCCGAGACAGGAATTATTACCTTCTTTTACAGATGAGGGACTCCATACTCGGGGTGTTGAAATAGCTGAGAAGTGGGAGAGCTCGAGTTCTATCTTCGATATTTCTAGTTCCGAAGCCAATGATCTTTCTTGTGATAAGTATAATATTTCACATCTACTACCAAAGAAAATCCAGGCCAAAGTAGTTATGATAAGAAAGTTTGGGAAAGAAAATTTAATCTTTAAATTCCCATGGAGTAGGGCGCCTGGATGGCTCAGTCAGTTAAGCATCCGACTTCAGCTCAGGTCATGATCTCAGGGTTGGTTCGTGAGTTCGAGCTCTGCATCAGGTTCTGCTCTGACAGCGCGGGGCCTGCTTGGGATTCTCTCTTTCCCCTCCCTCTCTCTCTCCCTCTCTCTCCCTCTCTCTCTCCCCCTCTCTCTCTCTGCCCCTCCCTCGCTCACGCACATAATGCTTTCTATTTCTCAAAATAAATAAAAACTTAAAAAAAAATGCCCAGGGAGAAGTAGGCATGCTTGTCATGTGAGGGTAAACCCGTGACCCTGGGTCAACTTGTGCCCTGTGCCCTGGGTCCTCTTTTTCCTGCTCTAGATCTGTTCATTCACCCTGTACTGATCCAGTGAAAGTGAACCCCAGCCCCTCTCCACCTCCTCTTGCTTAGGGTGCTTCCGGTTCCTGACCACTACTTTGTCAGTTGGGTGTGTTCCTTTATGCCTGACACACAGATGGCACGCAACACATATTTACTGACTGACTGAATGAAACAAGTGTGGTTTCACCCCCCCCCCCCCATATCCTAATCTGACTCTGGTCCCAACCTGTTCCTTTGTTGATGACAGGCGGTGTGCAGCAAAAGGCACTTTGGAATTCAGAAAGAGCTAGGTTTGAGTCTCACTCTGCCCCTGGGCTTCATGACCTTGGGTACATTGCCTAATCTCTGCAAACCTCAGCTTCTCCATCTGAAAAACATTTCTAAAATCATGTTGCAGGACTGTTGTGGGAATCAGAAATATAGAGAGATACACGGGAACGCATATATACAGCCATGCATATGTAAAGCACCTGGCACCGTGCTCGATACGTAGAAATATAACTGTAGCCGATGGCATTGTTGGAAGGGTCTTGACAGGGGTGATTTGGATCTGACTTTGATGTAGCCATTATTGTCTTTTCCAGGGAGGGTCTGAGTGCCGTTCTGACAGACACAAAGTCTATACCACAAGGAAATACTTTTTAAAGGCAAAGGAGGATCAGGGAATGTGGATCTGGTTGTGTTTCAAGTCCTGCTCTGACGCCTTGTTTGGTAAATCTGAAGAATTAGAATAGGCGTCTACTGTAACTTTACAAGTGGACCCCAAACTAAGGCCTGGCAATCATAAGCACTCAAAAAATTGTTGCTTATTATAGGTAAGACTTCTAGGAGCCCCCGAAATTTACAACGTATTCATTTTGTGTATCTCAGAAGAAAGTGGTCAGTAGGCTAAACTGTGATTTTAAGGTTTTTTTGTTTGTTTGTTTGTTTGTTTACTCTTAATTTCTTGTCCACTGACTGAGTCTCTTTTCCTGCTGGCTCCCTCCATGAAGCCTAGGACATTTTCAAAATTCATATAAAATGTAACATGTGATTTCGACATTACCCTTTGCTTTGAATTCACCTATAGAACTTGAAGGGCTCAAAGTGTTTCTTTTTTTAAAAAAGATTATAAACTTGCTAAGTCTTATGGGAGACCTCCAGGAGCATGCCTCTGTATACCCGATACTAAACTTTTGGGATAAATAATTTTTCCTGTGCTTTGAGGTGAGGAAAACCTTGGAATTTTCTGAGCTTTCTAAAATTGTCATCGTTGTGGAAGCTCAGTCTCCGAAATAATTAAACCACATGGTAATTTTGATCCGGCTTTTCCTCAGAGTACTATGGTACAATTTTTCTTAAAAGTAGGTGTATTTCTTTTGTGCCGGTCAACAATTTAAAACAGTCCTTGTTGGTCCCCTCGTCTTGCCCATGCCGTTTCTCTAAGGGTTCCATGTTATTTATAATCCCATACCAACCAAATGGATTCTTACCATTGATAATAAGCTTTATTTTTTAGTTCACAGATCCAGCCGTTTGACTGGAGCCCATGCAGTCGCTAGGAAAGCTGACAGTCTGGGCTCACCATTCCGTGGTCTCGAACTCCTTACCCCAGCCCCGTGCTGGGCTGCTCTGGGCAAGTGTTTTGAAACGGTTTCTCCGTGTGTGTCTGATGTATGTGTTTTCTCCCCAAGCAACTTAAGTCCTATCCTCCCGTTCTCTGGAAGCCCTCCACAGCCGTTAGCAGGGTACTTTCTGCACGGCGCGTGCCATGCTGCCTGGATGGCGTCTGCAACTCCAGGGTTTGTGAATGGCACGTCCCATTTTAAAACTAAAAATGAACTGCCGATCCTGTGCCTTTTACATAGCTTGTTTTTTGACCACGAGACGAGAGAATTAATTCCATTTTGCTCTTAATTGGCACCGGGCAGACGTTCTGGCTGATTTTAGTTGACGCTCTCATAAACTTTAGCTACCCTTCCGTCTCTCTTCCCCGGGACCCCGAGAGCTTATTACAGGGATAGGGTTTGTTTTTGAGGTTGGTAAGTGGAGATATTTAAATATCCTTGGTGCAACTGTGATTTCTCTTTATCCAAGTGAGGGAAGCGTTCCCTCTCCGCAGGCGCTTGGATGAATCAGCAGTGACATGTTTGTGGTGTGGTTTGCTGTGCTCTGACCGTGGCCTGCGAAAGAGCTGAGAAAGGTTGGGCACTGGGAGGGGTGAGCCTCGGGCAGCTGCAGAGCGGAGATCAAGGCTGTGCTGGGTTGCAGGGTCTCAGCACTTGCTTGTGGAAGAGAAGGGCTCGGGAGCACACAACCCCGGTCTATGCGGCTTTGCGTCTCCTCTCTTTTCTGTCACTGTCACTTTCTGGGTTGCTAGGCTTGTGGATTGATGTCTAACACTGCCCATTGTGTATTTGTGATTTGCGTTTTGTAATTAAGAGGAACAATGGGAGTCCATTGGGTCTCGTTATATATAATGGTTGGTTTAATTTGTTTCACTTCTATCTTGTTAATTGTAAATTGATCATTAAGATTTGAATTCTAATCTGTCACTAGGGTTGTGGGTATTGAGGCTAGAGCAATGATCCTGGTTTTAATCACTGATGATGAGAAACAAATTTTATAATTTTGGTACATATTGCAGTTCATATATTTTAACACTGTATTTTATGGTGTTATAAATATTGTTAAATGACTTTTAGTGTAGTTTTACTGTGTGGACTATAATGTATAAATTATATTACTGTTTTGGCAACAGTCGGTATCCAACTGTGTGAGTTTAATTGAAGTAAAGAACACACACCCGGTTGAACTATTTTTTTTTCCCCCGGCATGTTTGGATGATGTTAGGTTGGGATGCTACAAAAATTATATTCTACAAGGAACGACTGATACTGACCTCTGCTAATTGTCACCAAAAGCCGAGTGAGAATCTAAAAGAATAAAAAATGACGGGGTCGTGTTTTCCCTTAAAAAACAGTTATTGCTGTAATCCTAATTATAGTAGTAAAATATCATACTTCATGCAAATGCAATTACACAATATAACTGGTGTATAAAAATGCAGGGGAAAGTTCATGCTTCTATGAAGCCAGAAATTACCTAAATTTTCGGTGAAAATGCGTTAGAGTCATCTGTTCTTTTATATGACACTGGATAACCGTGCCACAAATGTAATCTCAGACTAACACAGAAACTTGTGCCGGAAGTTTACTCTCTGAACTTTGCAATCTATTTCTTTCAGTGTATCATGGGCCCCAGATAGACAAGAGATGATGTCTGTGTACACTTACAAAGTTTTTATCGAACACTGGAACTTGGAAGTCAGATCAGCATTTTCAGCAAAGGGGAAAAAAAAAAAAAACCCAAAAATATGTAGAGCAGAAAAAAATATTCTAGCGATAAAATACCTGGTAATAGTATATACTTTTACAAGATAACATTTATATTTTTGTGGTCATGTAAGACAACCTCATAGAGCATTTGGCTATAACTACAAGGTGGCTCAGTCAGTTAAGCATCCAACTTCGGCTCAAGTCATAATCTCACAGCTCATGAGTTCGAGCCCCACATCGGGCTCTGTGCTGACAGCTGGAGCCTGCTTCTGATTCTGTGTCTCCCTCGCTCCCTGCCCCTCCCCCACTCATGCTCTGTCTCTCTCTGTCTCAGAAATAAAAAAACAGTAAAAAAAATGTTTTTTTAATTTTTTTTTAATTAAAAAAAAAAAAAGAAAAAAATATCCTGTGACATCACCATCCAGCTAACTATTGTTAACCTGTGGCATACTTCCTTTCAGTGAATTTGCGTGTGGATGTAAATGTGTCTGTACGTGTACGTTTACCTGGTGAGTGAGTTACACTGCATATATTATCCAATGAACATGCGTGTCTACATCACTACTCTGGAAACAGTTGTAATGTAGCCATTTGTATGCATAATTCATTAGACATTTAAGATGTTTCTGGTTTTTAACTGTAATGAATAATAATAATCTTGTCCATAATTCTGAATTTTTGATGATCCCCTTAGTTGAGATACCCTAAAAGGGGATCATTCGTCCAAAAACAATAAACCTTTTTTTTTGTTTCTGTTTCAATCACAGGAAGCCTTTGAAGGCTATTAGTGTGTACGACTTTGCTCAAGTACTACGCTAAATTCTTCTCAGTACATATGTACCCATCTCAGTATGTGACAAGAAAAAGTGAGAGATTTAAGAAAGGAAAAGTGAGAGGCAATATTGCATGGTGGGCCAGACAGCCCCTTTAGAGCTGGATAGGCCAGTGTTTGTATCTGGGCGGGGCTAATCACCATTCCGGTGACCTCAGGCAAATCATTAAACCTCCTATTTACCTCACAGAGAAAAGGAAAGAAACACTTGCCCTGAGGAATTAATTGCCATCATTAATATGAAGGATGGATTCCACTACCTGGTGGAGAGTCGGCGTGCAATAAATACTCAACCAGAATCCGATTTTATTATGCGTTTCTTTGAGTACTAGTGGAAATTGTATATTTTATAAATGTTTATTGGCCATTTCTGTTTCATCCTCTGTGAACATTTGTTTTATATTCTCCATATTTGTTTTTTTTTAATGTTTATTTATTTTTCAGAGGGAGAGAGACAGACAGAATGTGAGCAGAGGAGGGCAGAGAGAGAGGGGAGACACAGAATCTGAAGCAAGCTCCAGGCTCCGAGCTCTCAGCACAGAGCCCAAGGCTAGGCTCGAACTCACGAACCATGAGATCATGACCTGAGCCGAAGTCGGTCGCTTAACCGACTGAGTCACCGAGGTGCCCTCTCTGTATTTGTTTTTAATTGGAATTTTGATGGAGAGTGGGACAGCACTTTATTAAATGATGCCTCTAATCGTTTAGATTAGGTTTCTTATGTGTTCCCATTTCTTTTTTTAATTTTGCAAATTTTGTTCCCAGTTCCTTTTGTTTTTCATGAATTTTTTTCAAAATCAGCGTGACTTTCAAAATTTTTTTTCCAGGTTTATTGAGGTATATTTGATGTGCATCAGTATAAGTTTAAGACGTACAGCATGATGCTTTGATTTACATGTATTGTGAAATGATTACCACAGTAGGTTCAGCTAACATGACTTTATTTTTTGTCTTAAATAGGTATCCATTGCAAAAATTCAAAAAATACGGGAAAGGAAAATAAATTTAAAAAAATTCCTAATTCTGACACCTAGAGATAGTCAATACTAATATATGATATACACATCAAAATATTTTTGATTAGGGGATCCTGGGTGGCTCAGTCAGTTGAGTGTCCGACTTCGGCTCAGGTCATGATCTCGCAGTTCATGAGTTCAAGCCCCGCATCGGGCTCCGTGCTGACAGCTCAGAGCCTGGAGCCTGCTTCGGATTCTGTGTGTCCCTCACTCTCTGCCCCTCCACCACTCATGCTCACTCTCTCAAATATAAAATAAAACATTAAAAAATTTTTTAATTAAAAAAATATTTTTGATTATATGCTGATTTTTACTTATTTTCCTTTCTTACCAGTATATCATATTTTTAGGTCAATGAATAACACTAACAGTCACACTGTCAGAATAGCCTCTTGATATTCCTTTGCATAAGTAACGTAACCAGTCTTCTGTTGACATATTTCTGGGTTAAGTTTGCAGATACTGGGTTGCAGAGCAAGACTGCTGCTAGAAAGGATGCTACTATGAACATTATGATTTTTTGTGTGTAAAGGTTTTATATTTTTATAATGTAAAGTCTATGTTTCCTTTATGATTATTCTTTTAAAAAGGGACTTTTTTCTGGGGAAGTACCTGAGAACAGACATTCTTCTGCATGTTTTCCTAATCAGGTTTAAGGATATTTTTTGTCTTTTGGGGATTAATTTCAGCGCATAGCCCTTGTTGTGATAGGAGACACTATCTTGCAAGAACACTAACAATGTCTTATAACTGCATTACATTCTCGTATATTGTATGTGATTTTGAAAGGAGAAACCTAAACCATTATTGACTGATTTAGACTATTTCAAATACAGGTGAATTCTTATTAGAAGAAGCAAATGTAGATCGAGTACTTGATCTAAGCTCGAAAATGAGATAATCCCGGCCCTCATGTATAATCTAGTAAGAAAGATGAGGCATAGGGCACAATTCAGAGGAATAAATGATAAGCTAATGTATGAGTAAAAGCCAGAGGTAGTTTCAAAAAAATGTGCTGACACGTTGAGAACTGCAAAGTATTAATCAGGGCGAGCTTCCTTTGAGGTGACGCTTGAATCAAGACGAAAACAAAATGGGGAATGAGGTGAACACAGAGTGACAAATTGCTTGGTACAGTGACACCGCTTGGTCCTTCCAATGATGCGGAGCAAACCCACCTCTTCTCTTGACCGGGAAGAAAAGACTCTCTCACCTAATGGAGGAGGAATCCTTTCTTTGGAGGGACATGGTTCTGCATCAAGTGTCTTACTTGAACTTCAAGAAACAAACCAGTCATTAACTGCTCGTATTTTAATTGCAAGAATTTTAAACTTTCAGTTCCAGTCTGTGGGGCAGTGGAACATGAGGAGGTGGTGACCACAGGAGCAAGGTTTATCTAAATCAAGGACAGGGATACAGTTTTTCTCGGAGAGATATCTTTCTGATCTTCACATTTTGAGACTTGAGCTAATCCTCCACGATACAGAAGAGGCAGCAAGCGTGTTTCCTGAGGGACATTAATCATCACCAGAGTACATATCTGTGATCCCAAAAATGAAATATGTGAAGACAGAAAGAAGACAGGGAAATGGTACCTGTTGTAGCAAAGTGGAGGAAGGTGAGGCTTCAGTGTCTACAGAGGGGCACTTCTTTGTGAAGCAAGCTGATCTGCTCTCAGGATTCCAGAAAAACTTGGAAGGCAGAAGTGGAACTTAGGACTGAAAGCAAAATTGACAGTTGCACCCCCACCCCATGCAGCCAGTGACTGTCCTTCTCCACCCAGGAAATTAGGGCCTTCCTCTCTGAAGAGCTTAAACCAGCAGGCTCTGGTTAAAAGAGGGGCACTGAAGGGGAGATGAGAGAAATTAATAGAAAGTCTGCATTCTGAAAGGTGAGATCCCTACCTCTCTACTTCCAACCAGCCCCTAGAACACTGCTGGTTAGTGTTATACACAATAAGCAGGGAACAGGAGGATTCTTCTGTTGAGAAGCCGAATGGCCACAGAGGAAAGAATTATAGACACTGATACTAAAAATCTCCCACTGGATAAGATGGCTTCACGTTCTGTCACCCTACCCTAAAGCCCACTGACATAATAAACTACTTAGCCAGCAATGACCAATATTCAGGTAGCCACAGAATGTAAATAGAGATCTTGATTTAACCACACACTGAAATACTAGTAGTTACACTGAGAAGCTGGAGATGGGGTCGGGGATAGAGGAGTGCCATTTTTCATTATTATGCCTTTTGGAACTATAGGACTTAAATCATGTGCCATTGCATTAGCTATGTTAATTAAAAGAAACAACTCCCCGTCATAGAGATGGGATCTGGGGTTGCTCCTTTAACAGCATGGTAGCTGGCCTGTGATAGGCACTCGACAAATATTGGGTCTGAATACGAGTCATGATCACTCTTGTGTCGCTCCTTGAAGACGCCATGTCTTTCGGAGCAAGTTTTTATTCCTTTCTCTACCCACCACTTGAGTCCCTGAATGCATTGTATGTCTCCACTAGACAGTTTGCAATTTCTGAGATATTCTGTTTTATATAAAATAACTTGTCTTCACATTGTTATGTTTAAGT
Organism: Puma concolor; assembly: GCF_028749965.1. Classification (NCBI taxonomy): domain Eukaryota; kingdom Metazoa; phylum Chordata; class Mammalia; order Carnivora; family Felidae; genus Puma; species Puma concolor. The sequence continues at coordinate 63,940,179 of NC_141683.1, forward strand.
ATGGAGTTGAAGGTGATGCTAAGGTTATACAGTAAAAACATGCTCTGGTGGTAAGAACCTTTAACACCTTGTCATTTCTGTGTGTTCACCTCTCTAGATCTGAAATAGCTCAGCTCAGTCAAGAGAAAAGGTATACGTATGACAAACTGGAAAAGTTACAGAGAAGAAATGATGAATTGGAGAAACAGTGTGTCCAACATGGGAGACTACATGAGATAATGAAGCAAAGGTAATAAAGATTTAATAATCAACTGACATACCGTATATTAAAAGGGGGTTGGTTCAAAAGCAGGATGGGAATCGATGTGGAATAAATAGAATTCATGGTCACTGTGGTACTCAAAAGACATGCTTGAAATCCAATACTCTTAAGCATTAGTGCTTTCTCAACTTAAGTTGTTCTTATGATACACAGAAGGGAGAGCATATCCCCTTTTTACTGTTCTAGAGACATAGAGTTAGGTTTAAGAGAGAACTTTGTAGGAAAACATCTACCTTTAAGGTCTAAGTCGGTAACTTAATATGGAGGAATTTCATAGAAATTAGGCTTCACGTGTGTTTTGTGAGATAAGACATGTACAAGGCCCAAGAAGTTTAAATATCTTAATCAGAGGTTTCACTGGTAGTGTTGCTCGAGTCAGGCTTTGACTCCACACCTCTTGGTTCTTCCTGGTGGTATCACTTTGAGCAAGTTCCTTGACCTCTCTGAGCATCGGTTTCTTCATCTGTATTTTGGGGCTAGTAATGGCCAGTTTGCAGCTTGATATAAAGATCAAATGTATGTAAAGCTCCCAATGGCCACCCACTGAATGGCACCAATGATATTGACTCCCTTTTTCTAGATGAAGAAACACAAGCTCAGAGAGACACTAATGGATTTGCTCCCAGTGGTAGGTTGAGTAAGTAGTAGAGTTCAGACTTGAAGCCTGATCTTTTGAGTCCAAATCCCTTTCCATTTGTGCACTATTATTTTGTAATAAACCCAGCTCCTTATCATTTCCTGTAAATGTTTGGTTTATAATTTCTATATAATGATGGATTCCCCATGGGAAAAAAACTCAATAATGTCCACCACACGATGAATTGGTTGCTGCCGATTTAGACTCCACATGGCAATCCCATGTGTAACACGACAGCCAGCTTTTCCAGTGGTTTTCTGGGCCCCCAGGTCCCCGTTCCTATCCCACCTCCCTGACACCCCACACCTTCTCTGCTTCAAAAGCAACTGTTGATATAATTGAGAGGAAAATGCAAATGCTTGTAGACTCTTTTTATTTTGTCTGTTAAATTTTTTTTTTAAACATTTTTTTTTAATTTTTTTTTTCAACGTTTTTTATTTATTTTTGGGACAGAGAGAGACAGAGCATGAACGGGGGAGGGGCAGAGAGAGAGGGAGACAACAGAATCCGAAACAGGCTCCAGGCTCTGAGCCATCAGCCCAGAGCCCGACGCGGGGCTCGAACTCACGGACCGCGAGATCGTGACCTGGCTGAAGTCGGACGCTTAACCGACTGCGCCACCCAGGCGCCCCTTGTCTGTTAAATTTAAAGTCAACATAGAGCCTTTGGGGAGGGGGTAGTTTACAATTTTGATCACTTGCTGCACTGAAGAAAAGAAAGGGAGTCAGAAAATGGCACCGCCTTTTAGTCACCAAAATATTAAAATATGAGTGTTTTTGGAAACCATTAATTGTTCATTTATTTACTGATTAAAACATTTACTTAATCTCAGACACCGTTCTAGGCCAGACTAAAATATTTTAGGTTTTGTGGGCCACACGTGCTTTCTGTCACACAGTTCTTTGTTTCATTTCTGTTTTTGTTTTTTCAAAAAATAAATTTTTTTAACGTTTATTCATTTTTGAGAAACAGACACGGAGTGTGAGCAGAGGAGGGGCAGATAGAGAGGGAGACACAGAATCTGAACCAGGCTCCGGGCTCTAAGCTGTCAGCACAGAGCCCAACACGGGGCTCAAACTCAGGAACTGCAAGATCATGACCTGAACCAAAGTCAGACTCTTAACCAACTGAGCCACTCCAGCACCCCTCTGTTTTGGTTTTTTCCAGCCTCTTAAGAGAGCAAAAGCTTTCTTAGCTGGAGGGCCAGCAAATCCCACCAGAGGATTTGTCCTGCCCCTTGAGCTACAGTGTACCCCATACTAGGCAATCAAGGCATCTTTCTTGTTTTTTTCCCCCTAAATTTGTATTAGATTTCACAAAATGCACTCACCCATGTTATCTCACCTTGAAACAAACCTGTTTCTATCTGTTCTAAGCTGTTACTATCATCCATTTCCAGATGGAGAACTAAGGCTCAAAAAGAAACAGTTGCCAGCTAAAGGTCAGATAGCAAATTAATCATTCATTCATTCAACAAATATTTATTGATTGCTACTGACTGTCGTGTTCTCCACCACATGCTGGGAATAAAACAGTAAAGTAAATATAGTCCCCAGTGTCATGGAATTTACAGACTTACAGGGAAGATGGATATAGACAAAAGACTTTCACAAATATCTAATTAGTCGTGATAGCAATTCGTTCTATGAAAGAGAAATGTACTTGGTAGGTAAAAGCACATCAAATAAGAGGGCTTAGCCTGATCAGGAAGAGTTTCAGTGAGGAAAATGGTACTTGAAATGAATCTGTAAGTGTCGGGATAGGGGTGTCTAGCTTTCTAGAACAGGAGTTGGCAAACTGTGCCCCAGCCCACAGCCCATTGTGTGTGGCTTATCCACGTGCTATCTGTGCTGAGTCAGACTGTGCTATAAGAGCTGAGTGCTTGAGTCAGACTGTGACCTACTGGCCCACGAAGCCTAAAATATTTGCTCTTTGGTCTTTTCCTAAAAAAAGTTTACCAGCTCCTGTTCGAGGGAAAAGAAAACTGTAAAATTGAACATCCTGAGGTAGGACTCCTGAGGAAGGAAAGAAATGTGTGTGTTTAACAAAGGGAAAGAACAACACAGGTGAGGTTGGAGAGGCAGGTGAGGGCCAGACCTAATGGCAGGGCCGTTAAGTTTTTATTACAAACCTTTAGCTTTATCCTTTTAGTAAAGAGCAGAAATAATTAGGGGCGCCTGGGTGGTGCAGTCGGTTAAGCGTCCGACTTCAGCCAGGTCACGATCTTGCGGTCCGTGAGTTCGAGCCCCGCGTCGGGCTCTGGGCTGATGGCTCGGAGCCTGGAGCCTGTTTCCGATTCTGTTGTCTCCCTCTCTCTCTCTGCCCCTCCCCCGTTCATGCTCTGTCTCTCTCTGTCCCAAAAATAAATAAACGTTGAAAAAAAAATTAAAAAAAAAAAAAAGAGCAGAAATAATTAAAAGTGTTGTTGGTTTTAAAAGAATGATGTGATCAAATTTCCATTAAAAAAATAGCATTCCAGGGGCACCTGGGTGGTTCAGTCGGTTAAGGGTCCAACTCTTGGTTTCGTCTCAGGTCAAGATCTCACAGGTCGTGAGTTCTAGCCCCTCTGCTGACAGTGCAGAGCCTGCTTCAGATCCTCTGTCTCCCTCTCTCTCTCTGTCCCTCCCCTGCCCCCAGAATAAATAAACATTAAAAAATCAGCTTTCTAGGTCCTGAGTAGATCATACGTTAGAGCAGAGCCACAGTATTTACATGAGCTCCAGTTAGGGAGCTCCAGGAGAGGTTAGTGATAATGGCTTGGGCTTGATGTGATGGTGATAATGATGGAGAGAAGTAAAGAGATTGTAGAAACGTGTAGGAGGTGAAATCAACAGGACTTAATAATTGGTCGGCTCTGTTGGGTGGTCATGGGGGACATCAAGGATAATACCCATATTTCTGAGTTGAGCAATGGGTACCTAGTGGTGCCACTTAGAGGACATGCGCAAAAGAAGCAGGTTTGCAGTGGAGATGGCTTGGTTTTGGGAGGAGACCAAGTGTTAAGTTTGACTCTGTGGAACTCAGCATGCCGATGCCTCATCCAAATGGAAAGGTCAGATAAACAGGTGGCCACAGAGACTCAGCTTAGGAGACAGGTCTGGGCTGGCGATAGAAGTCTCCATCGGCGCATCGAGGATATTTGAAACCTTGGGAGTAAATGATGTAGTGGATCGCCTAGAGGGAGAATACAATAAGAAGGAAAAAGGGCTTGCTGGACCCTAAAGAACATGGGCATTTTCAGAGATAAGGTAGAGGTTGGTAAAAGACTTGAAGACAAGTAACCTGGGAAGTAAGTGGAAAGCCGGAAGAGCATGCTGTCATGTGTTCCGAGGGATGCAAGTGCCTCAGGAAAGAGGAGGGCTCGGCCAGATGTGCTGAGGGATTGAGTGACTCAAACTATCCAGTGGACTTGGTGACATGGACATGGCACTGGTCACACGAACGTAAGTATTGTTGGTAGCAGTGTATGGCAACCCTGCTGGGCTGAAAAGGTAGCGTGAGCTGGAAAAGTGGCACAGCAAATTTGAGCCGCTTTCTCACGAGGTCTGTCGGCAGAGGAGAGTGGGAAGCACTGAGGAAGCAAGAGACACAGACCAAACGGCAGGGGACAGGGAAATGGATGAGGAGGGACATTGTAAACAGGCAATTTTTGGTTTTAGGTTGGAGTAGATGTGCATGTATTGAATTCTAATTGCCAAGTTCATTAAAGTTGTGGAGTCAGGAAAGTTACACTTTCCAGGTGGTGATTTGGAATCCCTGGCGTCCACAAAGGCAGTCTAGGGAACTCACGTTAAAGACAGCAATGGCACTTTTTTCTGGTTATGTTTTAAAATAAGTGTGGATTCCCATGTTTCACTGCAGAAAACAGAACCACGGGAGACCTCCACGGTGTTTGCAGAGGGAATAAGCCGACAGCCAGTAGAGACCCACTGGGTGCACACGTGTGCTGCCCTGTGGTCAAGTGTTGTGTTACCAACAATAGCTAGCAATCCTGGGGGCTTTGTCAGTTGTACAGGTTCACATAGTTTTATTATCTTTCTTAAGGTAACGTGTACCTTACATTACATACATAAGAGCCATTGACCAAAGGCCTGAAATGTAACAAATTAATAATGAGTCTTAAATTGGTAATTCTTCTATAAACTACCTCCAAATGATCTTTACCAAATCTATTATGTTGTATTTTCCTAATAGAAATTTTATTCCTTGAAAATCAGTGTTAAAAATAGGAAATGGGGATGGGGGTGCCTGGGTGGCTCAGTCGGTTAAGCGCCAACTTTGGCTCAGGTCATGATCTTGTGGTTTGTGAGTTCGAGCCCCATGTCGGGTTCTGTGCTGACAGCTTGGAGCCTGGAGCCTGCTTCAGATTCTGTGTCTTGCGCTCTCTCTCTGCCCACCCCCCACCCTAGCCCCCCCACCCCCACTCACACTCTGTCTCTGTCTCAAAAATAAATAAAACGTTAAAAAAAAAAAAAATAGGTAGGTGCGCCTGGCTGGTTCAGTCGGTAGAGCATACGACTCTTGATCTCGGACTTGTGAGTTCAAGATGCATGTTGGGCCAAGAGCTTACCTAAAAAAAAAAAAAAACAAAGAAAAGAAAAAAGAAAGTATTGATTTTTATCTAATCTGACATTTCAATTTTGGGTAATTAAGACTCTTCACTGTTTTCAGCAAAGTACCTGAAAATAGAAGCCTGAAATCTTAATTTATCATTTAAAAGCAAAATAAGACAAAATTTGGCAAATAGAATCCAACAATATTTTATTTTTTTAAACTTTTGTCAGACTTCTATAAGCCTTTTTGAAAAAATGTTTATTTTATTTTTGAGAGAGAGACAGAGAGAGAGAGAGAGAGAGAGAGAAGGGGAGAGGCAAGGAAAGAGGGGAACAGAGGACCCAAAGTGGCTCCATGTTCACAGCAGACAGCCTGATGCAGTGCTCAAACTCATGGAGTGTAAAATCATTACCTAAGCCAAAGTCAGATGCTTAACTGACTGAGCCACCCTGGCACCCCCAACAATATTTTAAAAGAGTTATACACTACATTGAAGTACGATTTATCATTGAAGTGTGTAAGGCTGGTTTAACATTCAAAAATCAGTTAATGTAACCCATCACACAAATGGGCACATGATCATATTAATAGACACAGAAAAAAGCATTTGAAAAAATCCAACACCCATTCATGATAAAAACTCACAGAAAACTAGAAGTAGAGGGGAACTTCCTCAGCTTGATACAGAACATGTACAAAAAACCTAGTGCTAATATCATACTTAATGGTGAGAAATTTGAAACTTTCCCACAAAGATCAGATATAAGATGAGGATATTCCCTTTCACCCCTCCTTTTCAGCATCACACTGGAAGTTCTAGCTAATGCAGTAAGACAGAAAAGGAAATAAAAGGCATAAAAACTGGAGAGGATGACAGAAAACTGTCTTTGTAGATGACGTGACATCTATGTAGAAAATATGAATGAATCAACAAAAAATTACTGGAACTAATAAGCAGTTATAACAAGGTTGCAGGATACGAGGTTAATATATGAAAATTAATCACTTTTCTAAATACCAGCAATGAACAACTGGAATTTGAAATTAAAAATTCAACACCATTTATATTAACAATTAGAAATTAAGTACTTAGGTATAACTCTAACAAAATATGTACGAGATTTATATGAGGAAAACTACAAAGCTCTGATGAATGAAATCAAAGAATTAATACAGGGAGAGATATTCCATGTTCATAGATAAGAAAAGTCAATATTGTCAAGATGTCAGTTTTTCCCAACCTGACCTATAGATTTAATGTAATCCCAATTAAAATTTCAGTGATTATGTGGGTAGTGGCAAACTACTTCTGAAGTTTGTATGGACTGACAAAAGATCCAGAATAGCCAAGACAATTTCAATATAATGAAAGAGGAGCAAAGTTCGAGGACTGACTCTATCTGACATCCAACTTACTGGAGTAATCAAGACAGTGTAGTCTTTGAGAAAGAATGGACAAATAGATCCATGGAACGGGACAGAGAGAACTAGGCTCAAATTAATATAGTCAAATGATCTTTGATGAAGGAGCAAAGACAATACGACGGAGCAAAGATAGCTTTTTCAACAAATGGTGCTGGGATAGGTGGACATCCACATGCAAAAAAAAAAAAAAAAAAAAAAAAAAAAAAAGAAAATAGTAAATCGAGTCACAGATCTTACGCCTTACACAAAAATTAACTCAAAATGGATCACAGACCAAAATATTAAATTCAAAACTTTGCAACTCCTAGAAGATAACCCAGACGACCTTGGGAATGGTGATAACGTTTTTAGACACAGCACCAAAGGCGTGATCCAGGAAAGAAGTAATTGGTGAGATGGACTTTATTTAAGTGTAAAACTTCTGCTTTGAGAAACATGATGTCAAGAGAATGAGAAGAGACAAGCCACAGCCTGGAAGAAAATACCGCCTATCTGATAAAGGATTATTGTCCAAAATACTCAAAGAACTCTTAAAACTCAACAGTAAGAAAACAACCCAATTAAAAAATGGGCCAAAGACCTTAGCAAACACCCCACTAAAGAAGAGATACAGATGGAAAATATGAAAAATGCTCCAAATCATATGTCCTCAGGGAAGCGCAAATTAAAACTACAGTGAGGTACCACTACATACCTGTTAGAATGGTCAAAATCCAGAACACCGACACCATCAAATGCTAGCAAGGATGTGGAGCAGTAGGAACTCTCATTCACTGCTGGTGGGAATGCAAAATGGAAGACAGTTCGGCAAATTCTTACCAAACTGAATGTATGGTGCAGCAGTCATGCTTTTTGGTATTTGCCCAAAGAAGTTGAAAACTTGTATCTACCCAAGAACCTATACAGAGATGTCTACAAGAGGCTTTACTCATAATTGTCAAAACTGGGAAACAAGTAGGATATCCTTCAGTAGGTACATGGATAAAGTGTGGAACGAGCAGACAGTGGAATGTTACACAGCGTTATCAAGAAATGAGCTATCAAGCCTTGACAATACATGGAGGAACCTTAAATGTTTATTGCTAAGTGAAAGAAGCCAGTCTGAAAAGGCTACGTGTTGCATGATTCCAACTGTATAACATTTTGGAAAAGACAAAATGACAGAGGCAGTAAAAAGATCAGTGGTTGCCATGGGTACCAGTGGGGAGGAGAACATAGGATCTCTAGGGCGGTGAAAATACTCTGGATGATACCCTAATAGTGTCTGCATGTCTACATGTCATTCTACATTTGTCTCAACCCATAAAATGAAGAACAACAAGAATGAACCTAATGTAAACCGTGGACTTGGGGTGATTGTGATGTGTCAATGTCCATTCATCAGTTGTAACAAATGTGCTGCTCTCTGGGGATGCTGATAGTGGCTGGTGGTCTACACATGTGTGGGGACGGGAGGGTATGTGAAAAGTTTCTGTGCCTTCCCCTCAGTTTTGCTGTGAGTCTTAAATTACTCTCAAAAAAAAAAAAAAAAAGACAATAGACAAATGAAGCGATAAGAGTAACAGTTGAATTTTACATTAAAAAAAACAAGAATCCTCAAAAATATCATGTAGCTATTTTTGTAGGTTTTTGATTCTTATACATCAATTTAATTTAAAATCTACATTTTAGAGAACACTTTGTTCCTAAAACGTATTGTGTTACTGGCCAATTGTGCCTTTTTGCTTATATAATTAATTCATTAAGAATTTAATTTATGTAAATGAAATAGCTGGTATTATTTGTTACATAGGAAAATTGTTTAAAAATTTTTTTAACATTCATTTATTTTTGAGAGACAGAGAGCACAAGCAGGGGAGGGGCAGAGAGAGAGGGAGACACAGAATCTGAAGCAGGCTCCAGGCTCCGAGCTGTCAGCACAGAGCCCGATGTGGGGCTTGAACCCACAAATTGTAAGATCATGACCTAAACCGAAGTCAGATGCTTAACTGACTGAGCCACCCAGGTGCCCCAGAAAATTACTTTATTTATTTTATTTTTTTATTTTTTAAAATTTACACCTAAATTAGTTAGCGTAGAGTGCAACAATTATTTCAGGAGTAGATTCCTTAGTGCCCCTTACCCATTTGGCCCATCCCCCCTCCCACAACCCCTCAAGTAACCCTCTGTTTGTTCTCCATATTTATGAGTTGCTTCTGTTTTGTCCCCCTCCCTGTTTTTATATTATTTTTGTTTCTCTTCCCTTACATTCATCTGTTTTGTCTCTTAAAATCCTCATGAGTGAAGTGATACGATTTTTGTCTTTCACTGACTGACTAATTTTACCTCGCATAATATCCTCCAGTTCCATCCAGGTAGTTGCAAATGGCAAGATTTCATTCTTTTTGATTGCCAAGTAATACTCCATTGCATATACATATACCACATTTTCTTTATCCATTCACCCATCGATGGACATTTGGCTATTGTTGATAGTGCTGCTATAAACATGGGGGTGCACGTGTCCCTTCCAAACAGCACACCTGTATCCCGTGGATAAATGCCAAGTAGTGCAATTGCTGGGTCATAGGGTAGTTCTAGTTTTAGTTTTTTTTTTTTTTTTTTTTATTTATTTTTTTTTTTTCAACGTTTATTTTTGGGACAGAGAGAGACAGAGCATGAACGGGGGAGGGGCAGAGAGAGAGGGAGACACAGAATCGGAAACAGGCTCCAGGCTCCGAGCCATCAGCCCAGAGCCTGACGCGGGGCTCGAACTCCCGGACCGCGAGATCGTGACCTGGCTGAAGTCGGACGCTTAACCGACTGCGCCACCCAGGCGCCCCTAGTTTTAGTTTTTTGAGGAACCTCCATACTGTTTTCCAGAGTGGCTACACCAGCTTGCATTCCCAGGAAATTACTTTTATTTAACTTTTTATTTTGAAAAATTTGACCTACAGAAAAGTTGAGACTTCCTGTATGTCCTTCACCCCAGCCACCCCCAAATGTAAGCATCTGAAATAACCACGGTTCAGTTATCTGACCCAGAAAATTAGCACTGATGCAATCGTAGGAACTAATCTCTAGACCTTATTAGAATGTCACTAGTTTTCCCCCTAATATTCCAGTTCTGGTCGAAGATTCTATGTTGCATGTAGTTCTCTTTAGTAGTCTCTCTCTGTCTTTTTTTTTTTTTTTAATGTTTTTTGTTTTTGAGAGAGAGAGAGAGAGAGAGAGAGAGCGAGCAAGCAGGGGAGGGGCAGAGAGCAAGGGAGACACAGAACTGAAGCAGGCTCCAGGCTCCAGCTGTCAGCACAGAGCCTGAAGCGGGGCTCGAACCCACGAACCGCAAGGTCATGACTTGAGCCGAAGTCAGATGCTTAACTGACTGAGCCGCCCAGGTGCCCCTCTTTAGTAGTCTTTGGACACTTAATAATTTCTCTCGTGTGGAGAAACCTGATCTGTGACAGTGCCTCACTTTGGATGAGAACTGCCCCATCTGTGGAGTGGCTGTCAGTGTGGGTTTGTCTGAGTTTTCCTCATCGTTAGGCTGAGGTCGGGCATTTTTGGCATGAATCCCACAGGGTTGTGTCCTCAGTGCATCATGTTGAGGGGAACGAGCCGTCACCATGTCCTGCCACTGGTGGTGTGGACTTTGATCACTTGGTCGAGATAGTGTCTGCCAGATCTCTCCGCTCAAGAGAAATTATTAAGCATCTTGTGGGGAGATAGGTAGAGACCATGCAAATCCATTTCTCATCATATTTTTTAATAGGTGATGTTTCTTAGGACATTTTCAGGTTCAGGAAAATTACTTTAAAAATAAGCCTTATATTAAAAAGTTTTAATGTATACCTATTCCAAATACAATTTATTACTTTAAAAATCCCTCTTAATCATACCATATAAAAACTATGAAATCATTTCACTGATTCCTAAGGGGGTTCACAAAAGTATGTATTTCTGGAAGGGGTTTGAGAATCAGATGAATTTGGAGATTTCCAGGACACCAAGCTCGAGCCAGGATTAATCCTGGACCAGGAGTGGGTCACCTCTTGCATTGCGCAGAGGTGGCTCAGAGGATATGAGCTTATGAATGTGGCTTCCCAGATAGGGTCCTGGTAAAGTGAGCTGAGGCCAGAATTGGCTTATTCTCTGTTTATCGGGCATCTACTTAGTCCCAGTCACCACTCGAGGCTAGGGGGTACAGAGGTGAAAAGGGTCTACTCCCTCTGCCTCTCTCCCCTGGTTGCAGGCTCCCTCTGGGCTGATGGGGGGCAGGGAGCTCCAGAGTGACATCACAGACCATCTCCTGGGAGGTCCCTCCTGCTGTTCTCACGTCTCCAGGAACTCCACAGGCAAGAAGAAGGGGTATCTCGGGGGACTCACCTCCACTGGCAGCCTGGGCAAGAGTCGGTTGTCCTGGAGTGTTTGTTTGATCTCTTGTTCTGACTTGTGTGAATCAGAAGTCCATTGATGTTGGCTTTGGGTCTATAGTCATACAGCTTTTCCTGTCCCTGAGGAAATGTTTTGAGTTGATCTTCCCTCATTTAGAAGACTAATCAATTTACAAACCGAAGTGCCCTGGGTCATGATGGCAGAAGATTGACCCAACATCATAGGACCATTCTGCAGTTCTCAGGGGCAGTTTAAAATCTATTACGTGGAAGTTTTAAAAGTACCAAGATTTAGTTTTTATAATGAAAACAATTTATTGAGAATGCTAACGCAATATTCCACTGGCTTCCGCGCCTTGCCAATCTCCCAGGACCCCACACAAACTCAGGTAGTTTGACTTCCCATGATCTGGGGGCGCAGGGCATGCAGTTACTGATGTCTCATTAGTGTTGCCCTGAGGTCATCTGGGTGTTTAATGCTGCTGTTCTTGCTTTCACTTGTAAAATGCTCTTCATTTAGCTTCATGGTAATTAATTTCATTTGTCCTGAGTTGTTTTGTTAACCTCCCAGGGTTCCATATTGCGTACTTGCTCCAGCAGCGTATTGTCTTCTCCATAACTGTGTTTCAAGTCCTATATGAATTGTAATTCAGAGTGAATTGTCTGCATCTCTCTTGCTAAAGCAAATGTATGTATAATCCCCACCTCCCATCTCCTCCCACCCTCACCAATTTGCTTTAGAGAGGCACTGCTTTGGCGATGTGCTGCTTGGGAATCTGTATTTTTTGCGTAACTGACAACATACTGTTAAAAGTAAATTAACATAACTCCTGTGCTATTTTAGATTTATTTATATACCATTATTTTGTAATATAAAATTATAGAAGATGAGAAGTAATCCATATGGTGCTGAGAAAGAAGCTGCATCCTGTTTATTTTGAAATGTTTCTTGGGTATCTCTAGCCTTCATGTTGCTGGACCATGGAGATGTGGGGAATTAGGTAGGCTGCCTCCCTAGAGGGTCTAAGAACAAATGATCTGAGAGTATTGTGTAGAGGAAAGGAGGAAGCTACGAAAACCAGGAACAACTTAGAAAACTTGACCCTTTCCCCCCAAATTATACCAAAATTATGAGCCAGTTGGGGTTAGCCAGCAATCACTTTAAAATCCAATTATTCCATGTATTATTGACAAGTCCCTAAGAGGGCTGGAAGCCAGGTTCGATTATATTTTAATGGGAAGACCTGAAGTCAGATTGCTTTCCTCCCAATAACAGAGGAGGTTGTAACTCCAGGAATTAGAATTCTGATCCGGAAGTGGATAATACGTTATTTAGAGCAGCCTGTCTAGACACTACAATTGGAAGAAGGCAGGAACTGTCATAGCTGATCACCTGAGAATAGATGAAATGGAAAGATACCCAACAAAACAGAGTAAGGAAGATGCCACAGACATTTTAATGTAATTCACACGTCTTTCTAGAATAGGCCCAATACCCAAGAAAAGGGGGGGGAAGCCTCCCTTTCATTTATTCATGAAATATTTTTTGAGTGCTTATCATATAGCACTGATATGCTTTGGATAAATCACTCGACAAGCAGATAGATATCCCTGCCCTTCTGGAACTTATATTCTTTAAGCTGCCTTCAGGTTCTAGTCCTCTGCTTGTAAGATCTAAAACGGGAAGTAAAGAGACAAGTGTATGGTAGTTAAGAGCATGCATCCAAGTACCAGACCCTCTGGGTTTTTCTTGTTTGCCACTTCTTAGCCATGTGGTCATGAGCAAATTCCTGAAATCTTACTTTTCATCATCCTCACTCCGTCACTTCCTTCATCTGAAAAATGCAACCTTATAGGAATGTGATCGTTGCCTAAAATAATCCATGAAAAGTCTTTAGAATGGCGCCTGGCACAGACTTAGTGCTCAACAAATGTTTCGCACTATTATTCATTCAATATCCTCTGTTCAACATACTTATCAGCCCATTAACACACGCCAGGCTCTCTTCCAGATTCTGGGGATGGGGATGGAACAAGAACTTCAGAGGCGAACATTCTAGAAGGTAGTTTATTTACATTATGGGTTAAATTGGCTCTCATGAGCTAGTCTGTGAAATAAAATACCATGTTTACGTAAATATTGTCTCTATGGGGAAATCCCTTCTGAATCTCCAACAACTGGTTTATGGAGAAAAATCTTGGACCATACCTGGGATATGTCTAAGGTTTTCTAAGTGAGAGTATGTGAATGTGTGTGTGTTTATGTGTATACGTGCTCCATTCAGTGGTGGAAGTGTTCAGTATGAGCCCCAAATAAAATTTCAAGAGCGATACTTGTTTTAAAAAGTCATATTTTCAGCATAGTTGGGAGTGAGGAGGACAAACAGACAAACAAACAACCAAACAAGAAACTAACAGATTTTGACTTCTATTCCTGGGAAGGAAATTGTTACAACGTTTAAAAATTTAAAAATAAAAACTCTAAGAACATAAAGCAGTAGGAAATAGCTAATGCCATTTTGGAGACAAATATTTTAGCAAACCAACCATTATAAGCCAGTTATAATATTTTTATAATGTTTATTATGTTATATTTTTTCACAATTAAGTCTGGATACTGAAAAATATTCAATTAAAAATAAGTACTAAACATATGTTCAAATTGTACAGAGAACCACTAGAGGTTATGTGCTCTGAACACTCTTTGGACAGAGCCTTTGCTAGAAAGAGCAGGCAAATTTCTGTTCTGACATTACAGGACAAAAAGTGTATTTCCATGCTTAAAATCCCTATGCATTTCTTCCAACGTAAACCGCTTTGAGTGAGCTCACTCTTTAGAGCCAAATTTCTCTCTCTGGTTTTATTGTTTAGGTAGACTGAGAACTTCTCATGAGCGTTTTCATTACCTTAACCCTTATGATTCAAAAGTTAATTTAGTGCTGGAGTGCCTGGGTGGCTCAGTCAGTTAAGTGTCTGACTCTTGATTTCAGCTCAGGTCATGATTTCATGGTTTGTGAGTTCGAGCCCCACATCGGGCTTTGCACTGACAGTGTGGAGCCTGCTTGGGATTCTCTTTCTCTCTCTTTCTCTCCCTCCCTCCTCCCCTCCTGTGTGCTCTGCCTCTCAAAATAAATAAGTAAACTTAAAAATTTTTTTTAATAAACAAAATTTAATTTTGTGCTTTTAAGTTAAGTAGGATCTATTTTTAATATCAGTAGTCATGTTTGTTGCTTTGCTGTGAACTAGAATTTTAAACATTGCATGTTAAATATGAAAACCTGTACTAGATTGTCTGGCTTGAGCTCTATTTTATATCTTCTGGCGTATTAATATATCCTTATATTTAGTAACATTTATTAAGCATTGAGCATACAAAAGCAAAAAGCCATCATCTCTACCCTTAAGGAGTTTCCAGACCCACAAGGGAAGCACACGGTAATCCCAGTGGAATAATCTACTCTAATACGATTAACCCAGGGTGCTCTGGGAGCACGTCAGACTGGCACCTTACCCAGGTTTGGAGGGACAGGGTACAGTTCTTTAGAGAAACAGTTCCTGACTGAATCCTGGAAAGAGGTAGAAGTAATCTTAACCGAGAAAAAGGAGTATGTGTGTGAAGTTCCTGGGGGTCAAGGAGAACGTGGTCTCTTCAAGAACTGACGCCATGGCTTTAAAATCTAAAGGGAGACTGAATAGTAGATGAGGTGGAGGAAGTAAGCAGAGGGGTCAGGTCTTCCCATCCTCTCCCTGTCTCTCCTCCTTCTGGACCTCTGCTTACACATTGATTAGACCATCTGATGGTGGCCCGTAGCTCTTGGGTATACCACTCTAGACTCTCTCCCCCATCTTTGTATTTCACTTGGGATCATTTCTGTTGGCCAGTCTTCAAACTTAATGATTTTCCCAGTCTGTTGAGTTCCTTCTGCCAATAGGCCCATCACATGTATTCTTTATTTCTGATGCTTTTTTGTTTGTTTGTTTGTTTGTTTGTTTGTTTGTTTGTTTTTATTTCTAGCCTTTCTATTAGACTGTCATCATGGCTTATGATGGGGATGGGGATGGGATGGACTTCATAGGAAGGCTTCCACAGGGTCAGCTCCTTTGTATGCTGGAGCTGATTATTAAATTTTTAGAAATGTGTGAGGCATTTGACATCATGTTGGTAGTTTTATTTTTTTAATATTTTATTTATTTTTGAGAGAGAATGTGAGTAGGGGAGGAGCAGAGAGACAGGGGGACAGAGGATCCAAAGTGGCTTCTGTGCTGACAGCAGCAAGCCTGATGTGGGGCTTGAACACATGAACCGTGAGATCATGACCTGACCTGAAGTTAGACACTCAGCCGACTGAGCCACCCAGGTGCCCCCATGTTGGTAGTTTTAAATTGGCTGTGGCAGAAGGATTCACATCACAGAAATCGGCAGACATGAAAGAGGACCTCTTCTCTCTCCCCATCCCCACCACCCCCGAGAGCTGCATTTCAGACATTTGTTATCACAGCATGATGGATTTGCTTCTACCCCTCCCTCAGTAACTGTCTATTCCTTGGTCCCTGTGCACAAGGTTTCCACCCATCTTCCAGGGGAAGATAGCTTTTACCTCTCACCTTCCCCCAGGACCTTTTCCTCAGGTTTCTTACCCCTCATCCAGAAGCTTGAGGCTTTTGCTTTGTATGACAAAAGAGTCTAGTTAGGGGGCAGGGTTTTGTGTTTGTGCCCCAGCTGGAGAGGTACAAGGGGAGCTCCGTGGTCCCTTCTCCTGCCCCCCATCTTTCTTGTGAGCATCCAGTGGAAGGAAGCCTGTGGAGAGGTCCTTGACAATGAGTGCAAATCCCATTTACCCTCCTGTGTCTGGGACTCATGGGGATTCTAGACTGTTAAAGAGGCCATACTCTAAGAGTCCATTAAAATCTTCACCTGCTTTCCTCTTACCTACATTTATTGTGGCCACTGCTCTTTCCCAGTCTCTTCCAAAGATAAAATAGCTCAAAAGTTTCTGTCTCTCCTCAGAGCGGCATATCACCTTTTGGAATTGAGTTCGTGTGGTTGTCTAGTGACCTCAGCCCTGGTTGGCTCAAGAAAAGTTATGGTTTTATTGATTATCTAACTTCTTCCTCATTGTTAGGGTAGATCTGGAAGAGTCTTTCTCTTGAATCATGTAAAAATGCCTGGAGTTTATCCTGAGCACTGTTGAAGGATTTTACATCGGGAAAGACTGTCTGTGATGTCAACTTTTTGAATACGGTGATGTTTGTCTTACACTTGCAAAGCCAGAGTGGCCCCCTGACCACTTTCTGCTCAGCATTTCATATCCTTAATTTTGTACCTTGTTTCTATTGCCTGAGTTCATAGATTGTTTTCGCTAGTATTTTTCTTGCATTATGAGACGATTTCCATTTCTATGACTTATTCCTCTGGTGTGTATTTCTCTCTATCTGTTTTTAGATATATTAATTAACCAAGTGTGTGATATCAGTGAAGATTTTGCCAATCCCTTCATTTCCATTGTTTTTGAACCTAAGCAAGAATTAAGGGCAGATGTTTGCTTGCTGCTATCCCAGGACAATGAGTGAGGGAAAGGAAGGTGAGGCATGGAAGAATGGAGAACAATGTAAGACGATGTATTATCATACTGGTGACTGTTTCATAATAAACCATAGAGACACAACCATACAGATGCTTCTGGAAAAACCTGTTACAAAGAAATTGCCTCCCAATAGCCCACTGGAGGGAGGAAAAGAGAGCAAGTTTTATCTGTCCAGGTTCTGTCTCATGTCTCCCGTGGGTCCAGAATTTTCCCCATGGGAGATAATTCACCTACACTTTGGACTAAATTAACCAGTCCTTTTAGAGCTACCTCAGAAGCCAGATCCTAAATTCTAGGGTTTGACATGGCATTTGACTCTGAGTGGCAGGAGGAGCCCATGACTTGAGATGTGGGCAGTGTGCCTCAGTGGCAGACCAAGATGGCCACCATGGGACCAGTGGGCTCGAGGGCAGCAGTGAGGTACTGAGAGCCCAGGAGAAGGTGGCACCAAGAGACGCTGATTGATACACCTGTCAAGGGTAATGACATTACATAGTGTCAGCCTCAAGGCCAGCCCTTGAGAGAGACTTCATTATGTGCATTCCCTGTACCCTCTGCTGCTTCTTCTCTTCCAGACCGATCCATGACCTTTCACTGACTATGCTCATTCCTGCAAATGTGTCTTTGGTTAGGTGTCTTTCATTTTCTTTTCTTCACTTCTCCTCCTGGAATCTCTACCTTGGCTTCTTTTCCTTTCCAGGCAAGACTGAGTGCCGTACTCTCTGGATGCCTGAGACTCTTCCTCAGGACAAGCTCCGTGACATACCGCACCCAGAGACCGCTACTCCATTCCTCTGGGACCCTACAGCAGTCAGTAGTTATTTCTATTTTTCTTATTCCTTCATTTTTTCTTCATTAATTTGCAAGCTTACTGCAAATAGGTTTCCTGTCTTCTGTGGAAACAACAAATTATGATAAGGAAGGAACAGTGGCTAGGGAGCAGAAGCTCGGGGTTTATGTCACCTGCCAACATAGGATTTTGGACAGGCTTAAGTAAGCTCTTTGAGCCTTAATTTCCTTATCCGTGAAATGGGGATTAAAGACCATGTAAAATAATTATGAGGATCAAATCAGATCCTAGGTATGAAAACTGGGGGAGGGGGAAACTCTGCACTATATAAATATAGCATTATTATGAGATCAGCTGTCTTACAGTCATGGTGTCATGGAATCCCAGTGCGTCTTAGGCAGTTGGGACTTGGTGATCTCTGACACAAGACCGTAGTTTTGTAATTAAAGCTGCAGAGAGGCCGTATGGAATGCAACTATTAGATCAGTACTCTTTCAAATTTTTTTTTTCAACGTTTTTATTTATTTATGGGACAGACAGAGACTGAGCATGAACGGGGGAGGGGCAGAGAGAGAGGGAGACACAGAATCGGAAACAGGCTCCAGGCTCCGAGCCATCAGCCCAGAGCCTGACGCGAGCCTCGAACTCACAGACCGTGAGATCGTGACCTGGCTGAAGTCGGACGCTTAACCGACTGCACCACCCAGGCGCCCCTAGATCAGTACTCTTAAGATAGTATTCTTGTCTTCTGTGTTTTAGAGGGGCAAACTGAGACTCCTAAAGGTTATGTGACTTACCATGGTCACCATTGTCACTTAGCTAATGCATAGTGGTAGGGCCGATCTAGAAATGCAGGGCCATCCAACACCAGAGTTCATACTGCAGTACCTCTGCAAGGGTCCCCCACCAGCCAGCATCTGAGCTAGGGCTGGTCCCCAGGACCCCGGAGTCCTGAGCTGTGAAGTTCCCTGGCAGATTTCCCCATTCCAACCTGTGAGTGACAGTGTGACATCTAAAAGTCAAATTCTCTGCTAGGGGCTCTTCACACTGATGTGCCTAGAGCTCCGCCCCCCCCCCCCCCCACCTGTTACAGCAAGACTAAATGAGTTTTTGAAAAGATTTTTTAATTACCAGTGGAGCATATGGTGCATAGTGGTTAAGAACATGCAGTTTCTGAAGCCTTCTGCCTGGGTTCTAATCCCAGCCCCACTGCTGAACAGGCTGTCACTCCTCTTGGGCAAGGCACTCCTCTCTCAGTGACTCAGTGTCCTCATCCATAAAAGGAGGGGAGAATGTATCCCCCACCGCGCCCCGCCTTGGGTTGTTCTGAGACTGACAGGAGCTTCAGGTCTGCTGCTGCAATGTATGTTTTTGTTAAAGAAAATAATTCATTCTTGGGTCTTATTTTGCAATTCCAATTAAATAGTAGGCCATCGCTAACTAGAAAATAAATCAAAGGAAAAGAAAAACCCAAAATAGCAGGCTTCCCTTGAACACTAGCTGGGCTCTGCTGATGAGATGGCCGAACCTTCCATTTTCTCAGGAGATACTCAGTTTTAGGCTGCTTTTTGTGGGGTTGTGTTCTGAGGCAGACCTGGCTGAGGCAGGGCGGTTTATCTGCTGGTCGGAGAGCTCACAGGGCAGTCTCAGGAAGAGCTGGAGCCTCAGCCTGGCAGGCAGGACTCGTGCATTTGCAAGCCGGACGCCCAGCCCCTTGGGCACCAGGCTTTTGTGCTCTTTTAGCTCTGATGTTGCACAAAAGATTGCAATCTAGAATCAATCGAACATGATGAATGGACTCCTTTGTGGGATTCCATGTTGTTTTTAACATTTCTTTGGTAATTTTGAACAAAATAACTTCGGAAGTGATTACACAAGGAACAATGTCTTTAGACCCTTTAAAGCGTTTTCCTTTGTTTAGTTGAACATGTACATTTAGGGGGTAAAGCAAGTTCGTGCATTGTTCTCGCCATGCATAACATGCAGACTGCTCGCTGGCGGTGGAAATGTAACAGATTTAAAGAGCATGTTTGGTTTTCTGATAATATCCTGATGATATACGGTGATTTTCTGGGCCTTTGTTTTCCAGAAATGAATTGGTTAAAAAAATTGTTACTCTCCTTGAAATGTTTGTGTGTGTATGAACATGATAAGCAGAACCATTTTCTCCTTATCATCCATGAAAAGTATGCGACAGTTTAAAAAGCAGGTATTTTAACGTTTATTTATTTTGAGAGAGAGAGAGAGAGAGAGAGAGAGAGAGAGAGAGAGAATATCCCAAGCAGACTCCATACTGTCAGGAGCCCAACATAGGGCTTGAGCCCACAAACCGTGAAATCATGACCTGAGCTGAAATCCAGAGTCGAACGCTTAATTGACTGAGCACCCAGTAAGGAGCGGGGATTTTAAAGGCATTTTGTAGAAATATAGAAAAGCAGCATGAAAGTGACTTTCGAGTCACTCTCTTGCACTAAATGCAAATTGTTAGTGTTTATATGCTAGACGAGAGAGAAAGTAGACATCCATCCAGCTGATGCATTGCCTACTCTAGCTGCTAAGTGGAGCTCACCCAGCCCTCTGTAAATGTGGGCATGGGAGAAAAGATGGGTGTTAAAGATGCCAAATGTGTGGTTCACACGGGGCTGCTTTCCCTCCAGTGAGGGCTACTCACCTGCCCCTTCCCTACCTTCCCCTTGTTTGTCTAGGACTCCCCTCATTTTTACATTATTTTTCCTCTCTCCTGGTTCAGTTGCTTTGCCGCAGCTCTTCATACACATGCAGTGAAATGGTGTGCCCTGGGTGTGGCATTTTATTGGAATCCATACTGTTAGGGTGTATTTTCCAAAATTTGAGACAGCTAATCATGAAACAGGGAATTTTAATCAACCATCCAGTGGCCAGGAAACTCTGTGTCCTTAAAAAAAAAAAGTTATAGGAAATGTGAACATTGAACTATCTGAACATTGAGGTTGCTCTTTCTGGGCTCAGTTATAAAAAGAAATGCCTTATATATTCAGCTTAATTCTTTACCATCATAGAAATTTTAGCATCATAGGAAAGTTTGATGAATAAGAGAAGAAATTTTTAAAATTTTTTTTAAATGTTTATTTATTTTTGAGATAGAGAGAGAGAGAGAGACAGAGCGTCAGCAGGGGAGGGATACAGAGAGAGGGAGACACAGAATCCAAAGCAGCTCCAGGGTCTGAGCTGTCAGCACAGAGCCCAGCGTGGGGCTCGAACTCAACAAACCGTGAGATCATGACCTGAGCCAAAGTTGGACGCTCAATTGACTGAGCCACCCAGGCACCCCTAGGAGAAGAAATTTTTATCACTGACCCAAATCTCAATCTATACTCTGCACTATGCACTAGAAAGGATGGGTGTTAAAGATAATATCTATAATATCTGTGTCTATGTCTAGATTAATAGTGCCAGCTTTCCATTGCAAAAAGAGGCTCTTTGGGGAGCAAAATGATTAAACTTTGTATTGTCAATTCCTAAAATATCTCAAATAGATAGCAGTTAAATTCATGATGGCTTATAGCCAAGATATAAGTTTGGCTGTGTAGTAAATAGTTCACCATACTATGACCGGAGGCGATTTTTACATCTATCTCAGCAGTGCTTCTTGAGGCTGAGGCTTTGAGAAAAAGATCTTAGGAAGCTGGCAGTTCTGGGCAGATGTGGATCTATACCTCTGGCGTCACTGGTTGTAATTTAACTAGAGCGATGTTGCAACCATCTGGGTAGCCAAACGGCCGAGGTCTGCTCTTGCCCGTGATTCTAAGTATGGAGGAGATCTGCTTGACTTCATAGACACTGGATTTATAAAAAGGAGATATGTCAAGCAGTAACCATGGTGGCCTGCTGCTGGGATGTGTCTGCAGCCAACTTCCTGGGATGGCTTCCCTGAGACACTCAAGTGTTGCGTTCAACTGTGCCTTTGTGCCTGTGTGACACAGAGCTATGGGATTTTATGTCAGTTCCACCTTTAGGGGAAAGCCCTGATTTGCATAGATCACCTAATCTGTAGAACGAAAGAACATTAAAACAAAAAAGTACAGCCCCAGAAGTCCTTTCTACTGATATGTGGACCTTGCCATTTTTTCAGACCAAATTTCAGCCTCACTGTCACAGAACCTTTCAACGTTGAAACTTAACGGCTGATTCCTTGCTCATGGAGAAAAGCTTACTAGATTCTGGACCACTTTAGGACCAAACCTGGAGCCTACCGTCTTTCCTGATTTCCCTCAAACTGTTTGGCTGTGTACCTCCACAGTGAGAGCTATTAGAGTTTTTGCTGATGCGCTTGGCACATCTCCAGCAAAATAGTCCATTAAAATTCAGACCCTTTCCCAATAATTGAGACAATCAATTTACATTAAACAAGGCACAATTATACTTTCATGTACAATTTAAATTCTATAGAAAATAATCAGTGTGCAATAAAGAGGGACACTTATTTTGATGCAAAGGGATGTTTTTATAGTCTGCATAAACAAATCTTTCATATTTTCAAAATAGTTCCCTCATTATCTTTGGTGTAGGAGAACTCTATTGTGTGTTATTTTGATGTAGGGACAAGTGTGTCCACGGCTGCATGTTTAATAAGCAATGTGACTTTCTCTCCATGCCATTTAAATTGCAAGGGCTGAGATAGAGTAAGGTAGGCACTTGCTTGCTGTTTGACATGAAATCACTCTTGTAAAATGAGCAAACAAAGAGTGTTGAGTGAGTTCGTTTGCTTTTGTTCAAGCCTTAGTGAAATAGGCACCAGGTGTTCGTCTGGACCTTTGTGCAATAGACCAGGGATCATGTGTCGATCCTCAGGAAGTTGTTCGGAGGGATTTGGGAAGGATGCACAGGACAGGGGACGTAGTCGTGGTGGTCTCGTGCCTACAAACCGCAGCGAGGGAACATACCAGGCAGCCAGGCGCCCAGGCGCCCAGCCCTCCGCAGCTCTCCTGTGCAAGCTCTCAGCAAGACTGGTATCGTCGGTCAGGAAATCTAGAACACCGGAGAAGCAGTATTAGGAAGAATATAGTACAAATAATGACAAGATAGAAAACAAATCCTGTCAGAGCCCGAGAATATATTTGGCTTCCGCTTGCTGTGTCTGTCTGTTTCTATAAACGGTCCAGAATAGAAACCGGATGTTTAAACTCTCTCTCCCTTTCACATGCTCGCCTCCCCCTCCTGTCTTCCTTCCTCTTCAGTATTAGTAGACTTACTATTTTTATTAGTTTGTATTTATATTTCCATTTTTCAATATTTGCCATTTGTGTGGGTAACACATTAATTTTTAATGAAATATTTTCAGACTCTTGGAATAACTGAATCATAAAAGAAAACTTGAAATTGATATAGATTCTAAGGCAGTGTGTAAACTGAATGTTACAATTACTTTTCCCACTCGCAAGTGGCAAATGGTTATTTTAAAAGGTGATGCGTGCCTAGTTTAAATCTCTTATATTTGTGTAGGAGTCTAGTTTTTGTGTCTAATTTTTTTGGCACAGGATACCTCAGGTACCATTCTGATAAAAATGAAAGAAATATCAAAACAATATTGGTGCTCTCTGGTAATTTTCCTCTTATCTAGAAGCATGTATTTTTGACAAGCCTCGTTGCTGTTAAAGAAATTCATTTGTAATTTAAGTTGAATCCTGAGCTAATTTTTCATTGTAGTTCTGTTGCAGAACTCTAGATTTTAAAGAAGGCAGCATTTGAGGGCGCCTGGGTGGCTTGGTCAGTTAAGTGTCTGACTTCGGCGTAGGTCATGGTCTCACGATTCATGGGTTCAGGCTCCTAGTCAGGCTCTGTCTGACAGCTCGGAGCCTGGAGCCTGGAGCCTGCTTCCGATTCTGTGTCTCCCTCTCTCTCTGCCCCTTCCCTGCTCATGCTTTGTCTCTCTCTGTCTCTCAAAAATAACTAAATGTTAAAAAAAAAAAAAAAACTTAAAGAAGGCAGCGTTTGTTTCTTTGAGTAGTTTGTGTTCTCCAGCCAGAACTGTTTGCAGTCTTGTACTTGTAAAATCAAAATTAATCCTTGAAAATCTCTGAACAATTTTATGTTACATGCTATTCCCAGAACTAAAGCTTGTAGTCCACTTTGGAACTGTAAATTAGTAAGTATGGTTTTTCCCAAAAGCTTATTATAGAAAGCATGGACATTGGAGATGTGGCATCTTAGAGACTTTTTTCCCATTCTCAAACCATAAGGATACAAATGATCAATTACATGTTGGTAACTTGAATCTTATTTGTGTGTGTGTGTGTGTGTGTGTGTGTGTGTGTGTGTGTGTGTGTGTATACATGTACACACATACACGTATATACGTGTGTGCACACAAATATGGTGTGTTTATTATATATAAACTTGTATTTTTATATTAGAAGTGTATATATCACTTTACATTTTTTTCTTTGTAGTAAAAATTTCTAAATAATATTACCTTTCTTTTTTTTTAAGTTTATATTTATTTATTTTAAGAGAAAGAGAGCAAGTGGAGGAAGGACAGGGAGAAAGGGAGACAGAATCCCAAGCAGGCTCCATGCTATCAGCTCAGAGCCCGATATGGGGCTCAAACCATGAGATCATGACCTGAGCTGAAATCAAGAGTCAGACACTTAACCGACTGAGCCACCCAGGTGCCCCTAAGTAATATTATCTTTCTGAAATACATTTGCTTATTCTTATCATTAACAATAAATTTGTATATTTTTTCCAAATATTTTTATTTTATGTTCCAAATAAAGATGAGTAAATGTTTTCGGGAACACTGCCTATCTTGTATGAGCTGAACTACACAGAACAACATTTTCAAGAACCTGAGAAACATGAACGTTTAGTGTGACGCCCCCCTCTTTGTGTTAGCATCTACTTCTCACCCTGCATCCCTCCTCAGCAGACACTTTATAGATGAGGAAACTGAGGCCTGAGGGATAAGGTGACTTCTAAGATACAGTTCAGGTAATGACTAGAATCTCTGATCTCTGACTGCCGCTCTCATGTTTTCTCCTGGACCCACTCAGTAATCTATGTTTCCAGAAGGAGGGAGGTGGGCTACTACTAATAATCAAGAGGAGAGTATTAAGTGCAGGTAAGTAGATGTTTCACAGAGCCGGCTTATCCTGCAAGCTCGAACCCAGAAGTTGGGTGGTGAACTGAGAGGCCAGGAAATCATAACAAGGGCTCTGGGTTGGGCTCAGACAGTTCCTTTGCGAACAAATCACCTGATAAGGAGCGCCATGTCGTCTTTTCTGGACAAGCCACACCAAAGTTGCATCTTTTGACGCATCCAATTTTGGTCTCTCTAAACCATGAGACCCCTGGGGAGCAGCCACCTTGCAGAATTTGCTGTTTCAATGATGCTCTCCCACCAGATTTTTTATGATTATCTCATGCACACTTAATTTGACAGACTTAAAAAAAAAAAAACACAACAGCAACAACTCTGCTTTGTCGATTCTTTCTAATTTTTTTTTTTTTCAACGTTTATTTATTTTTGGGGCAGAGAGAGACATAGCATGAACGGGGGAGGGGCAGAGTGAGAGGGAGACACAGAATCGGAAACAGGCTCCAGGCTCTGAGCCATCAGCCCAGAACCTGACGCGGGGCTCGAACTTACGGGCTGCGAGATCGTGACCTGGCTGAAGTCGGACGCTTAACCGACTGCGCCACCCAGGCGCCCCTGTCGATTCTTTCTAAATCATTCCACTTTGTTTTCAGTGAATCAGCAAACCTTTTTTTTTTTTTTTTTTACCAATCACTTCTGATTTCACTAAACATTAAGTTATGCTTGTGTAGGCAGCCTAAGCAGGCTTAGGAGGAGACACAAGTGACTGGGGAGCATGCATGCGGGCGGAGCAGCGGTGCCCAGTCGTACTGGCGGCCACAAGGACTGAGCGTGCTCTGGACATTGTTCAGTACATTTCATGGCGACCAAAGGGAAGTGTTGGTTCATCAGGAGCTCAGGGCAAGTGGCCGTCCATTCAGAGAGCTCCTGCTCTACTTTGGAGGGAACCACTGGGGTCAGACGAATGAAAACGTACAAAATACTAACTCTTGGGTAAGAAGAATCTGCAACACCCTCTCCATGCACAGTTTCCCTCTTGTACCACAGAGGAGGCAAGCCACTTGGAGGCAGAAGACGGGGAGCTTTCTCTGTTCCCGTTTTGCTTTCTCTTCCCCTGGATTACGGAGAACGGCCTCGCACCACCCAGAAGCTGGGCCAGTGGAGCGTTCTTATCCCAAACAAACGTTCCACAGATGCCTGGCAGGAAAGGCAGTGGCCACCGTTCAGCCTAGAGAATCACCCTCATGTACAGATTTCCGAGTGACCTGCTGCTTGGTTGGGGATGGTGGGGGCTGCGGTCCTGCTTTCCTGAGGGAACTGATCTCTTCCTTGCACGGAGTCCTAGCAGGAGTGGTTTCTTAGGAGACTGGGCTGCTGAAAATGCAAATGGTTTCAAAATGGTTTTCCATAGGAGGAGGGCACTTGTTGGGATGAGCACTGAGTGTTGTGTGGAAACCAATTTGACAATAAATCATATAAAAAAAAAAAAAACCCAAAGTGGTTTTCAATAAATTCTTGGATTGAGAACCCATGCCTGGTTTTTATTTTAATTTTTAATTTTTATTTTTTTTTAATCTTTTTAATGTTTATTTATTTTTGAAGGAAAGAGAGACAGAGAGTGAGTGGGGGAGGGGCAGAGAGAGAGGGAGACACAGAATCCAAAGCACTGAACTGTCAGCACAGAGTCCAACGCGGGGCTCAAACTCACAAACCACAAGATCATGACCTGAACTGAAGTCGGTCACTTAACCGACTGAGCCACCCAGGCCCCCCGAGAACCCGTGCCTGGTTTTTAAAGGGTACTATGAATGCATTAAGTCCCATTCCTAGAATGATAATGAATGAAGAAATCAGCAAGTAATGAACAACTGTCCTCTCTCTCAATTGGGTGAATGTTATTTTTCTACTTCTCTTTTTATCATTTTTATTTGGTCTAACCATCCATCCATTTTCCTTTCCTTTTTTTAAATTTATTTTTTAATGTTTATTTTAATTTTGAGAGAAAGAGCACAAACGGGAGGGGCAGAGAGAGAGAGAGAGAGAGAGAGAGAGAGAGAGAGAGAGAGAGAGAGAGACGGAGAATCTGAAGCAGGCTCCAGGCTCCCAGCTGTCATTGCAGAGCCCATTGCGGGGCTTGAACCCACAAACTGTGAGATCATGACCTGAGCCAAAGTCGGACGCTTAACCCACTGAGCCACCCAGGTGCCCCCCATTTTTCCTTTCTTAATTAGGTCATGGTATTTGCCAAGATGATTATAGCACACAAACTGCTTCAGACACACACACACACAAAATAATGCAACATCGCTGCCTCTTGCCTCCCTTGCTACATTTGTTGTGGGCAGCACTTTTCCATATGTATTTTGTGAGCAATCAGTTCCACAAAATGGTCTTTGAAAAAAGCAGAGGATTTAGTTTGGGACTTATTGCATAAACTACCCACTCTTTAGACAGGCGAAACTTAACATTAGTATATTAAAAGCCTTGATAAATCATAGAAATTATTAATCATTTTTAAAGTTTAAGTTGGCTTTAATTAAAATAATAATATAGACATTTGTAAACATTTAAACTTTACTAAACTTTACAGATAAGGGTAAAAGGGCAGGGCTTTAAGCCACCCTGCAGGACTGTGTGTGGAGACAGATCACAGGTCGAAGCGTGGAAGTGACCGTGTGGACTGTGTGGTTTCTCGTGGCTCCATGATCATCTCTCATCCCTTTGCCTCTCTGTTCCACTGTATGTCCTTTGTACCCTGGAGCACAGTGATCACCAGGTCGTGCTTTCTAACTCACCTGCAGGGGACCCACCCATGACTGCTGCACATGCAGGCGATGGGGTTGTTACCTGTAGGACAAGTTTGAGATGTGATTAACCCTGGTAACTGAGACTGTGTCATGGAGTGGATTTCTCGAGAAACAGGTCCTCTGTTACCGAGTATGTGGCTCTCATGAGCCAGGAGAGTAAACATCCATTTTTCTCTCGGGTCATAGGCTCTCAGAAGGGATTTTTTTTGTTATGTTCCTCCTCCTTCTCAGGGATCTAGGGTCATTTCTGAGTATATATAGAAAGAAGGTCTGTGTTCACTTATTTTTTCATTTATTGTTTATACACTCTTCAGATACTGAGTGCTGACTATGGTAATAGAGGCGTGTGGTAGGCTCGGGGATGAAAGGGACCTGAGACTGAACCCTGGTCTTTGAGAATACAAGGCCAGATGCTCTTGCCTATGTTCCCTGAAGTCTGGAATACTTTTTCTTCTCAGCCTACGGGCCTCATGTTTCTCAAGAGACAGGTCAGCTGTCCTCTCTTGAGGGACGCCTTCCTTCACCCACTGTCTGGGTGTTCAAACCACACTTTGTTCAAGTGCACAGGACGCTGTCTTTATTCTTTGAATGTCCAACTGGTTAGACCCTGAGTTCCTTGAGAACAGGACCCGTGTCCCAGTCATTTGTTTCTCAAGCCTGTCGCCCAGGTACTTAGGTACTTAGGTACCAGGTACTTAGGAGACACTCACTCTGTGACTTTGCAATCATTTTTACCTTCAAGCTCGCCTTTTTCAGCCTCCCCAAAAGTGTAGAAGCAGGAAAAATAGTGAGCTAAAAGCAGAGCTTGATGGGAATATACAACTTTAAAAACATATTTTATAACCTCTTACCCGGATCCTCACATTTGGAAAAAAAAACCATTCAATTCTAGGTGTGTCGAATTGCTGTCATTGAATAAATATAAATCTAAACTGTTATTGTGTAAGGATGTGTATCCAGTGAGCACTCAATAAATATTAGTCACAGCTATTAAACATGCTTTGATCTCACTAGTACTAGAGGTGCTTCCTCACTCTATTTAGGCCATTTAACTACTCACTGTCTTGTTAGTTGGTCCTTATCTTGTAAGGTTTGTAGGTCATATTTAATGGAGCTGAATGTGAGGGTTGGCAGCAGTTACATAAATGACTTTGACTTTACAAATTTTACAGCAGTCACTTGGAATGAGTTATATATTTCCCAAGCTTTTGGTTTCCCCAGTGGCCTGATATATTAGAGGATAACTATTAACTTGCAAATTTTGTGAGAGTTGTTTTTTTTTTTTTTTTAATCAGCCAAAGTTGACGTTTTACCCAATGCCTGTGATTTCTGTATCATAGGTGAAGGAGAGAATCTCGAATTGAGGCGGGGGAACATTTTTCTTGTTTTACATGGCCAGACAGAACAGCCCTTGGAAGATGATCCTTGGAAAGAGATGATCATTTCTTGCTCAAACCAAATATACCTTAACTTCTGTTATGTCTCCCACTGTAAAATAATCATTTCTGGGACTTGCGTCTGGAAGTGCCCCAGGTTTTCCACATGACCCTTAAAACACAGGGACATTTGTGCTGCATTTCATATTTCTTATTTTGAATTACGCCACTGTGTCCACCTGCAACGTCATCTCCTGCTGGGCCTGGCGGGATCAGAGGGTCCCGGATTCCTTGGGTTTGTCACTAGAACCAGGAGGGCTGAGCGAGTGCAGGTGAGGCGGCCAGGGGGCAGCTGCCTTGGCCCTTCCCCCCCAGGTCCGCGCTCCCATCCTGGTTCCAGATCTCCCCATCTTCAGTGTGAAGAGTCAGTGACCCCAAGGAAAGGCTGGAAAATGTGTGGGGCCTGCTGTCCAGATATCTCACATGAGAACTACTTTCAGGGTGAGATTTGGGGGGTTGACTAGGGCAAGGCTAACTGAAAATCTGAGTTCTCACGGGGGACCGCCATTTCTTAATTCTCCATAGTTGGTTCCCTCTTGGTCCAGTGTTTCTGTTTTCTAGCACTTACAGCACTGAGTTCGTGGTATTGTGTGTCCTTTCCTGCCATCAGATGGAGAATTCTTTGGTGTGAATCATGTGTTTCCAATCTCTGAGGTCCCGGTGTATACAACTGTGTTGAATCAATGAATAATTCTCTAGGAACTGAAACTGTTTTAATTTAAAAGCTGTTAGCTGGGGCGCCTGGGTGGCTCAGTCGGTTGAGCGTCCGACTTCAGCTCAGGTCATGATCTCGCAGTTTGTGGGTTCAAGCCCCACATCGGGCTTTGTGCTGTCAGCTCAGAGCCTGGAGCCTTCTTCGGGTTCTGTGTCTCCCTCACTTTCTGCCCCTCCCCTGCTCATGCTCTGTCTCTCTCTGCCTCAAAAATAAATAAAAACATTTAAAAATTTTTTTTAAAAAATAAATAAATAAAAATAAAAGCTGTTAGCTAATGGTTAGTATTGGTATACACTGATTACTTATGTGCCCTCATTTCATTCCACCCGTCCATTAGGATTTGAACTCACCGGGCTTTATCAGCAGTTTTTTAGCCCTTTAAACTACAATACGGTTTGGTCCATCCAAAGCAACAGCAGCAGCAACAACAACAAACAGACAAAGGAAAGTGAATACCTGTTACCTGACAGGAATGGCAGGCTATGGGGACAGAGAAGATAAATTAATCACTGGTCTCTGATCTCTGGAGAAAGAGGTGTAAAGCCCTCACCCCATCCCCACAGGCACCATGGGTAAAGACTTTGGTAGAGATGTGTGTGTGTCTGCATAGGATCACTGAAGAGAGGCACCAATCCAGCCCAGGAGATGCTGGAGAACTTTCTAGAGGAAGGGACGCCAAAACGTAACTTCAGGGGGTGTGCAAGGCTGCATGGCAGGCAAAGAGGAAACCCAGAGAGAAAAGTGATGTCACATGAACAACAAACAGGGTGTGTTGGAAGGTGCAAAGCAGGAAGGAGGTGCGGGCCGGAGACTTGTCTCTGTGTCCTGTAGGTATTGGGGAACCAATGAAGAGTGTTAAACAGGACACAGTAGCAGATTTGCATTTCAAATAGCTCACTCTGGTGGCAGCATGAAGGGTGGATTTCGGGGAGCCAGGCAGGGAAACTAGACAGGAAATGATGGGTGCCTGAAATAGAGGCGAAGGAGAGGAGGTGGATTGGGGAAATTGTAGAAGGTGAAGTTGGCTAGCGGTTGATGGGATATGAGAAGTGAGGGGAAGAAGGAATCAAGTAATTTTCCTCCTATTACTGTTAGTACCTGTTTCTTTGGTCTAAATCCCAGTGACATTTTTAAAAAATTTATTTGTTCTGTTTTGTTTTATTTTTTAACCCACGCTGGGTGTGGAGCCCAATGTGGGGCTTGAACTCATGATCCTGAGTTCAAGACCTCAGCTGAGATCAAGAGTCAGATGCTTAACTGACTGAGCCACCCAGGTGCCCCCCCCCCATGACATTTTTTATAGCTCTGGGAATGAATCTGCAGGATGCCTGAAGAGCCAATGACTTTGAAGATGACAATTGTTGGTCATATTTCTGTTTGGCTTAAAATTTCCCTAAATCAAGTCTAATTTTTATTTTCAAATTTATTTTCAAATTTACATATATTCCTATGACTATTCAAACTAGATGTGTAGTTTTTGCAAGAAGCACTTTAAATCCCAAGAAATGTCAAGAATTGTATGAGATGAGAGATTGTAGTTGATTTACCAATGTTGCCAATGTATATAGCCTTCCGTCACCTCCCACCCAGGCTGCTTCCTGCTCCCTGCAGTTCACTTACCTTAACACCTGGCGCTGTCCTTGGTGCTAGGTTAAAGGGTCCTCCTTTATAGGACGGACACCCAAGTAGATAATAAAGTGTAATGCGTATAATGATACTTCAGCCAGTCCTACTAATTATGACTCTAAGCAGTGGTATTATTTCTAAGAGACGAACATTGAGAATAATCAATTCAGAATATTAAATAATCAAAATGTCCGGCAGCAGAACATTAGTTACATAAACAGCTAACAATAAATTCCCTACAATGGAATTCCAAAATGCTAATAAAATCTCTTGTTAGCAGAAAAGTGTTTATTGACATGACAGACATTCAAACTGCCTCCATATCTGTAAGGAGAAATAGGATAAAAGTAGTATATATTACATGATTCCATTTTTGCAAAAAAAAAAAAAAAAAAAAAAAAAAAGATACAGATATATAGACCCAAAATATCTTCTTCACGCTCTAGCTTTCATATCCCACACATGTGGACTCAAATTTTTTCTCTGTGCCAACTCGTATGCAGAACTCAGCATCTCTCTGAATTCCCAAAAAGACTTCATATGCACAAAACACGGCTGATCAGCATGGACGTAGAGGATATAATAAGAAAAGTGGTGAGCATTTACACCCTCAGAAATTATAGCATCCCTCAGAAACAATGTAGCAATTCCCACTGATCCGTGGTTCTCTCTTTCAAAGTCCCTTCTAGGCTGTGTTTCCACTCAGGAAACTTTTTCCTCCCTCTGCTTCCCGTCCCCAGCCGCCATCACTGTCTTTGCTTTGTCACATTCTGGGGACCACTAATTCCTTGTCCCTCTAATATTCAGAATAATCCAAGTCTGCCCCTGCTCTTGCCTCAAATGTACATACATTCAAACTAGCCTGGGTCTCGAGTAAAAAGTAAAGTTAACGATGCAAGCTTTACACACACACACACACACACACACACACACACACACACACCCCTAAAGAAAGTTTAATAAAACAGTACATACCTTTGCTATAGACTGCAATCTATGTTTTCTGTTTAATGACCTGCTAGGGGCTCGTGACCCAGAGTTTGAAAAACTGCCGTAGGAGGCCACTTAATGACCAGAAAACTTCAGCATGCCTGTTTGGAATCTTCTCAGATTATCAAATTACTTCTTCCAAACACCAAGTGAATACATTTGTTTCCATCTTGTTACACACCTGTGTGTGCCTATACACATGTACACACACACACATACACACACAGAGGAATGTCATGGTTTACATTAGCTGTTTCTAGGCAGAGGGGTTATTGGTGTGTTTTCTTAACATTTTCCAAGAATTTCTAAGTTTTCTGCACTGAGCATGTGTTACTTTTGTAAAAGGAAATGTAAACAGTAAAAAAAAAAAAAAAAAATGTTTTTTTTTTCAGAGAAGGCTCAGCTTGGGTTTTTGCCCCTTCTCGGAAGCCTTCCCTGACAAACCCCTTCTAGGTTCCCTCCACCTGTTTTTCCATTTTGCCCTTTTGATTTCATGTGTCCCACACTTACATGTTTACCTTATAGTGGCCTGTTTCCATCGTGTTTTCCTCCTGGTTCTCAGGCCTTTCCCCTCCCCATGCTTCTTCACCTCCCTAGACCTCTTCTTCCTTCCCTTTGCAACAAAATTCTTAAGCTGAGATCCATCGATGGGCTGTGAATCTACCGAAAATGGATGCAAAATTTAATGTTTTTGTTCCTTTTCTGGGGAGCAGGTCCAATTAGTTTGTCAGTGCCTACATTATGCCAGGCAAGGTTCTAGGTCTGATCTTTTGTCAGGCTCTCTAAAGAATTCCTGACCCGCTGTTCTCCATAGTCACCCTGTTTACTTTTCTTGCCTACAATGTAGGTGCCATGAGGTGAGGACTGGTCTGTGTTGCTCATCACCAGGGTCCTACTGCCTAGAACAATTTCTGAAACATAGTAGAAACCCAAAAAGTGGCACCTTTCCTGTAATTACACGTTACGAGGTAGAAAAGACATTTATTTTACTATCCCCATTTTCATAGTTGAATAAACATTGCGATGTTACTTGAGGAAGAAGGAGGGAATCATAAGCATCATGGGACTCTGGGAAGTCAGACTGGGCTTCACGCTGTCTTGTTGTGGAACTGGCCACGGAGCGTTCGATGGGCACCAGTGTGGGGGTCTGTCTCCTCATCTTTCAGGCTGGATCCTGTGGTTGCCTAGGCCTTTCTATCTGAAAATCCCACCCTTGTTGGTGGGCTCAGGGGCCCAGCCCAAGTTTGCAGGATCTGCATAGTATGAACACCAGGCCTCCTAACTGCTAACGCTTGGTTAGAGAATGCTTGACATGCTTGAGTTTTACTTTCCCTTTGGCTTCATATAATATGGTTCATTTTGTTTTTGAAGGTAGTTTGTTCCATAGAAACCAGACAGGATGTTGTTTCAGTAGTAGGCTGATGTCTCAACATGACATATTGGCCCGCTGAGATCTCCAAAAGTGTGAAACCCGCCTCTGTGCACTTTCTGGTACGGTGTGAATGTCTGATACGGTGTGAATGTTCTGACCCGACGAAACTCCTGTTAAGAATGATCAGATTCTCTCATTTTGCCATCAAATTGTATTTTGAAGTGTTAAGTTGGGTAGCGTAACTGCTCTTGCTGGTTAAGTAGATTCTCTCAACCCCTGCAAAATATTATTAAAATCCGGTAATTCAGTCTCTAGTGCAAGTTGTATTCCGTGTATTTTCTTCAGACCATGGATGCGACTAGGACCGTGTGTTTCAAGTTCAGCTCTGTGTGTGGTATTCCTGTGATAATTTCAGGATATAAAATAAGATGTTTACAAAAACCAACCTGAGACCGATACTATACAGCAGTTTAGCAGCAAATTTCTACTCTGGGTATTTAACAATAATTGGGATCTTTCTATTGGCTTCGCATAAACTCAGATTAGTAGTAAAATGTAAGCACCAGCCCATTTGGCAAACTCCCGCACTTGAGGCTCACAAATTTGCTTCTGATTGTGCTTTTCGGTCGCACCTAGCTCAGATTTTTGCTTGGTGCTTTTTTAAATCCTCTCATTTACATACTGTGGTAAATTTAAAATGGGAACAGATGAAGGCTGCTAAACTTTCCTGTTTCACTGGTGAATATGGTATTTTGCTTCAACTATCTAGCTGTGATATATTCAATGACCTTTAAAACATGAAATAGATACTTCTTTTCATATATGCTGTGCAAGATGGATTATTAGTGTTGTCTTCCCTTTGATGGGGCTGAGGCACAGAGGCCAAGCCCAACATCTGAGAACTAATTGCAGCAGGGCTAAAATTCTGTTTCCTGTTGACGGGCTCACGCTGTCGTGTGGGCTGAAACGCCCCCTTCACGTGGGGTCCTCTTAGAGCTGCGCAGGTGATGCATCTACTTCCAAGTGCACTACAGTCTGTGGATTATGCCTGTTTGGGGTGTTAGAATGCATGGTTAGGTATGAATAAGAAACGAGGTAGTGTCTTTTTGGGTGGCCAATAGGGATTTGGCTCTAGCTAACCTTAATATGTGATCTTATTTATTTATTTGTGTTTTTTTAATGTTTATTTATTTTTGAGACACATAGAGAGACAGAGTGCAAGTGGGGGGGGGGGCAGAGAGAGGGGGAGACACAGAATCCAAAGCAGGCTTCAGGCTCCGAGCTGTCAGCACAGAGCCTGATGCGGGGCTCAAAGCCACAAACCACGAGATCATGACCTGAGCTGAAGTCAGACACTTAACCAACTGAGCCACTCAGGTGCCCCACATCATTGAGATTTCTAAAATCATGCTTCTTGTGCAACCTGCACTGTCTCCTGGTGACACAGGCCTGTGTCCCCACTGGATGGTGAGCACCTGTGGGGAAGAGCTCTTTATTGGGGCCTGCATCTTGCATAGCGAACAGACACAGCACTTTGCAGCCGATAGACCATGCATGAGGTCAAGATTTCAATAAACACACCAGATATGGCATTCCTAATGCGGGCATCTGGTGGTCAGAGAAAACTTCCTAGGGGAGTTAGAATACAATAATTTTGTAACTGTTCGTTTTAGTTTCAGTAATCAAAATCATTATTAATTTTAATGTTATATATAAATAAATAAATAAATAAATAAATAAATAAATAAATAAATACATATATATATATATAACATATGTACTGCTTACAATACAATGCCACAATGCATAAGACAAGAAAAGTCTAGGGCAGGGGTGCCTGGGTGGCTCAGCCGGTTCAGCGTCCGACTTTGGCTCAGGTCATGATCTCGCAGTTCATGAGTTCGAGCCCCACATCGGGCTCTGTGCTGACAGCTCAGAGCCTAGAGCCTGCTTCAAATTCTGTGTCTCCCTCTCTGACCCTCCCCTGCTTGCATGCCATCTCTGTCTCTCAAAAATGAATAAACATTTTAAAAAAAATTTAAAGAAAAAAAAGAAAAATTTAGGGCACAATTTTAAAGAAAAGTACAATATTAAGAGAAGGGAATCTTTCTATTTCAGAATGAAAGAATAAAAAGTTTAAAAGCTATAACGAAAACAATTCCCAGGGAATTGTGAGGCCTCTTTCAGCCCTAACATGAAAAAGTGGGCCAATGGCAAAATATTTTATTGCATTGCGTCAGTCTGTCTTGGGCACACTCTCTGTGCTAAAAAACTGGAGGCTCTGAAATTTCATAAATGACCCTAAATCAAAATGTCTTACTCCAAATTCAGCCTGATAGAAAGCCAAGCTTGTGTCCCTGCATCTCACTTCAGGCAAGCCCCACATATTAAATCCAGATTTGCAAAATGGATGAGTTAAGTGGTCATTCGTCCCTTAACAACACAATTCACTGTAGTAAATTTGCCTTGTGATGCTGGTGAAACACTACTCAGTTCATTAGAGCCCTCTGTGCTGCATTTGCAGGGCAGAGCATGTTTGAGAATGTTACCCAACCAACCAGCAGTTTCAGCTTTCTCACGGGACCTGGCTGGGCGCTATCCTGGGCCCTAAGGAGACAAATATGGGTCAGAGTGGTCTCTGCACCCGAGGTATGTGTGGTCTGGGAGTGAGGATTAGTGGGGTCCTTTGGTCTCCGTCCAGATGTCGTGTGTCCCCCACCTCCTTATCCACTGCATGAACCAGGAGCATGTAGAGTTTACTTTGATGTCGGCTTCCTCTCCTTGTTTTGGTTTCCTGAAAGCGAAAACCTGACAGAATTAGGTCTGAGAAGAGTAGTCAGGTTCTTTTCTTCTTTCTTTTTTAAATGTTTATTTATGTGTTTTTGAGAGAGAGGGAACAAGTGGAGGGGGGCAGAGGGCGAGAGGGAGACACAGAATCTGATGCAGGCTCCGGGCTCTGAACTGTCAGCACAGAGCCCGACGCAGGGCTCAAACTCACGAACTGTCAGATTCATGACCTGAGCTTAAGTCACATGCTTAACCGACTGAGCCACCCAGGTGCCCCAAGTAGTCAAGTTCTGTTTTCCTCCTCTATCCTGCCCTGGCCAGTGGGGAAATTCCCCTATAATTCTAGCTGCTCTGGGCCCTGCAGGTTATGGAAAGCTAAATGATGATTCTTTTTTTTTTATTTTTTTAAAAAATTTTTTTTTTTCAACGTTTATTTATTTTTGGGACAGAGAGAGACACAGCATGAACGGGGGAGGGGCAGAGAGAGAGGGAGACACAGAATCGGAAACAGGCTCCAGGCTCTGAGCCATCAGCCCAGAGCCCGACGCGGGGCTCGAACTCACGGACCGCGAGATCGTGACCTGGCTGAAGTCGGACGCTTAACCGACTGCGCCACCCAGGCGCCCCTAAATGATGATTCTTTTAACAAGCCTGCAGAAATAGAAGACAAATTTGGCCATATAGTGGCAAAATAAATAGTATTTTTTAAAAAACGGATGCCTCAGTTATAATGAAGCCAGTGTGGGAGAATCTGCTTCAAGAAAATGATTTCTTAGAAGAAATTAGAGTGAGCTGTTCCCTGTATCTGTAATTCTTTTCATGCAAATATGTAAGGAAAACCAGTCTTTTAGCCTTTATTTTTATACTATAATATACTTAGGTCAAAGTGGGTCATTCCCAGCATTAAAAAAAAAAAGGGTTGGAAGCAGGGGAAGTGGTTTACTTTTTGTTTTTGGTGAGGGGTAGGCTATTTGTTTCTTTTCTTTTTATTTTGAGGGGACTATCTTCTGTCTTTATCTCCTCTTTCTCATTGTGCTTTTCCGGACCTTTCATCATGCTTCCTACCATGGAATTGTCCTTGGTAGGGGGGGAGCTGATTAGAGCTCAGCCTGCAGGTTTTTTGGTAGATGCTACACTTTAATAAATAGTAAATACACTCATTGCTCTGTCTTCTAAAGAACGTTTGTTTTTTTTTAGGGTCTTTGTGCATTCATCTGGGGGGAAAAAAAAGCAACCAAATCTGCTTTATTCAAATTCCAAATTCTAGGGGAGCAGATTGTCACAGAATGTACAGAGATGAACTTCCAAAAATAAAAATGGATGGAGGAATCATAGGTATTTATCATGAATGCTAGAAACATTAGGGCTTGGGAGTCATAAATGGGCATCATGCTTTATAACAATTTTTCAATTATTTCCTAAT
The DNA here is from genome assembly GCF_028749965.1 of Puma concolor. Classification (NCBI taxonomy): domain Eukaryota; kingdom Metazoa; phylum Chordata; class Mammalia; order Carnivora; family Felidae; genus Puma; species Puma concolor. The sequence goes on from NC_141683.1 coordinate 63,978,036, forward strand.
TTTTCTTTATGGAAAAGATCATATGAATATTCAAGTTCAGCCCTTGTCTCCTGTGTTGATCCCAGAGACTTGAGGATGTTTCATTCTCGGTGTCAGATCAAAAGTGAAAATTATCACAAAACTAGAAAGCGCCCAATCCTAACCACTAGACTACCAGGGAGTGACTATTATCACAAAACTAGAGATAGCTCATGTAAATGTCCACATTGTTTAATAGTTGGTTTTACATCCAAGGCACGGTTCTTTCTTTTTAAATGTAATATCAGAGCCGTGCAGAAAATATAGGGAAAGAATCCACCTTTTAAGTAAAAATGTCTTTGCTTTGCCTGGCCGGTCAGTCTCCATATCAGTAATGGCTTACCACTGTTGACTGGTATTGTGCACTGAGAAATGTTTTCTTTTAAATACGGTGTATTTTATTTCTGAATTTTCTCCTGGTAACAGTCTTTGCGCAAACATGGCATTTGTAATGTTGATGGTTGATGTCAAAGTACAGTGTATCCGAAATTTAATTTTTCATTAGTTTTATAAGGCATTTAACATATTGATTGAAATCACTCAAAATTGATTCTTAAAAGAGAGATCATTTCTGTATTTATATAATTGCAACCTCATGCATGCTTTATGAATTTCAGCTCCAACCCTCGGTTAAGTGGTTATCAAAGGTTGTTATCATCATTTACAATATGAGGAATCCAAGAGATGGAGACCTTGTTGACTTGCACTGAGACAGCATGGCCTCTGGGCTGTCACGTGTATTCTTCTCTTTTTGGCTGCAGTACCCAAGGCATCTCTCTCTGTCAGAAATATAATCATCAAGTATCCTGGTATGGATCGAGATCTCTCTGTAGGAACCTTTGGGATCCATCCTGAAATGAGGTCTCAAGAGGTACAAGACACAGTTCTATTTGGTCTAGACTTGTGTGTGGGTCTGAGCAAGTTACTAACTTTAGGAGCATACTTCTTATGAAGAAGTCTGGTGATCAAAACGATGATCTTAAGATCTTTGCCATAAGAGAAATTCATCCACGCCACCAGCCTCCAGGGCCCAGGACCTTGTCTCTACTCTCATTTCATGCGCTAAGGGTTCTTGGTTCCAGGCCCTCTTGCTGACTCCCAGTTTCCATAGTTTGGCACCCATTAAACATTGTACAAAACTTCTTGCTACCATGTACAAATTTTCTGACACACCTTACAATAATGATGATTATTACCTAGCACATAATCATACAACACATAAATACATATATAATAAATTACCATTACAATTGTTATCACTAACATTGTAGCAGCTAACTTTATTTTTTTTATTTTCATTTATTTTAGAGAGAGTTGGGGACAGGGATGGAGGGAGCAAAAGACTCTTAAGCAGGCTCCACACTCAGCTCAGAGCCTGACGCGGGGCTTGATCCCAAGACCCTGGGATCATGACCTGAGCTGAAATCAAGAGTCAGATGCTCAACCAACTGAGCCACCCAGGCGCCCCAGCAGCAGCTAACTTTAGATAGTACTTTCTATGTACCAGCCACTGTCCATGTTCTAAATGCTTACCTTTATTGACAATCTAATTCTTGTACAACCCTATGAGGAAAGTACTACTCAGGAAAGTGAGGCACAGGGAGGTCACACAGCCACATACACGACAGAGGAGGAACCAGAACCATGTGGCTTTACTCCCAAGTCTATGAAGAAGGGAGGCCGATGTGAAGAACTTAGGAATATTTTAGCTCCCGTGATACCAATTTTTAAAAAGTTCCTGCGTGGTACCAACCAGATATGGCATTATTTTATGTTCTCATTCTCTGTGTCCTCTGAGCTGCTCTCCAGCCACTAAGCCACGACTGTGGTTCCCCAAAAGGCATCTGGTCAGTTTCAGAACGGAGTCCCAACATGCGTGCCTTAAGCGGTGCAAACATATCTCACACCTGAGGATCCCGTGTCTCTGCGTGAAAATCTTGGGTGCTGATCGATAGGAGAAAATGTGGTAGAGAGGCTAAAATAGTCACATTCTCAAGTATGTTTATGTTGCTGTAAATTCAAGGCAGATGGATGAATTGTGAGAAGGAATAGAAGAGGAACAATCATTTGAAATAAGAGAATGGCAGGAAGGGCAATTCAGTAAAATCCTTCCTTCCATTAAAAAAAAAAAAAAAAAAGTCATTCCTAATTATTGACGGTTTACCGTGATGTTACACTAGGTGCTCTACAAAAGCTGTCCACAGTTTACCCCGGTTTACAAATGAGGCAACTGAGACCCAGAGGAAGGAAATTGTCTGTGAGAGGTGAAGCTACACTTCAAACAGGTGTATCTGACTCCAAAGCCTGTGCTGTCTCTACAATACCTCATGGTCTTTCTGCCTCTAAAAGAGACAATGGTCCTAGTGGACCCAGAAAAGCAGTGGTATTAGGGGGCCTGTCAAGACGCAGTCCGGTAGAGTCCTGAGAAGTGTTGCCAGGAACAAAAGTCACTGGAAAAGTAGCAGAACGTTACAAAAAGGCCACAGGGGGACAACAATAATTGTACCTACAAGAAAAGAAAACGTACAGCCTCTTGCCTGAGCACAAATAGAAACTGATGGTGAAAACTGAGGAAGGTAGTAAGTTTCTAATCTGTTCTCACATGCTTTTGACCATGTTCATGCTTTCCATTCATTACCACTCAGTGGCAGTGAGGTAAACTTTGTGCCACCAGATAGCACTGTCACACCCGGGTTTATTGCATACATGTCACAGTGTGTTTGTTCCTTTTTCAGGCCGTTTCTGTGTTTCTCCTTTCTGTTACCGTGGCAGTATTAACGTTATTGATCTGGGTGGAGCACAGGGTGTTATCCATGTGTGGCACAGGTTAGATTTATTAAAAAATCTATTTAGGGGCGCCTGAGTGTCTCAGTCGGTTAAGTGTCCGACTTCGGCTCAGGTCATGATCTAGCAGTCAGTGGGTTCGAGGCCCACGTCAGATTCTGTGTCTCCCTGTCTCTCTGCCCCTCCCCTGCTCATGCTCTGTCTCTGTCTCTCTCAAAAATAGCTAAACATCAATATATAAACGTATATATATTTTTTCTTTGTCAGTCACCCAATATAGAGGGCTCTACTTAATGCAATCATAAAGAGGTACAATTTTTTTTCCCACAAAGTGCATGCTTTCTTATTGCAAACACCAAGGTTGTGCAGTGAGCCCTCATCTGCATAGGAGGGTCTCTAGGATTGGCAGTAGACGTTGGTCAGTTTTCCCCGAGGTTACAGCTGAGAGTGGGATTGGTACAGTGTCAGGAACGGTATATCCGAGCACACTTAACTAGCAATGTGACTGGTCGTCATTGTAAAGCCCGGAAATTTCCTCTTGTCTGAAGGTTGACGCAGCCCAGTCTTGAGAAACACCTAACTGAACATCTGAACACAGACGAAAGATGATTCCGAGGAGGACCATCCCTCCCTCCATTTCCACAAGCATGTCCAGTGGGGGTGAAGGGCACACATCCATTGTTGAGTCGGGGGGAGAAGTTCGGGGGTCACTTTCTTTCCAAGATGTCACCGTCACAGATAAGCTCCCAGTTTCCAGCCTCCCTGGGGAGTTTCCCTCCTATTTCCTATTGGTGTGCGGTCCCCCCAGCAACTTCCTGCTGTATCTCTCAGGCGGTTGAAGTCATTGACCCCTTAGCCTCGGCCTTCCAAGCTCACCTGAGGGGAACCACAGTTCCCAGCAAGGCGCTGCCTGTTGTATCTTATTGCTTAATTATTCTACCTATTTAATGCCACTTAGAACATTGTCAGCTGTTGAGAAAGGGTAATTATCACTAGTCAAATGAAAAACACTTTTTTGGCTGCCTTACGGATACACATTTTACTGGTACCTTGATACATAATGAAGCCTGATAGCAAAACTTTTGCTTGTCTCTTCTTCAAGCCACAGCTGTTTCCCTGCTAAATTCATCCCATCTGTCTTCCCTTCCGTAAAGCTGTAGGCAGTATAGCATAAGTACAGAAGCAGTTCAGTGCTATTTTGGATAAACATAGCTGAAATTTGAATCTTTGCCATTTGCGATGCACACATTTTGTTTTACTGCTGTAAAGAGAGCTGTCAAAATACAACTACATGGATAATTTACTAAAATACAGTCAAATATAAGGTTGATCAAAAAGAAAGTGCACTGGGTCAGCCTGCCTGTTCCCAGCTCTGCCTGTTCCCTGCTCTGAAAGGTGTCCCCGCCTCGCGATCCCATGAATGCTGCTTGGGGAAGGCGGCAACTTTGCGGTCTTTGTTTTAATCCCGCGGCGTGGTCTCAGGAGTCAGCAGTTCCTTCAAACTGTCTGTGGCATGACTAGCAGAGTCCTTGAGAGGCTCTAGAAGTCCATTTTCTTAGTATCCAAAAAATTTGCATCGATGGGAAACATTTTTTCTTTCTTGGCACATCCAGTCAGATTTGAACTACATTAGCATTCTGCTGTGTTGTGAAACGGATTGCATCGAAACCTTTGTTACCAGTCAGACAGTACATTTTATTTCCGTATTACTCTCTTTCAGGGTTATTGGTACAGATGAATGTACTGTCGTATCTTGTCGGTTCATCAGTAACTCACATTGCTTTAGAGTCAATGGAGAGGTTTTCTTCAATGAAGTCCTCTTTCTGAATTCTAAGACCGCTCACCTGCCCCTGGGCCCTCCCCTTGCACGCCGATCTACTGCTCTCCTTAGCCATGTGCCAAGGTCTTTCTGGAGGTGCTGAGGGGCGGGGCCAGTATCTAATCTACTTGGGTAGCCACCGTGGCCAGAGCTCATAAAATGTAGTTGGAAGTCTGTTTAAACAAAGCTTACCGAATCGCGTCACGTTGATGCCGTCATGAGTGAGTCCTCGAGCAGAGATTTAACTTGCCTCCACTCCACCACTGAGGTTCCTCTCCCAGCACTTTCCCAGAAGCGTCTTTGCGAAATTTCCCCAGATAGGGATCCCGTCGACAACTACGTGCAACACCCTGGGAGTGACATCTTCTCTGTCTTGTTCTCCACCATTTCCCAGCAGCCGGTAGGGAGTACGTTGTAGGTGTTTGGTAAATACTTGCCGGGACAGGTGAATGTTGTGGTATTTTCTTCACGTTGCATTGAAGTCCCTGCCTCTCAGTCACTGGAAAACACCAGCATCAACAGCGTGTATGGTACTTAAACAGCTTTAGCAAGATCATATGCTGCATCTCCAGCTGCTGCCAGTGAAATTGTTTTCCTAGAAAGTCCCCAAGGCCTTCTCTACACGGAGGCATTGCCCTCTTTTTTATCTAGTTTTCTTTTAGCAAAAAAAAAAAAAAAAAAAAAAAAAGAGGTCCATATTCTTCAGAAGCAAAAGCAATATGACCTCCACAAATGTAACTAATTCTCTACTCCAGCTGAAGGTGGAGATGGCAGCTTTTGCCAGTGGTTCCTTGAAAGCCATCTCTATAAAAAGGGTGATGTGACTGTGATGCCATCTGATTTCAGGCCAGTCGGTGCTTTATAAGCACGGTCTGTGATGCTGTCATTACAAATCCTATTTTCCCTGGGGCGCCTGGGTGGCTCAGTTGGATGAGCGTTCCACTTTGGCTCAGGTCACGATCTCACAGTTCGTGAGTTCGAGTCCCGCATCGGGCTCTGTGCTGATGGCTCGGAGCCTGGAGCCTGCTTCGGGTTCTGTGCCTCCCTCTCTCTCTTCCCCTCCCCCACCACTTACACTTTGTCTCTCTGTCTCTCTCTCTCAAAAATAAATAAACACTTAAAAAAAATCCTTCTTTCCTTCAATACCTGCCTATGTCAGGTCCTGTGCCAGACATTGTGGCTGCCCGTGAGAACCATCCCCTGCTCACAAAGGGCTGACCTTTCTTCCTGTAGACAGTTCTGATGCACTGTGATCAGAGCGATGATGTGGAACATGGGAGAAGGAACATATAGGAGGAGATCAGATAGGGCTTTGTAGAAGGTGATTCTTGACTCTGAAGGAGAGCTGGGTATATGCAGAGAGTTAAAAAAGGCACTCTTTCTAATAATATTCTTTGGATTCCACACTTTGGAAGATCGATTTAGACTTAAAACCCAACATGAGAAGCAGCACATGACTTCTGTCTGACCTCCCTTGTATTCCCAATGTCGAGGCATGGTTCTATGTCTTGTCCCTCCTGGTGGCTCAGTCAGCTAGCCTGAAGTGTTTCTGTTGGCTGTCCAGCTCAAGACCGTCCTGACTCAAGGACTTCTTATGATGCCTGTATGGCACAATCCAATCACAGTGCAGGTCTCTGTGCAGATTTTTATCTTGGGAGGGAGAAAATAATACACATAACACAAGATGTTCTCTAGGGTAACATTACTCATTTAACTCAGCATATGATGAGTTCTGTGAGTTTTTCAGTAATTCATTGACACCTTCTCCCCATCTTTATGATAATTCTGAAGCCTATGCTTTTGACTCCATTCTCATGGGAAGGACTCTCGGCCATCTGTGATGGGAAAGAAAACAAGACCATTCTGCCACATGGGCACATGCCCACACAGGATATTTAAAAAGCAACGTCTCCGGGAAATACCTGTCCATGTAATCAATCTGAACTCTCAGTGTTCCTATGAGCGCCAGCAGGTGTAGATGGCTATTGTCTGGAGAGAAGGCTGGAAATAACCCTTTATTCAGAACCCTGTAAAGAAAGTTGGGTTGCCACGGTCAGATCCTCTTGACCCTACATTGCTGACAAGGTTGGAGAAAATGCTATTCCTAGAGGGGAACAGAAGTGGCTATCAAGGGTTAACCTGGCCCTGATTGACACTTGATCTTCAGAGTAGTATTTATTTTTAGACACTTCAGTATAAAGCATGTGGTACTGGTACTTAAAAGAATTTTTTTTTTTTTTTTCCGAACATTGCACGCTTAGGCTTTTCCATCCTACTAACTGCTTACAGGGAGCTTGCCCAGTTCCTCCCATTCTCTGGGATGGTTTGGTCGCATGTTGTGAATTTTAACATTTGCATCTGGCTCTTTATTTTCACGAGGGGGTCACAACCTAGCGATTTCGTCTTGTGCTCAAGTAAATGACTACACGCACTGAGTGGATTCACCTAGCTAGAATTTGATCTGAATGGGACAGACCAACGGATAGTTGTCAGACACTGTCCTTAACAGTTCCCTGCACCAGTAAACCTGCTACCACTTAGTTAACTGAGACGCCAGGGAATTCCAAAAAAAAAAAAAAAAAAAAAATCTAATTAATACACATTATTAAACATATTTACACACACTGAACTATTTCAAACCAGTAATGCTGGAATAAAGACAAAATAATACTGTGTATTTACATAACACCATAACACCTTTCACTAGGAAACTCTCAAGTCTTCACTAACTTACTATGCCGCACTGCACCCCACGAGGTGTGTTGGAAGTAAAGGTAGAACGGTACCAAGTGCTAACGACAGGAGGGAAGCACACGTCTTGTGTAGGGTGATAGAGACTCCTGAGTGGCCCCAGAGCATTCAAGTTCAGGTCACCCCGTGGTAAGGTAGCATCACAGGATTATGGATTTTAGTTTCCTTCTTTATGGTGTTGCTTTTGTTGTGTTTCCCATCTAGCCTGAAGCCTGTGCTGTACTTGAATTGATTGGAGGGATGAGCAGAAAGGACTGAGGCAAGCCTACCCTTGACCTTGACAGTGCCCCCTAACCTGGTCACTTGGTCTGTTGTGTAACTTTCCCTAGACCCTGCCAAATAGGATTTTCTTCATTTTTTCCCCTTAGTGGCAATTTTTTTTTACTTTTTTTTACTTTTTTTTTTTTTTAACATTTATTTATTATTGAGAGACAGAGAGACACAGAGTGTGAGCAGGGGAGGGGTAGAGAGAGGGGGAGACACAGAATCCGAAGCAGGCTCCAGGCTCTGAGCTGTCAGCACAGAGCCTGATGCGGGGCTCGAACTCAACAAACCGCGAGATCATGACCTGAGCCGAAGTCAGTCGCCTAACCAACTGAGCCACCCAGGTGCCCCAATTTTTTTTTTTTTTTTTTTTTAATCAGAGTGTGACAGTCAACTTTCCAGAAATGCCTCAAGGCAGCCAGACACATGCTAGTCAGTGAGAAAGGTGTTGGTGAGCCCTGGTCTCCTCTGGAAGGGTCAGGGCTGATGCCATTTCCAGCACCTCCCATAACAGGACTGGCCCAGCACAGCAAGCACAGAGAACATTCCAGGACTTCTGGGGAGCACCTGGGGCAGACCCAGAGCTGGATGCAGTCGAGAACCCATGTGAACACAAGAATATAAACAGACCAATGGGAATAGTGAACTATGCATTTAGATTTTTAAATAGCATACATTAACATCTTGGAATGAATTTTGCATTTAATATTCCATTGCATTTCCAGAAAGTTTAGTGCTGGAATTTAGTATTCATTTGGTTATGCTACACAGTGAATTTATTCACCTGCTCCTTTGAGGAAAAAGAGGAACTTTCTCTCTAGAAGCCTTTCTCACAGGAAAGCCTTTATTTTGGCTTAACCTCTCAGATTTTTGGATAATTTAGGTGTCACAGATAAACCCATGATAGGATAGCTTTCAGACACTATAATTTAAGTGTCTCTGAAATGTAATAAATAGAGCTTTGTCTGGGTTTGGAGAAATAATGTTTTCTTCCCAAACAGCTGTTCATTTGTATTAACAATTTTCTCTCTCTGGAAAGGCAGTATTTCTGTTTTATATCCAATCTTGTCTCCTTTCTATCACGTTAGCTGTGTTCGCTCCATTGTGGCAGTGTTTTTAATATCCCTGAGCACCGTGGGCTGATGACAAAGCTGACCTCAGGGGCTTCCAGAAGAGAAGCTACTACTTGTTTTTCCCTAGCTTATTTCTCGTCAGACTGTCCCTGTATATCTTACTGGGGCTGGCTGATTTCAGTGCCTTTTCATTTTGTCTGAGACCATTTGGAGAAGGCATTTAAACACCAAATGCAGGATGCACAAATCTATACAAATCTGTGCCCCCTTCTTCGGTTGGCAAAGCCAAAGGTCTTTGGTTGTTCATTTTGGGGCCCCTACTTAGCACCCAAAGAGGCAATTTCTGAGGCTGTGATGAAGATAGTCATAGCAAGCTGTGAGGTCTGGCCACACAATATTAGATATAATGAAATATATTAGATACTGGCCCTCCCCTCAAAGAGGTCACACCCAATGGGCCTACACTAGACCTTTGCACACGGGAGAAAGAAAGCAGAGAATCATGGGAGTGAGAACATGAATATAAAATAAAGTTTCCTAACAATCTTGTGAGATGGACAGGTGGGACATGTATGGTAAAAATTACATTTTACTTTGAAGTCATCTGGTTAGAGAGAGGCTAAATATCACCAAACTCCCGTGGCTGGTAGGCTGAGAATCAGACCCTTTCCTACTTAATGTCTCTGAGAGTCATCATAGGGAAGGGTAGTTAAGAACATGCCTTCTGAACCCAGATGGCACGGCTTCAAATACCTGCTCTGCCCTCTTCTGCGCTGTGTGATTTGGGACGAGCTACTTAACGTGGGCCTAAACATCTCCATCCATAAAATTATGACAGTTGTGTTACGTATCTCATGGGGTTAAGAGGATTGCACGAATTATTACACAAATGTTCAGAGCAGTGCCTGGCACACAGCAAGGACTCAATAAACGTTAGCTATGTGCATTGCCACAGCGCTCAGCACAGGGAGCAACATGTACAACCTGTAATCAGAGCTCGTGAACATTAAATAGGTCTTCCCTACACCTTTAGCGAAGTTAGAATGAAACAGGGTTTTTGTTCTCGTGCTGTAACCCAGGACTACTGCAGCCCTTGCAATTAATGAAGGACACAATGTTCACAATGTCGGCCTCTGGGGAATACTGTCAGGGGGACGGACGGTTAATAATCAGGTCTCCACCCCTGACAGATCAGAAGTGCCGCCTCATAACGATGCATTCCAGAATACTCTAGAGAGGCCTTTGAGACTCATCTCCTTTAAGTTTGAAAGCGTGGGGGCACTTGGTGCTTATACAGCGCTAACTTCCAAGTAACACATCTCCGTTCACAGTCTATTATGCTCAGACCCTCCTGGAAACTGCTTTTGACTGTTGACTGGAAATGTGACCAAAGATTAATGAATTTGGAAGCACTGAAGTGATAGAAAAGGTATTTGTTTGTTTGCTTGGCTGGTTGGTTAAAATCCTGTTCTGTTTTGAACTGAGTTGGAGTCAGCGGTGAAATTAGGAAGCTGGGGGATCCAGTGATTTTGGAAATCAGTCCAGGTCCAATCAGGTGAGGGGGATGCGAGGAGGGAGAGAGCAGAGGCCGGAGAAAAACCCACCCCAGATTACAGCCCCCAGATCCCACTGTCCCAGAAGCCAGAGGAGAGTCTCGGGGACACCTCGGGGCTTTGTGGGGGTGGGGGGGAGCTGTCTGCTTGGGCACATATGTGCACCAAACCTCCCTTTGCTCCATGCCAGCATCTGATCAGCAGCCTCCAAATGTTCTAGCATCCCCAGCAGATCATTTTGATTCAGAAGCCTTCTATTGACAGTTAACTTTTATTGAAAGACTATTGTCTTGATAAGAAATTCCTGACAACTTCAGTGATGTTGGATTCCAAGTATATAATGACAGCTCTGATGGTGTGTGTTTGTGTGTGTGATGCATTCAAATGCTCTAAGGAAAACTGCTCTAATTTTTCACTACGCTGGAGGGGGCACCCAGCATTCAGGCTCTGTGCAAGTGCACATAAACACACATGATACTTGAACCACGGACCCTATAGAATTTACTAGCATACATGGAAATTTGGTGAGGACAAAGTTGTTTTTTGTTTTGTTTTGTTTTGTTTTGCTAGGAGACTGTCTTGTCAAACGTCCAGTAGCTTTTAGTTAAGTTCCACCCAAGGACAATGTGGTATGGACAAAGGAGCACCAGATCTTAAACAGAGAAATCTGGCTTTCAGTCCTGTCTTAGCTATTTTATAGCTGCCGTGAGGATCATGGGTTTAGATGACAGACCTGGGATTGTGTTCTAGCTCTCCACTTACTATGTGAATAAGGCAAGATATCGGGGGCATCTCTGGGCCTCACTTTCTTGTCTATAAAATGAGGATCACAATAGTAGCCATAATACCTTCTTGAAAAGGTTGCTAATAATGACTTACAAATAACTGGAAAAACACTTAGCACAGTCACTGCACATAGAAGAGTCTCAATAATAATAATAATACCTCATACTGTTTATTGCTTTAGTTATGTTATTATGGAATCTTAATTGCCTCATTCATTTGAAAGAAGCAGCACTTCGTATATTCGGGGCCGTTTTCAGAGTTAGGTGAGCTCGTGTATGTGGAAGCACTGTGCATAAGCTCTGAAGTACTTTTTTAATGTTTTTTATTTGTTTTGAGAGAGAAAGCCAGCGTGAGCGGGGGAGGGGCAAAAAGAGAGGGGGAGAGAGAGAGAACCCCAAGCAGAGAATCCTGACACGGGGCTCCATCCCACGACGGTGAGATCATGACCTGAGCCGAAATCAAGGGTCAGACACTCACCTGACTGAGCCCCCCAGGCGCCCCTGAAACACTTTATTAAAAATAATAATGATGATGATGATTGTACTTTTCACTTAGTGAGGATCTCTAAGGGCCAGGCATTTTACATGCTGTCTCTAACTCTCCAAGTAGTCCTGGGAGGTAGTAGAATCATTTTATATTGGAAATGAAACAGGCTTAGAAGAATTTGCCTGGGACCATGCTGAGATTTCAACGTAGGTTTTTTTTCTTTTAATTCAAAGTCGTCATTCTACATAGCTGCATCTCAGTGGTAACAAAACAATGGTTAATAATAGGTTATTGTTCCTGTTGATAATAGAATCAGGCTCCCAGCATCTAGTCTGTGTAATCATCGAGTAGTATAACCTGCACTGCATGTATTTTATATTAAAACATATGATTTTTATACTTACCTGGCAAGGGAGATACCATGATCAGCGAAGGTGGTTTTCCCAGGGCGAGGCTTATCCATTGCACTCCGGATGTGTTGACCCCTGCGATTTCCCCAAATGTGGGAAACTTGACTGCACAATTTGTGGTAGTGGGTGACTGCATTCGCGCTTTCCCCTGGGGGGGGGGGTGGGGGACAAATGTATGAATTTGACAAAATGCATTGAACACATACTCACAGACTTACGTGTGTATCCACCCATGAAGCCCGAGGCTATGGAGGAAGTTTCAGAAAGGAGGAACCTGTCGGCAAGATCTAGGCAGTGGCCTTGTGGTTGGAAAACACATGCTATCCCCACATCCCCAAGGGGAATAATTTGTTTGTTTTTTTTTAATTTTTTTTTCAACGTTTTTTTTTTTTTTTTTTTTTTGGGGGGGACAGAGAGAGAGAGACAGAGCATGAACGGGGGAGGGGCAGAGAGAGAGGGAGACACAGAATCGGAAACAGGCTCCAAGCCGTCAGCCCAGAGCCTGACGCGGGGCTCGAACTCACGGACCGCGAGATCGTGACCTGGCTGAAGTCGGACGCTTAACCGACTGCGCCACCCAGGCGCCCCCAAGGGGAATAATTTGAAGGGCATACTTTTTGAATGGCTAAGTTCTGATACTTTCATTATAATATTCAATGCTTTCTTAGTCACTCCTCATGTTTTTGCATTTCAGTTACATGAATTTTCATTCACATTGTAGATAACAAGTAAATGGAATTTACAGTTTGGTGCCCCCGTCAGCATACTAATTTGAACTAGTTTATTGCTCACCAGCTGACAGTGGTCTGCTCAGGTGGGCAGCCTGGAACCCGGGCATATCCTGAGGGGACGTGTCTGTGCAGAAGTGTCCCTGAACACCTGGAGGCTACTGGACTTCATGAGATCTGCATGGCTTTGGCAGTTACTTTTTCTTTTTTTAATTTTTTAATGTTTATTTATTTTTGAGAGAGAGCAAGAGACAGAGCGCTAGTGTGGGAGGGACAGAGAGAGAGGGAGATGCAGAATCTGAAGCAGGCTCCAGGCCCCGAGCTGTCAGCACAGAGCCCGACACAGGGCTCGAACCTACGAACCATGAGATCATGGCCTGAGCCAAAGTCAGATGCCTAATCAACTGAGCCACCCAGGCTCCCTGGGGTTCAGCAATTCCTCACTGCAGGTTTGCTGAAGTTTTGCTTTTTTTTTTTTTTTTTTTGCTAACCCTTTCTAAGCCTCAGTCTCCACAATCTATTAAATCAAAATAATAGTGCCTGACTACTTAGAGTTTCCAAGCAGATAAAGGGATATTTCATTTAACGTGCTCAGCACTTAACACCGCATCCTTTTCCACCCTTCTTTGACTTCTGAAAGAAAAAAAAAAGGGTCTACTTTTGCAACAATGGAATATTCGGTTTGCTTTTTTTACCATCCCTCATTTGCACGGACTTGGAAAACCATGCGTGGTCAACCAACACATGGATCAAACAAATTTACAAGGAGATCAGAAACGGCTTTTCACCTGTGACTGAGTGGTGCCACCGGTGGGGGTGTCCCATCTGCAAGAGGGCTCTCTGCACCAGTCCGGAGGGAATATCCCAGCTGTCCCTATGTTACAGAGGCTAGACCAACTGCCCCTCACCCCCACTCTGCAGATTTTTGCTCCTGAAGCCGAGCGCCCTGGCCTCGATCACTCACATGTGTCTGCCAGGTTTAACTTTTAGTTTGTCTAGAAGTTAGTCTTTCTGATTCCTGGCCTGATGAAATATTTTAGAATATTTTCCCAGTCCCGCTCCCCTCCCCCGTCCCCCACCGCTCTAAGTTACAAATGGCCAGATTTCAGTCATCAGGAGAGTCGAATGTATTATTTTTTTGCAGCCTGTCTTTCTGGGGGCCGGATTCCAAGGAGGCAGCCCGTGGGCTCACAGGCCAGGAGAGCCAGGATTTCAACAGCGTCAACAATCTTTGCTCATCATACGGAAAAGCAGTGTGTCAGTGCCGGCTCATTAGCATACAGCCGCGCCGTGCTTGCTAACAAAGCAGGCTCTGGGTATCTGCTGGTTTCTCAGATTGTCCGTCTTCCTTGACCAAAAAGAAGAGGAGAAATAGCTTCAGGCAAGGGTGCTGTCCCTCTCCCTCGGCCAGAAAGCCTCCCAAGGATTCCCAGAGGGAGAGCTTTGAAGTGGTTTTCAAGAAATCAAGCTCTTGGAAAAAGGAGACCAGCCACCCTTTGTTTTTCTAATCTTGTTCTGAATCACGACAGGCAAATAAATCGCCATGTTGTCGAGTTAAAAATGAGCGAGCCCCGAATAATTCCCGATCATCCCTTTAACAGTTCTGTTTAGTTAGCAGGCTTCAAAAGAAAGAACTATATATGGGCAGAGGTACGCCTGCGTGCCCCGCGCGGTCTGTCTCCCGATCCCTCTTTTGTTAGGGGGATGGAGGGGAAGGAGAAACTTACAAGCAGATGTGCTGCTAGATCTACAGGCTTCTGCCAACCATATGGCATCTTAAAGAAAGATGGTTGGAGCGTCTGGATTAGCAAAGAGTCGGGATGGGAAGCCATGTGTCGTGTTGGTACAGGCAGTTGTTTGAGCTCTCTCTAAATGGCTTCAGGAGATTGTGTAATGGAACAAATGGTCCTGGGAGCCCGGGAACAGCCTTGCCGCTGCTGGATAGGCAGTCGGCCCTCGGGCGGGAGCTGTTTCCCTTCTTCCTCCCCCCTTGTGGCCTCTCCTTCTTTTAGTGTTCTTCCAACTCCGAGAATGCACTCAGAACTTTTCCACTTAGAATTTCGCTCTGGGCTCTCCCCGCCTGGATGTCTGCCTGAACTCTCTCCTCTCCCTTGAACCTGGAAGTGAACGCTGGGGTCCTGCTCCAGGTCCCCTCCTGCGGTCCCTGCAGGGGTCCGGGCCGACAGAGGCCTTTCCCAGCTCCCCTGGAGGTGTTCTCCCACCACAACTCCAAGAGATGAAAAATCTTTAATCCCTTAATGGGTCAGTTCAGAGTTTTATGTGGTCCCAGGTGTTGACCACCTAAGAGACGTGCGTGCCCCTTCACCATTTTGGATCTCATGTGTGCCGCTTAAAAACAAATTGTACTAATTCCATAGCAGTGAATTCTTTGGTCTTTTGGGTCATGCATGCCATTAACTGAGCAGGACTCCACTCCCTGATACGAAATGCAAATATAAGTTCAAGACTTGAGACACTGCGATACTGGCACCGTGTGGGCAGTATTTCATCTGGGGTCACGTTCTCTGTCCGTTCTTGTTTTGAGAAACTGAGGCAGAAGGGACACCTTCCAGCCAGAGCAAACCTTTGGAGCTGTTCTCTTGGCCAAGCTCTCTGGACACTTCAGCTGCGTTCTGGGGCAAACAGATCTTTCTTTGCGGCCAGTTCAGGGCCACTGCATATACGATGCAATGCCTTTCGCTGCTATCAAGTTGGGTCAGCCTCCTCAAGGGAATGGGTGACCCACCCCCAGGCGCCATGATGTATCAGATGCCCTGATGTATCATGCATTGCGGTCCACGGGAGGCGCGATGAGTAGCTGAGGCAGTGAAAGAACTGGCTGATTTATCTGACCACGTTATCAAAGCAGCAGCCAGTCGGGTCAGTGGGAGTCTCTTGTGGGTGCCTGGTTTGTGCTGCGTGCCATGGGAGCAGAGAGCACTGAACAGCAGCATCTCCTTTAGGGTTTGAGCTCCCACCCCCCACCCCACCCCCCGCCCCGATCACAGGCAGTGAGCCCAACTGCCCCAGAGAATGGGAGCAAATAAGAAGTGAGAGCCCAGGTTAAAAGTGAATAACCTCCCCCCACCTCAAGAAATGAAACGTAGAGCATGTGCAGGACTGGGCTGCAGTGGGAAGGAAGAAAACAGTGTCCCAAAATCTGAATATGTCTTCAGACTGTCATTGTTTTTATGTACTTGTGGCTGAGGCAGATGATTTTCACTGTCTGACACAAGGTCATCTGAGAATCACTTGGAGATCATTACCAATTTCTTTCATAAATAACTCTTTTCTGCAAGGATACCAATGTCACCCAGTTATTTCAGATGAGGTGCTATTTCATTTTTGTGAATTCTTTGTATTAAAAAATTATTCTTGGGGCGCCTGAGTAGCTCAGTCAGTTGAGCATCCGACTCCCTCTCAGGTCATGATCTCACGGTTTCGTGAGTTCAAGCCCCGCATCGGGCTCTGTGCTGACGTGACAGCTGGGACTCTGGAGCCTGCTTTGGATTCTGTGTCCCTCTCTCTGTCCCTCCCCTGCTCGCTCTCTCTTTGTCTCTCTCAAAACTAAACATTAAAAAATTTCAAAAAAATTATTTATATCTCATAGACACAGGTTAAAAACACATTACTTTGACCCCCACCCCGAGGGCTCATTTCATGCTGAACATGGGGCAGAGGTGGGGGGCCGTGGGGGAAGTATCATTTTGATTGTTATCTCCCAATTGGAAGAAATTACCACTTTAATCCTTTAAACCATCCAAGTGTACATGGTCCCAAATTTGTCAGCATTAGAATTTCTTGAAACAATGCAATTAAACTGCAACATATTTCCTAACATTCTTAATTAAGACAGTAACTGAAAAATGTAGATTAACAGAAGTTACTGTTTTTATCAACACATTTTCTTTCTTTCCCGCCACCATCACATCCCCCTCCCCCATCCCTTTTTCTTTTTTTTTCCCTTTTTTTTTTTTTTTTTTGCTTTAAATGTCTGATGTCAGTTTCGTCCACATGTACATTATGCACATGGCACCGAAGAAACAAAGTAAAAAATTCTCTTTTAATTCTGAGCTGCATGCCCAACGCCACATGCACTGTCTGTTACATGTCGCTTCTTATGAGGTTCATGCTGGGAGTTTCTTTTTAAAGGCAAAGTGTTTCTGAAGGAAAGAGTTCAGGTTGCGCAGATTGTGTTAGAAAAACCTCACTCTCTCCGAGTGGAATTAATATACTGATTGTTCCGTGCAGGCTCAAACTGGCAATGTGTGCAAAAGTTCAAGAGTATCTGGGAGTGGAAACATGGAGGAGAATTTGAGAGAGTGAGCGCACACAAAGAGATGGGAAGTGTTGTTGGAAAGTGAAATTAATGGTAACTTTGTAAGCAGGCAGAGGGAATGTAAGTGTGAACAACTGTGCAGTAAAGGGTCCTCAGGCTTAGAACATTTGTGCGGAATCAGAAAGCCCTGATTCTCATGGCGCATTTTAGGATAGGTCATGAAAGCCAGTTGGGTTATTGGAGGACAATGGGGGCGCGGATAAAGCGCTGTCACACCCAGCACCTTTTAGCTGGCATTTCTTTGAGGTCTTCAGGTGTTGGGCCCTTTCAATTGGGTCACAGGAGAAGCTTAATCACTAACCCAGAAACCGAAGCGGGCCGTAATGGTGCTTCGGCCTGTCAGCCAATATTTTTTTCCTGGTTGGTTAAAATCTTGAATGTCCAGGATGATCCACAAACGGTGAACGTTTGGTTTACACGTAAGGAATTAAAAGGTAAGAAAAGCCAGTAACAATCACGCGGCACCTTTCCCATCACAAGGAAACTTTTCCCGCACTGCTCCCCAGGGAGAAGGAGACGGGGACGGGAGCTTGGAGTTAATGAGCCTTTCGCCCATCTCCTTCTTCGACTGCCACGTCGGCTTAATCCTCGTCGTCCGCCACAGCCCGGAGCCCCGCAGGCCCCGCGGAGCCGCCCCGGCCGCCCGGCAGGTGCAGGCGCCTTCCCGGGACCCCCCTCCCGCGGGCAGCCGCGGCGCAGCCCAGAGGTCGGGGCGAGCGGCCGCGCGGCCCGGGGGTTGGGGCGGGGGGGGGGGGGGGCGTCGGCGGGCGCGGTGGGGGGCCGGAGCCGGGCGCCTCCCCGCCCGCCGCGGGAGGGGCCGCCCGCAGCCCCGGGCGCGCTCGGAGGCGGCCTGAGAGCAGGTGCAGGGGCGCGGCGGGCGCGCTCGGAAGTGGCCAGCGCGCGGCGGGAGGCGGGCTGCATCTCCGGGGCTCGTCCTGAGCGCGCACCACCGCTCCCCGCTCCCGTCGACGGGATTTTCACTGCAAGTCTGAGATGGAGCCTTTCATTGGCGGCATCTAGGAAAAGGGGGGGGGGGGGGTGGGGGGGGGAGGCGAGGCGGGGGGGAGACGACCACTACCTTCTGTTTGGCAGCTGCTCGTCTCTAAAGCAGGACACTGTCTCCGGGGATGGTTTAGGGCAGGTCCTCCCGTGGCTGTGAGCTCAGGTCAGGGCTTGGGAGGATGTCAGTATTGTGCGCCCACACCTCTCAAAATACTGCTCTGCGGCCTGTGAGGAGAGACACTAGCAGGGTCCCCAGCCTCGCGTCACCGCCCCGCGCCGCCCCAGGCCGGGCTGTCGGTCCTGTAGCCCCTCACCGCCTATTGTCATCGCCTGGGAGGGTGTTACTGCCGCTGCATCACAACCACCAAGACCTGGCCTAGAGAGAGTAAATACTGGATGGATGATTTAGCATGCCTGGGGGTTCTTCTTAAAATCTGGGCACTGCTGCCCACAGGGGGTTCCTAGTCTACAC
Source organism: Puma concolor (assembly GCF_028749965.1). NCBI lineage: Eukaryota > Metazoa > Chordata > Mammalia > Carnivora > Felidae > Puma > Puma concolor. The sequence continues at coordinate 63,996,521 of NC_141683.1, forward strand.
AGCAGAAGCTCACCGGGTGTGGGGGCCATGACTGGAACCTTGGTGGCGGTGCTGGGAGGGCCTCTGCACCAACACTGAGCCCACTGCTGGGGCCCTCACTTGGCCCCGGGGAGCAGCCTTCAGGAAGCCCGTCCTTCCCTCTCTTTTCTGTTCCTCTCATTCAGGAACTCTTAATTGAGAAAGGATGCCTCCTTTGCTCTGTTCGGAACACTGACCAAGTGCTGTAGAGACAGAGCCCCTGACCCTCTCCGCCACCCTGTAGTGACACCTCCCTGCTCTCTGAACCCAATCCTGTCTCCCCTGCTCTCTCAGGGACTGCACACCTTGGACACAGAGATGGCTTCTGCTTGGAGCACCCCAAGGTTGATTGATGACCGGAGGCAGTGGTGGCCTTCCCTAATCCAGAGCAGTCTTAATACGTCTTCTCTCCCTGCCGCCCACCTCAAGGCCACTGTGGTTTCCTGAGCTGCGTGGGGCACTTTGTTCACTTGTGCTCCTTTCACAAAATAGAGGAAGGAGTATTGGAAGCCTAGTCTGGTCCTCTTGCCACTTTTCAAATTCAGAATTTCACAACCCAAACATTAAAGTGTTGATAATTGGTTCCTTCTGCCCCCCGCGACGGCGTGGAACTGGGAGAGGTTAGGACTCTTGTGCTGCCCGAGTTCCCCGGAAAGGAAGCGGGCGGGCCTCTGCCGGACCTTCTAGCTGGAAGAGCTCTGCCACCGTATTATCCCGACGCCCATCACTGTGTGGAGGACCCCCTTTTACTAAATGATTTATTACTCTTAGCAGAATTCCTTTGGCTGCAGATTTTATTTCTGAGTCACTCTGTTCAGCTCAATTGGTCGCCTTCAGTTACCGTGGCAACCAGCAGATGGGGTTCTTTGACAAGGGTCAGCAGGGAGGCTGCCTCAGTATAGACTATAGAGGGAAGAGGAGCTAAATAAAAAGCTTTCAGCACTGACAGTTCTGTAGCGGATGGCCAGGAGTACTTATCAAATTACTTGCATTAAAACCTAATTAAGATGTGTGCCAGTAAGGGTGCCGTAGTGATTGGACCTGGTTACTGAGCTGCCGTGGGCCCACTCTGACTCGATCACACCTCTGTGACCAATTTGCTGACCTCGAGGATGGTTGAACACGAAGAAGACAGAGGGCAAGCTCACTCCAGTGTGGATCTGCCACACTCCAGGACACTCAGACCCTCTGGGAGCACCTGGGGGACCTCACTGGCCCCGAATCTTCGTGCTAACACCACACTGCTGCAGACACTCCGGAGGGCATCTGAACAGGCCCCTCGTGCGTTCTCATAGTGCCACATCTGCTTTTAAGACTATACTTGCTTTATGGGGCGCCTGGGTGGCGCAGTCGGTTAAGCGTCCGACTTCAGCCAGGTCACGATCTCGCGGTCCGTGAGTTCGAGCCCCGCGTCGGGCTCTGGGCTGATGGCTCAGAGCCTGGAGCCTGTTTCCGATTCTGTGTCTCCCTCTCTCTCTGCCCCTCCCCCGTTCATGCTCTGTCTCTCTCTGTCCCAAGAATAAATAAACGTTGAAAAAAAAAATTTAACAAAAAGACTATACTTGCTTTAGTTGCAAATAGTATTCGTCAAAATAAAACTGATCTCTTAGTTGTTCCAGATACAGTGTACTAAATAGACATGCTGTCTAAGCACAAAGGATCTTTTCTGTAGGGAGGAAAGGGACATTTTCCGGTCAGTTGACAAAATTAGAAATCATAGGTTAGATAAAGGTATTTTGTCACTGTTCCAAGTCAATGTAGTTGATAATATACCGTGGTACATGGGAGTGTCTTTATCATTAGGATTTACACACTGAGGTCTGGGTGCCCGCAAATTACTATCAGATGGCTCTGAAAACAATAAAAAATATACAGGGGTGCCTGGGTGGCTCAGTCGGTTAAGCGTTCGACTTTGGCTCAGGTCATGATCTTGCGGTCCGTGAGTTCAAGCCCTTCGTCAGGCTCTGTGCTGACAGCTCAGAGCCTGGAGCCTGTTTCAGATTCTGTGTCTCCCTCTTTCTCTGAGCCTCCCCTATTCATGTCTGTCTGTCTCTCTCTCTCTCTCTCTCTCTGTCTCAAAAATAAATAAACGTTAAAAATTTAAAAAAAATTTTAAAAATAAATAAAAAATATACATATCCATTGTGTGTGTGTGTGTGTGTGTGTGTGTGTGTGTGTGTGTGGAGAGAGGAGAATAATAAATGGGTTAAGTGATAACAGGTAAATTTGGATAAAGGGTATGCGGGTATTCTTTGTACTATTCTTACAACTTTTTGTAAGTATGATATTATTTTCTTTTTTTGATAGTATTTTCAAATAAAGTTTTGTTTTTATTTTTTATTTTTAGAAAAATTTTTATGTTTATTTTTTTATTTTTTATTGAAAACATTTTTTTAATGTTTATTTATTTTTGAAGGAGAGAGAGAGAGAGAGACAGAGCCTGAGTGGGGGAGGGGCAGAGAGAGCTGGAGACACAGAATCCGAAGCAGGCTCTGGGCTCCGAGCTGTCAGCACAGAGCCCGACGCGGGGCTCGAACTCACCGACCGTGAGATCATGACCTGAGCTGAAATCAAGAGTCAGACTCTTACCCGACTGAGCCACCAGGCGCCCCCCAAATAAATGCTTTTTAATAAGGGGATGCTTCCACTGAGGTTTAGGTGGAGGGTGGTAGTGACCCTCTACCTAAAGAGGTATCTGGGGAGAGGCATCTGGGGTGCTCTGCTGGTGCTGCTAAATGGCCTCGCGCCGCACGTGGCCTGGACTCTCCTCTGCAGGAATCGTGAGACCCGACCGTCTTCATCCCTCCGTCCCGTTCCCTGTTGCACAGTGGGGCTGTGCTCCCCATGACTGCTTTTGCCTCAACGAGAGCAAGCTACAGGTGACCATGGCTGGAGGCAAACAGTCTCCTAGGTTCTTTAGAGTTTAAGGTTCCTGACGCGTCGGCTCCTGCCCCTCCTGTTCCTGGTTGCAGGATCCTTTCTCCCTGCCAGGCCCTCCGAAGGGATCAGGAGCTCAGCCCGTGTCACATGGCACTTTCTCTCTCAGATGACAAGGCAGTGATGCAGCAGATGTTCTCAGTGTTCTGTGCCGAAGCTGAGGCTCATTTCCAGCCTGTCTTAAGCAGCTGGTCTGTGAGAGCGCCAGGTGACACCACCCGAGGCCTCGGGGGTGCGGCGGCCTGGGGAGCTGGCCCCCAGCAAGCTCCCCAAATGAGTCTCTGGAGCCCTGGGCCTCCCGCATCTGCGTCCTTCGTGCCAGCACCGGTCCAGACTAGGTTGGCATCCAGACTGAGGAGTCTGCAAACCGGTCGGGGACGAGATAACAGAAACGGGGCTTCGAAACTTTTAGGGCAATCGGTGCAGGAGTGTGTTTTTATTGTCCTTCGCAGAACTATCAGTCGGCAGCGGAGCGCAGTTAAAAAGGAACAAAAGCAAAGCCAGAACTGGCGATCCCCCTGAGCCCGGGGGAGGAGTACTGGCCCAGGGGCTCCCCCACCCCGGCCTCCGAGAATGACTGTGCCTCCAGCCCCCACTAGGTCCCCCAGTGGGTCACCTTTCTCAAGATCCTTGCCTAAAATCCTTTTTTTTTTTTCTTTTTTAAGTATGAAATAGAAGGTCTTTTTCAAAAGGATTCTGAAATGCTTCCAAGAACACTGGATTTGGAGTCAAGAGACATGGGTTTCATTCTTAGATGTACTAAACACAAGCTGCGTGACCACCGGCCACAGGTTCACCATAATGGGCTGGACTGGATGACCTCTGAGGTGCCCCTCAGCTCTCACATGACTTCATCAGGTGCTCCTTTTGCAGAGAAGAGCAGGGGTCTCTCCCTCAATTGCTGCCCCTAAGCAGCGCCTGCCCCCCGCCTCCCCCCGCTTAGGCTGATTGGAAATTTAAGAGAATGAAAAATTAAAGGGGTGCAGGAACATACATTTCCTTTGCTGGAAAGGTCAACTCTCCCCAGAATGGCACAATCTTTAGAATGAACGACTCAATTACGATCACTGTCGAACAGGTTGGATTTGGGCAAAGGAAATTAAAAGGCAGAGCAGCCATTGAAACTGCCTTCATGTTCTATGTGAGGATAACCGGCCGGAATGTGTTCCAGATGCCTAAGCACGTGGCTTATTCTCGCTGACACTGTATGACGTTAATGAGATGGGATTACGTAAACTGTGGCGAGCGATGTTCAGGCATTGGAGAAAAGCGTACAACTTTAAGTTAATATGGTTTATTTGCTGAAATTAACTCCTTAGAGCAAGTTTTCAGGGTAATTGGGCTTTCAAACTTCCACTTGGGCAACCCGTGTTATTAGGACTAGAGCGGACCGCAGGGTTTGAGGATGGGAACACAGTGAGATTGTATGGTCACAGCGCCATGGACGTGTGGAGCTGGAAGAGAAGGCTATCATCCTGCAGCCCCGTGGCTGGCAAACTTTCTTTCCAAAGGGTCAGGCTGTTGACATTTTAGGCTCAGTTGCAGCTCCTCAACTGGGCTGTTACAGGAACAAAGCGGTCATCGATGATATGTGAAGGAGGAGCGTAGCTGGGTTTCAGTCAGTGTATTTCAGGGCTGAAAGTGAATGTCATGGAGCGTTCACATCAAAGTATTCTTTTTCTTTCTTTTTTTTTTATTTGTCATTCGAAAATAGAAAAAGCATCCTTAGCTTGCAGATTGTGCAAAAACAGGCAGTGGTCCAGGGTGGGGTGTGGCCTGGGGGTGTGAAGTGTGCTGACCCCTGCTTCTAGCTTATTGTCTCATTTCACATGTGAGGAAACTGACACTCAATGTGACCACGTTGCTTTGCTTAACTTATGACTGACGTCCAAGCCTGGGAGTGGACCATGATAGTTTTCGTTTGGACAGTTGGCTGTTTTGAGGATCAGAGTTGGAGCCAGGGGGAGAAATTTTTCTCCACCAGAACTCATGTTGTATGTGTGTCTAGTATTGTGAGTTATCTCATGCCAGTGGTTCTTACCCTTGAGAATGTACCAGAATCACCCAGAGGGCTTAGGAAAACATACACCGCTGGGCCCCACCGTCCCCGGAGTTGCTGATTCAGGAGGTCTGGAGTTCTTGTTTTCTCAGTTTTAGAAATGGAGAACCTGAGGTTGACTGAGACCAAGCCTCTCGCCCCAGCGGAATAGGTAGTTCGTGGTAGGATTTTGAAGCCATGTCTGAACATCCAAGTACAGCTGGCACTCACGCATCTGTTCTGGGATCTTTTAAGTTAGTGGCGAATTTCGATAGCATACTTCAAATTATTTAATGTATATTTTATGCCCTTTCAAAGTTATTACATCTGAAGGCATGCTTGTACTACAGACAAGAAATTACAGGTCTCTTTGGTGTAAATAGTGTCCATTGGAAAGTAGTTTGTTCATTCTGATGTATTTACCCAGCACAGTCTATATGGCAGGCACCTTGCTGAGTGCTGGAGATGGAGAGATGAACAAGACCCCATTCCTGTCCTCTGGGAACCCGAGTTCAGTGACAGTGGCAGACAAGCCACGACCGAGAACGGGACCGCAGCGGGGTAACCAGGGCAGCTGGCTGCGGAAAGAGGGGATAGTTTAGGAACCAGTCTCCAGAGCCGGGCGTCTGAGCCCTGTGGACGGAAAGGGCAAGGGAGGAGGTGGCAAGGCGGCCTCAGAGCCAGGCGACCAGAGGTGGGCCCGCCCACAAGAGAGACACACACGGCGAGGAGCAGGCCACTGTGACCCAGTCACCCTGGCTTTTACCCCTGCTGGTGGCCCGAGTTAGGAGGGCAGACGACTGACTTCTGTGCCTCCCTTTTCTCCTGCCCCCGACGATGCGGACGAGAGTAATACCTACCGCTTGCTCTTGTTAGGGGGACCACTCCCTGGGAACAGTAGAGACGTGATTGCATATTTTACAGTCAAGCATTTGCACTTTTTACATCCATATGTTGGTTGAAAAATGTTCATTTCCATGACGAGGCCCCTGTCCCTGTGAAATTGTGGGTCTGAGCATTTGAGAACACTTCTCTAAGAAGGGGACGCACGTCTTTACTGTAGCCAGAGTGATCAAAGGAAGGGGTTCTGGTCTGAAAACATTTTAGGTTAAAAGACATTTGCCCTCCTTCCCAAACCAAAGGCAAAACAACACAAAAAGAGAAAGGGAAATAAAAAAAAACAAAAAACCCAAACAAAAAAACACCCCACAGTAGTCGGTAGGAAGCTCCTGGGTGAAACTGTTGAGTGAAACTGAAACCTCAAATCAAGAACACACATACATTTATGGGGACATCGGCCCCCTCTGGAGGAAGAAGGGGGCCGGCCTGGAGAAAACCACATGGGAAAGCAGCCCCATGGTGTTGGTACCAGGTTCACAAGTGTTCATTTGGTTATTATACCTCATAGCGTATTTATACACTGCATATATTTTGTATGTATCACATACAACATAAAAAAATTTAAATATATGTATTCACTCGCTTTCACAGTATTCATGGCAAACGAGTGTCTGAAGCACAGGACCAGAGCTGGCAGCTTGCACCGCTTCTGTTTTGCATAAGATATTTTACCCAGCCCACTCAGCTCTATAAAGTTGTTTTGTATTTTACCACTTGCTCCATCTTATCCTGAAGTCTTGCATATTTAAAAAAAAAAAAAAAATGCTGGTTCTGATCATGGCTGCGGGTGTGGCCCAGGGGATCGTCCAAGCCCAGCGTGGGTACAAGCCACCCGTATCCGATCTGCATCCTGGGCTTCAGAAACCCAGGCCCGCTTGTTCCTATGGCAACTGTGGCCCCACCCGCCTGTACCTCCCCGGAGCCTTTGCACCTCGAGCCCGAGCCCCTGTTGACGGCTCTTCTCCCCCGACAGGCCCGCTTCTGCCCAGTGGCGGTGGCTGGGCACCGGCAGGTCCGTAAGGAAACGGGCCCGGCCCCAGCCGTCAGGATGGAGAGCCCAGCCCGGGGCGCAAAGTGGCCCGGAGAGGCCCTTCCTCGCTGCCCTCAAGGGCAGGGGGGCACCGGCTGCCTCGCGGGGAGGCCCGGCCTGGCCAAGGCTCCGCTGGGTGCCGCGACAGCACAGTGCAGATGCCAAGTGTGTCCCGGAGGCACCTGGCAGGAGCGGAATGGGTGCCCGGTCCAGAGATGAGAGGCAGGCACTGGGTGTGGACGTACAAGTTAGGAACCGGGCTCCGAAATCTGTGTCCGAGTGGGGAGCCCGCGTGTGGCTTGCAGGCTGTCGGGGGCCCCTTCTCACCGGAGGGGCTGCTGCCGAGGCAGACTCCAGAGCAGGCCTGGTGAGGGCCGCCCCACTCCCTCCTCCAGTTACCTCGTGCCTTGTGCAGGAAGCAGCCCAAAACAGGGGACCCAGACAGAACGAGAAACTGCAGCCTCTCAGGCCGTGAAGCGGAGACGTGAGCGTTGAGAATGCTCAGCCCTGTGAAGATCCGGGGGGGGAAGGGGGGGGCGGGGTTCCGTTCCAGGCCCAGGGGACCTGCAGGGCCAAGAACACGAGAGGACACGAGAACATGGAGTGCACGAGTCCCGCAGGGCCGGGAAGGGCGAGATCATCCAAAGGGGAAGGAAGTCAGGGTGTCCAGGTCTCCGTGAGAAGGTGTGCCCTCTGCCAGGCCCTTGGGTGCTGGCTCCCCCACAACCATGCTGTCGCCTGGCTTCTTTTCTCAACAAACGTGTGCCCTCTAACTGAGGCAGAGTATGAAGGCTGCTGGGCAGGGGCTTCCCCTGCTCACCTCTCTGCCCTCTTGCCTGGGGAAGGAGGGTCCCAGTCTCTGCCGAGGGTGCCTTTCCGCCTTGGGAGGCCTGGTTCTCTTTGCCCTGGGAATTCCCTCCTCTCCTGCGGTCCTCCGGCCACTGCCTCGAGCCCCTTCCATTCTCTGCGTCCCTCTTGCTCCCTTGCCCTCAGCGAAGCCCCTCTCCAGAATAGTCTCCCCTCTTCCATCCTTATAATCAGGCTTCCACCATGCCTCCCTACTGATAGCGCAGGCAGCCCTGGCTGGGCACGTCCACAGCGTGTTCCACAGCCAAGTGGCATCTCACACAAAGACCCCCCCCACTTCCTCCCAGAAAGTCCCTTTTCCCCTAAGCTCCAGGTCTCCCCTCCTGGCTCCCCTCCTCCCTCCCCGTCTTCTGTCCCCATGGCTTGCTATGGCTTGCTGGCTCCCTGTCTTCTGCTAGCCTGTAAAATGTGGCTGATCCCCAAGGCCCTGCCCTGGCCCTGCTCCCTCACTGCTGTAAGTGTGCTTAGCCAGGAAGCTCATAGGGGGCTTATTTATTTTGAGAGAGGGGGAGGGAGAGAGAATCCCAAGGAGGCAGTGTGCTGTCAGTGCGGAGCCCCACGTGGGGCTGGAACCCACAAACCATGAGCTCATGACCTGAGCCAAAATCAAGAGTCAGACGCTTAACCGATGGAGCCACCCAATACCTGTATTTTTAACAAACGTGAAAGTCTCTGCCAGGCTTCCCTGGGTGAATCTTGCCCCAAGTTCATGGCCTCACCTCTCAGCAGGTTTGGCCAGCACAACCGGAGATCCAGCCAGAGCTGTCCCAGGTGCCGGGCCCCAACTGCTGGGTGGGTGGGTGTCTCACAGGTGCCTCACCCTGGCCCCAGAACTCCCACCCCAGGCCTGCCCTTCCTCCCATCTTCTCTTTCCCGGTGAAGGACACCACCATTGTGTGGACGACCAGGTCGTATCTGTTAGTTTGGCTGCAGAGCTGGCTGGGACCAGCCTTACCCCTGTGAGCAGCCTGCAGACTGTGGGCCAGCCACACCGCCCAGCTCACAGTTCCAGACAGCATGGCCTTTGCAGCCTCTCTTCTCATGGGGGGCTCCCTGCCCCTCCCAGACACCCCCATTCTCTTCACATCCTGACATACCGGCGGAGTGGCTCGAACCAGCCGTATATCTTTCTGTGCCTGGGTTTCCTCATTCTTAAAGTGGGGATAATGAGTTTCTGCCCGCGGGATTGTTGTAAGCACTTAGTGCAGCGTCTGGCACGTAGCTGGTGCTCAAAAGATGCTGGTGTGTTTTCCTTGATGGGCACAAGCCTCCTCTACCCCTCACTTGCCCGGTGACCACTCGCTTTCCTGCTTTCACCGGCCCCGCTTTCAGGACAGCACCTTTTCATTTTCCAGCTGGTCTCTCCAGAATTGGCCCTCTGAAGGCAGGGACCCATTGTGATTGTTGATGTATTCCCAGTATCTACCTTAGTACTCCACACTTAAGATATGCTTGCCAAGGGTTGGCTGGTTTCCTGAATTAACTCCATGAATCAACCATCCATTAACAATACTTAAGGACACCAGGGCACTGGGCCACCTGGGCGGCTCCATCGGTTAAGTGCCCGACTCTTGATTTCAGTTCAGGTCATGATCTCACGGTCCGTGGGATTGAGCCCCACATTGGGCTCTGTGCTGACAGCTTGGAGCCTGCTTGTGATTTTTCTGTCTCCCTGTCTCTCTCAAAATAAATACATACACAAAAACAAAAACAAAAACACTCAGGCACTGCCTAAACGTGCCTCCAAGCTCGACCACTTTTGTATGGCTTTGTGCAAGTTAATCGAACCTCTTAGCTTCAGTTTCTCATCTGTAAAATGGGAAGCTAGCATCTACCTTTTAATGAGATAATCACCGTGGAGGAATAAGCACAGGGCTCAGTTAACATTAGCTGTTGTCAGTGGTGGCAGCTGAACATGGGCACTTAGAAGGACAAAAATGACAGCAACAACCAGTGTGGAAAATACAAGACAATTTTGTGTCCTAGGACACCCCGAGGTATCTCTTCCAACTGAGTAATGGAACATCCATGAACAGAGTATAGGCAGGGTTGTGTGGTGTTTGGGGAAGGCTGTCCCCCCAAATAACTTTTCATTGTAAAAACAATGTCTTCCCAATATTCCTAATAGGCCTTGAGAGCTGCTACTGAAATATATTTCCGTAACAAAATCCCTTTTATCTAAAATCTAGGTAGGTTTCTTTCTTTCTTTCTCTCTCTCTTTCTGTCACCCTTTTAACAAATGTGGGTTTGGGTTTGTTGTCATTGTGGTTTTGACCTTTTCTGAGCTTGTGATTGCCTTTGTTGCTGCACGTGGAGTGCCATAATAGAGGCTGACCCCGAACAACATGTCTTTTAAAGGGAGAAAAGGGGGCGCCTGGGTGGCGCAGTCGGTTAAGCGTCCGACTTCAGCCAGGTCACGATCTCGCGGTCCGTGAGTTCGAGCCCCGCGTCGGGCTCTGGGCTGATGGCTCAGAGCCTGGAGCCTGTTTCCGATTCTGTGTCTCCCTCTCTCTCTGCCCCTCCCCTGTTCATGCTCTGTCTCTCTCTGTCCCAAAAATAAATAAACGTTGGAAAAAAAAAATAAAAAAAAAAAAATAAAGGGAGAAAAGCACCCCAAGGTTGACTGCGTGGAGTGTTCAAGTCGGTTCCAGCCACAAAGCTAGTGGGGGCTTCAGCCTCGTTGAGGGAGGACCTGGCCCTCCCGAGGCCCTTACCCCCCAGATTGGTGGTCCTTCTGCTGCACAACCCAGGCAGCAGTTTCCTGCTCTGATGCCCAGTTCACACCCAGGGACTGGATTCAGCCAGGCTGGGTGGGGCCTGGGCGCTCTTAGGTAATTGCCGCAGGGATCCGAAGCCTACAGTTTGCAAAACGCTGCCAACAGAGCCTGATTTAGGTTCCGGGGGGCTCCAAAGGGGGAGAGTCTAGGCAGGAACTGGCCCCGATTCTGGCTGTAAGGCAGTGTGGCTAGCCCATGGCCGGTATTTTGTGCGATGAGAGCAGGGTTTGGCTCAGCCCGGAGCTCTGGATCAGGCAGCCACCTCTTTCCAGGAGCCCAAAAACACATACTGAAGCCATCAGTCCATAGGACTGTTTTCCCATTTGATCAAAGCACAGGGCAAGGGACCACATGGAGAAAGGCCATTCTTGGCGCCTTGTTGCCTTTAAGCCTTAATGGTGTCATCTATTTATCACATGTTTCTGTTACATTTGTTTCCAGCGAGCATGAAGCCAGTGGGTTACTACCTCGCTAACTCTTGGCCTGTGGCTGTCTCCACACCCAGGACTTGATTGGAGGGGGAAAGCCACCCAAGGGTTTAGACAGCTCAGCTGCTAACAATGATGCTTTTCGCCTGATTCAAACATCCAAATGTTAGATTGTGTGCTTCTCAAGGAAAAAGGCTGCTCTCCTCCTCTCTGCATCATCTCCGGGACCCACTCCGGTGCTGGACAGCAGAGTAGCTGCTCAAATGAGTGGTGGCTGCCTGCATCTGTCGGTGGCTCAGCCCCGGCAGAATGCCCCTGCCTGGCGCTCACCCCCCACCCCCGCCCCCAGCCCACTGGCCCGGCTTCTAGGCCGCCCTGGGATGCCCTTGCCTCCCCCAGCTGTGCCCGGTCCAGGACGCAACGCAGGGAAACTCCTGTTTGGTCTGACGCCAGTGGGGTGGTTTTGAGGCTGCTCTCAGAAGAAACTGTCTCTGTGTGACAGTGGCGGTGGGGACAGAGCGGGCTTCCCAAAGCCCCAGGTGCCCTGGCTGCACCACGATCGGAGGAAGGGTAACAGGGGCGGGGGCATTACTGTGTATACAGAACAGGAGCAGGAAAGCACTCACACTTGGATGGAAGATCCTTGTGTTCGGTTCCGGGGACCTGGGAAGCCGATCTGGGCTGGAGCAGCTGACCCTGGCCTGGAATAGCTACAGGCTCAGGAAGGAACTAAGGAGGAAAGAACTAAGCTCTGCCCTTGGCTCTTCTTGCTGTTTCTCCAGAACCCGCAGAAGGCTGGAGGCCGGTGGGCGGGGCATGGGCCTGTGGGCGGGGCCAGACGGCGGTCTCCAGCGCAGGGGGGCGGGGCGGGCTTTGTGAGCATGCGTCCTGCTGCCTGGGCGCCCACCGGTGTCTCTCGGTTTCCCGCTCGCTCCCGGCTACCCGTCGCACTTGCCGTGTGGGAAGTAGCCCGCGGTGTGTGAAGAGGAGGGAACCGGGGTGGGGACTGGGGCGGCAAGTGTGCTGTCAGGGGCAGCTTGAACGAAGGTGCCCCCAAATCCATCCGAGGTTGAGAAGGGCGGGCGGTAGGTAGGTGCCGTCTCGGAAACGGAAATGGACAGGGTTGCACGTGGCACAGGCATCCGGGAGAGCGCCAGTAATACTAGAAAGTCGTTAGGTTTCCTGGAGTGTAGTTGTACCACCTCCCAGTTGCTGCCTCGCTGCTGGTGAGGGCGCCCTCCCACCCCTTGGTTGTGCTCAGAGCTCCCTAGACCCGCAGGAAGGCTAAGGGGGTGCCCCGACGCCGGTGTCTGCAGATTCGGAGAGGTCATTGACTCAGTGTTGGACATGTAGCTTGGAGTTTGAAATGCATCTTGAGCTTTGAAAACCCCTTTCTTGTGAAAATACAAGTTAATTTCACCGTTGGTGCTTTAGTGGGTGAAGTCTGTGAGGAAGGGCGCATGACACATCCAGCTTCTTTCCAGAACAGTTGTGGGTAGTTATGCAACTCTAAATTTAATCCAAAGCCTACATTCCCAGGGGCGAGCGTGCTACTGGCTGTAGGAAGCCGTCTGTGGACAAATGAGGATAATAGTTTGAGTGAATTAGCAAGTCTGGAGAGGAGGGCCCATCAGCAGAATGACAAATTTAGGATCTTTAAAGACATCTGGTCAGCGATGCCGGAGCTCGTGATTGACTGAGTGATTAATAATGGAAAACCCTTAGTTCAGTGTTTCTGCTGTCCCTCGCCCACTTGCCCAGCCAGGGCGGGCTGTCTGCTCCAGCCTGCCAGCAACGTCTCCAGCTGAACAATGGAGGCATTTAGGCCCCTCATCTTTGACCCTGGTGAGTTTACGCTTTCAGTTTTTCTTCTACTTACCCAACTTGTCTGTGTGTTTCCTAATTGACAACTCCGTCGCAAAGGCTCTTAATGCCGGTTCACATTTGATATGATTCCGTTCCACTTAGCCCACTGCTAGCTAGCCACGGCCTCACCCCTCAGGGTCGCCCTAGACTTACAGCTCCCGGTTCACCGTCTGGAGCTTACGGCAGACACAGGCAGCCATGGAACACGCCGGAGGGCTGAAGTTGGGCATGGTCCCCCTTGCTCTCTGACACCTATTGCCCCCGGGCCCTAACTCTGCGGTGGATTTCTCTGCAGGCTGAAGCAGCTGGACAAGCACAGCCAGGCCACGGCCCTTCAGCTGGTGCAGCTTCTCAACAAGCAGAATCAGCTTCTGCTGGAGAGACAGAGTCTGCAGGAAGAGGTGGGGCGTCTGAGATCCCAGGTACTGTGCAAACCCAGCACGGGGGGCGGGAGTCCTCAGGGCTGGCTCACCGGCCAGAGAACACAGCAGAATCCGCATGCAGGGCTTTTTCTCCTTCCTTTCTTCAGTGTTGCATCTTTACAGGTGAAATGCCCAGTGATCACATTGGTCCATTAGTAACCCGGGGCGGGGTGGGGGGGGTGGAGGTAGTTCCTGAAGACTGTGATGGGCACGGGGCGGGGGGCGGGGGTGAGGGGAGGGGGGGACAGAGACGTGTGGGTCATGGGCCTGCCCCCTTCGGTGAGCTGCAGTCTGTGTGGGAGAACAGACCCAGCAGGCCACAGACACCACTGCCCAGGGGTGCTGGTGGTGGAAGGGTGGGGAGGATGGTGAGCATTCTGGAGGTGGCGGCTTTGGGCTGCCCCCGGAGGGAGGATGCGTTTGCTTTGAATCAGGTGAGGAAAGAGATGCCGCTGGCTAGGGGGCCGCTGTGAGCAGAATGCAGGAGTCCTGTCCCAGGTCAGGTGCCTGGTGACTGAGCGAAGATTCTGAGTGTTTGCGGGCGGCCTGGCTGCGCTGCAATACAGAATGTGCCCTTGAACGAGCCTGCGAGATTGATTGTGACTCCATTTCGTAGATAGGGAAACTGAGGCTCCAGCAAGCCTGCCCAGCTAGCAAGTAGGACACTACCAGTGTCCTACCAGAGGCTGACTCCACAGCCCAGGACCTCCCTGTTGAGGTTAGCTCTGGGGCCACCAGAAGGGATGGTGGGGAAAGGGAACAGCCAGGTGAACTTGGAATGTGGTATGAGACCTTTCTCTCCTAAATTGGTTCTCTTCCTGTCAGACAAGCTGTACTTTTTGCCCCATCGAGCAACTTGTTAGGATAATGGGGTGGCCTGTGGGCTGGCCCTGGTCTTAGCCTTGAATTAGGATTGCAGCCAGGTGCTCTGTGAGGGCCCAGGGACGCCACACAGTGAGTGCTTGGGATGGATGATTAACGGGAAGAATGTATCTGGAAATGAAAAGGATGGGAAACTGTCTCTCACAATTCTTTAAAATAACCATGTGCCCAGTGGGTAGCGGGGAGCCGCTCTCCTCTGAGTGAATTTTCCCACTCAGCACAGGCAGTCCCTCTCTAAGGACTCATTTCTCCAAGGTAGCAGGTGAACACCTCCAAGGCCTGGGGCTGGGGACCCGCCCGGCCACTCTGCTCCCCGTGCCGCTGACTCTGTCACACCTCATGCCACAGTCCAGGAGGTTTGCAAACAGAAAAGTGTGAGGAGCATGGGTCCTGGGGCCCGGTTCACACAGGCCAAGGCAGGATCTCTGGGAGCAGGGCCTAGGAATCTGCATTTTAAGCAGCTGGTTGGGTGATTCTGAGGGACACGGAGGTTTGAGAACCTCTCAAGTGATTGGAGGCAGAAAGAACAGAGCAGGATTCCAGACTGTGCCAGTGTTGTGAGGCTCAGAACAAGTCACTGGAGTCTCTTCTGAGTCTCAGTTTCCACGTGTGCCGGGGATGGGGTGGGGGGGGTGGTGTGTGTCACATCAGCCTGACTCAAAAGGGATGTCAGAAGTGTTCAGTGAGTGCAGCCCTGAGGTGCACGGCAGAACCTCTTGCACATAGTAGGTCCAAGAAACGTCAAGGCTTTCCCCTTCCCAAGACTGGAGAAAGCCCAGAAGCAGCCCAGGGACAGCCAGGGAGGGGGCTGGCAGCGCTGTGCCCACTGCTCCCCACGCTTCTCAGACGTGCTCAGGCCCTTCTTGCCCCCCCCCCCCCAACGCTGAGCTGGGCCCAACCTAACTGTCTGGGTGCGTCCCACAGGAGGCCCTGTGTGGCACCAGCCAAGGGTTGAGGCCACTGGCTATCAGGAAGGTGATGGGGCTCCCGCCACACGCGGTGGAGGAACAGGGACTCCTAGCAGGAGTGAATCCTTTGGCTCTAGAAGCCAAGAGCCACTTCAGGACGCACATTGTGGAGAGTGTTCTGTACAAGCTCCGAGCACATGGCAGCTTCTGGACCAGATCGTTACCGGGTAGGGTTTCCCTTTTAACTCCCCATCTGCCTACCTTACAACCACTCAGATCTTAACATGGACCATCAATGCTTAGAAACCTCTTCCAGGGCTTCAAAAACCTAATTACCAAATGGATTGCAAAATTTTCATAAAATGCATTAAAAAAAAAACAAAAAAAAAAAACCAAACAACCCAAACCTCAAAAAATTCTCAGAAAACCGAGCTGGTCTTTCTTCTTTTGGCTGAAGCAACAGAGATGCTTTGACCGTCCTGAGTTATCTGATACCAGCCATCTGGCTCATCTCTAAAGGGGTCTTTCAGATTCACAGAGTGCATTTGGAGTTATTTTAATATGAACATGACAAAAGGAATTTCATAGAGGGAGTCCTGGCTTTCGGTAGCAAACACTAGTGTTCAAAGAAGAGGCAGGGGTCCAGTTTTGCAAGCTCTCTGCTGAATATCTAAGCCGAAGGCTTACTCTTTCTACCCAAGTGTGGCATTAGACCCACTTGAGCCATGGAGTAAGCTGGAATTGTGAGGTTAGCCTCCCAGCCTTGACGTGAACAAGGCCGCTGTGTGCCCCCAGCAGGGACATCAGAGGACACTGCCTGCTGACGGTTCTGGAGGGTTCGGCCACAGTTCCTGTCTTCCTGGAGAGACTGGTTCATCTCTGGGTTGGAGATGGCTTTGCGAAAGGCTTCCATTTTCTCAGCCTGGATAATTTAAGCATAACGACTTAATTTTGTATGTCGCACTCTAAAAATCTCTGTCCACCCAGAACCCCAAAGAGAATGGAGATTTCCTGGCCGCCCCGAAGCTGAGTCCCATGCCTCTGATCTGCTCCCATGTACTGAGTCCTGGGCCCTGGAGCAGGTGACAGGGCTCGGGTTGGCCTGTGGCCTCTGACAGGAAACAGCTAAGCCTGTTTAAAAGGCTCTAGTATCCTAAATCACTTCTGCTTAACTTCTGGAACATGGACAGTGTCTGCAGAGGGAGCTGGTCACAGTGGTAACCAGGCTGCAGTGACATTTCTACCCATGAGGATTCCCATCTTCCCCTCAAACGCTGCTATGGTGCAGGGAGCCAGTCGAGTACGGGGCGCAGGGTGCGGGGTGCGGGGTGCGGTCCGGGCGCAGGGTGCTGACCACTAATCTGCCTTGATCTTAGTGTGACTAAAAACATTGGCTTGATTACTCTCCTGCCTCACTCTGCAGGTGGGGGACTTCTAGAAAATGTCTTAAAAATTTTTTTTTAATGTTTATTTTGAGAGAGAGAGGGAAAGAGAGAGAGAGAGAGAGAGAGATTATAAGTGGGGGAGGGGCAGAGAGAGAGAGAGGGGGAGACACAGAATCTGAAGCAGGCTCCAGGCTCTGAGCTGTCAGCACAGAGCCCGATGCGGGGCTTGAACTCACAAACCGCGAAATCAGGCTCGAACTCATGAACCGCGAGATGATGACCTGAGCCGAGGTCCGGATGTCTAACCGACTGAGCCACTCAGGCACCCCTAGCAAAGGGCTTTTGTTAAAATGTCTTGAAATGGCTGTGCTGGTCAGTGTGGAGAAACAGAGCCTGAAGACGGTCACCCAGCCTGACTGCAAACAGGGCCCCGTATCATCTCCCCAGGCACAGCGAGTGGCTTCGTTACAGGCGAGGCTGGGCATATGCCCTCCCGCCTCTTCTGGGGGGAGAGAGACCGTGGGAGGGGTGGCATGGGGGTGATGTCCAGACGAGGAAGCTGGGTCCCAGGGGTGGGCAGCTGGGACCAGGGTCGGTGGTCTGTGACCCAGTGCCCGGGGCTCTAACATCTGGCCAGGGAGGGAGATGCCAGCTAGTGAGAAGATCAGAGTCTTTTCTTGGGGAGGACTGTCCATTTAGAGGATGGTTTTATACGCCAGGAGTTTGTTTATATACTCATTGGGCAACAACTCGGGGTTCAGCAGATTTGTGTTTTCTGGTCCCTGCCACCTTTGCCATGCACGACCTGTAGGGCTCCATCCTCAGTGCTCAGGGGGCTCCCTTTCGTCCCTGCAGTTGAGGCGCTTGTGCGCAGGACGCATCCTGAGACTGACTTATCGGTGATTAATCAGTTGGCCCTGTGACTTTGGAGTATTCTTGGCAGTGAATTGACTTTCTACTCTGATTCGAACTTGTGCACGGATCTAGCAGCCATATGTGGTTATATTCAGAATCATGGACATTATCTCGTTCCACCAAAGGACCCAAGCAAGAGGGCTGAACCCAGATGAGGGGCAGGGTGAGGCCCCTTTGTTGACCTGTGGCAAGGGCAGGATGGCCTCAGAAATGTCAGCATGGCCCAGGGCTGCCAGGCTGGGGTCCAGCTGAGGAGGGGGTGCCCACGGCTTGCCCAGGATGGGACCCGGAGGGTGTGTGTGGGATGGCGGGGGTCCTTCCCCAGTCCTGGGGGCTTCGCCCGGCTCACGTGGGTGTCTTCCTGGAGTTAGCTACCTGCAGGACAGATGGTGCCTGGATAGAACAGCAAATACACTGAATAAAATAAATTAAAAAAGCCTCCTCCTGAACCAAGATTTTTTTGGAAAGAATTCTAAATAGATGAAAACAAACAATTTGATTTCAACCAAATTGTTGTTTTTTTGTTTTTATCCTGATTTTCACCCGAATTGTCAGTCTCAAAAATAAACACTGATACATTCCCAGAAAATATTTTTCAAATAAAAACTGACTCTGTTAAAGTTTGCCCTGATTCTTTCAAAACTGTGTACAAGACACTGTCAACCAAAGTGACTTGCATATTTTTTTAAATACACTTGAACATATGCAGCTAAAATGTCATTAACTCCCTGCTGCCTGAGTGTTTTTCAAGAGTGACACGAGACCCCGGTGTCTGTTTCTGACATACGGGTCTTGCGACCCTCGGGGAAACTTCCCCAAGCAACTCAAATCACCAAGTTTAACTTCCGTTTTGTTTTTTTGTTTTTTATTCTTGTTTTTCACTGAAGGCCCACGTGTGATTAATGTTGAAAAGCACATAAGGCTTCACTGAAGACAGACCTGCTATTCCGTTAACAGCTCACTTTGTCCATGAGTGAATGTCGGAGTAGGACGCATGGAAGAAAAATAAATCGAATTTTCTGCTGCTGCAGACACACTTGCTCCACTTATCGCTTCCTGAGTCAGTACATTTTGCGATAGAAATTCACAATCAAGATTTTAAAGGGAGCTAAATATTTTAATCCAATCAGACAAGTGAACAAAACACTGAATATTACATGGAGCGGAGAGAAGTGGTTCTTGCCTTTAAAAGACTGCAATTCCGTCACATTACAACCCCAAATGTCAGTGTTGTCTTTATTTCTAACGCTTTCAAACACGAGGCAGCCAGAGGCTCCACTCTCTGCTGTTGGTGACACTGTCTGTCCTTTGGGAATTCTTAAAGTCTATTTACCATGGAAACATGGTTCCTATAAAACACAGACACCTGCCCATGTGCAAAGAAAGTTCTCATGACTTGCGGGATTCCAGGAAGCTGGAAGATGACAAAGTCGGACGGCACGAGGCATGGGACTCCTGTGTCGTCGGAGCTCTGGAGAGGGGAGGGGCGTCCTGGCAGTCTGACCCCTGCGGCCAACGCACCGGGCTCCCCGGTTCCCCACCCCGCCATGCCACGCGTCCCAGGCCCAGCTTGAGATGCTGTTTTCCGGAAAGCCAAGGATTCCTCCTCGGCCCACCTCCATTCTGCAAGGAAGGTCTTCCTGCCTCTACCTTTTCCTTTCTCTGGCTTCTACAGCCCCTTCCCTCTGCGGGGCCCAGAGGCAGAGAGCCAGGCCGGTGGTCTAGGGAAGCCGTGACTCTGACCTCTGCCTGCACAGGCCTGTCATTGTCAGGGGCTCGGCGGACTGCCTGGTGTGCGGGCGACCCGGCTTTGCAGCTGCCGACCACCGGGCTCTGGGGTGCCGGAGCCGGGGGACGAGGCAGGGTTGGGGTCACTTTGCTGGACTCTGCTGAGCTGGAGGCAGTCCATCGAGGGCCCCGTGGGTTCGGGGAAGGCTCGCCTCTGTGGCCCTCCCGGCCACGTTCCACGACGTTCTGCGGAGGACTGGTGAGGGCACCTCCTCCTGAGCAGATCGGTGGCCTCCCACAGCTCACGTGGCTTGTGAGTGCCAGCTGGCCTCCCAGATCTGACTTCTACTTGATCCCACACACAGCACACCTGGTGGCTTCTGTGCTGCTTCGCTGGGCAGGTCACAAGAGCATTAACAGGCCTGGACTTCGAGGTCCAGCTGCCGAGGTTCAAATCTCAGCTCTGTACCACTTGGGGTAAAATGTTTAGCTTTCATATCACTCGGGTCCTGCTCAAAAGCAAAACCAAAACCAAAAAACAAACAGAAAACCTTAATAACAGAACCAGCTTCCCTTGAAGAGGCAGCCCCCCCATCACCCGGCTCCCACACAGGTGACCGTGAAGCCGGCCGGGTTGGCAGAGATCACGGTTGGCAAGACAGGGCCACTGGATCAATCATTCGGCATCCTTTCTGTCCAGACAGAAAAATCAGGCCCAGAGAGATGAAGTGCACGGAACTGGGAAGTGAACAGCAGGGAAAAAACTTCTGGAGAAAGTGGTATTCAGGCCCTGGGCCGCAGGTTGCATGGAGGGGGTGGGTGTCCATCCGACTCTCCCGGGGCAGAGCCTGCAGTCGGGCCCTGGCTCTCCAGCAGTAGGTACTGGTGGCTTCTCTGGACCTCAGGACAAGGCTCTAAAATGCCCCCAGCTAGAGGTGGGGAAGGGACTCTCCTCTCTCTGGCTAAAAATAGATGCTTTCTTGCCAGAGGCACAAGAAACAGGACTTTTTTTTTTTTTTTTTTTTTAAATGTGTATTTTTGAGAGAGAGCAGGGGCGGGGAAAGAGAGGGACAGAGGGTCTGAAGTTGGCTCTGTGCTGACAGGCAGTCCGATGCGGGGCTCGAACTCACGAACCGTCAGATCACGACCTGAACCCAAGTCGGACACTTATCCGACTTGAGCCACCCAGGCTCCCCGGTTTTTTGACCTGGCCACACTGACACAGAAAATGTGAAAATGAGTGAGGCTAGTTGGGGGGGGGGCACTAGTGAGAGGTGGAGTCCGCAGAGAAGGGATGCAGAGGGAAAGTTGGGTCGGGCTGAGGCTGAGCAGGCACGTTCTGTGAGCAGGGATGAGGTGGGCTGTGTGCTTCCCGGGTCACAGGCTTGGGAACAAGGCGGCAGAAAAGGCTCTGCTCAACCCCACGGCGTGGTTGCCTGGGGAACAATTCAAGTCACCCAGAGAGAGACTCATTTTTTAAAGTCAAAACTTCAGAAATAAACACAAAGGTCAGGGTTTATGGAGAGAAGGCTCTCGTAGGATTTAAAATGAGAACAAAGGAAATGGGCTAGCAGTAGCAGGCATGTAGACGGGGGAGGGGGGAGCGTTTATGTCATCTGTGGAGAGTGTTCTAGAAGAGCAGGTGCCAGGGTACCCTGTGGGCCTTCCTCTGTCTTGGAGGGCAGCCATGGACACGGCTGATGTGACCACACCGCCCAGGCATGCCACGGCAAGGGGCCTTGGTGACAAGTTGAGAGGCAGAGGTCTGGGAGAAGGTGGCTGAGGGCTCAAGCCACAGTTGGAGCCAGCTAATGTCCCACGGGCATGTGCATCCTCATTGTCCCTTACAGCCAGACCCGGATCGTGGTGGTGAGGACCACGGACCCAGCTTTCTGGAAGTCAGCAAGGCTAATCTCCCTAGGAGGTGATGGCAGACGAGCAGGATTTGGGCAGTAACTAATGCTTCTCGATCTCTGGACATGCCGCGGGATGGGGGGGGTACCGAGAACTGTTCTTTACTGAAGATCCAGCAAACTGAGGGTGACACTTGAGTGGGGAATTAGAGACTGAATGGTGATGTCATCGGCTGAATTAGTCATTCTGATATTTACTGAATGCTTGCCATGGGCAGGGCAGCCGTGGGCACTGGGGATGGAGAGTGAAAGGCAAGCACCATAATGGGAAAGTCAGGACAGGCTTTGCATCAGGACCAAATAAAATACCAAACCAGCGGAGAAATAGTGACAGGCGATTTGCTCCAGGGAGAGAGACCGTTCACGTCGGGGACCTCACATCTGCTCCAACAGGGCCCCACGGGGCCATGGTGGCCGGTTCCCAGGCAGAGGCCTGAGTGCCAAGAGGGGATGAGTCGGGCAGGAAGTTACTAGATGGGCCTGGGGCACAGGCACTAAGAAGACTCATAACGAGAGGTGCCAGTTTCCTGGAGCTTGGTTTAAAAAAATCCCCGCGACACCTTTCCTTTCTACTTCAGGTCTTAACTGCTACTCTACTGTGCGTGTCGCGGGCGTGTGTCTTCTGCCCCAAGTTCCGCTCCATTTACGATATGCCTGTCGTGGTTTCTGCTTATCCTTGCACTCAGAGACGTTCCTGGAGTCTCTGAAGTTAGGAAGCGCCCGGCCCGCAGCCCGCAGTCCCTGGGTGGTGCCACACCAGGTCAGCTCCGTCCAGACTGGACAACATCAGGTCTGGATGGAGACCCCGCGTGATGGTCCACTGAGTTGGTGGCAGCCCCCGGGCTGAGTGTGTCGCTGGGGGTGGAAAGGAGCCCTTTCTGCAAGGGCTCTGGGGCAGTGGACTCCTGCTGGCCTGCTCTGGAGAGCCCAGAAGCCCCCCGGGGCCCTAAGGAAGAGGGCCCCTTAGCCCCAACCCCCCACCGAAGGCTGCACACACATACTGAGTGCTTCCTCACCATGCCGCGGCCCCCGCCCTGTGTACAGAGCCAGGTGGGCCGCACATGTGACATTCTAATTCCCCGTCTCCTCATAGACTTGCTCCCTAGAAAGGCATCATCAGTGTCACACATGCTGAGAAACCTACCTGACACGTACACATTACCTTTTTGCATTTTTTGAAAGAGGCGACAGGCGGATTTTCCTATTTCTCATGCGTGAATTGTGGTCTTTCACTCACTGTCCTGTCTCGGAAACCCTCGAGTAATTGTGACCGAAACTGGGTTCCCAGGAGCCCCCCCCACCACCCTGATTCTAGCTCAGGAAATGTGAGAGTGCAGAGGGCGTGCAGAGCCTGAGGCCCATGGGTCTGTCTTTTTCTGGAAGATGGTTTCCAGCCACACAGACCAGACTGCCTGCCCTCCTAGGGACCTCACTCCTCGAGGTCAAGGACTGCCTAACTCATCTTCCCACGTGGTGCAGGGTGGGTGTGCCCTGTTCTGTGGAGCGGAACCATCTGCAGTGGTTTCTGGCACCACTTCCGGACATGGTTTAAGCTAACCTGAGCGGCCCCGTCGCCGGCCAGGGCAGACGAGAGGCTTCTCCGCGTCCCTAACTTGTGCCTCTCTCAACCCTATTTTCAGGAGCTAGCTTTGAAACATTTATTCCTGCTCAAAACTAAGGCCAGATACACCGAATTCCCTCTTCCAGTGCGTGGGAGGTGGTTTCCACGGGGGAAAAAGCGGGTGTGTGCGTGATAATAAATTGTCTGCAGCTGGAAATTTGGAGGTTTTAGCTCGTTTTGAGTTCACTAGGAATTTCTTAGGGACACTCGGCCTACATCCTGTTTTTTGTTCTGCTTTACCAGCTGTAATGTCTGAGCAGTTCTCAGTACACAGATTCTGGCATGAATCAGGGTCTCCTTTCCTGGGCAGAGAAGTGGTGGCCCTCCAGCCACGTCCCGTCATCGGACTGCCTTACTCCCAAGACAGACCGATGCCTGCAGTACAGATGTGTTCAGATTTAAGGCCGTAAAACGAAATGGGTTCCCTTCAGTTCCTGTCTGACAGGGGCTGTGATCCAAGGTCAGGGGGAGTAACAAGATTTTCGTGCAGTTGGTCACGTACAATTTCTCTATTTTTAGCAAAAGAATGTCTTCCTCCTTAGAAGAGGCACCTGCACCAGCGAGAAGACAAATCACAGTGAAGAACGTGATCTATTTAAACTTACTTTTTATTGTCATTTTTTTTCCAGTTACCCAGCATGCCACAATCTGATTGCTGACCTGGATGAAACAGAGTGAAATAAATGGTTTACAAAGAGATATTTACATTCATCTGATTTGTTCGTGAGATGCCACAGAGCACCACGACCTTCCCGGTGGCCGGCGCCCCGGACGGCAGCAGGCGGCCAGGTCAGCCGCGTCTACTGCCCAGCGGTGCCCGTGCGGCCAGGCCCCGCGCCGGACCAGGAGACCTCCTGCAGTTATGTTTGCAGAAATGGCTTGAAGTTAACTGTGTTCTGATAAATCTGCTCATTTGTATCCTGTTACACATGTGAATTTCAATAAATGAACTTTTTTAAAGACCTGAATTGAAGCGTTTCCTTTTTACCTTGTAGTGATGAACGAAACACACCAAAAAGGCACATATTTTAACTAGGCCAAAGGGCATTAAGGACCAGACTTTCTTCCTGCCACTCGTGTTTCTCTCCCTCTTCATGAGCTAGACACCGTCCTTCCACTTCTTAACGCTCTGAATCAACATCTTGTAAGGCTCCATCGTTTACCATCCTGCTAATCTGTGCGCAGTCAGGAGACGCCAGGAAGCGCTGTTCTCCTGTCCGCTCCGTCAACAACAAAAACAGACAAGGACGCGTCTTCGGCCCGGCGGTTTGGGTTTCTTCTTCAGTGTGCGGTTTGAGAGGAGCCTGACAATGTACTTCCTGAAGTGACACAATTGACTTGGAGTTCTATCAGATGTCTGTAAACAGATCATTGTTTTAGCTTCAAATAGTATTTCTACGATACACAGGTGAGCCCTCAAATGCTGGAAAGTAATAAAAATGGGCGCTGAAGATGCTGGGTTGTCTCTGAGGAGGACAAGGATACACCACAGGCTGCAGGCAGGACAGGGCCCTGACCTCAGGCCGCTCTCCCGGCTGGCAACCCAGCACCCTCGCCCTCGCCCTCAGCGTCCCCCACCCGTGCCTCTCAGGACGGATGGGGGGGGGGGGTTCAGCGTTGGAGGTGGGGAAATGATACACACGCAAAGACCGTTCAAAAGTCTCTCGAGCACGGACGAGTTCAAGCCTGAAAGAGCAGAACGTCTACTCGGATCCAGTTTTCGATCTCCTCAAATGTGCTAGACATAAAGGGTGTTGCAGAAGGAATGTTAATTGTCCCTAATTCTGTGTTAGGACTACAGTAAATAAATGACACAATTCTAAAAATAGCACCTTTAAAGAATTGTAAGAGGTCGCTTTATTTTAGCCTCCTGGATGTGTGAATCCCAGTGGTTTTGAGAAGAGCACGTGGAAGCCTGCCCTCAGGTTTGGCTGTGTGACACACACACGCACGCCTGACTCACTTTGGTCCCAAAGCCGTTCCTCTACTGAGCTTAGTCCCAGAAGCCAAGCCAAGTTTCTACGATAGCAGGCGTATGAGGTAAAATCGGAAAAAGGCCCCATCCAAAATGCTTCCAGGTAATCAGACTGTGGTACAACCGCCCTACCCGTCTAGCAGCCACGACAGAGGTGGTTAACCTGCCGACACACGCTCCCAGAAGGGAAGTGTGCGGAGCAACGCGTTCCGCATTCTCAGGAAGACGTCACCGACGAGCGACGCTCCTCAAGAGAGTTCCGGGTCCAGACCATCTGCTGTGAAGACTGTTAGGTCCTGACTGAACACATTTCCAAGGAGACCCGGTCCGTCCCTGACTTCATGGGAGACCTGCCCCGAACCCACTGCGGCGCGGTCGGCGTCTCCCCTTCGGAGGCGGCCCTTCGTCCGAGTCTGCACGACCACGCTACTGCCACGTCACTGAAGTAACAACATAATCCTGTGTGTGCGTTCGGGGCTACAAGAAACTGCTGTATTTTCCTGTCACATTTTATGTAGGGTAGGTTAATACCAGCTGGAGCTATTAAAAATCTCTTTGTTTTCCAGAAAAGATTTTCTGAGATTACAGAACCACGTCCAACAACAATAAACAGAGAAGTAGCAGATTGACATAGTGCTTTATTTAAGCTGTCTGTACGAAGGAAAATAATGTGCATCCCTATCATATACGTGTAAAAATACTAAGGATGTACAGTGTACAAAAACAGTTTCTTGTAGTTATTTCACATCCTTGTGGGTCATATACTTAAGGAAATGAACAGTTTTAGTTTTAGTATGACCAACAGTAAGAGTAATACAGTTTCTTGGGTTCATAGTTGCGTCTGCTTAAAATCCTTAACCAGATGACTAGATCTTGCGCGGATCTAATGAAAGAACTAGCAAGGTCAAGAAATGTCACAAACTATAAAGCTACAGGGAGGTAATTCAATTACCAATTTAGAGGTTTTCTTTTTATTTAAATAAATACTTTACATTTCATGCTTGCCTGTAATGCACTACCAGGAGCAAGATAAGGAAATTCTACTGTAGACAGTACAAACAGTAGCAGCAAAGTGTGTACGTTGAGGTGTAATACAGAGACCCTGCAGTTAGTAAGGGAGGCCCTTACCTTTGTACTCTAGGAGAAGAAGCAAGGGGCCCCTGCAAGAACAGTCAGCTTTAAGAAGCCGGAAATCAGGTACGGGAAAATGGAAAATACTGGAATAATGCTATGTAATTAGTGTAGAAAGCAAAGCTGTGAGCAACCTGCCAGAAATCCAAGCAGAAATGGCCAACTTCCTCCCAGGTGGCTGCACTGAGACAAGAGGGCAGACTTCACGAGAGTTAGTACGGGGTGGAGTCCACAAAGTCTGAACCGAACTCTGATAGAACGATCCTGGGTTTCAGGCCTTGCCATCTGCCGGCGGCCCATGCCACAGCTACGGGCAGCCTCGAGGGCAGGTGCAGAAATCTCCAGAAATCTCCCTCTACACACACGTGTTACCTGTCGGTCCTCGGTGCCAGCTGATTGAGACCTGGGGGTGAGAGCGGGGGAGGGGGAAGTCTGGAAACACCTCGGTGCCTCTGACGGATCTCGAGGCCGAGAGTGACTGGGCCTGGAGAGCTGGCTGGGAGGCTTGGCCAGCCCGGGGCACCGTCCACGCGGTCCTTAACCTTTAGGAAGTGTCCTTGGCCAGGGTCATGGAAATCACCTTAAGGTTTGGGGGGGGGGGGAAGCTATCGAAGTGCTTAGTGTACGGGCCCCCCTTTTCCTCGAAAGGGACGGACGCTCCGCACAAACCTCAGCCAGCCTCAGCCGCCTTCTCTGCCTCTCCCTGTTCCTCTTGTATATAATGGATGCGAGACAACTTACAGGACATACCTCCTAGTCTACTTTCTATCAAAGTGAAACATTCAACATAATTCCAAGGGAAGAAAAAACAAAAAAGTGAAGCTACATGTGTCAGAAGGAATGAACTACCATTTCCTGTAACTTCCTACTCGATGCTGAGGATGAACTTCACTCAGGTAGAAATATGAAAAATTAGGATAAAACCTATGTCTGAATATGTCTTAGCTGCCTTAGTAAAATGCCCTTTAACCCCCTCAGCCCCAGTGGCCCGCCCACCGCCAGCAGTGGCGTCTCCTGTACAGACCACACTTCCAGCGTCACGAGGCTAAGACATCTGCGTATGAATATGATTCATCCTACTCAGAAAGTCACTCGCTCTTGCGCACAACGCATCTCGACAGTGACAGCACGTCATGCCGCAGTCTTCCACGGGGAGCTGTCAGATCACGTGACCGATCCATCCCCACGAACGCTCCGTGGGGCCGGCTGCCAGCTTCCACAACAGGGCCCCCGGCCCCTGGACTTCATAGGCTGCTTTGGAAAATGTCAGCTCCTAGCACCAAAGGGTTTAATCTGAAGATCATCATTAATGAAGGAGAAAGATGAGGTTTGCATACATGTCCCCTCTCAGTGAGAAATGTTGGAATTGGGGGACATGAGTATATACAGAAAAAGAAAAGTTGGAGGTGTTCTTTTTTTGTGTTGTTTTGTGTTTTCCCTGATGGCTTAATTCAGTGATAAATGTACCATGAGCGGAATAAACACACCAGGTTCTCACCCCTTACTGCCTACTTTGTAAATACTCGAGATGCGTTCCTTTTGCCAAGTCAAGTTGGTTTCTCACGGTCACGCGGGTCTCGGTTTCCTCCCCCGCGTTACGTCGCCAGGCGTCAGAGCCTTTCCATCCTCGAATGAGCAACACCGACATCCTTCTGTCTCATTAACCCCTCGGCTTGGAGAGTTGGGGATTTTTCTCACTTTCAGCACCAAGGGGTTAAATGACAGCATCTCTTCTCCCAAAGCCAAATTCTAACCAAGATGTACAATTTCAGAGCCTCGTCCGATTTTGTCACATAGGAGAAAAAGTGCATGCCTCTCATTGGCGTGTACATCCTTGCACACGGGTCCAAATAAACTGCAGTGAGTCTATTTCATGTAAGCTGGCGCTGCATTTGCTAACATGACACACAGTTTTCTTCACTAAGAAATAAATACTACTGCAATATAAACAAAATCATAAAAGGACATTCAAAGATTTAACATCCGAGAAAAAGCGAATTCACGTAGAACTCAAAGTAAAAACTTAAAACAAATAAGGCAAACACCTGTTTACCTCGGTGTACAAATTTTGGTGAAAAGCAGGGTCATTATACCTGTCTACATTCTTCAGCCATCAGAGGTGATAAATATCAAGAAGGGAAAAAGGTTTCCAAGCACAGGGAAAAAAGAAAAATGCTCTCTGGTGCAAATGGTTTCATAGCCCCTTTAAGTGACCTGCCTCTGCTGTGCATATGCCTCCTTCCCCGGAAGGACAGTGTTCGTCTGCCGCCAGCCGCCAGTGAGGTCTGGACGTCCGGGTGGGGCGGCAGGCTTCCTCGGCAGCGTCCGACAGGGATTAAGTGTGTGTCTATCGAGCTAGCTCAACGGTTGGTCAGGCCTTCTCTCGGATGCTTCCCTACGGACTCCAGCCAGGTCTGCGTGCGAGTTCCCCACTCTGTGCACTGATCTGATAGGCTCTCCTACAACCCGCATATGCACATCACCACCCTGCCGCAATCGCTTACTCTGAATTATACGCTAAATCTTCTTAGTCTAATTAGTTTTTGATTTATCTTCCAGAAAGTTAAAAAATGTACCTAGACTCAGTGTATCTCATTTAGCCTTCACTGTTAGGGAAAAACAAAAACCAAAAGATCGAAAGATGACAACTGTGCACAAGTGAACAATGGCGGGCTCGTGACTTCCAAAGACTGTAAAATTACCTCTTAAAGTTGCTTATAGGACAGTAAGACAGTAGCAGCAGCAGCATGAGACCGTAGACGGAGATACAATTTCATGCAAAAACAAACAGGTGTGTTTGCGTACAGGTGTGTTCTCGTGGGGGTGTGCGTGGGCTGGGGTGTCTGGAGGCGCTCCTGCTTTGTAAGAGCTACGACTGGTGTGGTGTCCAGGAATCATCTTGAGGAAGAAAATCCAGGATGACCGTGAAGGAGCAGAATGAGGGCCTTATTCCCGGCCGCTGGCAGAGTAGGAGAACTGAGGGAAATGTGGCCGCCGCTCGCTGTCCACACCATCCATGCCGTCCTCGTCATCTGCGGGCAGAAAGCGGCCACTTAGCGTACGTTTACCTTTTGCAACACCATCTCTGGTCTTCTTAGTTTGAACTTCTAGCATCATGAGGATTAACAGAGGCAACGAGCTCCCAGAAACTCGGGTTTGTCAGCAAAACACAGACTAATTAAACTTAATCCCCAAACAATCTCACTTTCAAACACACGATCCACAAAGAGATAACAACATCAAATCATCTCCTTCAAGACATGACCATCTTAAGACTCAGGATGCTGTGAAAAAAATACTATTGAAGAGAAGACTTTTTTTAAATAAGAAGGAACAAACGAGATTCGGTAACCCTCAATTTCACGAAACCGTGCGTGTCAAAATTACAGGGATCAAACCCTAAGGCCCCGTGTTTGTCTAGAATCCGCTACCAACTGCCTTTAAATGTGCGTATTTTTTTTTCATGGTGCTTTAGGTGTGACTGCAAAATAAAGCTTCATATGGGCCCTTAATTTTACAGGACTCATTATTTACTCTACATCTCATATCTGTCTTTAGTCACCATTCCCAATTTCCCTAAAAGGCAACTTTAAACCAGAGTAAAGAGAGGGTAAGATGTCAGCATCCAAACACTAGCTCCTCGGGAAACCAACAGCAGAAAGACACTCGAAGGCACAGAGGAAGCTGCTTTCACATTAGCCACCCTCATCTTCCCTGCCTTCCCACATTTGAAGGATCTCAAATGGTCACCCAAGCCCTTCTCGTAACCGTTCTGGTGACTGAAGTCCCACCCAGCAGGAGGCTCTTCCTTGTACGTCATCATGTGTTCAGTCACCCCAGTCCACACCATCCCCTGTGCACCTGCTCCGGGCTCTGGCCACCCTTGGGGTTCCGTGTCTGTGCAGGGGTGCCCACTGCTCTCCCCCAGTGTGCGGGGGTCACGTGCTGGCCCACAGTGAAAGCCCCAGAGGAGGCTTTCAAACACCCAACCTTTTTTGCTTCAAGCAAAATAATTCCACTTCCTCAAATACATACAGGGAGTACATTGCAGATTCCTTGGATGTTCCAGCCTCTCCAAGAGCATGTATGTCACATCATGGGAGAAATCACAGCCTGTCACACAAGGATGACTCTCTGTGCTCCTCGATGACACACATTCCTCTGGAGAGCAAACGTTTCTGCTCTTGCCTCACTGTGCTTCTTCTCAATATTCTATTCTGAATACAGAAGATTCTAGAAAGGGATCAAGTTGCTAACCATTTTCAGCCTTGAATGTAACAGAAAATATCACTGGATTAGGTGGGACTCAGTCCATGGAGAAGATCTGTGGCTTCCTGCTCCGTGTAGACCATGGACCTCCACAGGCTTCTTTCCTGCTGCTGACAGGCATATTGTCAGCATTTCTAGAAAGCCCTGTGATTTGGGGAAATCTCTGCCTCCCTATTATCAAATATTTGCTAGGCATCAAGCAAACCACATGCATCATTTAGATGAAATACCTTCCACAGTATTTTTAGCTGCACAAGAGGTGGTAGGGGCTGGGGATGGCCTGTTGAGTCACAAAGTATAAAAACTCTAGAGAAAAGGCAGCTGAAAGCTTAATGTTCAAATTCGGAGCATTCTGCGCAAATCACATTTCAAGGCAAGAGTCTTCCCCACCAACAGCTTTGTTTGGCTGAGTGTTTTTCTGCGCCATGAACGTGCAGACTGGCTGGACTGCCCATGCAGGAGGCTGGGCAGAGAGGGGACTGTGCTATGCTGCCCCTACACCACACAGGAGCCACACAGGAGGGGCCGGGCTTCCTTCCGAGGAGGAGCATTTACTGCTCTAGGCTGCAGGTCAGCTGAGAATTAAGAGTCTTCGTTCTGTAGCTTGAGTAATACATTAATCACATTTTCGAACACGAAGAAATCTCAGTCTCACAGATGACTAGGCCAGGGCCCCACACCTTGAAATTCTCTAATGCTGATGACCCCATTCCCTCAGGACCGCTGCCTCCTGGGGCCAGTATCTGATCCTTCCCTGAGGAGGTGCTCGGGGGAGGCACTGGCAGCCCTCTGATCTGCACAGGTGGGGGGCTGTGGAGGGAGGGGACAGCAGCCTGCCCGAGCCAGAGCCCGCAATAACACACCGTCCACGAACAGGTTTCTGCTCTGAAAGCTGGGTCGCAGGGAACCATGCTGACCACACACAGGACCCACACTAAAAACACGAGACCTATCTGGTACAAGAAAGTGGAGGTCAACTCCCCAGTTCGCATCAGAATCTCCAGTCCGAGGAACAATCCATCGCCCGATTTTCTTAGAGTTTAACAACTATAATTATATGGCATTACAAGCTACTAGATCTCAAAGAAATCCTCTTTTCCTGTATAAGGGAAGGCAGAGGACCATTCATGGGTAGAATGCAAGACGACACATTCCCAAATCTGTTCAATTAACACCAGTGAGAACAATCTGACACGTGACCACAGCTGTTTGCAGGGAAGGAACATTTTGTCTAACTGCTGATTTGTTCTAAAAAGTAACTCCATTCTGCCTCATAAAAGCAAGGTGGCAAGTGGGGAGACAACTGTCACGTATCATGGAGGCTTTGGGAACAAAACCTCCGTGTGTTAGCTGCTGGACGGCCACGGCCATCCCAGCACCACCACTCAAAGCTGCAAGAAAAGATCAAGTGAAATGTAATCAAGCTTGGGGTTTCACCAGATCTCCTTTGATTTGTCCTCCTACAAGAATCCAGGATGCACCTGGGGGACATCCAGGTAAAGACTGGCTGCTGTGGCCCTCCCTCCACCAGGCACCCCCTGGCCTCAGGTGACCTTCACTCCCTCTGCAGAGTCAGGAAACCAGACGCCCTGTCAGACGCAGGACTCTGCTGGACTCAGGTTTCTCGGTTCCGATACCCGAAACAGCCACACGTTCATAGGTCGATTCTGAGGTCCACCTTGGAAGGTACTACAGTGTGTGGGCCTCCTGCTGACCCTGGTCTCACACTAGAAACACACTTCATACCCTTTCAATCAGCGAGTCACTGGGCGGATACAGCGTTCCCCACGTCTAAAATGACACGGATGCTGTTAGTGACAAAATGCTCTGTCACGACATTCCTTTCTGCTGACCAAGAAGCTGAGACGCCAGGTTCAGATTATATTCTAGAAGCTGTGCTGGGTCCCCCTCAATTTCTAAGTTCTAGAAATCAAGCCACAGAGGGTGTGTTAACGACATGCTCTCAGCACGACCAGTGCCATGTGAGTCTGGAGTGTGGGGTGAGGCTGCAAGTTGAATCCTGGAGACATCTGGGCCTTGACCGCCAGGGCTTCGAAATCAAGTCAGTATGAAGAAAGGACTGATGGCCAGGGCAGCACCTGCCACAGAGCCTGAGGTTTAACTTACTCGTAGTCCTGGATTCGGCAGCTGGTCTGTGGGGTCCCTTCCACTCCCTGCATCATATTTTGGCCTCCCAAAGTCCTCCCAGATTCATGCCCACTCTTCTGCTGGGCATTTACTGTACTGGGCCTGTCACCACGCTCCAAGCATGCATCACAGGACACAGAACACTACAGACCGGTTTGTGTGGCACTTCAATAAAATCAAAGCTACGGCCATTCAAAGCTGCACAACTCAGGCGCTTTTCCCAAAGAGATGGCTTCTCAGGTACACAGCAGGGGAAAGTCGGGGCCCGGGGACATTAGCCAGCCCTGCATCCCCTTTCCCAGAGGGTGGAGGGACCTGCCCCTTTCCAGGATGGGGTGGCAGAGTCAGGACGTGAACAGGGGCACCCCGACCCCAGTCTCCTCTCATCCTTTACGGTTCCCTTTGCCTTGCGTTTCAGGCTCACCAGGCTCATCCTTGCTGGGACTGGACTCCCACCTTTGGAAGCAAAATATGTCCTCGGGGCTTTGCGTTTACAGACTGTCCCTATTTCTGTGACTCCCAAGACCACCTACCTAGTTGTCTTAAAAGAGTCCACAAATTCCAAAGCTCTCTTTACCAGAGAAAACGGTCTCGAAGGGGTGGTGGCTGACACAGAGACACATTGGGACCTCACCTTCTAGGTTGCTGTGGGTATGACGTGGGGCGGCGAGAAGAAGCACAAAATCCTGGGAGCGGGTGGAGCCCATCAGTATGATCCAGTATGATCTCTGGAAAGAGCTGGCCACCTTCCGGCCGGGAGCCTACCCTGCCTCCCACCATAATGCTTATTCATCATTTAGTTCCCTACTATGACGGTATCATTATCAAGGAGTTTCTTTATGTTTGTGATTGATTTATATATTTGGGTGCTTTCACGTTTGGAGCATAAATGTTTACAACTGTTAGGTTTTCTTGGCGGACAGACCACATAATTATGATATAATGCCCTTCTTCATCTCTTGTTACAGTCTTTATTTTAAAATCTAGATTGTCTGATATAAGTATGGCTACTCCAGCTTTCTTTTGGCGACCATTAGCACGATACATGGTTCTCCATCCCCTTATTTTCAGGTGTCTTTAGGTCTAAAATGGGTCTCCTGTAAACAGCACAGAGATGGATCTTGTTTTCTTATCCTATGTCTTTTGATTGGAACTAGTTTAGCCCATTGACGCTTAGAGTGAAAGATACGAATTTATTGCCATTATGTTGCCTGTAGACTTCATTCATTTAATATATGTTCACTGAGCACTGACACTGGGCCAAGTGTCCAGCTAGCAGCTGAGGCCAGCAGTGAATAAGAAACCAGGTCGTTCTTCTCAGGGTTACTGCTTTCTAGTTGGACATATAGGCAATAAACAAAGGAATAAACACATTAACTGGAAGACCATCAGCAATTGTCAACG
This sequence comes from Puma concolor, assembly GCF_028749965.1. Lineage (NCBI taxonomy): Eukaryota > Metazoa > Chordata > Mammalia > Carnivora > Felidae > Puma > Puma concolor. The sequence continues at coordinate 64,030,083 of NC_141683.1, forward strand.
TACAGCATCAAGGGGGGCAGGAGACGGTGTCCAACATGCTGCACCATTCTTTAGATGGGAGGTTGAAGAAGGCTCCCTGACAAAGTGACCTTTAAGCTGAGATGTGAGGACGAGTAAGAGCTGTTCATGCACACATCGAGGGAAAGAGCACCACAGGCAGGACAACGCTTAGCACACCAGTGCTGAGGCACGGTAAAACACAGTGAGGCACGGCGTGCTCCAGGGGTGGCTGAACGCAGGGACGGGGGGCAAGATGGAGCAGGAGAAGGCCGGGATCAGACAGGCCTGTGGGAGCCAGTGGGATCAGTCGGATTTAGAGTACAGATTTAGGGAGCCACCGGAGGGTTGTGGGCAAGGGCAGGATGTGGTCTGATCACAGGTGACAGCATATCCAAATGATGAGGCCTAGCAAATGTTCTATGGTGGGAAGTGCTCACGGGCCCACCCACCACCTCACTGGTGCTGCCCAGCATTTCAGACGAGTGGACTGCCTGACACGGTCCACTCTGGGGCCAGTGGAATCGGTGCCACGGCCTGTGCCCACCATTCTGCTCACGCGGGCCCTGAGCTACCTGCCCACGACTGCACAGGGTGTCCAACATGGTCTTCAACTCTTACCATTGTAAGATCAAGACAGAATGGAAGCCCGTCGTCCCACTGGGGATATGCCCTGAGAAGCACTTCAACATACTAATCTTTCACAACTTGGCCTGGGCCCCGGCAAGGCTGCTGACACTGACTGAGGGACTCGGGCAGCTCAATTTCTCTTTGGGTTGCAATTTCTTCCCTTATAAAATTAAAGTTAAGAGGTTCTTAACTTGCAGCAAATCTTAAGAAAGAAAAGCACACTTATGCATATCATACGTAATTATATTTTTCACTTCAGGGTGTGTTCACAGCCCCTTGTTGTCAGGCCCCGGGCCCGGGGCTGGAAACCCCAGACCATCAGGTGGCCACGTCCACTGCTGGAAGAACACCGCACCTCAACCTTCCCGCTCGCGGACCCTCAGTGTGAACAAGCACTTCCGCTACCCTGCCTTTTGCAAAGGAAAGAGGGGGGGAAGAACAGTGGGAAGGGACCTAAAGGGAAGAGAGGGAGAGAAAACTACCACAAAGGGATTGTGAGCCAAGAGACGTGTGACTGGAAGAGATCTGGCTTTTCAAGCCTGCCCCTCACGCTCAAGTTTATCCTCGCTGTTGAGCTAATGACGACAGACACACAGTCCTTTGTCGGCATGAGAGTGTCTTGTCTGGAAGTTTTATCTGGTACCTTTCTTTCCTTGAAAGCCCACGTGTTTGGGATATGGATCGAAGAGTGTGCACATACTAGTGTTTGCGGAATGATCTTACGTGGTGCATGAATGTTCAGTTTTAACACACGTGTAATTCACTTTACATGTATCAAAAAGTTACTAGCAAACAAAATTATGTCTTTACAGATATTAGTGCTTAAGACAAAGCTAAATAAAAACAGGGTGATTCCATTTAGAGTGAATTTAGAACTATTAAGAATGCAGGAAACCAGAATTAGCGTGATTCTGAGGGTGGTCTGGGAGTGAGCAGTCAGGGACGCACAGCAGGGTCTACCTCAGAATCCTCTCAGCGGATGGCAAGCGCGCATTAGAATAGTAAGCAAGGGCTAAGTCGTCTATAATTTAGTCTGTAATTCTCAGGCTGCAATTTTTCTTTATGTAATTTTTCTGGCTCCCAAAAACGTTTCTCTCAGCTACTGTCTTCGGTATTTCCACTTCAGAACTCCATGTTCTTTTATGAGAGAAACAGAAAGAATGCACTCAAGCAGGGAAGGGACAGAGAGAGAGACAGAGAGAGAGAGAGAGAGAGAGAGAGAGAGAGAAAGGAATCCCAAGCAGGCTCCTCACTGTCAGTACAAAGCCCAATGCAGGGCTCGAACTCAAGAACTGCGAGATCATGACCTGAGCTAAAATCAAGAGTTAGAGCCCCAGGGACTCCACATTCTTAAGTGGAATGGAGTAAGTCACTGTGGAATTTGATCTTGAAAATATCCTATAAGAAAATATCAGGGGCCCCTGGGTGGCTGAGCTGGTTAAGCATCCAACTTCAGCTTGGGTCATGATCTCACGGTTCATGGATTCGAGCCCCATGTAGGGCTCTGTGCTGACAGCTCAGCCTAGATCCTGCTTCAGATTCTGTATCTCCCTCTCTGTCTGCCCCTCCCCTGCTCACACTCTGTCTCTCTCAAAAATAAACATTAAAAAAATTTTTTTTTCAAAAAGTGGCTGTTTTCTTCAATTATAGTCAAACATTTTCAACTATTAGGTTTACTTACATTTTTCAGGTGGTGTTATTGTAATAGTCTGAGCTGTAAATTCTTCATCAAAATATCTGGTATCTGTCTCAGATGTTACTTGAGGCTTAAAAGGAGGTACAAGCTGCAAGAAGAAAGAACAAGACTCCTGTTAACAGATTGCAATTTAGGAAAATTAATTTCTAGGATAAAATTAGGGAGCAAATAATGAAGTGAACAGTGCCAGAGAGACCACACTCTGAGTCACTGTGTACGGGAGACGTGGAGTTCGGCTTCCCAGTCAACAGTCGGGAGCACAGAACAGGAGGTACTTGGTTGTTCTGTATAAAATTGGAGGGATTGTGTGAAATAGAACACATGAACACCAAAGAACAGGGTGCAAAGAGTATACTGAAAAGTCCTAGTTTTTCCCCCAGTAACAAACATGCACACAAACCATACAGATGTAAACCCCTGTAACAAAATGCAGGCTCTACCCAGTGCAGCAGAAGCACGACCTGCCCTCGGTTCTCTCGGTGGCGCCTGGCCCACCAGGCTGTGTCATTAAGAACACAACCTAGTGACAGTTATTCCAGGTCACCGGGTGCTGCCCCTGTACTTGGCACAGAACGACACCTGCTTACTTCAGATGGGCGTTACCTCCTGCCCCTGCCCTGGGACAGGAGTCTTGGGAGCCCCCGAAGTTAGGTGCAAACGTTGCGTCCCTAGGTTGCATCAGATCCTTGTTGGGGACAGTGACCCAAGAGAGGGTCAAGAGTGATCACTCTAGGAACTGACAGAGCTGGATTCTTCTGCCTCAGACCTGCAGCAGGTGTGGCACTGGGGAAGCCTGGGGCTGCTGAAGGTCACAGAAGCCACAGAAGCCCGAACCTCTGTGACCTCCACTGGCTGGGGTGTGATTCCTGCTTGTCAGGGCTCTGGCCTCGAAGGAGAGTCTACAGATTTCTTGTTCACACAGGGAGTCCCGACCCAGGACCTGGAGTCAGAGTACACGCTCTCACGAGTACCATTCAGAATATGAGATACTGCTTTTATTGTTTTTATTTTTTTAAGGTTTATTTTTATTTATTTTGAGAGAGAGAGAGAGAGACGGAGGGGGGGAGGGAATGGGGAAGGGGCAGAGAGAGAATCCAAAGCAGGCTCTGCCCCCATCAGTGCAGAGCCGGATGTGGGGCTCAAACTCACAAACCTCAAGATCATGACTTGAGTCAAAGTCAGACGCTTACCCGACTGAGCCACCCAGGCACCCCAGGAGACACTGCTTTTATAATAAAATTCCCGTGTGTACAGAAAAACAGGAAACAGAGTGATAGAAATCAGTATGTTTTATACAAATTTTACGAAACACACAACTGGCTTTAACTCAGTGCATTTTCCCACTCTTACTGTCATCAAATTTATGTTAAATAGGCGAAAATCTTTAAATTATTCTCTAGACAGACTATGTTTTAAAACACCAGGGGCTGAGCAGAATTAAAAGCACATTTTCAGAATGAAGGACCACACCTGTTTATGGCCCATGTAACAGAGCATTTTTAATCTCTTTTCTTCTTATCATTCCTTCTCTTTGCCCCCAGTGCACAGCCCCGGTTATTAGCAAGCACTTTTGGGGGGACGGACCTAATCCAGGTTCCACTGGTCACTGGCAGTGGCTTCGGAACAGCAGCCTGGTTCTCCTCCCACAGCCTTGATCTCATCTGGGCCAAGCTCCTCTGTCACATGCACCCTGCTCTGTGATGCTCCCCAGGCCATGCGAGCACTCGCTCCACTGACGGAAGTCTTCCCTCTTCCTCTCAGACTCAAGGGCGTTCTTACACACACGGGAACAGCAGAGGTGATCGGATCAGAGAACTTGGGGCTTTCCTCTTTGAAGAAGGAGGGGTCACTGCCTCTACCTGCAGACAACTGGAGACTGGGGCTCTGGTGGAGTCACCATTTTACAAATGCTCAAAAAATGGTTCCTCCACGTCCTTCCAAGCAAAAATCCGCCACAAGAAACTCTTCTTGGCAGAGGTGGGTTTCTGGGCACGTGCCGTCGGCTTTGCTAACCTCTGCCCACCCTTCCCAGCGGCCCCCTCTGAGGGCAAAGACTGACCTGCCAGTTGGGGGAAAAGCTGCCAGCCTTTCAGGTGAGAGCCAGAATGGTCACTCAAACGAGATCTGAAAACAGTTTTCAAAGGTCACGGGAGGCTTAAGCTTGTCTCTGCTCAGATGTCCCAATGCTACAAAGGCTTACCTGGCCTCCTCTCCCAGGTGGCCGCCCTCCCGTCCCCTTCTATCCTCACACTGCTTCATTTTCCTCCAAATGGTGTTTCAGCATCTGACTCAATACACCTACGCACACACATGCAAAACAGACTTACATTTGTTTACCGTCACTGCCATTCCACCTTCTCCCAACAAAACAGAAGCTCCGTGAGGGTGAGGGCTGACTGACACACAATAAACTGTACGTATCAGGAGTGTACGAAGTGACATGTTTTGACACGTGTACTCACCCAAGAAACTATGACCAAAATCAAGATGGAGAAACGTTTGTTTTCTCACGAGCCCGTTGTGAGCTCTCTCTCCCTCCTCCGTCCCTGCAGGCAATGACTGACACGCTTTCTGCCATGATTGATTTGTTTGTATTTTCAGGACTTGTATGTAAATGGAATCGTATAGCATGTATCCTTTCTCTGACTTTTTTCAGTTAGCACCATTATTTTGACGTCCGTCTATGTGACTTCATGTGTCAACAGCTCATCCACTGCATGGCTGGGTGACGTTCCGTCATACAGGTGTACCGCCATCTGTTTACCCATCACCTGTCAGTGGACATCTGGGTTGCTTCCAGTTTGGGGCTATTACAGATAAAGCTGCTAGGACTCTTGAGGTCCAAGTCTTTGTACAGAGATGAGATTTCATTCATTTTGGACAAATACCAAAGAGTGGAATGGCTGGGTCACATGCTAGATGTACATTTAACTGTTTAAGAAACTGCCAAACTGTTTTCGCAAAGCGGTCGCTTCATGTTATGTTACTACCACCAGTGGATCAAAGTTCCACTATGTTCTTGCCAGTACTGGTTTGGTTGGTCTCTTCAGTAAAAGACATTTGGATGTGTGGTGGTACTTCACTATGGTTTTAATGTATTTATTTCCCTAATGAATAATCGTATTTTTCATGAATTTGTAACTTCTTTGGTGAAGCGTCTGTTTAATATTTGCCCCACTCCCCTTTTTGTCATGAAATGCAGAGTTTTTTTTTTTTTTTTTACACACAATCTGCGTGTATGTCTTTAATCAGATTTACGATTTGCATATATTCTTCCAGTTTGTGACTTTTCCTGTCATTCTCTTAACAGTACCTCCTGAAGAACACACATTCCTAATGATGCTGTCTGATTTGTCAGTTTTCCTTCGTGGATCACACACCACTCTCATCTACGAAGTCTCTGTGTAACTTAACACTGCAAAGGTTTTCTCCTGTATATTCTTCTAGAAGGCTCTACCTTTAGGACTATGATCTGTTTTGAGTTAATTTTGTATATGCTGCAAATTCTGTTTTAAAAAAGTATGTATGTGCATTTTACCATCACAATTTGTTGGACTGAGTGATCTTTGCACGTCTATTCCAGGTCAATTAACCAGTTATGCACGGGTCTAGATTTCTAGATTCTCTGTGGGCAAATAAAGATGTTATCTGTCCAGAACAAACTGTCCTGATTCCTGTAACTTAGTAAGTCTTGAAGCTGGGCAATGTAAGCTTTCCAACTTTCTTTTTTGTCAAAATTGTTCTGGCTATTCTAAGTCCTTGGCATTCCAGATGAATTTTAGAATCAACCTAACAATTTCTACAAAACAGCTTGCTAGCATATTGATTAGGATTGTGTTGAATTCATGTATTAATTTTGAGAGAACTATCATCTTAAAAATACTGAGTCTTCTAAATCATGAATGCATTAGATGTCTCCCCTGCTGTATGTTGTCTTTAATTTCCTTACAATATTTTTTACTTTGCAGTATGAAGGGCTTTCATCTTTGTCAGAAGTATCCCTAAGTACTTCATATTTCTGTTGCAGTCACAAGTGACATTAATTTCCATTTTGGATTGTCCGTTGCTGCTGTATACATTTAGTTATTTTTGTATTGTGCAATCTTTTGTATATTTAGCTTGTATCAAACAACTAATGAGTTAAACTTTAGTAGTTTTTTTAATAGATTCCATCTGATTTTCTATATAGGTAATAGTGTTGTCCCTGAATAAGACAGACTTACTTCTTTCTTTCCAATCTGAATGCATTTTATTTCTTTTTCTTTACTTCTTTTCCTGCCCTGGCCAGAAACTCCAGTACAATGTTGAACAGAGTGAACATCTTCACTTTGTGAAAACCACTCAGGCTTTCCCCACTAGGATATTAGTGGTAAGTTTTCCTTAGATGTCCTTTATGAGGGCAGAGAAGTTTCCAGTTCCTGGTTTACTGGGAGCATTTTTGTTGGTTTGCTTTGTGTTTAAATCAGATGGATGTTGGATTTTCTTGAATGCTTTTTTTTCCTACATCCAGTGAGATAACCATGTGTATTTCTTAGTTATTGTTAATATGGTAAATTTTAGTTGGTTTTTAAATATTAAACCAACTCTGTATTTCTAGTATAAATCCCATTTGGTGATGATGTGCTATTCTTGTATGTATTGCTGGATTTGATTTGCTAAAATTACATTAAGTATTTTTATATATAATTTCATTAAGGAAATTGTTCTATAGCTTTCTTTTTTTGTATTACCTTTGCCTGCATTTGCTTTCAGGTTAAGCTAAACTACTAGAATGAACTGGGAAATACTGCCTTATTGCTCCAGAAAATTGAAGATTTGTGTAGAATTGATACTATTCCTCATGTAAATGTTTGGGAGAATTCACTGGTGAAACCAAATGGTTTGGGAGTCTTTTGTGGAAAGAATTTTAACTACAAATGTAATTTCTTTAACAGGTACAAGGCTATTCATATCCATTTCTTCTTGGTAATTTGTGTCTTTCAAGGGATTTGTCCATTTCAGCAAAACTGTTGGTTTTATGGACATGAAGATTTTCATACTATTTCCTGTTATCCATTTAATACCCATAAAGTCTATAGTGAAGCCACCCCTCTCATTCATGATATTCATAACTTGTCTTCCTGCTTTTCTGTTCACTTTGGTTAGAAATTTATCAATTTTGTTAATCTTCTCAAAGAACCACTTTTCCTTTCATTGACTTTATTTATTTTTTTTTTTTTTTATTTCACTGACTGCTGCCCCAATCTTTATAATTTCCTTTCTTCTGTGTATTGGAGTTTAATTTGTTCTTTTTTTTCTAGTTTCTTAAGGTGGAAGATAAGGTCACTGATCTTGGACCTTTCTTCCTTTCAAATGTAGTCCTTCAGTGCTACAAATTTCCCTTGAGGTATTATGTTAGCTATCCCACAGCAGAACAAGCTTTGTTTTCATTTTTAGTCCGTTCAAAATCCTTTCTAATTTCCCTTTTGATTTCTTTGTTTGACCCACAGATTATTGAAAATTGTGCTGAGTTTCCAAATACTTGAGGATTTTCCACGTATCTCTGTTTTGATTTGTTTTTATTCTCTTTTCATGCTTTAAAACTATTTGAATCCTTTAAGATTTATAGAGTTGTTCTGCTCAATGGCAAACGATCTATGTGATCTTGAAGAGAATGAATATTGTTCTGTTGTCGGATGGGGTTCTGTGTCAGTTAGATTAAGTTGGTGGATGGGATTGCTAAACTCTTTCACAACCTAACGATTTTCTCTCTGCTGCTTGTATCAATTATTTGAAAACAGGCATTGACATGCCCAACTATAATGTGGATTTACTTGTTTTTTCTTTCAGTTCTATTAATTTTTGTTTTATGTATTTTAAGTTTTGTTATTAGATGCAAAAATAATTAAAGTTTTTTACATCCTCTTGATGAACTGATCCCTATATTATGATGAAACAATCCTCATCTCCGATACCATTGCCTTGAAATCTTCTTCATAGGATACTGATACAGCCACTCTAGTTCTTCATTAGTATAAGCATGGTACATGGTTTCCCATCCTTTTATCTTTATCCATTTGTAATTTACACTTAGATGGGTTTCTTGTAGGCAGCATATAGGTGATTCTTGCTTTTTGTCCAATCTGACAATCTCTTTTAATTGTGGCATTCAGATCATCTGCCCTCAGCGTGACTACTGACATGGTTGAGATTAAATCTACCATCTTGCTAGTTGTTTCATACTTGTCTCATCTGGGAGTTGGTTTTGCAGTGATGCCACACCCCCAGTTCCTAGAACAGCGCGTGCCACTTAGTGGCACAAGTAAACGAACACATCATTCAATCTTGGGGCTGGAGGGAGCTGTCAGAGAGCATGCAGTCTACCGTTGTAGAAACGAGGAGATTGAAGCACACTTAGTAAAATGACTTGCCGAAGATGACACAAGTAATAACCAGAGCAGCAAACCCTCCGTCTCCTGATCCCAAGCTCTCTCTACTGCGGCACCTGGAGAGACACGGCATGAAAACACCTTCGCCTTTGACTGCTTCTCTGGACGTCAGTCAAAGTCAAGACATTCGTGCTGGGAGCATATTTCCTCCCCTCAACTCACACACAGTAGCAGAAGAGGACCCAGTAAAATAGAAACATCCACACAGGGAAGCGAGAACCCTATAGGGAAAGGGATGAGAGAGAACATGCAAAGAACCACCACAGGCCCCAACAGAGGTGCTATCACGCAAATCTGGGGACACCAAGCCGCGGTTTCCTCAGAGCCCCAGGGCAGATGTTCACTCTAAACCACTGAACACATTCCAAATATTTAATTCTTCTGGGCTGAATTGTGCCCCCTCCCCCACATCCAGATGTTGGGAGTCCTAATCCCCAGGGACCGTGCTGGGAGAGATGGCCTTTCAAGAGATGACTCCATTAGAACAAGGTGTCAGTGTGGGCCTTAGTCCAACCTGACAGGTGTCCTTGTAGGAAGAGGAAATGTGGACATGCGCACAGACTCCAGAGGCACGCACAGGAAGAGGAAAGACCACGTGAGGATGAGCAGGTAAGGTGGCTATTCACAAGCCAAGGAAAGAGGCTGCAGAAGAAAGCAACCAACCCTGCCAGTCTCCTGATCTTGGACGTCCAGCCCCCAGAACTTCAGGAAAACCAATTTCCATGAAGTCACCCAGTCCATGGTACTTTGTCATAGCAGTCCTAGCAGATGACCGCATCCCATTTTATTTTTGCCTTTAAACCAGTACCATCTTAATTTTCCCTCCCCCACTCAGGACATCGTTCTTAAAACACTCCTGTGTCAGCTGCAAACTCTCGTTTAGGAACGTGAAAGTACAGGCCAAGTCCAGAAACACTCAACTCTACACCTCAGCTACCTACTCGATGGATGGCCGCAGTGTCATGAACTGCAAACTTGACCTATTTTCCCAGCAAACGTGATAAACCTAGGACATATCTTTCTTTGAAAGCTAGTCTGTTTTCAGGATACGTAGTTCCGGACAATGTAAACACGAAGATCATGGTGCTGGCTTCTGGACTTTGCTTCCAGTTTACTGCAAAGGCATCATCAGGGTGCATTTACTTGTCCAGCCTCAAGACCACAGAGAGGCAGCAATGCTGCAGCCCCTAGCTACTCCCACACTACTCCTCTACCAGAGTTACAAGTTACCAAGTCATGCTATCATCTGCAATGTTTCTAAAGCACTGTGTAGGTTTTCGGCATAAATGAAAGAACAGAGAGAAAACATGTCCCTGAACTTATTATAACAAGTCACAGTCCCCACTCCTGGTGTGGCTGGAATGACAGCAGGGGAGTACAGACACCACGGTCTCTTAGGGTCAGTGTCCTCTACCCTTCCCCAGCAACCAATCAATTGTTACCATCCACTTTCTGTGCTCTTCCTTCTGTCTTCAGTGTAGGTGCTCTAGAAATACAAAGTAGGGCTTGAAGCTTGCAGGAAAAATGGATATACAGTGACTAGGGAACCCTAATTGTCATCCTATTTGAATACTATGGTTATGTCCACCACTCTGATGTGGATCAAAAAAGACTGAACACAGATACTAGCAACAAAAACTGCCAACACTTTGGGGCACCTGAGAGACTCAGTCGGTTGGGCATCTGGCTCTTGGTTTTGGCTGAGGCCAGGATCTCACAGTTTGGGGGATCAGGCCCCACATCGGGCTCTACACTGACAGCACAGAGCCTGCTTGGGATTCTCTCTCTCCCTCTCTCCCTGCCCCTCTCCCACTGAGGCATGTGTTCTCGCTCTCAAAATAAATAAATAAATAAATAACATTAAAAAAAACCCATAAAGTGGAGGACAATTAAAAAAAAAAAAACGCTAACACTACTGAATGCTTAGATATGCCATAGACAATAATCTAAGGCTGTAATTCTATCTCTTTAAAACAATTCAAGAGAGTAACTAAGCTTAGGTAGGTTTATTTAATCTCTGTTGTCCTAAAAAACTGGTTTTATGCTGTGTGTGTATGTGAATGTGCACACACCCAGGAGAAGTGGGAATATGGAAAAGAGGAATTTATTTCTAACAAAACTAATAAATCTTTGGCAAACTTTACTTAACTACATCATCTGCTAAGCTTTACAATACCAACGAACATTTCTTGACAGGTGACCGGAAACTCAAATAACTCATTAAATAATGAGAAGACAGAGTTGGAGATGGGCACAGCAGCTTCAAGTGGGGACAGTGAAAGACGGGGAACCCCACGTTCTGCGTCTAGTGCGCACACGTCTCCGGCTGACTCCTGGACCGCGCTTGCACAGGGCAGACTCCAAGCTCCCCAGGGAAGTCTAAATAAGCCAACCTAAAATTCTGACGCTCCCTGTGGAGGACACAGACATTGCCGTTTCAGTTCGGCCATGACAAACTGCCTACAAATACAAAAACTCAAAATTCTTTGCTGTAATCTAACAGGATTCAGAGGCACTACTGTGTGTCAGTCACAGTGTCCAGGACATAGTCCAGACTGACGCCACGTCAAAAGAAACAGGGGAAGACGACACACCCACCACAAAGAGACAATCAGGGAGACGGATGTGAACAAGGCCTGGACTCTGTTGGCAGATGTGAATTTTCAAGCAGATTTTACAACTATGCTCAATGATAAAGTATGTTCCTAATGAATAAAGAGATGGAGAAGTGGAAACTATTAAAAAAATGGAATCAAATGGAAAATCTAAAACAGAAAAATATGACCTCTGAAATAAGAAATTCACTGTGTGGGCTTAGAGCAACTTAAAGATTTGAGGAATGTCGGTAACCTGGAAGATTTATCAATAGAAATTATTCAGTCTGCAGAGCACAGGAAGAAATTAGAAAAAAATGAACACAATTTCAAAGACCAATGGGATAATGTCAAAGGGCGAAATGTATGTGTAATTGGAATTATAAAAGGAGAGGAGACAATAAGACAAAATATATATTTCTAGGAATAATGGCTAAAATTCTTCCACTGTTAGTGAAAGGTTCAGAAAGCTCAGAGAACTCCACGTAGAATAAATATAAAGGAACCCTCACCTACACACATTATCATCTGAAATCCGAAGTCTGTCAGTCAGGGTTCGAGCAGAGAAGCAGAAACACGTGTGTGTGTGTGTGTGTGTGTGTGTGTGTGTGTGTGTGTGTCCATGAGAGAGAGAGAGAAAGACTGAGGGAGAAAGAGAAGGACAGAGAGGGACAGAGGAAGAAGAGGGAGGACGAGAAGGAAGGAGGATGGGCCAGAGGGAGAGAGCTGGTCATGCAGTCTCTGTGAGGCTGCTGTCTTCACACTCAAGGACATGTGGAGCTTGGCATCCGTAGGGCAGGGGGAGGGAGGGGAGCACGCACGTGAAGCAGGGAGAAGAACACAGCGAAACCCAGAAGCAGGAACTGGAGCCCACAGGACAGACTGAAACCCACGCCACTTCTTACTGTCTCTGACCTCGGCACAGATGTCCCACGCAAGCTGGGGACCTGCAATGGCAACACACACGCTGGCCCAGCAGTGGGAAAGCTAACCGGTTTGCAGGGGAACAGGGAACAGAGGCAGGCGAGGTGAGCAAACAGACCAGCAACAACTTTAGGAGCTATAAGTCCCTGCTGCTTCACTTCTGCCCCCCGCACCCCGAATCTCACAGGAGAGTCTCATACGACAAAAGGAATTCTGGAAAATGTAGCTTGGCCTAGTCAGACTGATTTGTTCTAAAGCCATCACACAAACGAAAATACCTTGCAAGCAGCCGGTGAGATGTGACACATAATTTACAAGGGAACAGGTAACTGAATAAGCACTCACAAAACTACCAACTCACAATTTTATATCCAGTGAAAATATCCTGAGTGTGAAGGCAAAATAAAGACATCATCAGATAAAAGAAAACAAATTCCTTGCCAGCCAACCTGCACTACAAGAAATGGGGGAAGTTCCTTCGGCTGGGAATGTACCAGAAAGGAACCTGGGCCTCCAAGGAGGAATGAAGAGATACGGGCGCTCACTCTGCATTTAGATGATGGTGACCATGACCGCGAGTACACCGACACCTGCTCACGTGTACACATTACGGGTGAAGCACAGCTCAGTAAAACAAATTACTTTCTAATTTTAAAAGAAGAATGAAGAGCATTTGAAGTGGTAAACATGTAAAAAAAAGAAAATACTAAAGTTCTAACTTCGCAACTGGACAGAGATGAAGGGTAATGTTCAAGAGGGAACACGGACGTTTCCTGAAGGAACCAGAGACTTACAATCGATATGGAAAATCTGCACAGGCCCTTCCAGAAGAGGTCTTACTTCATGCAGGCCTGGCTCTGCTCCTCACGCTAAGTATCATATAAATTACTCATTTAAACAGCTGCCATTTCACTGAAATGAGTATCAAAGAGGTGATCAAAACAAACTATCAAGTACTTAAGTTACACTCTAAAAAGCAAGTTTTCCCTTCTTTTCTGTAGGAAACCTCTGGGAAGTCAGTACAAATGTAATAAGTAGGAGGCAGATCAAAACGAAGATCTGAGTAAAATCAAAATGAGCCACAGATTCCAAATCAATCTTCCCTGAAAACCTCTTGGTCGTCACTTCACCATTCTGTATCAGTATTTTCCCTTTACGAAGAATAAAACCTCAGCAGTCCGCATGAACTCCTGGAGTCTCCTGCCTCAGCTTCTGGCCGGGGCCCCTGCCCTGTCAGCAGTGAGGCTTCCCTCCGTGCCCTCCCCTCCCCATACAAGGCACGCCTCTCCTCAGGGGCCTACCGTGGGCCGCACACATTCTCACTCAAAGAGGCCAGGCCTCCCGCGGTAAAGGCAGGGCCCGCAGGCAGACACCACCACCCTGGCTTCAGGACCAAACATTTAAGAACACCTCTGCTTCCGCGGTATTCCCACTTCTTCCCATGACTGTCACCACGCAGCTGCCCCGCCTCTTCCGTGAAGACTAACCCCGCCGGCGAGGCTTCGCAGATCTTGCTTTTTTCTTCTATCTTACTTGCCCCTCACACCTCACAATGTACCCACTGTACGTCTTACTGTCGGTACACACACTCACTTTTTTCTACACAGCTCCACTTTCAGGGCCCTGGCTGCATTCTCCCCCCAGGTACATAAGCAAAAGAAAAGCGAAAAAACAGATCTAACCCATTCTGTGGACGGTTTTCCATTTAGCTCTTGCACCCTCTCTACTCCTCCATTTTCTTGAGTAGGACCGCGCTTGGCGCTTCCGTTTCTTTCCCTTCCACCCGACTTACAAAATTGAAAAAGAACTATCTTGAGCATAAAGGAAAGAATATAAAATGACAACCAGATGCAACACATGTTGACACTGTGTCAAATGTACTTTCAGACTTTTGTATTTTTAAGACCTAAAACACAGACACAGCTCAATACCTATTGCTTTCCCCTCACTAATGCCCATTTTTAATTCCCCCCAATTACAATTATGTTCGATTCAAGCAAATATTGTGGTGGAGCTCCTTTGTGTCATTTGCATGCAAATTCCTATACTTTTCTCCCAATTATGTCGCAGATACAATTTTCTTTAGTTCGTTTTCAGTTATTGTAATAATGGTATCATTCCCTAGGCATCTTATGTGACCTGACTTTTTATGTTTATATATTTTTGACTATCAATACTGAATGCTGAATAAGCCCAATTTACTCATTTTTTATTCAGTACAGTATTCCACTATAAGAACAGGACAAACTTTAATTATTACATATTCCACCATTAAAGATCTATTAAGTTATTTTGTCCTTTAAAAGTCACATATCCCTTATTTCTTTTTCTTATTATGTTGGTTAGAATCTATAATAAAAACTGCCTAGAATTTGATATTGGTGGATACCTTTTTCTTACGTTTAAAGAAAATATTTATAATATTCAAACATTAAGTATAATGTTTGTAGAAAAAAAAATTTTTTTAACATTTATTTTGAGAGAGAGAGAGCACGTGTGCTTGAGCAGGGCTCAATCTCCCCAACTGTGAGATCATGACCTGAGCCGAAATCAAGAGTCAGATGCTTAACCGACTGAGCCACCCAGATGCCCTAACTATAGAAAAATTTTTGATAAAAACTTAAAGAAGGTTCATGTTATTTCTATGTTACTAAAAGTGTTTTAAATATATTTTTAAAAACCATGAGTATGTTCTACTCTCATTTTATGACAAGTTTTTCTATAAAATTTGAGATGGTCATGTGGATTTCTCCCTTAATCTCTAAATGTGGTGAATAACATTAATTTTTTCTAATATAATCACATTTCTGGAACAAATCTAACATGGACATCAGAACATACATATTATTTGCATTGTTGGAAATAATTGCTCAGTAGTTTATTTAGAATATTTATGTCCCTGTTCATAAATAGCTTATTATTTTTCTTTCTTGTAATAGTTTTATCAGGGTTTGGGATCAAAGTTACAAAATAAGTTTGAGAAGCATATAACCTCCTCCCCTCTCTTCCTTCAGAACAGATTGTATAAAATTTTTCTAATGATAGGGATTATCTTATCTTTGAATGTTTGATGGAGATTTCCTGAAAAATTCATCTGGGTTTGTACTGGTGTTTTTTATTGGGGTAAAAACACTGGAGTTGGAGAAGTGACAGACTGTAAACTAATTTAACAATTAGGTATTTTCACACTTTTCTTGAGTGAGTCAGCTGGTAATTTTAAGCTTGCCTGAAATTATCCATAAACTCTCTTTTTAAAAAACAGGATAGGGGTACCTGGGTGGCTCAGTCAGTTAAGTGTCCAGTTCTCAGTTTTGGCTCAGGTCATGATCTCAAGGTTCATGGAATCAAGACCTGCGTGGGGCTCCGTGCTGTTGTGCGGATTCTCTTTCTTCCTTTCTGCCCCTCCCCTCCTCACGCATATGCACGCACTTTCTCTCTCTCAAAATAATAAACTTAAAATATATATACACACTTAAACTTGAAAAAAAAAAAATATATATATATACATATACACACACACATTCATGGTAGTTGTATTACATTTTCATTGCAATATATTTCTTTATCTCATTTTCATTCCTAATATTTTTTATTAATTTTGAGCTCTGTCTGCTTTACTAGTCTTATATATAACTGCATTTTCCTAATGTTTTCAATTGTTTCTATTTATTCATTTGTACTTCTACATTTACTGTGTGCTTCTACTTACTTTCACCATGGTGATTCTGTTGCTGAATTTCTTTCCCTCATTTTATGTGGAAGCTTAGCTAATTAATTTCTGATCTTTCTATTTTACTTGCCCACTCCCACCCCAGTACAAGTATTTAAGAACTGCCTTGATTGCCTTTCACAAATTTCACTGTCCTTCTAACTCCAATATTTTCTGATTTTCAATGTAACTACTTCTTAGTCCGTGAATTATATTAAAGTTCATTTTAAGAGTTTCAAATATTTGAAGTTTAGAGAAGTATTTCTTTGCTGGTTACTCCTAATTTTACTGATCACAGAATATGGTCTGAGTTATATATAGTTCCTTTGTTTTCCACTGAGGTTTGATTTAGTGCCTCAAAAGAAATGCATGCTCTAAACTACAGACTAATAGGGGCGCCTGGGGGGCTCAGTTGGCTGAGCAACCGACTTCGGCTCAGGTCATGATCTCCTGGTTCATGAGTTCGAGCCCCGCAGTCGGGCTCTGTGCTGACAGCTCAGAGCACGGAGCCTGCTTCGGATTCTGTGTGTGTGTGTCTCTCTCTCTCTCCACCACCCTCCCCCACTCATACTCTCTTTCAAAAATAAACATTAAAAAGATTAAAATAAATAAACTACAGACCGATATCCCCATTATCACTGATGCAAAAATCCTCAACAAAATAGAAGCAAAATGAATGCAGCGGCATATTCCAAGGCCTGCACTCGTGACCACCGTCCTAAGGATTGCACCGAATCTGCAACGTCGCTGTGACTAGAACTGCCATCTCAATAGTAAGTCTCCAAGCCACAAACATGGGGTGTCTCTCCGGTGGTCATGTCTTTTCATCTATTTCAGCAATGTTGTAGCTGGCAGCATACAAGTCTTGCACCTCCGTGATTATATTTATTCTTAAATACTTTACTCTTTTTGCTGCTACTTTAAATGGAACTGTTTTCTTAATTTGCTTTCCAGATTGTTCATAGCTAATGTATACAAATATAATATATTTTGTATGTTTCATATCCTGCAACTTTGCTGACTCTGTTTATTAGCTTTAAGAGGTTTTGTGTGTGTGAATGTGTGTATTTGTTGGGTTTTTCTACATCTGTGAAGAGAGACGATTTAACTACTTCCTTTCCAATTTGATTGCTTTCTATTTCCTGTTCTAACTGCTCTGACTACAACTTCCAGTATTATGTTGAACAGAAGTGTCACAAATGGGCATTCTTGTTCTCTTCCTTATTTTAGGTGAAAAGCTTTCAGTCTTTCACCACTGAGTATGATGTCAGCTGTGGGTTCATCTATGGCCTTTATCATTTGACCAAGTTTCCTTCTATTCCTAGTTTTCTGAGGTTGTTTTTTCTTAATCAGCAAAGGGTGTTGACTTTTGTCAAATGCTTTTTATGCACCAAGATGATCATGTGGATTTTCTTTATTCTATTAATGTGGGATATTAAAATGATTAATTTTAGTCCGTTGAACTGTCCTTGCATTCCATAAAACTCACTTGATCATGGTGTACAATCCTTTCAATATGCTACTAAACTGGCTTGCTAGTATCTTACTGAGGAATTTTGTGTCTATATTAGGGATATTTGTCTCTAGTCTTTTCTTGCAATGTCTTTGTGTGGCTTTGGAATCAGGGTAATGCTGGCCTCATAGCATGAGTTAATAAGTATTCACTCCTTCAATTTCTTGGAGGAGTTTGAGAAGAACGGGTGTTATTTCTTCTCTAAATATTTGATAGAATTCTCTAGTGAAGCCATCTGGTCTTGGGCTTTTCTTTGTTGGGAGTTTTTTGATTACTGATTTAATTACCTTATTAGTTGTAACTTTATTCAGATTTCCTATTTCTTCTTGACTCATTTTGGTAATTTGTATGTTTTTAGAAATTTTTCCATTTTGTATAGGTTTTCTACTTTTTATGTGTACATCTGTTCAGAGTATTCTCCTACAATCCTTTTTATTTCTATAAAGTCAGTAGTAATGTCTTTATTTCATTTGTGATTTTAGTACTTTTCTTTTTTTCCTTAGTCAATCTAACTGAAAGTTTGTCAATTTTATCTTTGCAAATAATCAACTTTTTTTTTTAATTTCTCTATTGTTTTTCTATTTATTTCACTTCTTTACACTCTAATCTTTATGCCAAAAATTGGCTAACCTAGATGAAATGATGAGGTAAATGCATCAAGAAGATACAACAATCTTAAATTTGGGAGCACCTAAAAGCAGAACTTTAAGATTAAAATAAAGGAAAGGTGATAAAACTAAAAGACAAATAGTCAAAGCCACAATTATAGTTGAAGATTTTCATCCCCTTCTCTTAATAACTGATAAAAGCAAGCCATTAAACATTCATTAAGAATATAGAAGACTTATCATTAGTTCACTTGACTTAATTGACATTTATAAAACACCATATATAATAAGAGAATATTCTTTCCAAATGCACACAAAACATTCATCGATATAAACCATAATTTATTTCATAAAACAATCTCAAAAAATTTAAAAGATTTAAAATATACAAAGGATGTTCTTTAAAAACAAGATAATTAAGCTAGATATTAAAACAGAAAGCTGAAAAATCGACAAACACTGTAAATCAAACAATGCACTTCAAGAACCCATATGGCCAAAGAAGAAATCCTAAGGGAAATTAGAAAGCATTTTTAAATGAATAGCAAGTCACACTATGATGTAACACAACTTGCTGGAGTGTTTAGAAGTAAATAGATAGCACAGCCACTGTGTTAGAAAAGAACAAAAGACTCAAATCTAAGTTTTCAACTGAATAAACTAGAAAAAGAACAACTGATTTAAAAAACAAGCTAAAATGGAAAAAAAATCAAGACAATAAGTGATCAACTCAATGTCAATTATTTCAACAATTAGATAAAGTTTTAAAACTTCTTGAAACACATACAAGCTACTAAATTTCATTCAAAGGAAATGAGTAACTGGAAGTATCCTACATCCATTAAAGAGACAATTTCTGTAGTCTGGGCTTGGATGGATTCAACAGGACATTCTATCAAACATTTAAAGAAGAAATATACCAATTCTGTGCAAAATCTTTCATAAAATAGAAGAGAGGGAAACACCACTCACTTTTGGTGTCAAGCATTATCCTGATTCTAAAATCAGGCAGGTAATAACAATAAAAAAAGTACAGCCCACAATTTAATATATAAAAAGTTCTTGACAAAATATAAGCAAAAGAAATTTAGCAATATATAAAAAGTGTATATATCATGACTGAGGTTAACCTGAGGCATGCAGTATAGAGGCAATATTCAAAAATCAACATGATACACCATATTAACAAATTAAAACAGAATACCACATGATTGTGTCAGTGAATGCAGAAAAAAGCATTTGAAAAGATCCAGTGTCCATTCATAGTAACAATGTTCAGAAAATAGGAATAGTTGAAAATTTTGTCAGTCTGAGAGACGGTGTACATTTAAAAACCTACAACTAATATGGTGTGAATGCTATTTCCCTAATATTAGTAATAATTAAATGTCTGTTCTCACCATTTCTATACTACATTGTTCTGGCAATCCTAACTAGTGAAATAATGCAAGAAAAAAAGAAAAGGCAAACAAATTGAAAAATCTCCTAAAAAAAGGTATTAGCCCTAGCAAGTAAGTTTAGCATAAAAAACTACCCTGATAAACACATACAACTTCGAAAAACCTATTTACCTCAGTTTCTTCAGTTTCTTTTACCCAGTACATGATGTCTGGCTCTCAATACAAGGCATACTAAAAGATAAAAAAACAAACCAAACCAAAACCCAGTTTCGAGGTAAAGAGCAGGCACCAGAAAGTCTCAGATATGGCACAGATGTTGGAACTCACCAGACCAGGAATTTAAATCATCTATGAAAGCATAGTAAGGGTCTTAATGGAAAAAATATACTACATTCAAGAACATATGGGTAAGGTAAATAAATAAATGAATTCTCAGGGAAAGAATAAAAAGGAAATGCTAGAAATAAAAAAACACCATCACAGAAATTAAGAATACCTTTGGTGGCTCAATCATAATCAGGGCATAGCCAAGGAAAGAATCAGTGAGTTTGAAGAACTGTTAATAGAAACTTCTGAAAGAGAAGAGTAAAAAAGAATGGAATATCCAAGAATTGTGAAATAATTATAAAACGTATATGTAATGGGAATATGAGGTGAAGAGAGAGAGAGTGAAAACAGCAGAAATATCTGAAGCAATAATGACTGAAAATTTTACAAAATTAGTGCTAGACATCAATATCTTAGAAGTTCAGAGAATATCATTCAAGATAAAGACCCCAAAAGCTACACATAGCCATATCCTATTCAAAGTAAAAAAAAAATCAAAGACAAGGATGAAATCTTGAGAGAAGCCAGAAACACACACACACACACACACACACACACACACACACACTTCAAAAACCTTATTTATCTATAGAGGCTCAAATACAAGAATTACAATGGATTTCTCTTCGGTAACCATGCAAGAAAGAAAAATAAATGCAGTAAAACACTTACTGCTGAAAGAAAAAACCACTGACCTAGAAGTCTGTATCCAGCAAGATTATCCTTCAAAATAATAATATAATAATATAGGAATAATAAAGACTTTCCCAGACAAACAAAACCTGAGGCAAGGCATCACCAACAGACCTACCTTGCAAGAAATGTTACCAAAAAAAAAAAAAAAAAAAAAAAGTTCATCGAAAAGAAAATGATATAGGACAGAAAGTTAGTTCAACAGAAAGAAAGGAGGAATGCTAGAAAAGGAACCAACAAAGGTAAAATAAAATCCTGTTTTCCCCTTATTCTTGATCTAACAGAGAACAGTTTGTAGAAATAATAATGCAACAATGTATACAATAATTATAGCTTATGGATGAATGAACTTAATGACAGCAACATATTTGGGACAGGAAGGAGGAATCAGGAATATTGCTTTAAGGTACTTTTACCATCTGCCAAGTGGTGTAGTATTATTTGAAAAAGGACTTGAGTTAGTTATAAATATGTACTGCAAACTCAAAGGAAAACACTAAAAAAGTTTAAAAAGAAGTATAAATGATAGGCTAACAGAGGAGGAAAAAAGGCAGTCTTAGAAAATACTCAGTTAAAACCAGAGAAGTTAGAAAAACAGCAGAACACACAAAAATATACACAGAACAGGATAATGAATAGAAAACAGTAACAGATAGGGTAGATATTAATCCAACCATGTCAACGACCACTTCAAATTTCAACAGTCTAAAAACACCAACCAAAAGGCAATGACTGTCAAGGGTGTAGAAAACAAGAACCAACCACATTATTATTTACAAGAAATCCACTTTGAATGTAAAGATACCAAGAGATTTAAAGTAAGGGGAAGGAGGAACACATACCATAGTAACACTTAACCAAAAAGTAAGCTGGAGTAGTTACAGTAATTTCAAACAGAGCAGATTTCAGAGCAAGGAAAATTATCGGAGATAGAGAGGGTCATTACATAATGATAAAGTGGCCAATTCTCCAAGAAAACGTAAGAATCATTAATGTGTATGCATCTAACAACAGAGTATCAAAATACAATAGGCAAAAACAGAGCTGCAAGGACACACAGATAGACTCCCTATTACAGCTGGAGACTGCAACATCCCTTTATCAGTAACTGACAGATCCAGGTGGCAGAAAATTAGTAAGGACATAGTTGAACTAAAAAAGTACCATCAGCCAATTGGATCCAAATGACGTTTATAGACTACTTCATCACACAACAGTGAAATACACATTCTTCTCAAACTCCCAGAACATTCACCAAGACAGACCACACTCTAGGCCATAAAACACACCTTAACAAATTTATTTTTTTAATCTTTATTTTTTTTTAATTTTTTAAATTTTTTTCCAATATATGAAGTTTATTGTCAAATTGGTTTCCACACAACACCCAGTGCTCATCCCAAAAGGTGCCCTCCTCAATACCCATCACCCACCCTCCCCTCCCTCCCACCCCCCATCAACCCTCAGTTTGTTCTCAGTTTTTAAGAGTCTCTTATGCTCTGGCTTAACAAATTTACAAACAGATCATTCAAGGGATATGCACTCAGACCTTAATGGAATTAAACTGGAAGGCAGTAAGAGAAAGACAGCTCAGAACCCCTCAGATACTTAGAGGTTAAATAATACACGTCTAAATAACACATGGGTCAAACAGGAAGTCTCAACAAAAAATTTTAAATATTTTGAGCTAAATGAAAATACAACTTACCAAGATTTGTGGGATGCAGTGAAAACGGTACTTAAGGGAAAATTTATAGCACTGAATGCGTTCTTTAGAAAGCAAAGATATAAAGTAATAACGTAAGCTTCCAGCTTAGGAAAGTAGAAACAGAAGAGCAAATAAAATTGTGATAAGGAAAATAAATAACTTTAAGAGCAGAAATCAATGAAACTGAAAACAAAATTGATGAAGAATATCAACAAAATCACAAGCTGACTCTTACTGGCTAAACCTCTCACACATTGAGCAGGACACTGTATTTCCATCAAGTCCCCACATCTCTAGGAGTGTTTTGTGCTTATAGATGCTGCTATTTGCTGCATATTGTTTGTTATGCCAAAAATGACCTTTCACATTTAATACTTAGGTTTTGAAATCAACTTAGCTCAAAATAAAGGAAACTGCATATGCAGATTCAGTATTGTTTACCTTGGGGCAATGCGACTGGCATTTAAAAAGGAACTTCTTCAATCTGACAGGATCAGCTGGAATGCCTGTTTTAAACTTTTCCCTCTTCTTTTTTTGTCATAAAGTTGTAAATAAAGACCATCATCATACACATTAAAACACACACACACACACACACACACACACACACACACACACAGAGTCAACTACATGATACCTAAAAGAAAACCCACTTAAATATAACGACCAAGGTTAAAAGTAACAAGATGGAAAGGATATATAAAATCAAAAGAAAGCTGGAATACTTATATTAATATCAGACAAAGTAGATTTCAAAACTAAGATTACTGCTATGAATATATAGGAACACTTCATAATGATTAAAAGGTAAATTCGCCAAGAAGATGTAACAAAACAAAATGTGTATGCAACCAACAGTGAAGCTTCAAAATACATGAAAACTAAAAAGAAAAATCCATAATTATAGCTTTAGATTTCAACAATCCTTTCCCAATAACTGATAGGACAATTAGAAAGAAAATCAGTACGAATACAGGAAACATGAACACCGCCATCAGCCATCTTGACCAATGGCTAGTGGTAGAACACTTTATACGATAAAAGCAGAAAACACATTCTTTTGAAGTGTACACAGAACATACACCCAAATAAATAATTTTCTGGGCCATAAAACAAGTCTCAATAAATTTAAAAGGATCACTATCATATAGAGTATGTTTTCCAAACACAAGAGGATTTAGTTAGGAATCAGTAACTGAAAAATATCTGAAAAATCTATATATTTGGAAATCAAACAATACATTTCTTTTTTTTTTTTAATTTTTTTTTTCAACGTTTATTTATTTTTGGGACAGAGAGAGACAGAGCATGAACGGGGGAGGGGCAGAGAGAGAGGGAGACACAGAATCGGAAACAGGCTCCAGGCTCTGAGCCATCAGCCCAGAGCCTGACGCGGGGCTCGAACTCACGGACCGCGAGATCGTGACCTGGCTGAAGTCGGACGCTTAACTGACTGCGCCACCCAGGCGCCCCCAAACAATACATTTCTAAATAATCTAAGTGAAGAAGGAATCACAAGAGGAATTAAAAATATTTTGAAATAAAAACAAATAGGTCAAAACTCGCAAAACAAAGTTAACAATCCTTAAATGGAAGCTTAGAGCATCCATTGAGGGCCTAGGCTAGAAAAAGAGAACGGTCCCCAAACAATAATCTTACCTTCCCCTTAAAGAAAATAAGGAAAAAAGAGCAAGTAAACTCAAAAGAAGCAGAATAAAGAAATATTAAAGAGCAGAACGAATTAATCAATGAAAAATGACCAGAAAAATGCAGAAAATCAGTGAAAACAAAAGCTGGTCCTTTGAAAAAACTCAACAGCAGACATAGACCTCTAGCCAGACTGATTAAGAAAAAGGAGAAGACACAAGTTACCAACTTCAGCATTAAGAGAGAGATCATAATTACATAGATAGCAAACACTGTAAAGACAGTAAGATCTTTAAGCCAGTACATCAGAAAGCCTAGAAGACAAAAGATCCCAAAACATTCAAGAAGCAACAGACAACCAGAACAGTCCCAGAACTATGAAAGAAACTGAAATTATAGTTAAAAGCTCCCAAATACAAAATGCCAGACCCAAGTGGCCTCATTGGTAAATTCTATCAAAGATTTCAGCAACAGGTAATACAAATTCTACACAAACAATTCCAAACAATTGAAGAAAGGGAATACTTCCCTCTTCATTAAAAAAAGTCAAACATGATTCCGAAATCAAAATCATACAAAGACATTTTAGAAAAAGAAGATGATGCCTAGTACCATTTGTGATTTAAGGATGCAAAAATCCTTAAAAAATACATTGTATCAAATCTAGCAATACTTAATCAGGATAACCCGAATGGGTTTTGCCCTAGGAATGTACGGTTTATTTAATGTCAGAAAACCAATCATGTAATTCACCATCTTCATAATGTAAAGGAGAAAAACCGTAAGGCCAGTACAACAAATGCAGAAAAACTTTAACAAAATTCAACACCTCTCAGGGATGAAAACTATTAGCATATGAGAACAGAAGGGAACTTCCTCAACCTAATAAAGGAGGTATAGGAAGCTTACACTAACACCACATTTTTATAACTTGTTACACTGGAATAATTTTAGGCTTAGAGATGACTTACAAAAGTAGTACAAAAAGTTCCCATATCCCGTTTACACACCTGCCCCTAAGGCTAGTACCTCATACAGCCAAAGCACAGTGCTCCAAACTAAGAAATGAATGCTGGTACGGAACTGTTACCTACCATGTGCCCTACCATGTCCCTCTTCTGTCCCAGGAGCCAAACCAGAGCTGCAGACAGCATGTGGCCAGCGTGCCCTCAGTCTCCCCCAGTCCGCCCAGTTCCAGGGTCATTCCACACCTTTTGTGACGTTGACACTTTTGAGGCTACCTGGCCAGTTATTTTCAGGAATGCCTCCTCCATTTGGGCACTTCTCACAGCATCGTATCATGGGCTACATGAAGTCAGTCTGTCTTATCACTGGTGGTTAATCTTGATCCCCTGGCTTAAGACACAGTCTGCCAGCCTTTTCTACTGTGAAGTTACTCTCCTAAGCTTTGTATGTAGTAAATGCTTGAGGAGAGATACACTGAGACTGTGCAAATATTCTCTTTCTTTAAGAAAAAAATTTTTTTAATGTTTTATTTATTTTTCAGACACAGAGAGACAGAGCATGAACAGCGGAGGGGCAGAGAGAGAGGGAGACACAGAATCTGAAGCAGGCTCCAGGCTCTGAGCTGTCAGCACAGAGCCCGACACGGGGCTCGAACTCACGAACCGTGAGATCATGACCTGAGCCGAAGTCAGACGCTTAACTGACTGAGCCACCCAGGTGCCCCAATATTCTCTTTCTTAAACTAAACTTTTGCCCACTAATTTTAACATTCATTGGTAGATCTTGCATGCACTAAGTTTTATGCTGGGGGCCTAATGGTGACTTTCTAGCTCTCTCACTCCTTCCACATTTATTAACTGGAATTCATCTTCTTTCCTTAACTGGAATGTCCCTTTTTCTCAACATTTATTTTTTACACTGTGGACTCATGAATATGTATTTTTATTCTTTGGGTCATAATGGAATAGCAATATATAATAATCTTTATTTTCTTGTTGAAATTGTTTCAGCTTTCCTCACTGGTACTTATTTAAGGTTGGCTCCTCCATCCTATTAATGTACCTCTAACTCCTTCCCTCCGTATCTTTCTTTTTCACTTTCTGACATCACAAAATTCCTTGGACCCATCTTTTATTTTCCCCCATCCCAGCTCTTAAATCAACTGCTTCTCAAAGTAACCTTGGTTCTTTTTATTGAAGAATGATATTTAAAAACTAAGATCTCAGCACTAGATGTGATAATTAACATCATAATTAGTGATAAAAGTTGTCTTCCCCCTAAGATCAAGAACAAAACCAGGATGTCCACTCTATTCAACTTCTACTCAACATTATAGTGAGGTCCTAGCCAATATACCAAGGCAAAAAAAAAAAAAAAAAAAAGTACCAACTGAAAATGAAGTAAACCTCCTTATTTAAATAAGATATAGTCATCTATGCAGAGAATACTAACTAATCTACAAAAAAAAAAAAAAAAAAAAGCTAGTAAGTGAGTTTTGCAAGCCTGCAGGACATAAGGTCAATACAAAATCAACTGTATTTCTGTATACTGGCAGCAAACAATGTGAAAATAAAAATTTTAAATAACATTTTATCAGAAGACATGAAATATTGAAGGACCTACAAAATACGGGTAAGACATGAACATGGAAAATTATGAAACATTATGGAGAGAAATTAAAGCAGACTTAAATAAACACAGATATACCATGTTCATGGATCTGAAGGCTCAGTCCTATTCAAATGTCAATTCCCCCCCAAATTTACCTACAGATTCAACACAATAGCACACAAAAATCCCAGCAGACTCTTTGTAGATGACAAACCGAGTGTAAAGCCTACACAGAAATTTAACTGGACAGCTTCATCTTATAAAACATCCTCCAGAGAATCTTCAAGCTTGAAGGCAATTCAGAGATCATAATTTTGTGTGACTCAAATAATTTGTCCATTTCCACACAGGAAGGAAGAAGCAAATCCGGGACACTTATTTCCACACTTCAGTGCTGTGCTCTTTTGAGTGGTACACCATGATATTCACAATTAAGGTTAAGTCATTTTTTTATGTTTGTTTATTTTTGAGAGAGTGTGAGCGGGGGAAGGGGGAAAAAGGCAGAGAGAAAGAGAATCCCAAGCAGGCTCTGCATTGTCACCTCAGAGCCTGATGCAGGCTGTGAGATTATTACCTGAGCTGAAACCAAGAGTTGGTTCTGGACATTGAACCAGTTGAGCTACCCAGGCGTCCCAAGATTAGTTCGCTTTTTACTTAACCTAGGGAGAGATCTACCTTTAAAGATATTAGCATCTCTATCTATGTCTTCATCTCTAGATCTGCCACAGTATATAGAAAAACGGGTCAATAACTATGTAATAATAAATCTATGAAATAGTAAAGCTCCCAAAGACTATTAGTAAAATTGTAATAAAAAACCTTTGGGGCGCCTGGGTGGCTCAGTCGGTTAAGCATCCGACTTTGGCTCAGGTCACGTTATCACGGTTCACGCATTAGAGTGCTGCATCAGGCTTTCCACTGTCAGCGCAGAGGCCACTTTGGACCCTCTGTCCCCTTCTCTCTCTGCCCCTCCCCTGCTTGTGTACTCTCAAAAATAAATAAAAATATAAAAAAATACCTTATCTTAGAGATGAATTAACCTCTCATGAATAAGTTACATATTTCAAAAACATAAGAGCCCCATAAAATGTTTGTTTTTCTAAATTATTTCATAATTTATGCTGTCCAAAGAGTAGAATTATAACCGGATTCATTAAAATAGTTACTGGCATTGGAACTCTCATAATTAATTCCCTGTTTCTTAGTGATATGATACAAACCCAGACAGACCCAGTCACATTTTCACAGGCTTTTAGAGAGAGACTCAAACGTCACGGTGCTACTGTAATGCTGCGTAACGTCCTTCAAGTATGTAAAGATGGCTAGGCCACCGCCTCATCTGACATCCACCTGAGTAAGCCTATAGCAGATGTCAGTTGCTGGTGAATTTCGTTTATGGAAACTGTAATTTTTGCAGTTGTTCTTCACGTATGATATTTAACACCTTTGCTCAGATTAAGTGGCATCTATTTTTATCAATGACAATTTAAACTCATGTCTCCACATACATCATCTAAAGCTATGTTTCCTTCTCATGGCATGCTGGCTCCTCCAATCCCATTCACCACAAGGGAGCCAGCTGCTGTCTTACTGTCACTTCCACTCTGGCCATGGTCTCCACTCTGTCTAGTCCCATGGAGCAGAGACAGGACATGTGTCTCTCAGAGTTTTCCCCAGGTGAGGCCAAACCTCCACTTAACATGGAGAGCTGACCCTGACAAGGAAATCTTTGTGGCCTATACTAGTCTCCTGACAGGATTGAAGAAAGTTCATGTTTTGCCTCTTCTTTAAGTTAGTGGCGCCATACTGGTGCCTCACAATTGTCTCGTCAAGAAATGCTTTCTCTCCTTCTTTCTCCCTTTTTTGTTGACTTCTCCTTGGTGAGGTTATACCAAAGGGGTATTTGTGGCTTACAGCTCTTTGCACCAAAGAAAACCTCTGACATGTATTATTTCTGGGAGACATAAGACCTTGATCATTCCCTTTTACACAGGTCTTTTGTAGTGAACTGATGTGACAAAAACAGTACAGAGCCAACAGGGTCTAAGTAGGGATGCAACCCAGTGAGAACATCATCAGTTTATAAAGTGGATGTTCAGTTGTCTTCGTGAAGTTAACAAACATTTAAGAGCAGTCACATGCTTCTCATAAGCGTTGAAAAAGATCCAGCACCTACCCCAGTGCTTTCTACATGGTGGAAACTTAAAATGTGGGAGGTATTTTTTTTTTTAGTTTTTTTAACGTTTATTTATTTTTGAGAGACAGAGACAGAGCATGAGTGGGGGAGAAACAGAGAGAGAGAGAGAGAGAGAGACCCAGAATCTGAGGCAGTCTCCAGGTTCCAGCTGTCAGCAAAGAGTCCAATGCAGGGCTCAAACCCATGAACTGTAAGATCATGACCTGAGCCAAAATCAGACGCTTAACTGACTAAGCCACCCAGGTGCCCTTGTTGTTGTCTTTTTTTTTTTTTTTTTTTTTGTAATGTTTATATTTGAGAGAGAGAGAGAGAGACAGAGACGGACACAGAGGGAGACAGAGAGAGAGAGATGGAGCATGAGCAGGGGAGGGGCAGAGAGAGAGGGAGACACAGAATTCGAAGCAGGCTCCAGGCTCTGAGCTGTCAGCACAGAGCCCGATGCGGGGCTCGAACCCACAAACTGTGAGATCATGACCTGAGCCAAAGTCAGACGCTTAACCGACTGAGCCACCCAGGTGCCCCAAGACATGGCAGTTTAAGTTTGAGGAGAAATGTTTAATATCGTGCAACTATTTTACAAGAAGTGCTTTTAGAAAAGCACCACACCCTCTATTCCCATAACACAATGCCGAAATTCAGTACTTGTCTTCTTCCTTGTAAGTCATATGATGCCATTCTATCTTCACTTTAGAGATTAATAGAAGAGAATATTTAGCACAAAACAGACATTTCACAAATGTTGATTATATATGTTTCAGAGAAAAATAGGGAAAACTGAAATAAATGGAAACTAACTACACAAAATAACCAGATAAAGATTCTAAGCAGCAAATACTGTACTGCGTAAAAATTTCACAGTAAAATTTTAATATGAGCATTTGAAAACAAAAAAATCAAAATCAGTGCCTGTACTAACAATACCAGAAGTAGTAGAAACAAAAGAGACAAAAATTAAAAAGAAGGACTAGACACAGTAATTTCCTGTTCCTAGGCAAAAATTATAGTATTAAAAACAAGTAATAAGATTACAATAAAGTTATAAAATTAGTAGCACCCATTTTGTGGGCATTAAAATTGTTTCAAGTAACAGAGAAGTCTCAAATAAGAAAAATATTTATTACTTTGTTAAATATTAAAACTAAATTCCTTTCAATTCCTTTTAAAATAAGGATTTGTATAAACAAACTTGTAGAGCTCACTCTAAAATTAAAGACACAAAGACAAAGAAAAACATGATTTTTTTGCTAGTTTTCTTAAAGAGTAACACAACATTGTTTTCTTTATTTTTTCTCTTAATACCAAGCAAACAACGAGTAGCAAACTACCATCACTGTGACAAAAGAAAAATCAAGTGACCATGCTGAATAAAATTTCAAGATGCATTTTGGGAGTCAAACTTATCAATAAATTTTTGTGCTAAGAATTTCAATACTATATTCAATCAAACGTAGGGGGTAAAAATGAAAAGTATCATTGTATCATTGAATTTTATTCACTCAAAAATTTTTTTTGCTGTCAATTCATTTTAGCCAAAATATATAAATACTATGCCATGAAAATAACCTACCTTTTTATCATACACATCTTGCCAGTTAACTCCAGAAAAGAAACTGTGCCTCATAATTTCTTTTGCATCATCTGGTCCTCCACCAAGGCTAAGAGACAGAAACAAAAGTGAGTGCGCATTACAACATTTACATAAGCCCAAGGCAAAACAAAAAGTTTTTGTGAAATGTAATTTTCTGTGTGATAAATAGTCCTTGAGATAAATAGCCAAACCAATAAAGAGCTTTTGCCATAAGATCTAATTTCCCTAATGTGCTATTAATAAGAAGTAGCCTCGGGACAGTGTGGTAGCTGAAGAGAGCACAGGCTTTGGGGACAAACCTGAAACAGGCAACCAGCTCTGGCACTTATGACATGTGTGACAATGAACAAGCTGCTCAGTCCCAGTGTCCCCTCTGTAGAGTGGGGACAATGACACTAGCCTGGTGGATCACCGCAAGGGTTAGAAACCAGAGGCAAGCACCTCGCACAAGAAATGGTAGCAATTACCGTCGTCAATTCTATAAGCCAAATTTATTTTGGTAACACTCATGTCAAAATGCATCCTTGTTACCCTGAGTTCTGAAGTCACTACCTAATTAGTTAGAAAAAGCAATTTGTACAGTATTGCTAATAGACAGAAACTCACGGCCTTTTTTCACAGCGCAAATGAACTGCCATAGAAACGAGGTTGTTAACCTATGAAATATCACTGCAAGGTAATTTATTATGCAAGCTGCAACATAAATCATGAATTTAAGGATGCTCCCCCCATCTTTGCAGGTACTCTTATTTAACTGATAGGTGGCACAGTGTGAAATTCAGGTGTTTTCTGGCTTCCTCAGTTTCATATAGTGTGTACCAGTCATTGGGAGGAAGGAATGAGAAAAGCAAAAATAACACAGAGGGAAGCAAGGAGGGAGTGAAGGAGAGAAAGGGGAGGAAAAAAAAAAAAGAACAGGGAAAGAAAGAAAAGAAAGAAAAAGAAATCCATTTAAATCCAAACTGATATAGCAAAAGCTCTCTCTAGTCTTGTTCATGGTTAGGAATGGTGCATGCTCCTGATGTTTACAGCAGTGCTATTGACAACAGTCAAGCTATGGAAAGAGCCCAAATGTCCATCAACTGATGAATGGATAAAGAAGGTGTGGTATGTACATACAATGGAATATTACTTGGCGATCAAAAAGCATGAAATCTTGCCATTTGCAACAATGTGGATAGAGTTAGTATAATGCTAAGCAAAGTAAAAGAAAGACAAAACACCGTATGATCTCACTCATACGTGGAATTTAAGAAACAAAACAGATGAACATATGGGAAGGGGGGAAAAAAGGAGAGATGGAAGCAAACCGTAGGAGACTAACTACGGAGAACAAACTGACGGTCAATGGAGGGAGGTGGGTGGGGGATGGGCGCTAAGGAGGGCACTGGTTGGGATGAGCACTGGGTGTTTTATGTAAGTGATGAATCACTAAATTCTACACCTGAAACCAATTTTACCATATATGTTAACTAGAATTTAAATAAAAACTTGAAAAATAAAAGGAATAGTATGGGCTGCTAAGTGCTTAACAGCCAGCTCTCTGGGGAAAATTATGCATGTATAATATTACATATGCATATTATACATACACTTGTTATGGATTTTACAGATATAAAGGATGCAAGGCACAAAATTTCAAAGAGCAATAAAATACAGAATGTCCTTTATTGTAAATTAGCCAAGTGATGCTCAGAGAGAACATTTGTTAGTTTTGCTGAACTCCACAGCCCCTCACTGACTCGGAGTGGCTCCAGCACGAATACCAGCTGATCTTTTCGTTTATGGCGAAGATGAATTTGAAAGTCATACAAAAAGGCACATGTCAGAACTTCACTTGCTTCTCAGTTATGTGAGTGACCTCCTTGATGGATGGTAAATCATCTGGGAACAGTGGGAGAGTATCTCTTCATTGTGTGTGTGTGTGTGTGTGTGTGTGTGTGTGTGCGCGCGCGCGCGCGCGTGCGCGCGCGCTAGTCACAATGTAGCAGATAGAGACAGAACAGCTTGAAAATGTAAACCGTATTATTAACATCTTCTCTACTTAGTTACTTATATCTAATTGAAAAACAATAAATCAAGCCCTGAAGTACAAAGTTTGCCATTGTGGTGATGTGAATACTCCCCACATGGCCAATTTCAAGTTAGCAACCTGATGCCACTCAACACAGAAGTGGGAACAGGTACACAGAAGCAAACCACTACATAGTATTTCTATGCAGACACAACAGACAAGAGTAACATCGGAATAGTAAAATGCAACAAAATTATCAAGGAGTGAAGAATTTTGAGTGTTTATCACCTTTCTTTTCAATGTACTTGATTTACTTTTGTAAGTTTATGTAACTTGATTTTTAATAATGACTGTATTAAAATAACCAGCTCATGAAATTCCTGAAATTTAATAATTGGCTCTTAAGAGCTGGAACATGCCAACTCCCACACACCACTGGGTAGGAAGAAACACAAATAGGTCAGGATAAACAAACAATAATACAATCTATTATTAGGTATAAGGAACACACGACTGGGAAGAATCTGGGATTCCCTGACACACGGCCAGAATAGAAAATAGAACAATGAGCTGATATCTGAGTTATCTGTAGTAATGATCCACGGGTCTCCCATCCCCAGATCATGCAGAATGAGCCACAGCGCTGACAGGGACTCTAGATGGGACCAGACGGTATTAGCGGTGATCGAATGCAGAACTCTCCGACTGGCGGTTCCATATTTAGTCAACGCCAGCACTCCACTCCGTAACCTTCCTCGTTCTTCATTCTATTCCAAGTTGTATGTGTCCCTCCCCGGTTAGGCTGCAAATTCTTTTGAGGGCAGAGACCAGCCCTGGATTATCCAAAAAGCACTTTAAGCTCCTACTCAGGGAGCCAGAAAAGCAGAGACACCAAAACACGTGTTTCTGAAGAGAACTTAACATTTCAAAGTATGAATCAAAGTAGTCTGCAGGAGAAAACTCAGAAGTTCACTGTCTTTTCTCACCCTTACGCTATTGTTTTTATTTCCGTATCGCTCTCATTTTGAATTCTACGGGAGATAGTGGATGAGGTGGGAGCTGGGCATAGAGAGCCGTAATCATTTGGTAAATAGGAGGTTTTAATCCAGCTTTAGTTTAGTTATTCATTTTCTGTCACCCCTCAGTTCTCTAGCAATAGCTTGGCTGTGGACATTGCCAGCATTTAATCTATATTTATCAAATACATAAAAAACTAAAGTATCAGCCATGAGTACTATGTGAAGTCTAAGAATATAATCTTAGACTGCCATTTTAGAAGCTGGGAGAGACTCTTTAACACAAGCTTCCTCCAAGTGTGAAACTGTCAAAAACTTCAATGTCAATGACTCCTTAATATACAATTTAAGACTTCAAAATAATATCAAAATATGATTTGCACTAAGATATTTATGTCTAAGAATAGTAAACTCCAATATCAGAATGCCAAACTAAATCCTCAGCGACTATGGATTCTTCATTATTAGGAACATCATGGAATTCATATTTTCCTGTGTTACTGAATGCAACACACGGTCACGCTTCTCCTATGAACTGCGTGCAGGAGGATAAAGGAGATACTGATAGAATGAGCATAAAGTAATGGAGCATTAGAAAGAAAGGCAAGGGGCGCCTGGGTGGCTCAGTCGGTTAAGCGTCCGACTTCAGCCAGGTCACGATCTCGCGGTCCGTGAGTTCGAGCCCCGTGTCGGGCTCTGGGCTGATGGCTCAGAGCCTGGAGCCTGCTTCCGATTCTGTGTCTCCCTCTCTCTCTGCCCCTCCCCCGTTCATGCTCTGTCTCTCTCTGTCTCAAAAATAAATAAACGTTAAAAAAAAATTTAAAAAAAAAAAAAAAAAAAGAAAGAAAGGCAAATGATGGTTGCCCCTCTGGTAGAACTGACAGTAATTCAGTAAAGAGTCTCAAAAAATTCAGGCAGTATTTAAAATTGTTGAAGAGGAAGAATAACGAGGTCTAGGATAATGCTATTTTATGAGGCTTCCAAAGACTTTTCAGGGTCTTCTTAGTGGCTGTTTCTCTTCTTCCTACCTCTTAAATTGTGATGCTTCCCAGGATTCTGTCCTAGGCCGTCTTCCCTTTGTACTCAACCCTGCCCACGACTGTCCCGGCCCCAGCTGCCTCCGAGACATCCGTGGGTCCCCAAACCATATATTCAGCCACCGCATTTCTGTTTAGCACTGGTACTATTTTCAGTTCCATCTGGGTTTTCTACGGACACCTGACTCGGCACAGCCGGAGCGGGTGTCAGTAAACCCTCCCCTCTCCCACCCCCCCCCACCCCCCCCCCGCCCCCAGCCCTCTGCCTGTGCTCCCTGTCCGTTAATAACACTCCATCCTCCAAACGAATCACTCAAGCTGGAAAGCACGGAGGCAGGAGACTCCTTCCACGTCCCCACCAGGTCTCCTTCATTATTCACAAAGTCCTACTCACTGCTTCTGGAGGACCCCCGTCTCTCATCTGGACAATCCCGTATGTGTTCTCAACTGCTCTGCCTACCTGCCCCTGGCCCTTCACCTTTCCTAGACAAAGCTCATTATACCATCTCTTACTTTTAATAACTCACTGGTTTTTTCATCCCCTTCTGAATAAAGGTTAAATATTTTCTCAGAAGCAGAAGGTCTTTGAAATTTACCATTTCAGCTTCATCTCCCAACATTACCCAACTCATATTCTACCTTGTAGTTGCTGAACTTCTCAAATGCCATGTTCATTTGCAACTCTGGATTTTTCTTTTTATTATTATTATTTTTCAAATATTATTTATTTTTGAGAGAGGGACAGAGAGAGTGAGAGAGCGAGAGAGAGACAGAGAGAGAGAGGAGGAGGGGCAGAGAGATGGGGAGAGAGAGAATCCCAAGCAGGCTCCGCACTGTCAGTGCATAGCCAAATGTGGGGCTCGAACTCCCAAACCGCAAGATCATGACCTGAGTGGTAATCGGGGGTCGGAGGCTTAACTGACTGAGCCACCCAGATACCCCTGGATTTCTTTTCATGTAAATTTCTCTGCATGAGCACCCTTACGCCTCCCCAACTCTTCCAGCCCCCTGGTCAGAGCTAATAAATTTCAATAGGCATTTGTATGTAGGTCTGAGTATCTGTGAGTACCTGTTTTCTGTCTTGCATTATTCTAGGACTATCTAGAACAGAGATGATTTGTCTTGCTCATCGTTCCGTTCCCAACATTGCAATGCAACAGTGGAGGGAGAATGGCTCCCCTATCTTAAATGAGAACATCAAAGAACTGAGAAAGAACACCCCAGCTTCTCTTTAGATGATACCAACCTCTGGGTGGGTAAACCTTTAGGAGTTGTCCTATTCACCAGGCCACTAACATTCTAGAATGTACCTCACATTTATTCAACAATTATCAAGTATCTAGTTTGTGTTGTCTCCCTCCTCCCCCGGGGGTGGGGGTGGGGATAAGAAAATGAATGACACACAGACATGAGAACCACAGACACAAGTCTGCTCTACCAGCTGCTTAGAAGGGCCATCAAGGAAAGGGCTAAGTTCCCTGGACTCATCAGGAAAGGATGCAGTAGAAAATTCGCTGCTCTTGAAATCCAAGCCAAATATTAGATCCCTAAATCAAGTAGACAAAACGGAAATCTTAGCTCTGTTTAAAGATTACCTATCACCAAGTGCTGTGTGTTACATTAATTGTGAAATAATCACACTAAACGGAACACATTTCAAAACCTGAACCAACTGAGAAACTGATGCATTGCAAATAAGCTACGAGAGAAACAGCAAATAGGCACCAAGAAAGGTGATTTCTGCTCTTCTTCTATAGGAATTTTCTGTAGGATAAACCGCTTCACCTTCTAGTGGCCTCGGCTTTGTCCTCAATCAAATGTAAATGAGAATAATATCCACCTATCAACTCTACAAGGTTACTGAAACAGCAAAGGGAACAACAGATACACAAATGCCCTGAAAAAGAAACCAAAATCACTTTACAAATATAAGGTAAGATCTCCATGACCAGGATTATAAAACACATGTCAGAAAGGTTCCTCACGAGCAAAAGCTATCTCTTTTATTAAGTCTGCTTATTTCTGAAGGTAAAATCATGCTCCTCACAAATTTAAAATCTAGAAGTGTGTAATGGAAACCATCTCTAAAGCAAACAAAAATCACATTTTAGGATTCATTCCTTCCTTCATTCATTAATTCAGTCTGCCAACTAATACACAACGAACACCAACCAAAAACAGAACTTTGTAAAAAATCATTATGTGAGGGAAGATTTAGCAATCTAAGAAATAATCCTCAAGAGCTTAACACCTAAGTGATTTTTAGAGCAACGCCGATATGCGTATG
This sequence comes from Puma concolor, assembly GCF_028749965.1. NCBI lineage: Eukaryota > Metazoa > Chordata > Mammalia > Carnivora > Felidae > Puma > Puma concolor. The sequence continues at coordinate 64,066,673 of NC_141683.1, forward strand.
TACCTAGAGGAAAGGACGGCTGTATACATGAATACACAAACACAGATTAAGGGACATTTTTATATTAACAGTCATTTCATATATGACTTATAAACTGTATGTGTAAATGAACACGGAAACATGAACAAAGAACGCTACAGTTCGCTTAGCAAAGGGCTGTAGGATTCTTCAGGTCACAGTTGTAGCTACAAAAGAAACACAAAATGTGTAAACATATTTTGCTTTTAGTTCTTTCCAGCCACACATGGAAAGGAATATCTACAATGGACAAAAAAAGTAGCTGGATATGTTAACACAGGTTGGGATGGAAGGAGAATACAGAGCCGGTTCTATCCTTTTTATTATGTAAATTAGCATAAATATAAAGGCCCAGAGACTGAAAGGGAAAAAAGGGGATACTTCTGTCCCCACAATAGCAAGTACCAGGGCAATTAAGAAATTGTTCACTCACGGTACGGATAATAAAACCCTCAAAATCCTTATTTGGTAAAATCTACATAAAATTTCCCAAGTTAGGAAAGAGTTGCAGAAATTTTTCAAATGTTCTGTATTACGCAGTTAAAAATAAGTCAGTATTTCAGTGGGAAGATGTCTACACCAAATACATTGCTCCTTGGAGTGAGTTACATTTGAATTAATTTCCATATCACAATTTCTAACCACATTCGTCAGTAACTCAGTGAGTGTTATTTGTGGCTTACCGTTTATTTGGATCCTTTATCAAGAGCCCTGAAAGCAATGATTTTGCATCTGAAGAGAGTGTCCGAGGAAATTTAATGTCTTCCATTAGTATTAGTTCAAAAAGTTTCTCATGATCCTGGTTGTAGAAAGGTAACCTCCCACACATCATTTCATACATGACGACCCCTAGTCCCCACCAATCCACGGCTCGGCCATAGTCATTGTCTTCTAACACCTAAGAGTGAAACCAGCGAAAAGATTCATTACTCCACATTAACTTTTACAGCAGTATTTATAAAATGTGAGACTTTTACATCAACAAAGTGAATCCTAACCTTCAAAGCCTAGGTAGGCTCTTCTAACACTTTGACGTTTAAACTATAAGGTATCCTACAAAAACTTTAAATCACACCAGATAGGCGAAATGTTCCATATATTCCAGAAGTGGCCAGCATACAAGGAAGGGAACAGGCCACACAGCAGATTCCAAGTGAATGACTGAGTACACTACGGATCAAACAAAAATTTTTGCGTATCTGCACGTTTTCTCTTAGGCCTACTTAACTTTTCATTCTGGTTCCATTAATGTGGACTTTAACTTGCAGTCACACCGTGCTGATGGCCGGGTATATAATGAGCCTTACACCCTCTTGCATGGAGAAGAGCGAAGTCATACAAACCAGACGGTGAAAGACAGGAGTCATGCGATGGAACACAGATGAGGTCAGGGCACGGCCACCACAAAAATAAAACTGAAAACTTCTGGAGGACTCTAGTGTTTCAAGTCTTTAAGGAAACAGTCATCAAAGTGAATATAAAGATGTACTGTGTGAGTTGTATCCAAAGCGTTAGTAAGCCCACAAGCAAATTTCAGTTAAACACAAACAAAACTCACAGACTCTGGTATATGCCCTTAAATTTATTTCCCAACATACATTACATGCAACATAAATTGGGAAAGATATGGTATGACACTATCAGGCTATGTTGGAGCAACCTATTCAAACTAGGGCAGAATGGCTTGCCATTTGTCTTAGGAAAATTTTGATTTTTACCTTTTTATTAGGTATGTTCCTCATTCAATGGAGTTTTCTTCATCTGTTTGGATCTTTCAATATTTTACTTTAAGCTACTATATCTGAATAATCTTAAAGCTTACTTTATCTGATTCTCTTAGCTCTGGGATAAATAGCTCTGGGATAAAAAGATCAAGAAAACCAGACCCACAAAATTTACCGATTAAAAAAATCTTGTAACTGATGACATAAGAAAATTTGATACAGAACAAAGTAGTGCTCGTGTTGCAGACTGTCTTAGTTTGAGTAAATAACTTGTTGAGGATTACTCCCATGGGACTTTTATTTAAAATTTACCAATCATGTCTTGGACTGAACATGACATTTTAGATGGTTACATTATGATTACCTATAAATACTATGAAAGGCACTTGGGTAGACAAGGTATTTATATGCGTGGAGAATATAATTTTGAGAAAAAGCTATGTTACTTAAAGATTAATTTAGCAGTGGTTGTCACATGTGATGAAAAGATTTTTAATTCAATTGCATTATTGTTCCAAGATGAACAGGAACTACATTAGCAAGATATGAACACAAGTCCACTTCCTACGTTTTTTCGAAAATCTTTTATAGAATAACAAACTAAGCAGAATATTTCGGGGAAGAACAACAAATTCTAGTTTTCATCGTTAGCTAAAAATACTTCAAATTTCTACTTGTTTGAAATGAGTAATGTAAAAATACAGAGAAAACAACAAATAACCTAAAGCAGCAGAAAGAATTCGGCCTGTGCACTTTCTTAAGTGAGAGGAAATGTTGTATGTGTAATTTTTAAATACCAGTGACTTTTGATTATTCAAGAATCTATCTCATGTCCAATTAGTAGAATGCACTGTTTGTGGGCCTTAATCTAACGGACCCACGATTTTACCTAATAACAAACAATTTTAAAATCTAAGTAACCTTTTGCTGAATTCCTACAACACCAACAAAACAGTGGCGCACGTGAAAAAGAGCCAAATGTGGTTTTTAACCTCTTTTTTCATAAAACCATAAAAAGCATAAAAGCTGGATTAACTGCTTCCCGAACCCACATTTCACCAGCCGGGTTCTCATCCCCAGCTGGCAAAACTGGCAATCCTTTATTTTTGTTTAAATACCTGGTTTGCGGCCAGAAGGGAAAGTGAGTACATAAAAAAAGGGTTTTATTTTTGAAGAGAAATAAGCAACTGAAAAATAAAACTGCATTGTAAAAAAATCTGTTTGATAAAAGAAAATATATTTTATTTAGCTTTGTAAAATGAATGCTGATTCTCAAAATAAGTGGTTTTGCTTCTGAACCTAGGTATTTTAATGAATATACAGATACATAACACTATAATTAGAACTGTTTGCTACGTTACTGTAAACCGCACAAACCCGATGTAATGTATTATCTTATCGACATTTAAAGTCCAGCAACGTTCAGGAGAAAACACCCTAAAGACTCAGCCAGCCCTCTTTATCTAAGAGTCTTTGTTATCAATTAAAAAGAAAGACTTCTGTTCAACTCCCACCTCCAAACAGCTGGAAGATGAAAAACACAAGAAATAAAAACGAAAGTGATCCTAACATTCTACATGTGGATACAGAATCTAAAACACATCACCACTGTCCACAAACAGCCTTTCTCTCTCCTTAAATCTAAACTGTCTCAAAATACAGTACTCTGAAATGCTCTAGAAATTCCAGCGTGGATTTAAAATCCACAGCCTCTTTTATGTTATTGTTTAAAGATAATTTTTCTCCCTTACTCAAAGCACGTATTTCCCCACAAATTACAGTAACATATAAAATGTATAGTCTTTAACCTACTGGGATTTGCAATTCCTTCTGGCTACCTCTGATGATTTTTTTTTTTCCTAAAAGGCTAATTTACTTCATGGTTATCATGAGGGCTGATCCAAAGAGTAGTGTAATTGGTCCTGCAGTGGTACAACAATGCAAAGTGCATTTCAAGTCCATGACCCTGTGACTTACCATGTAATTTGGATATAAATGCAGATCAAAACCTGCTCCGAGAGCAGCAATCCACTGAAAGACTTATCTTAAAGAATTCATCTGAAGAAAGTGTCTCTTTTCCACAAAATCAATGTTACTCTCGTTTTAAACTAAGCTCAAGGTTTGAACACAAATGCAGACATTTGGGATTTCCTTCTACCCCTATTGTCCTGTCACCGTGGATGCAGCTTTACTTTGTAACCACATTTAATGCCAAAGACAGACACAAAGGACAACAGGTTATTCCGGACACTAAAAGTAACATAAATATTAAACAATGATAAGAGGTCACATCAAATCAACACCCAAACAGAACACAAACTCTAGGAGACAAGACTTCGTTTCAATTTTCCCCCAGGAATCGGGGATCGCTTCATTTTCTGCTGGAATAAAAACTGGATTCAAGGAAGTCAGAGCAGGTATCAATTGCTGTTAAATATTCTAATAACATCTGATTGATATTTGGTAATATTTGTTGTAGACACTTCCATGTATAATACAGCCAACTGAGTTAAATAAAAATCACCACGAGTAGCTCTTGAATGGTTACTAATTTCAAGAATGATATTAAATAATAAACTATGATTTTAAAATGGTACCATCGATTAAAGTTCCCAGTGTAAATATCTGTTTGGCTAAGGGGCACTTTCAAAAAACATACTCATTCCAATGTTCTTTTACCAAATGGGATTTACTGGGAGTTTGAAGGAGCAGCTCTCTCAGCTTGTCCGCCAGGCCACGCAATGCAGCCACGGCAAGCAGTTGTAAGGAGGGGACGTGTGCCCCAGAGTGGCTTGCTGCTCAATCAATAATCCAGACAGAACAGATGGGGGAAAAAATTAAACATCCAAACAAACTGTCTGCACACCTATGTTGTGAAAGTAAACTGCGAACTTGGATGAACCAATTTACCACTAATTCAAAAAGGAATTTTTTTTTCTGGTAACCTTGTATTTCAGGTAACGGATATGTGTGTGTTCTGTATCAACACGCGTTTATATACTTTACGATTTATGGAAATCCTTCGCATATTCTTAACATCAGAGGAATTTGCCTTTAAAAAAAAAGACCTGTTCAGTCTTCCAATCCAGACTCTAAAATGTATTGCAGCCTTAGGAGAAGTGTATGTTTCAGGAGACTTATGAATTCCATGGTTTCTTGGTATTTTCTCCATAATATATATCTTATACCTGGTTCTCAACTGCTCCGTTAATTCGTAAGAGGCTGAAACTGTAAACACCATTTGCTCGGAATTAGAAGGCTGTAGGTTTTAGGGCTATTTCCTGGCATGGTATACATAAGTCCTTGCATACAGCTAACGGCATCCTCTCAAAAGCAATCTCTGGATAGAGCAGGCGACATTCTTGAACCAGAGAAAAGTGAAATGGATACAATACTGGTGGCTGAATCATACTTAAACACCCATCTTCCCGGAGAGTTCTACACTGCCCCTTTATCCCGGAGCAAGAGCCATAATGGAATCCCAAGAAATTGGGTCTTTGTCAGCAAAGTCAATACAGCCACTGTAAAATATACAGGCCATCACTAGCGGCACCCAGGGAGGGTGAGTTTTGTGTACGTCCTCATGCATCAGAGAATTTAAAATTAAACTTTGTGCTTAACCTAGAATCATTCCAAAAGCAAATATTCTTACTGTTAAAGTCAAAAGACCATACACCATTGTGAAGAACGTTAGGTGACAGGTAGCTGCCACAGAAGTGACAGACCCCTGGGAAGTAGAAGCCTCAACTTAACACATACTGAGACATTAAATGTTGAACTAAAAATACTACTTTAGCTCATATGTAAGTAACATCCAACCTGGGGGTGGGGAGGAATGGGATGATTTTTAATATTACCCAGAAACAGTACAAGTAGTAAGCCAGCTCAGGACAGTTAGAAGTCCTTAAATACGCTTCTACATAAGCAGACAGCTTCTACCTGAACTAATATCTCTGTCACTTACTTTTCCCCTGAGTATGGATGGATCCTTTTCAGAACCATTCAGGAGGATAAGGGTTTTTCAAAAATACCTTAAGAGGAGTGCAACATGAATTATTAACAAATAAAATATTAGGGATGTACACGGTTTTAGAAAGGCTACTAAAACTTTGTATTTCCACAAAATGCTCAGCCATTTTAAGACTTGGTTTCACAATCTGTTTGAAACAGTAGAATTGTGTCCAAGGGCTAAGCAAAATGTAACTGTGCTACTGTTTTTACCTACAGATTAAATGTGCAAACATATGTAGCCCTGGGCTCATTCATTTTTCTCAAGATCTGAAGACACTATTGACAGAGCCCATGAAATGACATCTTTTACATCTATTCTTTGCTGTATTTAAAATAAAGAAATAAAATTCCACGTAATGCATTTGAATCCAGTTAGGTTCTAACCGCCCCCCACTACCCATAGACCACTTCAAGCCAGCAACAACCTTTATCCTTAATTTATGTGATGCTCTTAGCTCATGCTGAAGAAGCGAATGTATTTCTCTGGCTTTAAATTTATATAAAATTTAACTTCCATTTGTGCTATTACCTCTATGGCATCACAATAACTTCAAGCAAATCTTTCTTTATCCAAATAGCAAAATATTCTTGTCTATTTCAGATATTTTCAAATTATACATTATATAAAAGATAGTAAAGACAGCAGGCTTCAAAATAAAAGCAAATAAAATGACAGCAAGTGGATGTTTTCGAAAACATGAGGTTCTGAAAACTAAGAAAACATCAAACAATGCATCTTTAGCCACTGGAAAAAATACTTTACATTCACATGAAATAAAATTATATATGTATTTTTTTCTGAAGAGCAACCACAACTAGGTACTAGATACTAGATATTTTCCACCAGCCAAGTCATTTTTTTGCAATCTTTTTGTTAGTTCTAACTTGATTATCAAATAATTTTTATTTTTACACTGTTACAGAAGTGCATTTCTCTAGGTTTCCAAAACCACCTTATTCAACCTTCCCCATCTGTCACCATCTGCTTCTTTTTAGCATGTACTTTTTGTGTGATCACATAAGCATGTGAAAAATAACTAACATTCAGATGATTATCTGCTGGTACATTTGAGGACTGGGCATAATAAAAGTGAACTGCCAAAACGTACTTAACACTTTTAATTTTGTTGGGTCTTGCATGTAGGCTACATTTGATTTTCAAACTGTTTTACAGTTGGAAAGTTGATCAGGTACTGCTAACTCAAGAGCAAAGCTGAGACTAAATAATTAGCACTGCATAAAGTGGCTTGGATTCAATGAGAGCCAAATCAAATAATAACATTTAACAGTAAGGTCTTATATGCGATTTCCAATTTCTTTTATAATTTCTAGATTGAAAATGCAGTGTGGATTACAAAAACAAAATCCCCCCAAAATATCTTCTTGTCCATAACGTATGGCAGATAAAATTTCTTTCTTCTAGTATAAGAAAGAGCGAAAACACATTCATTTAAAACCAATACATACTAGTGCATTTTTAAAGATGTAGGACACTAAATGCATATGTTATATCCTGCTAGGACTGTATTTCTCCAGCCTCTTAAAAAAAAAAAAAGAAAAAACCACATGATTTTATTCTTTATCAATAAATATCTAATTCTTCACCAAAAGAGGTAAGAGAATAGTTGTAAATATTCTCTTCTCTTTTTTAAAAAGGGGCATTTTTTATACCATAAGAGTCCTCTTTTGTGGGGTTTTTTAAGAAGAAACTTAAGTTTGGTTAAAATTTAAGTTTATTTTTAAAATCAGCTAGGAGCCTGGTTTATCCAACAGGAAACAATAGGGTTTTGACCTGATCTCTAAGTCTTTTTTGAAGTATCTTTTGATAGCCTTCATGTATCTTTAAGTAGCAAAGCACTTCTGCCCAATTGAGACAATTAACTGGCAGAGGGTGACCACTGCTCGCTGACACACAGATTGTGCGGAGATCTCTCCATAACGTGGAAGCAAGTCTTGTGGAGGAAGAGACAATACTGACACTGAGCCATTCACAAGAGAAGCAGGAAATCAGGAATGTACTCCAGGTCTGATCACTCACATACTATGAAGAAAAGTCCGGCACTGACGATGGAATGTGCCAGAAATGCCAAGGTTCAAGAAAAGTGAGGGACACCATCCAAAGTAAAGGGGAGAAGCTGGTGTCACTCTTGCCCACTAACTCTGACCACAGGTATCTGATCACGTTATTGCCTTGCTCTCAATTCAGAAGTGACTCTCCAAGAGATCAGACCTAAACTCCTTTGCATTCCAATCCCTGTGTCCGTGTCCAGCCTCCTCTCCCACCTCCCACTGACCGCCCCCGGACCCTCCCAGCAGGCTTACGCACGCTGCCTTCTTCTACCACGCCAGGCAGATCCCCAGTAAAGTAATTATTTTCTTGCACAGTCAGGATTGTTTTCCGTCTCTTATCACCCCGGTAAATAGCAAGCTACTTGAGGACAAAAACCATTTCTTACTCTCTTTCTATTCCCAGTCCCCAACATAATGTGTGACACCTAATAAATAGTAAGTACCTCTTTAACGAACGAGAGAATTCTACAGTGAAATGGTCCATATCGGAGAGAAGAAATAAGGACTTCAATTCTTGTTCTTAAAAGTAAAACACATTCAAAGTTACCCCTATTTAACAAAAATGTAATGATTGACAGAAATACTTAAAAAATGTAAGAATTTAAATTGCATGAGAAGTTAGAACTGTCATCCCCAAATGGTAACTACCATGATCACAAATCAGGGGCTGAGACTGTAATTAGAAATCAGCCATGGGGATGACTGGGTGGCTCAGTCGGTTAAGCATCCAACTTCAGTTCAGGTCATGATGTCACAGTTCCTGAGTGGGAGCCCCACATAGGAGCCTGGAGCCTGCTTCAGATTCTGTGTCTCCCTCTCTCCCTGCCCCTCCCCCACTCACGCTCTGTCTCTGTTTCTCATTAAACAAAAAGATAGGAATCAGCCACGGGTATAGAAATTGCTGTTAAAGACCAGGCTTCTGTAATATCCGCCCCCCCCAAAAGAAAAAAACAAACAAAAATAGGTACACAGAAATGTTTTCTTACTTTTTTTTTTTTAAAGAAATGGATAATTTCTTGGGTATTGTAAAGTTGCTATTCAGAAACAACTGGATCCTTCTTGCATGAAACCCTTGGTTTTGTTCTTCAGTTGATGATATAAGCATGTAAAACAGTATCTTTGTTTCTTGAGAGATCATCTGCTTCTGAATGAAATGAGATGTGTTTATCTTCTTCAGAAATAATTTCCCCTAACTGTGACACAACTAATTTTGTTATTCTAAATACAGGACAGTACTATCCATGGTGCATAGAGAACAGGGGTAATTGAACTCCAGAGAAACAAAGAATTTGTTTTTCATGATACTCACAAAAACAACTCTCTTCTAGAAAATACGATCTTGTATTTGAATGAATAAGGAACCGTGTTCCTAAAATTTTACCTAATTCACTACAATAAGTGGGAGAATCTTAAACTCTAGATTTTATGACAGAGAAAAATAATATTTTTGGCATCTCTTGAGAAAATAATATTTGGAAATGTACTGCATTTCAAATTATTAGCACTTATTTATAATTATGCAATAATCTTGAAATGTAAATTTACTCTCTAATTAAAAAAACTATTATAATAACAAACTGGCATGAGTTATACATGTATAGGAAATGCAATGTATTCCTACTGCCTAATTTCTCTTAATTACCTTTTCCTGTTGAGCATTTATAAAGCATTCATTTTAAAACTGACAATTATTCACATCTATAAGTGGCCTTGAAAGTGTGACTTTTGGGGGCCATAACACCTGTCGTTAGAAAAGCAAAAGTGGCCTTTCCCAGATGGACCTAGTTACAATCCTGTTCCTCTTGCCACCACCTCCCTGCTGTGTACAGATTCCACTGAAAAAGAGTTCTGATCCTCAGTCCCCTCACCTTTAAAAGAACATCAAGGATGCTATCACAAAAAGGTCATTCCAAACACGCAACGCACCTATACAGCAGGTGTTCAATCAACTGTAACCTTCACCCATCAGAGATCAGATGCCTGCCTCGGTCTTTGGCTCCAGCCACACTAACCTTATTGGAGTTTGAGGGAAGAACTGGGCTTGTTCCTGCCTCAGGTTCCATGCTATTGCTCCCTGTGTCTGGAGAGCTCGTCCCCTCCACCCTGCAGAGCTACCTCCTCCTTAGCATTCAGGTCTCTGGCCAAGCCTCACCTCCCCCAACGTCCTATCTGCAGAAGACCGTATCTGCCAAAGACAGCTGCAACACTATCTCCCATCTCACACGCTCTTCTACGAAGGGGAGGTGGGCGTCGGGGTCACCACCCCTTCAATCTGTGTGGTCTCAGACTGCTTCGCCAGTAAGCATAGGTGCAGTTTCTGAAACCAGGCCACTAAAGGGGACGCACGCACAAATGTCTGCCAGCAGCATTAGAGCCCCAAGCTGGAAGCAAACCAAATGTCCACAGACTGCTGAATGGATAAACCAAATGTGGCATATCCATACGATGGAATATTATTTGGCCACAAAAAGGAATGAAGTACCACTAAAATGGTAAAGACATGGACACACCTTGAAAACATATTACGTGAAAGAAGCCACACAATCAGCCTCATATTGTAGGATTCCACTGACGGAAGTATCCGGAACAGGCACATCTATACAGACAGAAAGTGGGTTGTAGCTGCCAGCGGGGAGGGGGAACTAATGGGTATGGGTTTTGTTGTTAGAGTGATGAAAATACTCTGGAATTCAATGTTGGTGACAGTCGTATAATTTTGTGAACACAGTAAAAACCACTGCTGTATTTTATGGTATGTGACCTGTACTTTAATAAAATTATTAAAAACATACTATGAAAAGGAATTTGCAAACAACTAATAAAACATTCTTAATGTCTGCCAGGTGAACAAAAGGAACAAAAACAAAACAAAGAAAAGGGAAGCAGCTCATAACTTGTTCCTAAGGACACTCATTTTTTTTTTAAGTTTTTTTTTTGTTTATTTTGAAAGAGATATAGCGTGCAAGCAGGGAAGGGGCAGAGACAGAGGGAGCCAGAGTTCTGCACTGACAGCGCAGAGCCGGATGCAGGGCTCAGACTCATGAATCGTGAGATCATAACCTGAGCCGAAATTGAGAGTCAGATGCTTAACCGACTGAGCCAGCCAGGCGCTCCTAGGACACTCACTTTTAGAGCCCAAAGCCAAAGAAGTCGGACTGCCCTGGAGCCGTCAGGTTATGAGGAAGCCTGGACCACATAGCAATGTGGAGGCCCTACATAAACGCTCCTGTTGAAGGGTACCAGTCAGTGGGCAGGAACATCGGTCGTCAGACATGTGAGTGAAGATGCTTCCAGATTCCAGCCTCCAGTCACACGTCACCCCGTGGCTGCAACGTCCTTCTGGCTGCGGCCCCACATGCTGTGGAGCAGAGATAAGCCATCCCTGCTGTCCCCTGACTATTCCTGACTCTGAATCCGAGATCACACAGAATGGTTGTTTTTCACCGCTAGGATCTGGAGTGGTTTGTTACACGGTGAGAGTAATTTGAACTCTAGCTAAAATGGCCACCACACCACACCCTTCCCTTCGCCTAGCTTTATTTTCTCCCTGGCACTCACTCATTAGCTGACATTATGTTATTTCCCAATTTTTATTGTTTCATTCTGGAGAGCAGTGTCTTTTGTGTCTTGCTCTGTAACCACATCACCCAGAAAAATACCCAATACATAGTAGACACATAATATGTAGTTGTTTAACAAACAAATTAGCAGATTATTGTGGAACCCTCAGCATGGGGAGGTCACTGGTTGGGACTTGCTTTGGCATGAATTCCAAAATGTGGCTACTGTCATTTCATTTACTTTTCCTATAGTAATGAAGTATGAAAATTCACAACACTACAAATGTAAATTATCACCGTGTCTTTGTTTCGAAGGAAGATCCAAGGTAGTTTATAAAACCGCAAGCATTCTTGCTGATGCCATCCAATTACTTGATTTTAATAAATGAATCAAAACGGGCCTAATCAAAAAATAAAATGTACATCACCAAAAAAAAAAAAAAAATTGACTTACTCTATGGAAATGAGTACCTTTGTGCTCATAAAGTTTATAAAATTTACTTTCTACATATTCTTACTCTGTCATACCATGTTAAACAAGTGAAAGCAAAATAGATTTAATTCCTGTTGGTGGAATTTAAGCAACAAAACAAAGGAAAAGAGAGAGGCAAACCAAGAAACAGACTCAACTCTAGAGAACCAGTAGGTGGCTGCCAGAGGGGAGGCATGTGGGGGGATGGGTGAAATAGGTGATGGGGATTGAGGAGTGCCCCTGTCCTGCTGAGGGAAGTGTTTAATTCACTGTATTGTATACCCGAAACTAATATTACACTGTACATCAATAATACCGGAATTAAAATTATAAGAAAGTAGTAGGTACTGCAATGATTTTTCATGCTAAGCAGTTTACCCTGCAAAACATTATGGCCCTGTTATTCTCCCTACGAATGGAAGCACAGCCTACCTCTGGTGCCAGATATTCTGGTGTTCCACAGAACGTCTTCATGGTGGCCGCATCTGTAATCCCTTCTTTGCAAAGTCCAAAATCTGTAATTTTTATGTGGCCATCTTTATCCAGCATCAGATTCTCCAACTGTGTAGTAAGAAAAATGACATAACGTGTTTCATAGTTTTCAGAAATAGGAAAATACAGTTTTGACAAATGACTGAATGCGGAGTAAGATATTTTGGAAAGAGGACATGGCCGTAGTTAATAGAACTTTCAGAGCTTACAAACCCCAAAGCTTCCTAATTTGTGTGAAAAGAAACAGGTTTTATCAAATACTTCATGGTGATAAAATTAGTGATTTTTAAACGAATGGGAGTAAGAGCCCTTATTGTGTAATTTCTGAGAATACACACCTAAATAACTTTTCAAAGCAAACATCAGTCCTTAATCCTTTTTGTGTCCCTAAATTGTGATCTAAACAATCCCAAAGAGATGAGCACCTTCTTCTAGATATATATGGATGGTTTTCAACAATTTCTCTTGGGAATCTATTGCTATTATAAAATATTCACTTACAGAAATGTTTTTTGGTGGTTGTTGTAAATCAAACCTAAATCTTATTTTGTAAGGTAAGGCGATATCCTCTTTTGAAGGTCTTTGTAATAAAAAAATACCAACCCTTTCAAACATAAAAAGAAAAATATCAAAGTCAAACATTCAACAGTTAATGAAAATATATAGCACATACATTTTAAAACTGGAATCTCTTTGAACCCACTAATTCCAAAACACCAAAGAGAATCTCAAAGATTTAACCAAGTACCAAGATCATTTGCCTCAAGTGAAAATTGTCAAATGTAAGGGGAAGGAGTTTGTGCAAAGTCAACGCAATTAAAAGTACCAACCATAACTGATGTTCTTCTCCCGACTTGAGCACAACCTTATGATTGTCATCACACAAAGATACATGTTAGTTCTGAGCTGTGATCCTACAGCCTCACACAGACAAGGATGCGAACCCCGCTCAGTCATCTAGACAGAACTTACACGCGCACACAAGAAACACACACACAAAGAAACGCATGCAGAAACCGTTATCAGCAGCATTAATGACATTTCACCTATTTCAGGAGCACTCCATCTCCTTCTCCACGTGACAACATGACAGCGCTTACCTCAGCCCTGAAGTCAAGATCAATTTCAAAACAGAACTCCATGTAAGAATATAAACAGGTATCAATCACATAAAATGTGGTATTATACTATGTCATATTATCCAAAGTCTTATAAGCGAGAAACCCGACACAGTTAAGTAAGTTGTGCTGGTGGAAGGAGAGATCCGAACAGACCTCAGTCCTTGGGTAGAGGCCTAGATGCATCCCCAGCTGAACTAAAAGCTCAGTACCTGGTTCATGTATTGTACAGACTGCAGAGAAGGGAGTCTGTCTTTCACTGGTCTACAGAAAGGTGAACAAACACTCAATATGTTGTAGGACTTTTCATCTTTTTTTTCAAGTTTATTCTGAGACAGTATGTGCACATGCACTCAAGCAGGGGAGGGGCAGAGAGAGAGGGAGAGGAAGAGAGAGAATCCCAAGCAGGCTCCATGCTGTCAGCACAGAGATGAATGCGGGGCTCGATCTCACGAACTATGAGATCAGGACCTGAGCTGAAATCAAGAGTCAGAGACTTAACGGACTGAGCCACCCAGGCGCCCCCCCAAAAAAAACCAAATCAAATTCTTAAAATGCTGAAAGGTCTTTTAAAAATATTTAAAAGTCCCTTTTATTAACACATTACATAAAAATTCTTATAAAAACTTCAAATAATACATAATAATATTGAGGAGAATGTGAATGTGCTATCTACTCCATTCCTTCCTGCTCCCCTGTGTTGAAGGTATGTCAATCCTCTTAAAAACATTTTTTTAATGTTTATTTGTTTTTTGAGAGAGAGAGAGAGAGAGAGAGAGAGAGAGAGCGAGCATGAGCGAGCGTGAGCGGGAAAGGGGCAGAGAGAGAGGGAGACACAGAAAGCAAAGCAGGCTCCAGGCTCTGAGCTGTCAGCACAGAGCCCAACGCGGGGCTCGAACCCACGAACCATGAGATCATGAGCTGAGTTGAAGTTGGAAGCTTAACTGACTGAGCCACCAGGTGCCCCTGCATCAATCCTCTTGATACACTTTATGTGCATCAGACAGTATTCATGGAGACATGATACCATGCACTGTGTCTCCACATTTTGACAAGGCTACTTGGAAGTGCATGGATACAGAAATAACAAGACATATAAACACTGTTTTTAGTACCAAAAAGGGTACATATTTTTTAAAATCTTGATTTGCACCTAATTCTCTAGCCTCATATCTCAGCTCTAAGATGTCAGGGATTGAGGGATGGGGAATGGACGGAGATGCAGGACAGGGTTGGAGGAAGGAATAGGTTGAACATGACCAAGTGTCCCAGTCTGCCCAGAACGGAGGGGTTTTCCCGGGATGCAGGACTTAAAAGTTCTGGAACTGGGGAAGTCTGGGGCAAACCAGATAGTTGGTCATCCTACTTATTTTATAAGTCAGCTTCATAAAAAGCCATCACAATACTATAGTAAGAAAAAAGGGATGCCTGTGAGGGATGGGGAGAGGGTCACAGAGACGGGGAGGTAGTGTAGTGCATGGGAGGCAGCCAAGAGCAAAGGGGGTCAGATAACGGAGTTAAGTCAGAGAACACATATAAATTCCAAGCTTTGCCCTTACTCACTGTGTGACCTTGGGCTTGCTATTGATTTCTGTGTCCCTCAACCTCATCTATGAACTAGAGGTAAATAAGGGTAACAGCCAATGCGGTTGCTTTGAGAATTAGAGATATTGAATGTAGAACTTAACACAATGTAAGTATTCAATAAATGTATCAACCATTTATTTATTAAATGTGGAGAGTTTAATGGCTAAATTACAAGTTATCAAAATGGTATGTGTTCTTTGGGATGATGTAGGAAACTACAGGAATGGAACCCAATAAAACACTTCGGTCAGCTGAGCGTCTTCTTAAAAACACTTTCAGTACTCAATAATTTCTTTTGAATAAAACAAAAGATAAATACTTCCTAATTTTTGAGCCTGTTTTTCAATTGTGTCTACCTTCTTCCATCAATTAATTTTGCTCTCTCACCATCCTGAAATGTTATTTTACTGAGTATGAATGTCAAAACAACCTGTCCATCGAAAGTATCAACCATAGTCAGAGACGTATCACCTTACAGAAATGATATCCCCAAACCTATTCTTGTATAAACATAGGTCAGGGGTAACTATCCAGGCTTGTTAAAAAAAGAATAATAATTTGACACAGAAGGATAACAAAGTTTCCGTTAAATGTTAAGAACTATGGGTGTTGTAATTCACAAATGTGAAGGAGGCACAGAAACCTGCAAGTTTTCAGAGGAGATGGATGGCTCAGATATAATCAAGAACACCTGGAAACCACCTCCTCTGTGCATTTAACCCTGAAGGGGATTTAGTCACACGTTCTGTGTCAAGGAGAAAGAAAAACATTTACAAATGCTCTCCCTTTGGTTCTCTCTCCTAAATCTCATGGCTGTCCTTTTGGTTAGTCACAAAGTGCACAATTCACAGCATTACTGACTGTGAGTGTTCACGTACTCTCCATTTGTAAACTTTTAAGTCTACCTGTTTTTACTCCCCTCAGTCTTAGTTTCCAGAACTGAGAGCAGGCATTACATTTATGCTCTGTGGATGCATCCACTGGCAAAAGCAATGATGAAGTCAAATAAGAGGTTTGACAGAAAAGATTATATGTTAAAACTGTGGTTAATACTCCTTGCTCCGTTAGAGAGGGCTGTTATCTAACAGTTCATGTTTTCAGGAGGGAAAAAATATTAGATGTATACCTCGCAGAGTTCCCATAAAAAAAGGTAACATTTGTACCCAGCAGAAGCATACAGCCATTACCTGACAGAGGGTCTCCATTCAGCATGCCTATAGAAAAATATGGTCGATTCTGAAACCTTTTTTCCTCTGTGCTTTGTGGACAAGAAATCATAGTAAGAAAGTACTATGCGCCTTTTGTTCTTGCTGGTGCGTAGCATAAAATTCAACTCTCAAACTCCTATCTGTCTTTGATACTGTGTTTTCAACACTTCAAAGTACAATAAAAAATGAAATTTGCAGCGTGTACCAGGATCAGTGGATGGGCTGTGGAGGCCAAGAATGGACTGGCCCGGAGGCTCCTTGAACCATGTGCGGGCTGAAGGAGGCCACGGCTTGGGCACACATGTAACCCTTTTGTGGTGCACAGGCTGGGAAGCTCTGCTCTAACATACGCCAAGCTAGCAAAGTTTTTTATACTTTCGAATACAGTATTCTAGTATAGATACACATTCTAATATCTAGCTATTGTACGTCTCATCAAAGATCATCAAATGATCTTACGTATCATTTTACTTAAATGGCTGACACTGTAATTAAACAAAGGAATGAAAATAACGCTTCCTAAGGGCTCTGATGGCTGCTGGAGCAGAATACACAGTTAGTTCCCCTCCCTCGCCCTCCCACCCCATTTTGGGGCAGCTGTATCAGACTCAGTGCCCGGTACTTCAGTACCAAGGCTGCTCCGGTCCAGGAGAGGAGTAAGGAATTCATCCTCCACACACTGCACACTCAGGCTCAGGGCTATCGAAGTAACCAAGTGTCATACAAGCTCACCTGCAGGAACGTACCACGAAGTTAGGAGAGTGTGCCAAAATACTGAAGAAAACACGTCTCCACTTTGAACCTGCCTGAGCTAGAAAGGGATTCACAATGTACAACAGCAGAGACCTTACTTCCGCTGTCCGGCCGCTTAAGGACGGACCACACACAGGGGAGCCTGGGTGGCTCAGTCAGTTAAGCGTCCAACTTCAGCTCAGGTCATGATCTTGAGGCTGAGTTGAAGCCCCTGCTTGGGATTCTCTCTCTCCCTCGCTCTCTGCCCCTCCCCCATTTGCACTCTCTCTCTCAAAATAAATGAATAAACTTTGGAGAAAAAAAAAAAAAACTGACTACACATAAGGAACATAGCCCAATAATACAATTTAACCTTAGAGGGTGAAGGGGTTCTTTTTTTTTTTTTTTTAATTTTTTTTTCAATGTTTTTATTTATTTTTGGGACAGAGAGAGACACAGCATGAACAGGGGAGGGGCAGAGAGAGAGGGAGACACAGAATCGGAAACAGGCTCCAGGCTCCGAGCCATCAGCCCAGAGCCTGACGCGGGGCTCGAACTCACGGACCGCGAGATCGTGACCTGGCTGAAGTCGGACGCTTAACCGACTGCGCCACCCAGGTGCCCCAAGGGTGAAGGGGTTCTTAATAGCAGTGGCTTAAAATTTTTATAGAAGAGGGAATACAGAGAGACTGGTCAGAAGTGGGAGCTGGAGGCTGAGTCCTGAGACAGCAGATAATAAAGCAATTATGCTGCTCTCTTCCAGACTGCAGGATTATGGGGGGTGAGCACCAGGGAGCTGATGAAGACGGGGGGGGGGGGGGGGGGGGGGGGGGGGGGTACTGTGGGAAGACTCTGAGCCATCCCTTTGTGTCAGCACTGAGACTCTGAAGTTATCTAAATCTGGGGCTCCTGGGTGGCTCAGTTAGTTAAGCATCAGACTCTTGATTCTGGCTCAGGTCATGACCTCACAGTTCATTAGTTCAAGGATCCCCATATGTAGTTCTGTGCTGACGGTGTAGAGCCTGCTTGGGATTCTCTCTCTCTCTCTCTCTCTCTCTCTCTCTCTCTCTGCCCCTCCCCTGTTTGCACACACACATGTGCCCTCTCACACATGCCCGCTCTCTCTCAAAATAAATAAACTTCAAAAGAGATGATCTATTTGTGGGTTTCTCATATTAATAATGTAGATGATTAAATTAACCAATAAACTCTAATTGGGTAGAAAACAAGATTAGATTAACCACCAATAGAATACAGTAGCGAAGTATGTACTATTTTTTACCTCTTGCCCTGTTACAAACTCATGGAGAAACTAATTCTTAATGAATTCCAGTATCATTATATGCACCTTTCATAGGTCCCTATTCAGCCCATTCTGTACTTGATGGCATGGTCTTTGAAAAGAAATCTTACACTTGCAAAATAAGAACTAGGCAGAAAAGTTTCTAATATAATCTGCACTACTGATGAAATCTTAAAAGGGATTTTTTCAAATTTTTAGGTGATGATGAAGCTATACAAGTTTTTCGCGAGTAACCACAAGGAATTTGCGTCCTTACTAAAACAGAATTTCGTATTACAACATATATTGATAAACTAAGCAAACTTACTTTTGAAAGCGTAACAAAGGTTGCAATAATTTATCTGTTGCTATGAACACCAACTTCTTAGGAACTATGAACTGATAAAGTATCTTACATTAACTTGCACGTGAAGTAAAGCTTTCCTTCCTTGATAAATGAGGCGTCGGCAAATAGGTACTGATTTACTTGAGAGGCACAGCTATGAGAGGCATCTCAAATGGATTTGCATTTTATTAAACATAAGGTCATTAGTAAGGAGATGATCAAGACAAATCTGAGACTGATCAATTAAAGTGGGTACCTAAATCAGTTGTGGATGATGCTGTTCTTTAATATATCTGGTGTAAATATAGTTAAAGCATCTATTTTCTTATCTTCCACAGCATTATTTGAATTTTAGATTTACAAACATCTCCCAGAGTTAATCCAATGCATTCCTTGCCCCGCGTAGATTTCATTTCGACTCTAGAGAGGCAGAAGGGTGTAAAGAGCAGAACACCAGACTTGGATTCATGCTTTCTATCATCTTGACTTTGAGTAAGTCACCTGCTAGGTGTCCAGGCTTCAGTGACCTCACCTGTCACCTACGGACCAACTCAAAGTATTAATGATCCCACCTACAGGATCTCTTTTGTTTGTGCATAATCCTGCACTACGGATACAAGTAATACTTGTATAAATTTGAATGCTTGGCTTTTAACATTACATGTACTCTTTCTGGTGTATGTGCATGTGTATATTCTGTCCTATGTTATATATTTACTTAGACCTTGAGATTAATACTGTATTAAAAAAATACACTTAAGAGAGCAGAGACTACCTAATTGTCTAGTGAAGTTAGTGGTCTGTGTATATGGTAACTACTTGGACTGGTATTCATATATATTGCCATGTAACAATGTTGATCTAATTCCAACATCAGAAAGGATAGGGCAATGAAACTCATATTAAATGCACAATATGGTGGTTCATTTAAAAAAATTTTTTTTACATTTATTTATTTTTGAGAAACAGAGTGAGACAAAGCATGAGCAGGGGAGGGGCAGAGAGAGAAGGAGACACAGAATCTGAAGCAGGCTCCAGGCTCTGAGCTGTCAGCACAGAGCCTGACGCGGGGCTCAAACCCACAAACTGTGAGATCATGACTGAGCTGAAGTCGGACGCTCAACCGACTGAGCCACCCAGGTGCCCCTGTTGGTTCATTTAATGATGATTCGCAAAGAATACTGACCAAGACCATCCCAATTATAACATTCCTTAATCAATGCTGCCAATCAAAGAAGCATTCTTTCTCTTCCTCCTTTAGGTTAATGGTTCTATCTTCCAGCTTTAAGCATTCTGAATATGTTACTGAGTACTTCCAGATTATTCTCATTTCCCTAAATCGAGGACACCCCCCCCCCCCCACAACTAGGATCTATAAAATATAACACTTCTTCAGCGGGGAGAGCAGACTCAGAGAAGAGCAAACTATTTCTAAGTCTATCTGAAATGCCATGAAACTTACAAGTTTTGTCATGCCATATAACTAATTTCTTTAAAAAAATACTGAGATTCAAGACATGTAAACATTAACGGATTATTTGGCCACTCAGACATCAGATGCAGAAGCTTAATTCCATCACATTCTTTGTCATAAAAAACTTCAGGCTAAATACAATCCTACCGTTGATGGGTATTCCCCGCTGGTGCATCTGGCCCTTGCACAGAGGTTCACCCCTGACCTAGATGTTTTATAGCTGCTCAGTTCATTTTTCCTAAATACGGTATTTATAGCTACTTTTAAACTTTAATGCATAACATGTTACACAAACATACATACTAAATTTCACCATCAGTGTGCAGAATAATGCTTTGCGAGGTAGTTACGCCTTAGGGTCATTTGTAGCCTAAAGGTACATGATTAAGAACATCTTCAAAGACAAGCACTTAAATGGATGATGTAGGAATCACAGGTTGAAAAGGAGTGAGGTGGGAGCGAGGGACAGTTGTGATGTCTTTCATAGTATTCTAGATCTATACGTCGTTTCGTACAGAAAGATTTCATAAAAGACTCTGGTAACGTCTATATCTACAAATCAAATCACACTTTAAATGGGCTAGTATTTAATAAATTAAGCAATTCTGTATCCGATTTTAATAAGATTACTATAGGATTTACTTTTCATGAAAGCTAGACAGTCACATTTAGAATGTGTTCCAAATGTATCATGGGATACATTTCCCTAGCGTGGCCAATCCATCAAAACAGTGTCACATGAGAATTACTACTACCTTTAACGAGCTACTTCAGGGCCTAGCAAACTATGGCCTGGGAGCGAAATCTGGCCAACTGCTCATTCTTGTGAGTGAAGTTTTACCAGAACACAGCCAGCCTCACTCACATGCCTACTGCCCTACAGGAGCAGAGCACGGCAGCTGCAGAGCGAATCTGGGCAGCAAAGCCTGAAACGGGTGCTGTCTGCTCTTTACAGAATGGATGCTGACCCAGAGCTGGTCCCAGAGCCTTGTCAGGAAGGAATTCAGAGAAGTGAAGTCACTATTGCCCACAAAACAATACAGTGCTTTTTAAAATGGAAACTAAGCAAATTAATAAAAGGCTGTATTAAAAGGCTTCAGGGATTTAAAGCCACCACAAAGTCAATACCAAAAGCAAACTGAGTATTTTCCCAATAAATACCTTCATTATTATACAAGTTTCATCCATAAAAGTATGGTAGACTTATAACAATGAAACTTACTTTAGAATGTCCCTGGCAAAGGCACCTGATTCTTAATCAGATGGTTAACATTACTCACAAAGTTCCAGAAAAATGAAACAATTATTGGCAGGTCACATCTGACCAAAGCAGTGAAACAGATATTACTGGGCACTTCAAAACCTCAGACATAAAGGAACTACGTACATATCAGTGAATGGAATCCCTGTCAAATACAATAAACTACATTCTTAAACAGAGTGCTTTTTTTTTCCCAACGAAATCTGCTTTTCTCCAAACTGTATAACTTTGTAATTACTTTGTGTTTGTCCCTATAGTCTCTGCAAAAACAAATTCTGATTACTTTTTTTTTTTTTTTTTACCTTGAGATCACGGTACACAATCTTTCCGGAATGTAGATAGTCCAAGGCAGAGACAATTTCTGCACCATAGAAACGTGTGCGGTCCTCGGAGAACACCCGCTCTCTCGACAAATGGAAAAACAGCTGCAGGGTAAACAGCAGGGACAGGATTGTAATAATTACTGATTTAGTGGGGGAAATTAACACAAACATAAAACACCTCTCACCACCATATTGTGATGATAGATAGCGTACTCTCAGTGGACGCGGAGCACTCTTACACAGCAGCTGGCTTATCTTCTCCAGGTTTCCAAGGGGAGACTGCGAGCTGTTAAATCAGCGTTTTAATCAATATACCAATCTTGTTTAAGGCATTCTGCTTGCTACCCATTTAACCTTCAGTTACCAGAGGAAAAAAGTACGCATCATCAGACTGCATTTCCCCTCACGGTCCTGTTGCTTCACTCTTGCAAGGATTAGGTATCGAGATATTATTAAAATAAATGAACACAACAGAGAGGGTATATTTCTACTTGGTTATTTGATTTGTATTTGATTTCCAAGGAAGGCCTGCTGATTCGCTAAAACGGATCGATGTGAACTTGCTTTCTTCCACAACTGCTGTTGATTTATGAGATCTCTGGAAACGTTTTCAAAGTCTGAACCAATGTTTTCTACAATGACAAACCATAAGGCTTCAAGTTTTTATGTTAGTAACGGTCAACACGGACTGAGGAGCTCCCGTTATTCCCCTTTTAGTGCTATTTCAATAATAACTACAACACCAACCTCTCCCCTCATATGATCACTTAAAACCATAAGCTCCTTCACTTCCTACGAATCACCTACAGGATTAACAGGTGCTCCCTGGGTGCTCACTGTGGCCAAGCACTCAGCCCTCCATTTAGGCCAGCTCTTGATTTGTGAAACTGCCCCATCTCATCTCTCAGTTCAACAATGCATGTATGGAAGGAGCAGGTTCCGGGCACTATGAATTGACTCTTAATGTACTGCTTCACTGTATTAAGAAATCCATCAGGAACATTGAAGGTTTGTTAACAGTGCTGAGGCCACTTCTATGTATCACAGTAGATTCTCAATACAGGTCTGTGATTAAAGGAATGAACCAATCAGTGTGTCCTTGACCACTGCATCAGAAATTAACTACACCTTCACACGATTATGGACTTAGTGCCCTGACAAACATGTAAGAATCATGGTTATCCAACATTTGTTCCTCACACAGCAAATCATAACTTAAGCAACATAAAAGAGGTTCCCTACAGACTTCTTCCCTTCTTCCTCCTCCACCTCCACTGAAGAGTCTGTCACTGTTTTAAGATAAATTTTATGCATAACCCATTGTCACAGTGAAGAGTGGGAGATAATATGATGTAACAACTGCCAAAAAAGACTGGCTTAACATCAGTTATAGTAAAACTAAAATATTTGGCAGATAGTCCCTAAACTCTAATGCTATCTTGTCATATTGTATCAAATCTAAGATGCTCTTTATTGGGACTCCATCACCATTTTAAGTTAATAGCAAGAAACAAAAAAAGTTGGGGTGCTTGGGTGGCTCAGTGGGTTAAGTGTCCGACTCTTGGTTTTGGCTCAGGTCATGATCTCACAGCGCGTGGGATCAAGCCCTATGTCAGGGCCTACATTGGCCTTTGCACTGACAGTGCAGAACCTGCTTGGGGTTCTCTCTCTCCCTCCTTTCCTGCCCCACCCCCCCCGCTAGCACAGGTACACGTGCGCGCACTCTCTAAATAAACTTAACAAAAAAAGAAACAAAAAAGTTGTCAATTAAAACTATTAATAAACCGTCAAATATAAAAGACAATATAGAAGGCATTCTGACTACAGAAATGTTAAATACGCCTTACAAGTGATCAAATACAGTATGCCAAAATAAAACCACTGCATATAATTACTCGGGGATATTTCTCAGAATTCACTCATTTATATAGGCAGATATATATTATTAATGCATAACCATTCAAATGAGGATGAGAGGCAGAAAGAAGTTTCCATTATCAGTAAAGTCACTCTGAAAAATTTCTGGGCCAAGTAACTTCTGCTGCCCTTTACAACAAAATATCACTAACTTGGATGAAGGAACCCCTGTGATCTCTACATAGATTTATGGCAACCTTCTAATGGGATGAAAATACTGTTTAGATTCCTAACTTTTCTTAAAACAATGTCAAGCCTACCTACTCATCTGCCACACAAAAGATAAAGATCCTCCCTAAATCAATATAATATGTACAGCCTTCTACAGCTTTGCTTAGACCATATTCTTCAATTTGTCTCCCAGCCAATTTCTATAAAAATATCAGCTAAAAAAAAAAAAAAAAGATACTTAAGGAGAAGAATAATTTCTCAATCTGCTGTCCTCTGATGTACACCCTTGTTATCTTATGGAACTTATTCTTGCTATGATAACCCATATTCTCTTAATTGCCAAATCCAATGATCTATTTATGTCTTCTTGCTCTGGAACTGACAACATCAGCCCCCTTCTTGAACGTGTTCCTTGCCGTTGGTAATACAGCTCTCTCTCCTGATTTTCTAGCTAACTCTCTGGATATTCCTTCTCAGTTTCTACCTTGGCTTTAAACCAACTTTCCACTTAGTGAGCATTAATTATTTTCAAGTCACTGTGTTGAGCACTAGGAAGAGAAAAAGATGGCATACAGATATAAAGAAATCATACGAAAAAAATTAAAAGACTAAGACACAAGGAAAAAAGGGAAAAGGACACAGACAATTAAAATGAGAGGACTACAAATGAACACAGTTTATGTAAACATGCCACATTATAATAATCAATAAAGTAGAGATAAACACGTAAATGAGGCAATTTAGCATATCCAGAAATAGCATTGTCAATGGAAGTGTTGTGAGATAAGTATCTTTATACGCTAGTGGTTGGGATGTAAGCAGACAGCAACTCTTCACAGGGCAACCGGAAATAGATACTATGATAATTTTTAAAGCACCACAGTTTCTCTTCTAGAAATTTCCTTTTTAAAAAAAGGAAATGTGTGAATCTTCTACATAAGGATATTCTCTGTAGCAGTGTATACAATGACAAAAATGTGAACACAGGCTTCCTACCATGTTGAAAAAAATTAGATTTCTCATCTAATCCCGTATCAAAATAACTTCTGATGTAACTAATAGTTAAACATAATATATTAAACTAATAATTAAAAAACTAGAAAAGTAGAATAGAAAGTCCATGGGGCCAGACTTACCCTCTTGCCCTACACAACTTGGCAGAAATGCATACAACAAAAAAATGACAATTACGAAAAATATGTAACAGAATTCTTTTTAGATACTGGACAAGAGGCAGCACAGGACCAAGATCCTTCTGAAAAGGGAAACAAATGAGTGAGTCCTAAAGCCACCCATCTTCTGTCCGGGGGTGCTGGGTGGAACATCACTGGCAGGAAAGGAAATCCCAAGCATGATTCAAGGTCTCACCACCAGAGAATGAGAGCAGATTTTGAGGAGGGTGAGGTAGATGGCATTTGCTGAAGAGAACACAAGTGAGCAAGAAGCCACACAAAATCCACATCGTTTAGTATGCCACAGAGTAGTGAGCACTGTAGTGTGTGAGGTTAAACTCTAGGAAAACCAGCAGAGTAGGAATGGAGATCTGTATGCCAAATAATTCCCAGAGGTCACTCCGAGCTGACAGACATTCAATTTCTACGCAGTCAAAACAGTGTCATTAGTGAATAGCCAGGCATTCAGTAGGTATTTCAAAAAAAGTCAAAGTACAAGTTAAACCTACATTATCAAGGTTAACAAATATGAAGAAGGCAACAAAACCCAGACATTCATGTAAAATTCCAAAGATCTAGTATGCAAGCAGTAATTACTAGACATAAGAAGTTGTAGGAAATAAGACCCATAACCAAGAGAAAAATCAGTCATTAGACACAGACCCTAAAAATAGCAGGGGTGATGGATTTAATAGACTGACTTTAAAACAGTACATGAGATAAAGGGAAATAGAAATAGAAATAAATGGGACTTCTAGAGATAAAGTGTACAGTATCTGAAAAATTTCAGTAGATGGGATTAACAACAAATTAGACACTGCAAGAGAAGAAAAGCAATGAGTATCAAATCACAATAAAAGAAACTATACAAATTGTAACTTAAAAAAAAAAAAAGAGCCTTAGTGATGGGTTGACAGCATCAAGGAAGCTAACATATGCGTAATGGCAGTTCCTGAAAAAGGGAGGGAGACACCTGCAAAATTATGCCCCAGATTCTCCAAACTTGGATAAAAATGATAAATGCATACATCTGTGTATCTCAATGAACCTCAACATGATGAAAACTCACAAACATGCATGAACTACTGGAATGTAGGAAGTCAGAGCACATTCAAATCACCAAAAAACTGGTGACAGAAAAGCTTTTAAAAATTCTGAGGTTGGGGAAACATAACATACAGAAGAACAAATAGGAGAATAATCCTAGATTTTTCAGAGGCTACGTAAGCAAAAAGGCAATGGAGCAATACGGCCAAATGGCTAAATGAAAAACAAAAAGGCATCTTAAAATTCTGTATCCAGTAGGAAAATCCAAATAGTAAGGAGCAGCATATGTAAGAAAAAGGCTGAGGCCAGGGAAAGAGACCCTGGAAAAGATCAGGTGAAACGATCCCAGGCTCACACAGAGCCCAAAGTGCTTTGCATCCTTGCCAGGCAGGATGGAAAGGCCTCCTAAGAAATGTGGCACCCAGGACAGTCGGTGAGGTTCCTGCCTGGGCAGTGCGGCAATACCAGTGTCACAGCAAAGGCTAGCGTGGCCAGTCTACGGTTAAACGCAAGCCTGGAAATGATCACCGTTTATAAGTAAGAACAACATCATCCAATGAAAAATTATCAGGCACAAAAAGAACTAGGAAAATATAACCCATTACTAGGAGAAAAATGTGTCACTCAGAAAGTGACACAAATGACAGAGATAGAAGAATACTATGATAAAATAGCTATTAAGATATAGTCTAAAAGTTCAAAAGGTAGAGAGAGAAGCATAAGGAAATAAATGGGAGATACGAAAAGTCCCAAATTAGGGGCGCCTGGGTGGCTCAGTTGGTCGAGCGTCCGACTTCGGCTCAGGTCATGATCTCACAGTCTGTGGGTTCGAGCCCCGCGTCAGGCTCTGTGCTGACAGCTCAGAGCCTGGAGCCTGTTTCCAATCCTGTGTCTCCCTCTCTCTCTGCCCCTCTCCCAGTCTCACTTTGTCTCACTCTGTCTCTCAAAAATAAATAAATATAAAAAAGAAAGAAAGAAAGAAAGAAAGAAAGAAAGAAAGAAAGAAAGAAAGAAAAGTCCCAAATTAAACTTCAAAAGATGAAGTCTGAGATGTCCTAGATGAAAAAGAAAAAACTGATTTAATTAACAGCATGCTAGACACTGGAGAAAAAAATGGTAACAGACTTTAAGACACAGGAAACAGATCTAAAGTTAAAGATATAAAAAAATAATGAAAAAGATGAACAGAGCATTGATAAACCGTGGGATGATATCCCGCAGTCTAACATATGTATAAGTGCATTCTGAGGATCGGATGAGAGAAATGAATGAACAGAAAAAAAATACTTGAATAATGTCCAAAAAGTTTTCAAATCTGATGAAACTATAAGCCTGCAGATTCACAAAGACTTAAAAGAAAACCCAACTGAAAGAAATGTGAAGAGGGGTGCCTGGGTGGCTCAGTTGGTTAAATATCTGACTCTTGATTTTGGCTCAGACCTTGATCTCCTTGTTTGTGAGTTCAAGCTCTGCATTGGGATCTGTGTTGACAATGCAGAGCCTGACTGGGATTCTATCTCACCCTCTCTGTCTGCCTCTCCTCTGCTCATGCTCTCTTTCTCTCTCAAAATAAGTAAATAAACAAACAGGGAAACAAAGAAATGTAAAGAAAATCCTATAAGACACATCATAATTAAATAGCTGAAAGCAAGGGATAAAAGAAAAGTTTAATAGGACAGGGGTGGTGGTAAAGAGACACGTTAAGGGGCACCTGGGTGGCTCAGTTGGTTGGGCATCTGACTTCCGCTCAGGTCATGATCTCACAGTTCATGAGTTTGAGCCCCATGTCAGGCTCTGTGCTGACAGCTCAGAGCCTGGAGCCTGCTTCAGATTCTGTGTCTCCCTCTCTCTCTCTGTCCCTCCCCCACTCACATTTCGTCTCTCTCTCTCAAAAATAAACATTAAAAAAAAATTTTTAAAAATTCAAAAATAAAAGAGACATGTTAACCACAGGGACCAAAGAATGAGTGCACACTCCTTGTCAGAAACTGTGTAGGGGCGCCTGGGTGGCTCAGTCGGTTAAGCGTCCGACTTCGGCTCAGGTCGTGATCTCATGGTTCGCGGGTTCGAGCCCCACATCGGGCTCTGTGCTCACAGCTCAGAGCCTGGAGACTGCTTTGGATTCTGTGTCTCCCTCTCTCTCTGTTCTTTCCCTGCTCTCACTCTGTCTCTCTCTCTCTCACTCTCTCAAAAATAAAGATTAAAAAAAAAAAAAAACTCTGCAAACCAGGAGAAAGTGGAAAGGCACCTTGATAGTAGGTAAATATAGAACAGGCAAACTAGAATTTTATACACAGCTAAAGTATCTTTTCAAAAATGACAGTAAAATAGAGCCTTTTGGGGACATGCAAAAGGTTAGAGAAATGAGCCCCAGAAACACTACACTATAAATGTTCAAGGTAAATGCTTCAGGCTGAAGCAAAATGGTACCTGATGGAAAACTGGATCTACACAAGGTAAAGAAGAGACTGTAAATCATAACTTTGTGGGTAAATATATGTTGATTTTTCTTGTGTTATTAATCTTTTTAAAAGACAGTTATGGTTTAAAACAAAAATAACAATGCATAGTGGCCTTTATGGCATATGTAAAGGTAAAATGTATTAACAGTAGCATAAAAGCCTGAAGGGGGTAAATGAAGGTGTTCAGGCCAAAGGGTCTTATGGTATATGAAATGGTACAACCTAACTTGAAAATAAAATGGGGTAAGCATGAGTCTGTATTTAAAACCTAACCCCCAAAAATGCAGTTCCCCCAAAACTTGCAAATAAAATATTAGTGAATACTACCAAACTCCTAAAGAAGAGATCATAACAATTTCATGCAAATACTTGCAGAAAATAAGAGGAGGAAATACTTCTCAACACATTACACAAGGCCAGCATTACCTTAATACAAAACCAAAGCTACTACATGAAAGGTATCAATATTCCTCATAATCACAGATGTAAAAAGTCTTAACAAAACTTTACCAAATCATATCCAACAAAGGCTGGCAATACAACATGACTAGTGATGGTTAATTCCAAGAATGAAAGATTGGTTTAACATTTGAAACCAATGTAATTCACCGTATTAACAGACTAAAAAAGGGAAAACCATATGATCATCTCAAGCAATGTAGAAGAAGTTTTAAGAAAACTTGATGGCCACTGATACTAAAATCTCTTAACAAAGCAGGAACAGGAGAGAAGTTCTTCAACCTGATAAAAGGCATTTAAAAATGTATAGCTATTATCACACTTAATAATGACAGACTGAATCTCTTTTCCCTCTGAGAGTGGGAACAAGGATGTTCACTTCTTTTATTTGGCATTGTGCAGGAGTTCTTAGCCAGGTGAAATAAGGCATAGACAGACAGACAGACAGACAGACAGACAAATATATGAATGTCATTCAGATTGGAAAGGAAGTAAAACTGCCTTTATTCACAGGCAGTAAGCCTGTCTACAAAGACATTCCAAAGAAATTTACCAAAAAAATTACAAAACAATAAGTGAGCTTCAGAAACCCATGGGATACAAGGTCAATACACAAAAGCTCAAATGTATTATATGCTAGCAATAAGCAACTGGCAATGAAAAAAACCAGTAGAAATATGTAAGGGAAAAATTGGTAACAGTCGTGCAAGACTTACACAGTGAAAATTACAAAATGTGTCAGTAGAAATTAGAGAAGACAAAAGTAAAGAGATACGCTGAGTACACAGATCACAACACTAATATTGTTGACATGTCAGGTTTCCCCAAAATGATCTACAGACTCAAAGCAAATGCATCATAGTCCCAGCAGGCTTTCTCTGTAAAGATTAAGAAGCTGATACTAGATTGATATGGAAATGTACAGGACCTAAAAGGGCCACAACAATTCTGAGAAACAACAGTATTCTTCCTAATTTTAAGACATACTTTAAAGCTACCATAATCAAGACAATATGGTATCAGTGTAAAGAACGCCACATCAACTTATAGAACACAGTGGGGAGTCCAGAAACATACAAATACGTGACAAATTGATTTCTGACAAAAGTGTTAAGGTCATTCAATGGGGCAGAGTACAGTACTTCCAATAAAAGATGCTGGAATAACTGGATAGCCATATGGGGAAAAAAAGGAACACCAATCCTTACCTTTTCATATGCATAAAAATCAATTTAAAATAGGTCATAGATCTAAATGTAGCAGATACAACTATAAAGTTCTAGAAGAAAATATTTATGATTTAGGGTAGACAAAGACTTCTTGGATAGCAGACCAAAAAAATAAAAACCAGAAAAGACAAGAATTGATAAATTGAGACTTCAAAACTAAAAACTGTTGTCAAAAAATATCAGTGAGATGATGAAAAGACAAGGTAGAGTATGGGGGAAATAATTTTGATGCATATATTTGGCAAACTATTTGTAACCAGAACATATGAAGAACTCTTATAATAACAATGAGAAAATAATCCAATTAATAAATTAGGCAAAGTATTTGGACAGGTCACAAGAAATGAATAGCCAAGAAGTGTGTGAAAAGATATTTAATATCATTTTAATCATCAGAGAAATGCACCTTAAAACCACAATAACACACGTCTATATTCTGACTAGAATAACTAAAGAGATTGACCCCACCAAGTGTTGTGGAGTAACTAGAATTCTCACTACATTGCTATCAGAAATGTCAAATGACACTACTGTAGAAAACAATGCTGGACTTTTTTAATAAAACATAAATGTATGTTTATCACAAACTCAGCAATGATACTCCTCAGTGTTTACCTAAGAGAAAAGAAAACCAGTGCATGAATATGTGTATCAGCCTTTTTATTAGGAAATAACTGTAGTCAGTCCACATGTACACTAAGAGCAAGGCAGACCTTCGTCTAGCCATGCAATCCATCACGACTCAGCAAGAAAAGGAACAAGCTATTGAGAAGCGCCACAAAAAGAATAAACTCAAAAACCTTAGGCTGAGGAAAAGAAACACACAGAGCAGTATATATTATATGATTCGATTTCAAAGAAACTTTAGGAAAGGTAAATCAAATCTTTAGTGTCACAAAGCAGGTCAGTGGTTGCCTAGGGCCTAGCGTGGGTGCAGGACGGGGTGACAGATGGCATGTCAGAACTTTTTGAGGCAACAGAAATATTCCACATCTTTATTATAATGGGGACTCCATGCACGTAATGTTGTTTGTCAAGACTCATGTAATGTGTATTTAAAGGGAGCACATTTTATTGCATGTAGATTATACCCAAGCAAAGTTGATTAAGTTAAGGAAATAATCTAAATGTCCCAAAATGTGGTAAGGATTTGATAAATTATAGTATATCTACATAATTAATCAGTAGACAATTAGTATATATTTTAGAATACTAAATAAAATGGAAAATGTGTACAGTATAAAAACAGGAAAATATATTAACATGGTAAGAGCAATTATTGCTAGGTGGTGAGATTTAGAGTGGTTTTCATCTTCTGTTTTTTACCTTGAAAATCACTTATAATTATTTGATATGAATTCCCCAAACACTATGATTTCCATAAATACAGAGGCCATCTGTCTTGTTCATGTCATATACCAAGTATACAGTGACTAGCTTCTAGCAAGCAGTCAATGAATTTATTTTACAACTGAATTAAAATAACTACTTTTTTGACTTTTTGATGTTCTGCAATGGACATGCAGTTGTTACACTGTAATCAGAAAGAAACTTTGCAAAGCTTTCAAATACATGTACTGTTAACCCTCGTGGCTAATTTAGTGCTGTATTAGTTTTGTTTTCCTGGCAGAAGCACAGGGAAAAGCACAGGAAAAGACCATGCAAGTACCCTAGAGCTTTGAATCTTCAGAGCCAAACCTAATACGTAGCACATAATATGTGCTCAATAAATATGTAAAGAATAAAGGGAAATTCAAAAATACTTTCCAAATAATTATCTATAGGGAAAATAAGGTTTACACTTCTCAAGATATTTTTATTAGAAGCATAAGAAAATCATATAAAATAATTGAATATTCTTGTTTTTGTTCGAAAACAACGAGTTACTTGCTACTCAAGCAAAAAACATAGAAAGTTTAGAAATTTAAGTTCCTTTAAGGGAACGACTACATGTCTTTTGTGTGTTGTACTTAGTCAAGCTGTTAGGAAGACACTAATGTAAACAGATGATCTTAACCTACTAAATAAGACTATTTCTTCACAAAACCGGTAATGTTTATTTTGAAAATAAATTGCTATATCTTGCAAAACAGTTATATTCTTTTTCTTAACTGAAGTGTAATTGACGTACAATGTCCCACTAGTTTCAGGAGTACATCATAAGGACAATGATTTGATATTTTTATATATTATGAAGTGATCCCCACAATGTCCAGTTATGATCTGTCACCATACAAAGTTATTATAGTATTACTGACCATATCACCCATGCTGTATGTCACATCCCTGTGACTAATCTATTTTATAACTAAAAGTTTGTACACCTTAGTCCCCTATACCTATTTCACCCCGCCCTCCCCCTGTGGTAACCAAGTTTGTTTCCTGTATCTATGAGTCTATTTGTTTTATTTGTTCATTTGCTTTGTTTTCTAGATTCCATATACAAGTGAAATCATATGGTGTCTGTTTCTCTGATTCATTTCACTTAGCGTAATACCCTCTAGGTCTATCCGTGTTGGCATGAACAGCAAGATTTCACTGTTTGTACACACAAAGTAATAAAAGTTATAGATAGAGAGATACATCATCTTCTTTATCCATTCATCTATCAGCAGTCACTAAGGTTGCTTTCAAATCTCCTGGCTATTGTAAATCATGCTGCAATGAGCACAGAGGTGCATAGATCTTTTCAAATTAGTTTTCCTTTACTTTGAATAAAGACCCGGAAGTGGAGTTTGCTGGGTCATATGGTAGTTCTATTTTTAATTTTTTGAGAAATGTCCATGCTGTTTTCCATGGTCACTGCACCAATTGGCATTCCCATCAACAGTGTTCCAGGGCTCCCTTCCCACTATGTTGTCACCAACACTGTTACTTTTTGTCTTTTTGTTAACAGCCAATCGGATGAGTGTGAGTGAGGTGATCTCCCATCATGGTTGTGATTTGAATTTTTTGATGATAAGTGATGTTGAGCATATTTTCATGTGTCTATTGGCCATTTATAGGTCTTCTTTGAAAAAAGTCTATTCAAGTCCTCTGCCCGTTATGTAACAGAATTGTTTTTTTAAAATATTAAGTTGTGTAAGTTTTTCATATATTTTAGATATTAAATCCTCATTGGATGGGGTACCTGGGTGGCTCAGTCAGTTGAGCATCTGACTTCAGCTCAGATCATGATCTCACAGTTCATGAGTTCAAGCCCCACGTCAGGCTCTGTGCTGACAGCTCAGAGCCTGGATCCTGCTTTGGATTCCGTGTTTCCCTCTCTCTGTTCCTCCCCTACTTGTGCTCTCTCTCTCTCTCTCAAAAACAAATAAACATTAAAAAAAAAATTAAATCCTTATTGGATGTATTTAGAAATACCTTCTTCCATTCAGTAGGTTACCTTTTAGCTTTGTTGGTCATTTCCTTCCGCAAAAATTTAGTTTTTAATGGAATTTTTCAAAAACAACAACAAAAAACCTGGACTTAAAAAGTTCCTAACAATTATCATTGCAGTCTAAGATTTACAACACAACTTTTTTTCTTGCAAATACTACCTTTACAACTTTCAGTCATTCCTTTGTAATAGTAAAACAAAACAAAACAAAACTAAAAAACAAAAAAACAAAAATACTTAACTCCAGAGTAACAAAATATGTTCAATTTCAATGACTACATTCACTGCCATAATATCTGTTGAAGCTGAAACTTAAATATCTTAAAGACAGTAAGTAAGTAAGTAAGCAACAAGAAATGCCAATCTGTGCGATGTGCGGATTAACACCTCCCCTGGGTTTACAAAAAGACAAGATGAAAAGAATGGCTCTGGCCCACTTGCAGGGAAACTACTGGATGACTGACGCTGTCTTAAGTCTGTTTAGGCTGCCGTAACAAAATGCCACAGACTGGGGGTCTCTTGTAAACAAGAGAAATTTATTCTCACAGTTCTGATGAGTCCAAGATCAAGGCACTGGCAGACTGGGGGTCAGGTGAGAACTTCCTTCCCAGTCTGTCATGGCTGTCTTTCTTCTGTATCCTCACATGGTGGGAGGGGCGAGGAAACTCTCTGGAGTCTCTTTTATGAGTACACTAATCCCACTCATGAGGGTTCCATGCTCATGACTAATCACCTTCCAAAGACCCCACCTCCTAATATCATCACCTTGGGGGCTAGGTTTCAACACATGAGTTCTGTGGTGAGGGGGACACAAATACTCAGTCCACAGCAAATACTACATGTAAAACCGGAACAGTATTAATAACATTATAAAACAAATACCTGAATACTTAGTATTCAAGTACTTCGAATGGAAGGATACTCTGAATGCAAGCATTCTTACATTTAACAGGCAATTCATAGAATTATCTTCTAGACTGTGTCTACCCTCTTCACAGGCTAACTCCAGAGTCTGCATTAGTTTTCAAGGAAAGTTCTTTCAGAAACGATTGTGATATAGACAGAAGAACAAAAAATGCTGTATTTTAATAGCCTAGTTAAATTAAAATTTATTGAAATACAAATTAAACCTTTATGATGTTACAGAAAAAATGAAAGGGATCTAAGGTCAAAGTTGCTGGACAATGAAACACTTGGTTGGTGGCAGCCGTGTTAGCCATAAATTATCAGTTAAATGCCTCAAGCCCTACAGCCTCTACTTCTTGGCCCCTCTTACAAGTAGGAAAATATATGAATTCTAGATCACCAAGTAGGTGCCTGATATCTGAAAAAATAGCCTGTCAACTGGCAATTTTTAAATTTTTTAAAATGCTTATTTACTTTTGGGAGAGACAGAGTGTGAGTGGGGGAGGGGCAGAGGGAGACACAGAATCCAAAGCCGGCCCCAGGCTCTGAGCTGTCAGCACAGAGTCTGACACGGAGCTCGAACCCACGAACTGTGAGATCATTATCTGAGCTGAAGTCAGATGCTCAACCAACTGAGCCATCCAAGTGCTCCTAAATGGGCAAGTTTTAAAGAAGTAATGCAAGACAAGTTAAGAAAATTTTCTGGGATTAAAAGTCAAATAATGAAAATACTTAATAATGTGAAAAGTACAAAAAATAATTTCCTTTTAGGGATGCCTGTGTGGCTCAGCTGGTTGAGTGTCTGACTCTTAATTTCGGCTCAGGTCACGATCCCAGGGTTGTGGGATCGAGCCCCATGTTGGGCTCCACACTGAGCATTGAGCCTGCTTGAGATTCTCTCTCTCTCCCTCTCTAACCCCACCTCTTGCTTATGCCCTCTCTCTCTAAAACAAGTTTTAAAAAATTAATAATTCCTTTAAAAATTAATTTTAAATTCCCAATATACTATTACAATTTAAATAATTTATATGAAAATATTTTATTGAAACTACATTAACAAGATAAAGAAGAGATTGCTCAGTTCTACCACATTAAATATTAACAGATTCTTCATTTGGAAAATAAAATATACTTTTAAAAAGGTGAATGTTCCCAAGGTCATTATTTTAAAATATTTGTATTTATTAGGATATATGTGAAATATCTGGGCTATTTATGAAATATATCTAATACCAATACAATAAAAATAATAAACATTATCATTTTGAGCACTCAGGGAAGTACATTCTAACAATCATAAAAGCTACATAATGTTATCTCCATATTACAGATGATTAAATATAGTAAGTTGAAGTGACTATTCCCATATTATCACATTAGGCATTATTTTCGAATACCTCTACTTGCTGGGCACTGTACTAAGTGACTTACATGCATAATCCTCAAAACGCCCCTTATAAAATAGGTAGATTCTTATCTGCATCACAGAAATAAGAAAACTAAGGCTTAGAGATGGCATAAAATTCACCTAGCGTCCCATAGCTATTAAGTGGTAGGGCTGAGTTCAAACTTAGGTCATCTGTCTCTAAGGCATATCATCTATTTATTACACTAAAACTACAGTTTCTATGAATTTGAGACAGTCAATGTATAAATTATTCCATTAAGAAGAAATCTCACTCATGAGTCTCCTTCATAATTGCATAGTATGAACTGCATAGGACAAAGAACTTACTACAGAGTGCAGCTTCTCAAGGTGCAGAACGAGAAGACGACAGCCACCCATCTGTGCTGAAAGATCAGTGCGTAGCTATGTGCTGCAGTCGCATCTCAGGGCTGCTCTCTTCACAGCCTCCGTGCGTGCAGCTCCTTCCCCGGTACCTGCTTCCGCATCCTTTTTGCAGTCAAGTCTCAGTCTAAGTGCAACTTCCTCAAGCCTGGCAACTCAATTTATAGGAAGTAGGTTCTCCATTCCCTCTCCTAGCATCTGTTCGGTGCTATTACAATACATTTGTTGGGTTTATTTTATGACTGTTTTACTCACCCCAGTGCACCCTAAGACTGGAACACAATAAGCACTCAATAAATATTTTTCTTTTCCTTCCTTCCTTCCTTCCTTCCTTCCTTCCTTCCTTCCTTCCTTCCTTCCAACGTTTATTCATTTTTGAGAAAGAACACAAGCTAGGGAGGGGCAGAGAGAGGGAGACAAAGAATCCTAAGCAGGCTCCAGGCTCTGGGCTGTCAGCACAGAGCCCAACACAGGGTTGAACGCACGCAACATGAGATCATGACCTGAGCCGAGGTTAGATGCTTAACCAACTGAGCCACCCAGGCACCTCTAAATATTTCTGAATGAATAAACAAATCTTATTTGGAAAACATACACCTTTAAATAGTCCACTGGTCAAAGAAAACATGACTTGATAAATTAGTAAATTTGGGAAAAGAATAAGAGACATTAAAACCATGTAAAAACCTATATAACATTAAAAATATGCTATAAATATTCATATAACATATAACATAAAATTGGTTTCTACAGGGAAGTTTATACATGAAATACTTCGATCAGAAAAGAAAAAAGGCTTAAATAAGTGCTGTAAGTTTCCACATTAGAAACAAGGATAAGAAAAGCAAATTAAACCCACAGTAACCAGAATGAAGGAAATAATAAAGAGCAAAAGTCAATGAAATAGATAACCCAAAAATAAGAGAAAAAAATCAATAAAAACTACAGCTTAAAATATCAATAAAAATTATTAACTTTTAGGAAAAATGATCAGAAATAAAGAGAGAAGACACAAGTTGAAATATTAAAAGAGAGACACGAACCACTGCTCCCAGACACTGATGCAATACCAGGGAACATTAACAATATTAAGCAGGGGCGCCTGGGTGGCTCCGTCAGTTAAGCGTCTGACTTTCAGCTCAGGTCATGATCTCACAGTCTGTGAGTTTCAGCCCCGCATTGGGTTATGTGCTGACAACTCAGAGCCTGAAGCCTGCTTCAGATTCTGTGTTCCTCTCTCGTTCTGCCATTCCCCCGCTAAGGCTCTCTCTCTCTCAAGAATAAATAAACATCAAAAAAAAATTTTTTAAAGTAAACAGTATTAAGCAAATACACTTAAAAATTTAGATGAAAGGTGGGGCGCCTGGGTGGTGCAGTCGGTTAGGCGTCCGACTTCAGCCGGGTCACGATCTCGCGGTCCGGGAGTTCGAGCCCCGCGTCGGGCTCTGGGCTGATGGCTCAGAGCCTGAAGCCTGTTTCTGATTCTGTGTCTCCCTCTCTCTCTGCCCCTCCCCCGTTCATGCTCTGTCTCTCTCTGTCCCAAAAATAAATGAAACGTTGAAAAAAAAAAAAATTTAGATGAAAGGAATAAATTCTTGGAAACACATAAACTACCAAAGCCCACTCAAGAAAAAATAAAATGCATGGCAATATATCCATGCATTTTATTTTATATATATATGTATTCCTCCCCACCCTCCACCATTCATTGTTATAAGCCTTCTTAAAAAGAAAACTCTTGGTCCAAAAATTTCACTGATAAAATCTACCAGAAAACAGAACAGGAAGCAATGCTTCCCAATTCATTTCAAGAGGCCAACATTATCTCAAATGCAAACCCAGAGACATTACTTGGGGAAGGGAAAAGGAGGGACCTAAACAATATTACAAAGGAACAAAGATTTAAAACTCTTAACAAAATCTTGCAAACTGGATCTGACAACACATGAAGAGGATAATACCTCACAACCAAGTTGAGTTTATCTAAGAAATTCAAAGTTGGTTTAACATTAAAAACTCAACAACAAAATGCAGTATATTAGCAGAATAAAGAAAAAAAACCATATGGCCATCACAATAGAAACAGAGAAATCATTTGACAAAATATTACATCCTATAAGGATTTTTTTTAAAAAAGCTCAGCAAAGTAGGAATAAAAAAAAATGTCTTCAACTTGATGAAGGGCATCTATGAAAAACCTACAGCTAACAACATATTTCTTGGTGAAAATATGAATGCTTTCACCCTAAGATCAGGTATAAGGCAAGAATGTCTGCTCTCACTATGCTATTTAACACTGTCCTGGAGGTCCTAGATGGTAAAAAAAAGAATAAAAATGCATGAGATTAGAAATAAGTAAAATTGCCTCTATTCTCACATGATATGATCATCTACACAGAGAATCTCAACATATTTACAAAAAATATTTTTAGCAATTGAATGCAAGATTCAAGGGGAAGAAGTATCAATTGCATTTCTATATATTATCAACAAACAATTCAAATTTGCAAGTTCAAACCAATCACTTATAAAAACATCAAAAACATAAAACAGTTCAGGGTAAATTTAACAAAAAATATTCAAGACCTATGCACTAAAAACTACACAATACTGCTGAAAAAATTAAAGAAAACCTAAATAATGGGAAAGATATATATCATGTTCATGGATCAGAACACATTATTATTAACACATAAATTCTCTCCAAATTGATCAACAGATTTAACACAATCCCAATTAAAATCCAGGAGACCTTTACATAGAAACAACAAGATTATTCTATAATTTATATGGAAATGTTAAGGAAATAGGGTTGTAAAAACAATTTTTTAAAAGAACAAAAGGGAAAGACCCAAACTGTCTAATTTTAACACTTACTCTAAAGTAAAAATGCTAACGATAGTGTGACAGGGATAAGAATGGATAGATCTAGATCAATGCAACAAAACAGGGGGCCCAGGTATCAACCCACACGTACACGGTCAACTGATTTTTGACAAAGGTGGCAGGGTAATTTAGTGGGAAAAAGATGGCATTTTCAACAAATATGCTGAAACAGTTAGGTATCCAACTGTTAGAAAAAAAAAAAAAAAAAGAACTCTGACTCTTATATAGCACCATATACAAAAATTAACTTGAAATGGATCACAGACCTAAATTTAAGTGCTAAAACATTTAACCCTTTTAGAAGAAAACATGGGTTGGGGAGGAGTGGCGCACCTGGGTAGCTCAGTCAGTTAAGTATCCAAGTGACTCCAGGTTTGGCTCAGGTCATGACCTCGAGGTTCATGAGATTAAGCCCCTTGTCAGACTCCTGTGCTGACAGCACACAGCCTGCTTGGGATTCCCTCTCTGCCTCTCTCTCTCTGTCCCTCCCCTGCTCATGCACATTTTCTCTCTCTCTCTCTTTCTCTCGCTCTCCCTCCCTCAAAAACAAATAAATAAACTTAAAAAGGAAAAAGAAGAAAACATGGGAGAAAAATTTTTAACTTGGGTGAGGAAAAGATGTTTTAAACATAAAATGCACAAACCACTCATATACAAAAAAACCCTCATGAGATGTATTTCATCTAATTTAAAAGACTTGTCCTTCAAAAGACACTTGTAAGAAACTGTATCAGTGGTGACAAGGAAGGGGGTGATGGGATGCACGGACTGTAAAGGGGCATGAGAGGTTTGTTAGGGTGAGAGAAAAATTTGCCATTAAAAAAAAATGAAAAGGCAGACCACAGACTGGGAGAAAATATTTGCAAAACATCTATATAATATAGGACTTGTATCTAGAATATATGAAGAATTCTGACTACTCAATTTTAAAAAAGACAAACAACCCAATTAAAGAGTGGCCAAAAATATTTTAGCATATACTTCAATAAGGAAGACATCCAAATAGCAAATCAACAGAGGAAAAGGTGCTCCATATTATTAGTTGTTCAGGAAGTTCACATTCAAACTACAAGCTACCACTCCACACTCACTAAAATGGGTAAAATTTTAAAAAGACTAACCATGCCAAGTGCGGTGATGATGCTGAGTAACATCTCAGAAATGTAAAATGAAATTTGGCGGTTTCTTACAAAGTTGGACACACCAGAGGACACAGAAATAGCATTCCTAGGTATTTACCCAAGTAAAAATAAATGTCCATATAAAGTTTTGTACTGAAATATTCACAAGAACATTTTTCATAAGAGCCCAAACTGCAAAGAACCCAAATGCTTATCGGCTGGTGATTGTACAAGCACATTATGATACAACAATGTAATGGAGTAAATCCATAAAAAGAAACAAGCTACTGATATATGCAACCATTTTGATGAATTTTAAAAGTAACGTGCTAAGTGAAAGGTGCAGAGCACAAATGACTACATACTGTGTTTGGGGATTATACTTTTTTGGGGGGAAGGGAGATTATACTTTTTAATGTTTAGGTATTGTGTTCCAATGCCCTGTGTTTTCTCTTCAAGGTCTCCAATTGTACGTATATTGTGTCTTCTGTTTTCACTTTTTGGAAATGCTTACTCTGGGTAATCCAACCTTTGTGTGAGAAGTTTGATTATCCTGGGGCACCCAGGTGGCTCAGTCGGTTGGGTGTCTGACTTCGGCTCAGGTCATGACCCTTGCAGTTCGTGGGTTCGAGCCCCGCATTGGGCTCTGTACTGACAGCTTGGAGCCTGGAGTCTGCTTCAGATTCTGTCTCTGTCTCTCTCTGCCCGTTCCCTGCTCACACACTGTTTCTCTCTTAAATATAAATAAAACATTAAAATTAAAAACAAAAACAAAGTTTGATTATCTTGAAAATGCCGTGCCGTGCCATAACCACCTGGAAAAGAATTGTGGAAGTAGGCAAATGCCTGATCGGTTCCTACAGTTCCAGTCAGATTCTCCAGTGAGATTCTAGATATGAAAGTAAGCCTCTTAGATGTTGAAACCAGTGAAGGCTTTGAATTATTACCTTAGATGCAGTGATATATTGGTTTAATGATTCACTGTAGGAAGCCAGCTTTGAAATATTATAAAATTATGCTAAAGTATATACTAAAAATATTCCCAAACTTATTTTGCCTTAAACTTTACATGCTAAAGTGAATTTTACAATGTATCTTTCTTGGCTTGGAAATTTTTGAAAACACATCGGACGAAAGCAATGAAACTCTGATATAACCTACATAATATATTCATAATTAAAATGGTGGGCAAAGAAATTAACTTGCCAGACTCCTAACACTAAAGATATTTATACACACATAAGTTTAGTAAAAATTTTAAAGTCATCG
Organism: Puma concolor; assembly: GCF_028749965.1. NCBI lineage: Eukaryota > Metazoa > Chordata > Mammalia > Carnivora > Felidae > Puma > Puma concolor. The sequence goes on from NC_141683.1 coordinate 64,108,158, forward strand.
CTATGAATATGAAATGATACTTTTAATTTAAAAATCATCCAAATCACACCTCCATAAATTAGTGAGCAGAACTACAATTTCTCACTGTTGGCACTTCTGCCTCACGTGAATTTGAAACGACAGACTTGGGTTCACTGAAGACAAACAATGAAAAACCTAAAGTATGAGAGGATCTCAAGACTGGCATGAAACTGAAAGTCCTATACAAACAACGAAATGAATTTTTTCAAAGAGATTAATATAGTGTACAATGAGCACAGTGTCAGTTCATCTGTATCCACACAAAGAAAACAGAAGGGTGTGAAGAATTTATCAGGTGAACAAACATTTCTACACAGTGACTGTCCTTTACCCCCTAACGGATATCTTAACTTCCAATTCCAGCCTGGAGAGAGATTTACAGAGGTCTGGAAAGAAATATGGCTGCGAGTAAGATTTGGGGGAAGAATCCTAACTAGAGGCATCCCAGTGTTGTTTTTTTGCTTTTATTTGTCTTATTTTTTAAGATTTTAAGTAATCTTACGGAACTCTGGTAATACCTGAGCTACAAAAAGAGATGATTTGGATGTGTTGGCAGCATGTCACTGGTCATATTACTGGAAGGCTTTCATAGTATGTTCTCCAGATGCTGGATGGCTGCTTACCAAAGGTGCCCCGAGTTCGCTTTCACAGCCTTCTTCTAGTGAGCTCTGAACTAACTCTTGTACGTTCCATCCTATCACCAAGGTTCACACCTTACATCGACCCAAGAAAAAGGAAGAATCCATGCTTCTGCTTAGGAACTAGTCAATGTCCAATCCTAGCACATTTGTCAACTGTTATCTTGCAGGATTCACTCTACTCTGTTCTATACATACTTGGCTTCACAGGCTTCTCCTGTCTGGCTCCTTCTGTGCAGGATTCTCCTTAGGCTTCTCTCATCGCCAACACCTCTCATGTTGATATCCCCAGGCACCATTCTTGGCCACTAATGTCCTAACTTTACATATTTTTCTCACAATGGACATTTCTTCCCTTCTTTGGTTTCAGCATTGCTGATGAAGCCTATTTGTACCTCTGACCTAACTCTACCTCCTTGTTAGCCCCAACAGGCTCCTCCAATAAAAGATGATCATGCCGGGACTCATTCCTCTTCCTGTGTTTCCTGACTTTTTGAATAGCCCAGTATCCACACAAGTCCCCCCAAGCAACAAGCGGAAAACTGTGCCATGTTTTTCTCTTTCCGTTTAGTCCTTAAATCCTAGAATTTTATTCCTTCTAATATTACCTCAATTAATGACTCTAACAGTTTATAACTGGATGACGAAAAACCTAAATGCAGTCTCATCTGAAGTAGTTTCCCTGTTTCCAATTCTGTCTTCTTCAGTCCAAGCTTCATATTGCTACCAAGTACTCCTCCTGAAACATTTTCTTACAGAAATCCTTCCACGATGCTTCACTGTCTTCAGGATAAAACCCAAATTACTTGGAAGATCTGTCCTAATACGACACTGAATACTTGTTCATACACTTCTGACTTTCCTCTGCAGGACTTTAGCACTGCCCATCCTGTGTTGTAGCTGGGCAGATGGGGGAGCATTTACATATTCCTGCACATTCTACACATTCTATTGCCTTGTTTGGAATGCCCTCCTTCGCATTTGTACTGATGTAACTTGGAGTTCAACTTAAGTCTTAGCATAGCAACCACCCAAGGCATTTCTCTGGCATTCTCTCCTTTTCTCTTCCCTCTTTCCTCCAGACTGATTTAAGTGCCCATTCTCTGTTTCCCATAGCAATCAGTGTTATCATGGCAATAATAACACTACTAGGTATATACATACTCTCTTGTCTATAATCCCAATTAGAGAGTCATCTTTTAAAAGAAAGTACCAAGTTTTTCCTTATTTGTGTATCTGCTGAGGTCCAGTCAATAGTAGTTGCTCATTAAATATTTAATAGGCAAATGAATTCTAATGGAATAGGTTCTGAAGTTCATACATAAATTATCAAGTATAATCAAAATCATTCCTGAAAAATTCCTGAGGCAGGTACTACACTGGAGACCCAACATACTGTCTCAATATAGTTAAGCTCAGCACTTCTTCCTTCAGCAACAAAGTACCATAATTTCTTTAGATGAACATCTGTAGTTATGATGCACTTAATGACAATGTTTTCTGAAAACTATGTGGTTTTAAGCACTAGGGTTTGTATCCCATGAAACTCTATGGAGGGCAAGTAGAAACGAACATGGAGTAAAAGAACAGCAAACTTACATTTCTCATCTTGAGGTGACTGCCAATACACTTAACAAGAATGGAAGAATCATCAAATCCTTCCTATCTATCTACTATCTTTCTACCTACTGATCTATCTACTGTCTATTTCTATGATGTCCTTTGCTGAGCTTTTTACTTTGAATTCATATAAGTTAACTGCAATTATGATGTGATTCCCATTGTACTGATATGCCTATAAAGACCTGCTGATTTTTTACAATCGATATCCTCTCACAATCCACTTCCTGAATAATCAGGATTATTCAGTGCTTTCAACAATACTGGCAAACACAGGGAAGATAACAAGCATGGCCACGAACATGCTCAATTTCCATGCGGTCTACTAGGCTGAAAGAAGTTCATATATTCACAAAAATGTTAAGTAAGAAAAAGAATGTCTCAACTGTTGTATTTATATTTCATGATAAACATTCCAGAACACAGCCTCAAAGGATGCTACTGCTAATTAAAAATCAAGACAATAAACACAAATTAAGTAAAGACTGGGCTAGTTATGATGATTTCAATAGGCCCACTAAAGAAGTCCATCTCAGGGCACAGGTGAGATACAGAGAGGTCTGAATATGTTGCCGTTTCATGAACACCACGTTTACCAGAGCTTGCTTTCCAATAGGTCAGTCATCTCCTACCCACATCTCCTAGTTACCACCCAGATGTTCCCCATTGGATAATTCCCAGCGCATCGGTGAGTATTGGTATGGACAGCCTGCCTGTGTGAGTTTACGGCTTTCCTTGCTTTACCTCTATGTCAACCTTATTTCCAAACAGAAGTACTCTGTTTCATATTTTTTCTACAGAAATTGAGTTTTCTGCATTTCTAGGAAGCATCCCTGGGCAGAATAAGTGTCATGGTGAACCTAAAGCAAAACCAAAATTAAATAATTCACCATAAGGATATACTGAACATAGATTTCCTTCAGAGAAACAATAAATTTAAGAAGAGAAATAAACACATTAAGTTCCAAGAACAAAATAACTATTTGTATTTATGAAGTACATTCAAAATGTATTCAAAAGTGTATTTGATAACTTAAAAGAGAAAAACTGGGAAATTACAAATAAGAAACTTTCTTTGCACTAAAAGTGTATAAATACAATCAAATTTTCCAAATGTATCTATATAGATGGCAATGCTATAATTGCTATCCATGCACATACAGAATCAGTTCACCTGCTGCAATCCATTAAATAATTCAGTCTTTATCTATAACACATTCTCAAAACAGAAATTCCGAAAAAAGAGAGCTATAATGTAGGAGTTTCAGTGCTAAAGAAAACCATCTGGCTAGTCTGAAAATCTGCTTTTGTGTGTAAAATTGTTTCGACAATCATCAGTTAATTAATCTCAGAAGTATGCTAGAGTGTGGGTGCCGCAAGCCCCCCCCCACCCCTCCCCGAGGCTCCGAAGCTTCCCTCACCCCACCACACGAAACCCTCTCCCTCCCGTGAAGTCCTGTGGTTCTTCATCTGTATTTCTGATACAGGTGATAGTTATCACTCTAAGCTGAGTGTGGGCTTGGTACCTTCACCACATGACTACAAACTCTTTGAGGGGAAGATCAAGGTTTAATTCAGATTTTATGCACCATACCTACCCTAGTGCCTTGCACAAAGCCTCAAAAAATACATATATTTTATAAATACACTCAAAGATACTCCCTCCTGAAGAAACACTTTCAAGTTTTTGGCCAAAATAAACTACATTGTACATTACTTTCTATTTTTCTTCCTACTTCTCAGCAGTTTCCAGTTTAAAAATCCCTGTTGATCCCTGTTCCTGGAGAGGATTTATTTATCCTTTTCACTTATTTATTCATTGAAACCATCCAGTAAATATCTGTCAGGTTCCGACTCATGCTAGGTAGTGAGTAAGTTGCTGGCATTTGACCAGCTAGTCTAGTAGGAAATATATAAAAGTAAATAGGTTAGTTATAAAACAACCTGGCAATTGTTATAATAGATGTAAATACATGATACTGTGAAAGAGTAGTTCTCCAAGTTTTTGTTTGTAGAGTTTAACATTTTCCCAATATTGTCTTCCCTGGTCATCTATCAATCCATCCATCTGCCTGCCTGCCTAACTTCCCTCCTTCATTTTTTAAATACATAATGTTTATTTGTAGCACCAAATACAAAAGCTGCTGAAGAACACATAATTGAGAAATAAGTCCTCCCACCTGGTCCCCAGTCACTCGGTTTATCTTCCCAAAGGTACACACTAATGCCCAGTGTATAATTTCAGAGAGCATAATTCCAGAGAGAGTCGACGCATCTATAAAAATGCAGATCACATACACACGGTCCTGCCTTCGTTAAACCATTACAGTGGTGGCATGCTTTATACTCTGCACCATGTTTCTTTCACTTCATAATGTATCTTAGAACTTGTTCTCTATCAGCCCATATTGAGCTGCCTCGTTCTTTTTAATGGATATAAAGTATTCCACTGCACGGATACGGCAGTCTCCTTACCAAAGGTACTATGAATGCTGCACTGAATGTATTTATCCAAATTCCATTCTGTGGTATATCTGTGAATATGTATGTGGATAAATTACTGGAAATGTAACTGCTCTAAGAATATAAGCACTTTTTATTTTGATAGATACTACACAAACATCTCATCAACTTAATTTCCCATGAAATGGGAAACAGCCACCCTCATAACTTAAATTATAACATTTATACAAATGGCTCCCAAACCTGTATCCATAGTTCTGACCCCTTCTTTATCCTCGGTGAGATTTCCATGCTATTTCCACATACTCATTTCCTAGGAACCTTAGGAAAACCCTTTTCAAAACCAAGTTTATAATCTTGCCCTCAACACATTCTCTGTAATTTCACTATATTAGTTCTCCCTGATTCCAACCAAAAGCCACTTCTGACACCTCTCTTTCTACCCACGACTAAATAATTGGTCATGAACATGTACCGATCTTGCACAATGCCACGACATTCATTTTCTTTGTATTTTCCCAGATAACATGTGACCGCATGCCTGGGTTTTCTCATCCAACTACTCAAGTTCTTCTGGCCCTGTGCTCATCCTGGTAACTCTGCTCACATGATCCCTCTGCTTGCGGAATCTTCTCAAATCAGTTTCCTGCTGAAGTCTCATTAAGCATTAAAGGTCTGCCCTAAATTAGAAAACCCCATAAAGGATTTTCTAATATGACTTTATTAGCACTTTTATAGGTCTTTCACTATACATTCTAATTTATAATACACTTCTATGATAAAATGTAAGCTCCTTCATAGAAAGATGATGTCTTCACACATTCTGATAAACCCACACTGCCTGGTATTTAAAATGTGTTTCCCAAATGAATGAATGAATTTTGCAATGAACTAATTCCTACAAGTCAGATAATTCTACAGGAGAAAATATTCTATAGGGGATATTTAATCCATTTATTTTGGAAAAATAAGACTATTTTAAGGTCTGTGAGACAAATGCCCTATTTAATAATTAAGTTTGTTTTAGAAAACCCACAGTGTAAGTATTTCCAGTTAGCTATTCCAGTAAATTGAAATTTTCCCTCACATTGATTTTGATCAAAAATACAGAGGAGAAAGGACAGGGAATAAAGGAATAGGTGAAATGTACCACTAAGATTGCATTTCTCTTCAAAACTACAAAAGCCTTTCAAATCTGTTTTTTTTTTTAATAATTTTAAAAAATGTTCGTTTATTTATTTATTTATTTTGAGAGATACAGAGAGTGAGAGTTGGAGCGGGGCAGAGAGACGAGGGAGGGAGGGAGAGGGAGAGGAAGAGGGAGAGGGAGAGGGAGAGAGAGACAGAGAGACAGAGAGAGAGAGAATCCCAAGCAGGTTCCATGCTATCAGTGCAGGGCCTGACACGGGGCTTGATCCTATGAACCACAACATCATGGCCTGAGCCGAAATCCAGAGCCAGATGCTTAACCCACGGAGCCACCCAGGCACCCTGACCCTTTGAATCTCTTCAAATGCAGTCAAGGTTACTCTAACTCCTATGTAAATGAAGAGGAAACTCAGCCAGGATGAGACTATGGAGTACTGTTAAACCGAGTTCAAAATTGGTTAAATTATCTTTTGTAAGGTTAACAAACACTTGAAGAAGAACGTTGTAAAAAGCTTTAAAAACCCTGTATTTCCAGTTTCCAAAATTAAAAAACATGATTTCAAAACTTGTACAAGGGATAAAATATTTTACACTTACAAAATATAGGAAGAAAAAGAATATGAGTAAGCTTTCTAATATATGAAAATAGTTTTTAAAAAGTGACCATTACATTTCATTAGAAATTTTTCAGTTCCCATCTACTCCACAGGAGAAAGAGCTACACATATCTCCACAGCAAAGTACAGAATGGTTACATCATAACTTCTATTTTAAATAATTTTTAAAAAGGATGACAATACTACCATGCATATGCTGGATTGACTTCTTGACTCACCTCTCCCCCATTAACATATTCCATCACAAAACACAAACGGTCTTTTGTCTGGAAGGAATATTTCAAGGACTTGAAATGAAAAAGAAAAAATGTTACATTATAATCCAGTATTCTTATAACAATACCAAAATAGAACACTTAGAAACAGTAAGCTTGCTGGATGAAATGTTCTTGCCCTTAAGAATCTACCTACTCCTTAAGAGTGTGTAAGCAAGAGTTCTGAGGAACATAAAACAAATTCTATTTAGATCAGCATTGGATATTGTTAGGGGAAAATTAAAATTAAAATTTTAAGTAAAAACACACTTAGTAATTTTGACGAGCAACTCTCCATCTACTGTGCCGTCTATTTGAAACTGTATTAGTGCCCGAAGTTCCCACCCATGTAACCTTAGAGCGAGGAAGACTCAAAAATACAGCTAGAGTAGTTATGTTCAGGCTTCTAATATAGTTTCACTATTTGCATACTGGGTACAAAACATGACTGAATTCAACAGAGTTGGTTCACATAATTGTGTAAGTTATAAAGACAGCAGAACTTTAGAGCTATCTTAATATACTGGACAATATACACCCAGCAATGTAACAAAGTAAGTCTAGGTATCTGGAAATTCCTACTTTACATAATGCCAAATCTTTAAAAGGTTCTCTCTCTTGTATGTCTACCTGTTATTTTTAATCTTAATACATGTCATCAGAACCAAGAACATACAGAAACTTGGCAAATTATGTCTCTATTACAATCTAAGAACAGGACTGAAAAAAAAAATCAGTTTCTTTCAAAACAAGTAACATGCATATAACTCATAGTTTATACTTTGTCCAGTCAAGAAAATACATCATGACTTATCCTACCTTTAATTTAATGTGTATTGTCTTCCTGTGTTTCTGAGAGTACTCTATACCTAAAAGAAGTCTCAATTTCTATAAAAAATATCCAGTAAAGATATCTGCCTTTCATATTTGAAGAGAATGCTGCTTGATCATTTAAATATTTATCAGAAGCCAACAGACAAAGGAAACAAAATCCTTACATTTAACACTCAGAAATTCTTTTAAGTCTACCATTTTCTCAGTGCTCTACGTATATTTGCTCTGGAGTAATTTGTTTGTTTTTGTTTTTGTTTTTGTTTTTAAGGCAGTGAAATTCATGAGGGGAAAAAAAAGTCTCAAAAAAAAAATAATGGAGTACAAATGCATACATATTGTAAACTTAATCTACACACTGCAGTAATTTCAAAGAAACAAAACTTCTAGTCTTCCCACAAAGAAAATGGCATACCTAAATGAATTTTATTTAAAATGTTATTTTTCATGGCTTAGTTTTTGCACAACTCTCTTAAATTTAAAATGTTATGATTATAACATCTGCCCTTCAGCCACTTACTGTTAAAAAGGGGTGTCTAGTGTTCTTTAACACTCTGCTCTCAGTGAGAGTGTGTGCCACTTCATCCTACAAAAGAAAAAGGCAAACCTTTAATATATGTACTAAGCACCAGGGATATAAAATTTTCGCTATTTCTCTACGAGCCAAAGAGGTTAAACCCAGAGGCAGAAAAAGATCTGAAAAGACAATGACATGTGTCCTTTATTGCTGGGCTTTTCCTCCAAACCTCCTTCAAAAACATCCAATTACTTATTTAAATCAGATGGCTGCAAAGTATAATGAACCATATAAACTCAGTCAGGCTTAATCAAAATATACTGATAATGATACAAAAACCACCAAAAAGTTATCAGGGACACAGATGATTAAATAGCTAAACCTTTTCCCTTGAAGGCAATGCCTTAGCAGCTAATATTTAGGCATGGAGTAGTTATTATTTCCAAGTTCGTAATATATTTTATTCAGGGGGATAGAAAGGATATATTTTAGGAAAGATCACAGAATCTATAAGTCTCCTACTTAAAAGAAAAATCAGTTACCAAAAATAGGAACACAGAATATACACATTAAGATTTAATTTTCAACTATACATTTTAGAAATAGAAACAGAATATAAAAATTGTTATCTTTTTTGCATGTGGCTTTTTAACTTGCTTCTTAAAAAAAAAGTCACAACCTACTTTAGGTGACAATTTAAAAAATCTGGGTGTATTTCAAACCAAAAATAAGTGTATTTCCCCAATTTTGTACATAAATCTCATTTTGACATCAAAAGTGAACTAGGAGAGATTTTCTTCAACATATGGAGAACTGGAAAAATGTTTCATATTTCAAAAATAACACCATCTTAAAGAAGAAAGGAAAGGAAGATCACTGCTGAAACTAACACAGCATCTCCGGTCTCTGCTTCTAGCAAGATCCTAGACAAAGCTCTTGCGGATCCATGTCTCCACACTGTCAGCAAATCACAATTAGATCAGAAGTAAGATGTGAAGAGCAAAACATTAGGGTACCTCATTCTAGTTATCATCTGACCTTAGACCTCAGAGAGAAATGAGAAATAGATTGATCGAAGATGCTAAGATCCCAAAGCCATTCCAAGAGGGCGGGACCAGTCATGTCTGAACAAGGCCAGTGTAATTAATAACACAGTGCTCAAATCTAGTGAAACAAAACATCCCTCGTATCTGTTTGATAAGAATCAAGCTTTAGTGCTCAAACAATCTGAAAGCCTGTCATATCATACTATAATTTTTAGACAAATCAGAATAATACAAAATAAATCAGAAGCAGAAATGATACCATAACTTACTGATTTCCACACCTACAGCCCCTAGCATAATGATTAGTACACAGTAGACACTTAATAAATGTTGGTTGAACTCAACTGTTTATCACAGGAATAAATTCCAGTCATCAGGGGTGTGAAACTTCATTTATTCAATCACTCATCCCTTCCAAAAATATGCAACAAATGTATTCTGGGCTTGTTCTGTACCCTGAAAACGGTACAAAGACAAGGATCCCTGCCCTCAGGGAACTTTCAGTCTCCCTACACAGATGGTGATCAATGTTAGTGGGGAAAAAAGCAGAGAAGAGGGTGACTGCAATTTATGAGCATCACATAATGAAACATGAAATATATAATGAAGCATTAGGCAAGTGGATACTCTGTGACATACAGACCCAAATTCATTCACTAAAAAACAAAATCCCTGGTGGGCAGTTACTAAATGATAGTAACAGTGCAGGTATAAAGTGGTTTAAAAAAAAATCTGAAAGCCTCTGTCATATCATACTAGAATTTCTAAATAAGAATAGCACACATTTTAATACAAAATAAATCGGAAGCAGAAATGATACCATAACTTACTGATTTCTACACCCACAGTCCCTAGCATAGGGACTTGGGAGTCATGGAGCTACAGGCTAGTGGAGAAGGCATAACAGATGGGTAAATATCCAATTTAATAATAATTACTAAGCCTGATAAGGAATATTAAGAAAAAATAACCCCATAAATGGGGTAAATAAGGAAAACTAACATTACTGGGGGAGTATATAAGTTGGGTAATATGTTGATGTGGGGGGCAGGCGGGGTGATATAATCTGATTTCTATTTTAAAAGTTTACTCAGGCTCCGCTGAGCAGAAGGACACAAAAAATAAGAAGGATGGGGACCCCTGGGTGCTAGGTTGGTTAAGTGTCCGACTCTTGATTTCTGCTCAGGTCATGATCTCACAGTTGTGAGATGGAGCCCCCCCACCCCCCCACCCCCGCCCAAATCTCCAAAGCAAGGAGCCTGATTAAGATTCTCTCTCTCCCCCTCTGCCCCCCCCACTCACTTTTTCTGTCTCTCAAAAACAAAACAAAACAAACAAACAAAAAGGAGGGATAAACCAAGGGACAACAACAGTATTCCAAGAGAGAAATGAGGATGCCTTAGGCTACTATGGTAGCAGCAGGAACAGGAGAAAAGGGGACAGGTTTAAAATCTTTTCGAGATATAAAATTAGCAGCAATGATCCAAAAAATACCTGCCTTCAACATGAGGGTGAATTAAAAAAAAAAACAACACACCTCTTTACAGGCAGTCAGAAGGAGATTCACAGAAAAGATACCATTTGCAGGTGATGCTGTAGGATTGCAAAGTGATCGGAGGCAGAGAGCCAGGAAAAGACTACAAAAAGGTAAGTATGAAACCCATCTGGAACCAGAAAAGACATCCTAGTGCTTCAGAAAGTATTTCCAGAGGGAGTTCATTCTGCTTTTTAAAACAAGCCCAGCACATACAATAGTTATTTTCCTAAATCAGTAAGTTTCAAGACAGAAGATTAGTTTTTTCTAAGTTCTGCAATTTGCCTAACTAACCACCCCAAAGGAGCAAGTAAAGATGTACGGAAACAAATGCTAAAACAAGATTTCTTTGTCAGGAGAATGGAAATGCAATTAATACCATGGACGCATCTTGCAAAAATATTAAAATGTATTTTCTGCCATATTTTACATACGATCAGATTAGAATTCTTCCCTCTTAATGCAGATTTAATAGTACTGTATTTCACATACTAATTAGTTTCTGCTATGAAGATAAGGTAGGCACAAGCTAAAAAGTAAACACAGATGCCAATAATTTTTAATTACAGTTAAAAGCAACATGTCAAAACAAAAAGTTAAAAATAACAGCGATAAAACTTAGTGACTAAAACAATGTGATGCCTTTTAAAAAATCCACTCGTTGATCAGGACTATAAATGAAAAAGCGCTAAACATGCTTGGGTGTGCAACAGAAGTAGAATGTTTTCGTGAAAAAGCTTCTGAAATACAGTTCCATGTATATTCATCCCCGGTAAAATACTAATGAGTTTTTAAATCTAGTTTCTCTCACAGGAATGGGCTTTGATTTCTTGGAGGATGTGAGGCAGAGAACAGCCCTCCTTCCTCACATTTAGGTTCCCAATCGTCTCTGATTTATCACTCCTTTCTACTACACGTGGTCTCAGCTTCCACCTTCATCTGCCCCCCCCCCCACCCCGCACCTCCTGTTGTGTGGAGGTTGGGTGCTTTGTGGGGGGTGAGGGGTAGGAAGTGGCAGAGAAGGGGAGAAAAAGAAGATCTGGGACACCAAGGGTTTCAGATCCTTCAATCCCTGCACTAACTCAGCAACACAGTAGGCTTGATTACTCCCACCCTGCAGGCAGAAACAGAGGCACCGGGGCTGCAGGTGCGACAAGCAATACTGATGGCATGTGTGAGGCCAACATTCCAGTCACTTCTACTCCACACGCCGCCGCCTCCGGTTCACACAGCCCAGTGTCTACATAACCCGACACCTGAAGTCCATTCATGGTGACTTTCTCCACCCTGAACACAAGGCTGTAGCCAGTTGACATCAACATACGCCCATCGGAACCACTTCCGCCCCCCACCAGAGCAACAACAAACACCTGGAGGCGAGGGGTGAGCGGGAAACAGGGACAAGGGGGCAGAGAAGCCTGCACCCTGCCTCACTTACTCTCGATTAACCTGCAGGGAGGGCCAGCAATTGTTATTTACTTGTTCTCTGTCTTGACGCCATGTGTTAGCAATCTATACATTTCTTTCCATAGGAAACACATCACACTTCTCAAGCTCTAAATCTGGGGTCCTAACTTCCCCTCTTCTGCAAACTTGGTTTCTGCCCAGATGAGCCTGCTCACGCCCTCCCACTCTCCGGGGGCCACACTGTCTTCGCGCTGTTCCTTCATTACTATCTCCACTCTCTTTCTTGCCCACTTGTCACCCTGATGGAGAAAAGCAAAGCACAGGTGGTCCTCTGCGGCCTATGAACACTACGTCTCCGTTCTCAAGTGCTGTCATTTGATACTTTGTCCTTGATGCTCCTGTCCCCACCCCCAGGGCCCAGCCCCACTAACTGCCCCCTGGACCCCCAGGACCCAGCCCCACTGACCAGTCAGTCGTAAGGGGCTGAGCTGCCGCTGCTCCGACCTCACCCCTGATCCTGGGTCTGGGCTCTGACCTGCAAAAACCAGTGCAGCACTGCTGCTGCTCCGCACCCTGGCCTGGGGGTCCCAGGTTGAGGCTCTGACCAAACAGAAGTGGCGCTGTGACTGCTCTGCCCCCTGCCACAGGGCCCTGAGTCATGGCTCTGACCTGTCATGGCATGGACCACCCCTGGGTCCTCGGGTCCTGAGTCAGGGCTCTGTCCCACCAGCACCGCACTGGCACCTGGGGGCTCTGTGACCCGCTCCCTGAACTTAAAGTTGCGACTTGACCCAACATTGCTGGGGCAAGGTGGGTTTGTGACTGACCATCCACAAAGGAGGCCCTGCTGCTGTTGGGTCCGAAGGCACCACTGCACTCTGACATCCTAGCGATCCAGCTACTGCTGCGTCCCTCTCCACCCCGGTCCTGAGTCCCCGTGGCGATCCCTAGAGACCCAGGCCCCAGTTCCACAGGAAACGTGCACATACCGGCATCCCAGACACCAGCGCCACCCCACATACACCTGTGCTCCAAGATCCAGCTCTGTGTGCACCAGATCCCGGGACACCAGCTCTGTGGACACCCAGTGCCAGCACATCACACCTCGTACCAAAAGGGATTTTCTTGGCTAGAACTTCCTCTCACAGGCAAAAAAGAACAGGAGGGGGTGCCTGGGTGATTCGGTTGGTTAAGCATCTGAGTCTTGATATCAGCTCAGGTCATGATCTCAAGGTTCCTGAGATCCTGCCTCATGTTTGGGCTCTGCGCTGGCAGCATGGAGCTTCCTTGGGATTCCCTCTCTCCCTCTGTCTTTGCCCCTCCCCAACTTGCTCTCTCTCCCTCAAAATAAAGAAATAAACATTAAAAACAAAAAAAAAGAATGGGAGGACCCCAGCTACCTTCAGCCCCAGTAGCCCTACCCACCAGTAACACCCATGGGATCTCTACAGGCTTGGCCATGGAAAACACCCACAATCTTCACTGATGTTGGTCTCAGCTGACAGAGCTGCATGGGGACTACTTGGCTGTACCCTCCCAGCAACCAGACACTGGGCCACATCCAGCTGGTGTACTCACAGAAGCCAGTCCAAAAAGGCTGGGACAGATGGCCACTCCTTCAAATGCTCAGATAGCAACATAAAGACATTAGAAACACACAAAAAAGGAAGAAAACATGACACCTCCAAAGGTACACAATAATTTTCCAGTAACTGACACCAAAGAAATGGACTTGATCTCTATCAAGAATTAAAAATAGAGAAGTTCAGCAAGATTCAAGAAAACACAGAGAAATAATTCAATGAACTCAGAAAGATAATACATGAACAAAACCAGAAGTTCAACAAAGATACAGATCATATAAAAGAACCAAACAAAAATTTGCGAGCTGAAGAATATTAAGAACAAAATGAAAAAATGCAATAGAGAGCTTTAAATCAGGCTCAATTAAGCGGAAGAAACTTGAAGACAGACCTCTTGACATTATCCAGTTAGAGGAGAAAAAAAGATGTGAGATGAAAAAGTGAAGGAAGCCTATGTGATTATGGGATACCACCAAGTGAAACAATATTCACATGTGGGAGTCCCAGCAGGAGAAGAGAGAGAGAGGAAGGGGTAGAAGACTTATCTAAAGAAGTAACAGTCAAAAATGTCCCAAATCTGGGGAGAGATATGGCCATCCAGGTCCACAAAGCTCAAAGATACCCAAGGAGATTCCACCAAAAGAGATCTTTATTGAGACACATTACAATCAAGCTCTCAAAAATCAAAGACAATTTTGAAAGCAGCGAGAAAAAAATGTATTCATCAAATACATGGGAACCCCAATCAGGCTCTCAGTGAAGTTTCTGAGCAGAAACCTTGCAGGCCAAGAGACAGTGGGAGGATATATTCCAAGTGACGAAAGAAAAAAACCTCCTAACTAGTAATACTTTACCCAGTAAAGTGGTCCTTCAGAAATGAAGGAGAGACAAAGACTTTCCCAGAAAAACAAAAGCTGAGGGAATTCACCACAACTAGACTGTCTTACATGAAATGCTAAACAAAGTTCTTCAAGCTGAAATGAAAGGCTGCTAATTAGTAACATGAAAACATACAAAAGGATAAAATTCACTGGAAAAGGTAAATATATAGTCAAATTCAAAACACTCTAATGCTGCAACTGAAGTGTGTAAATCACCTTGGCCACTAGCATACACTTTAAAGACAAATGAGTTAAAAATAATTATAGCTACAGTATTTTGCTACTGGACACAGGTAAATTTGGACGTCAATAACATAAAATGTTGGGGGGAGCAAGTACATGTGTAGAACTTTTTCCAATCAATTGAAGCTGTTATCAGCTTGAAATAGACTGTTACAACAGTAAGATGTATTATGACCATCGTGATAATCACAAAGCCAAAAATTGTAACAGATTCACAAATAGAGAAAAGAATCAAAGTATACATACCACTACAAAAAACCATCAATTCACAAAAAAGCAAGCAAGCAAGAAAGGCCAAAAACTACAAAATAATTAGAAAACAATACACAAAATGGTGACAGTCAAGTCTTGAACTATTAATAATTACTTTAAATGCAAAGGGTTCAGGGGCGCCTGGGTGGCGCAGTCGGTTAAGTGTCCGACTTCGGCCAGGTCACGATCTCGCGGTCCGTGAGTTCGAGCCCCGCGTCAGGCTCTGGGCTGATGGCTCGGGAGCCTGGAGACTGTTTCCGATTCTGTGTCTCCCTCTCTCTCTGCCCCTCCCCCGTTCATGCTCTGTCTCTCTCTGTCCCAAAAAATAAATAAACGTTGAAAAAAAAAAAAGATAAATGCGAAGGGTTTGAATTCGCCAATTAAAAGACACAGAGGGGCTGAGTAAGTTAAAAAACCAAGATCCAAGTATGCTACCTAAAGGAGCAGCACTTCAGCTTTAAGCTCCCGGGCTGAAAAGTGAAGGGATGAAAAAGATGCTCTTAGGCAAAAAGAGCAGTAGTAGCTCTACCTATGCAAACAAAAGAGACTTAAGTCAAAAGCTGTAGTGAGAGCCAAAGATCTTTTTTTTTTTTTTTAAAGAAGATCTTTATATAATGATATAAGGGTCTGCTCATGAAGAGGCTGTAATAGTTATAAATATATATAATTATGAGCAAATCTGAAGACTGAAACAGACAACAATATGAAAGTAGTAGGGAACTCAAATATCCCACTTTGGATATGGGATAGATCCCATCAATGGACAGACCATCCTGATAGAAAATCAATAAGGAAATCATGGACTTGAACTATACTTTAGCCAAATGGAGCTAACAAACAGATATAGAACATTCCATCCAATAGCAGCATGATAATGCACATTCTTCTCAAGCACACATTGAACATTCTCCAGGATTAATCATTTATTAGGTCACAAAACAATTCTTAACAAACTTAAGAAAAGCTATCCGTATCAAGTATCTTTTCCAACCAATACAGTAAGAAACTAAAAACGAATTATAGGGAGAAAGCTGGAAAATTCACAAATACATGGAAATTAAACAAAATACTTCAGATTAAGCAACTGGTCAAAGAAGAAATCAAAAGGGAAAGTTTAAAAATCTTGAAATAAATGAAATAGAAACACAACACACCAACACTTATGGAACACAGCAAAAGCAATTCTAAGAGACAAGTTAATAGTCGTAAGTTTCTTACATTAAGAATAAATAAAGATCTCAAATAAACAATCTAAATTTACACCTTAAGGAATTAAAAAAAGAACACATTGAACCCAAAGTTAGTAGAAAGAAGGGAATAATTAAGATTAGAGAAGTGAAATAGAGACTAGAAGGACAATGGGGAAAAAAAATCAATGAAACTAAGAATTGGTTCTTTAAAAAGATAAAAAAATTGACAAGTGTTTAGTGACACTAAGATAAAAAAAGATGACTCTAATAAAATTATAAATGAAAGAGGAGACATTACAACTGATACAACAAAAATATAAGAATCATAACAGACTATTATAAACAATTATCACCAAAATATTAGATACCTCAGAAGAAATGGATAAATCCTAGAAACATACAACTTCTCAAGACTGACTCATGAATAGAAAATCTGAACAGAGCAGTAATGAGCAAAAGTTTAAATTAGGAATCAAAAATCTCCCTACAAATAAAAGCTCAAAAGCAGATGGTTTCATTGGAGAATTCTATCAAACATTTAAAGAAGAATTAATATCAGTCTTTCTCAAACTCTTCCAGAATTGAAGAGGAAGGAACATGTTTAAACTTGTTTTATGGGGCTAGCATTTCTCATACCCAAGCCAGACAAAACACCTCAAGAAAAGAAAATTATAGGCCAACACTTCTGATGAACATACATGCAAAAATCCTCAACAAAATACCAGCAACCCTAATTCAAGAGCACATTAAAAGGATTATACACCATGATCAACTGGGATTTATCCCTGAGATGCAAAGATGATTCAACACAATTCAGTAAGTGTGATATACATCACATTAATAAAAGATAAAAAGCATATGACCATGATCATTTCCACAGGTGCCAAAACATATCTGACAAAAATAAATATCCTTTCATGATAAAAACTCTCAATAAACCAGGTATAAAAGCAATGTACCTCAACATAACGAAGGCCATGTATGATAAGCCCATACTCAGTGGTGAAAAGTTAAAAGTCTTTCCTCTAACATCAGAAACAAGACAGACACTCACTGTCAGCACTTCTAATCAACACAGTACTGGAGTTACTAGCCACAATAGTTCAGAGGGAAGGAAGGTGGGTGACAGAGGGAGCATACAAATGAGGGGGGAAAGGTAAAATTATCTTTTGCAGATTACATGATGTTATATATACACAGTAAACCCTAAAAAGACTCCACCAAAAAGCTGTTAGGATTCCTAAATGAATTCAGTAAAGTTACAGGATACCAAACCAACACACAAAAAATCCACTGCATTTCTATTCACTTAACAATAAACTATCTGAAAGAGAAATGGAAGAAAGCAACCCTATTTGCCACTGCATCAAAAAGAATAAAATACTTTGGAGCAGATTTAACCAAGGAGGTGAAAGACCCGTGCACTGGAAACTACTGGAATTGACAAAAGAAACTGAAGAACACATAAACAAATGGAAATATACTCTGTGTTCTTGGATTGGAAACATTAATATTGTGAAAATGTCCACACCACCCAAAGTGATATACACAGATTCAACGCAATTCCTATCAAAATTCCAGTGGCACTAAAAAACTATCCTCAAATTTGTTTGTAGCCAAAAAAGACCCTAAAAGCCAAAGCAATCTTGAAAAAGAACAAAGCTGGGTGCTTCACACTTCTTTATCTCAAACTATATTCCAATGCTATAGTAAGCAAAACAGTATAGTAAGCAAAACACTATGGTCAAAGCAATGAAAATGGACCTCCACTGAGGCACCTGGGTGGCTCAGTTGGTCCGACTTTGGCTCAGGTCATGATCTCTCGGTTCGGGACTTTGGGCCCGATGTTAGGCTCTGTGCTGACAGCTCAGAGCCTGGAGCCTGCTTCAGATTCTGTGTCTCCCTCTCTCTCTGCCCCTCCCCTGCTCATGCTCTCTCTCCCTCTCTCAAAAATAAAGATTTAGAAAAATTAAAAAAAAAAAAAAAAGAAAATGGACCTCTATCTTACACTAGTCACAAAAATTAACTCAAAATAGGTTAAAGACAACTCTAAGACCTGAAACCATAAAAATCTTAGAAGAAAACATAAGGAAAAAGCTCCTTGACATTGGTCTTGGCAACTTTTACCTGGACAAGACACAAAGGGAAAAGGCAACAAAAGCTAAAATAAACAAGTGGGACTATATCTAACTAAAGAGCTTCCGCACAATAAAGGAAACCATCAATAAATTGAAATGGTACAGAACAAGAAAAATATTTGCAAGCCATGTACCTGATAAGGGGTTAATATCCAAAATACATAAAGAACTCACAGAACTCAACAGCAAGAAAGCAAAATAATCTGATTAAAAAGGGGCAGACATTATTCCAAAAAGACAAACAAATGGCCAACAGGTACATGAAAAGATGCTCAATATCACTAATCATCCAGGAAATGCAAATCAAAACTACAATCAGGTATCATTTACACATGAAGAATGGCTATTATCAAGAGAAGAAATAACAAACATTGGAGAAAAGGAAAGCCTTACGCACTGTTGATGGGAATGTAAACTGATGCAGTCACTACGGAAAACAGTATGGTGGTTCCTCAAAAACTTAAAGATAGAACTACTATACGATCCAACAATCCCACCCTGATATACAGCTGAAGGAAATGAAATCAGGGTTTTAAAGAGATGTCCACACCCCCATGTTCACTGCAGCATCATTCACAACAGCCAAGATATGAGAATAACCTAAATGTCCTTCAATGAATGAATGAATGAATGAATGAAGAAACTTTGGCATACAGGGGTGCCTGGGTGGCTCAGTCGGTTAAGCATCTGACTCTTGCTTTCGGGTCAGGTCATGATCTCACGGTTTGTGGGTTCCAGCCCTGCATTGGGCTCTGTGCAGTTAGTGTGGAGCCTGCTTGGGATTCTCTCTCTCTCTCTCTCTCTCTCTCTCTCTCTGGCCCTCCCCTGCTTGCACTCTCTCTCTCCCAAAATAAAGAAATAAACTTAAAAAAGATCTAAATAAAAAAAAAAAGAAACTTTGGCATATAAATACTTGGAACATTATTCAGCCATAAAAAAGGAGATTCTGCCATTTGTGACAACATGGATGAAACTGGAGAGCATGATGCCAAGTGAAATAAGGCAGACAGAGAAAGACAAATACTAGATGGCGTCTCTTACATGTGGAATCTAAACAAAAACAAAAACAAAAATTTCAAAAAGCTGATTTCATAGAAACAAAGGGTACTGTGGCGGTTTTGGCCAGGAGCTGGAGAGGGGAAGATGAGGAGATGTAGGTCAAAGGGCACAAATGTTCAGTTACAAGAAGAATAAGTTCTGAGGCTCTAATGTGCAGCATGGAGACTCCAGTAAATAATCCCATATGTTCTACCTGAAAGTTGTTGAGAGTAGATCTTTCTTAGGAATTCTCATTGCACATACCAAAGGTCAACCAAGAGGTGACGGATATTTTAACTAACTTAATCTTGATAATCATTCCACACTTCCAAGTCATCATGTTGTATACTTCAAATACATTTATATTTGTCAATTATTCCTCAAAGTTGGGGGGGAAAAAGAATTTATTATAATTCTGACTCGCTAAAACACGGCAAGAACTCTGTGAGGGAAAAGCAAAGATGACAGACCAAGCGGGTGATGATGAATGGGCACTGGCCATCTGCCTGGCCATATGGGCAGTCTGATGGGCGGTGGAAAACCACACTACTGGAGGGATGGACTATTAATTGGGGCACAGCCCTATGGCAATCATTATGGGAATTTAAGGGGTACATTAAAGTAGGGCAAGCTGATGCCCAGCAGAAGTACCTGGTCCAGGATCAGGTGATTGGAACCAGCAAGTGTACATCCCTGAATGCTTATTTAAGGTGGCCATCCGAGTTCATAAAGTGAGTGGATACAGGGGAGCTGGAGAGCAATGCAGAGATAGCTTGACCATCAACATATTCCTCTGCACCCTCTGAGACACAAAATGCCAGTAAGAACCATCCAGTCTATCAGACAGAGAGCAGATCCCTAGGGTGGCAGACTCCCCAGGAGGAAGCCCCTCCCTACTGTATACAGTTGGCCAGGTACACTACAGTGGACCACCACCACCACCACCACCAGTATTCCTCAAGGCTATAAATGGGACCTGACAGGCAAACGTACTCTGAACTGGGCTTTGCATACCACCTACTGGTGGTAGGTAAAAATTCAAAAGACTAGAACAGAAGATAGTGTATCAATTTGGACCACCAAGGTACATGTCATCAGACCAAGAAACATACTTTACAACCCACAGCCACCAATAATGGGCAAAGAGGTATCACATCAAATGGACATTTCATGTCCATTTCATCCTCAGTATAACCATCTGATAAAGAATTAGAATGGGGAGGGGGGTGCCTGGGTGGCTCAGTGGATTAAGTGTCAGACTGTTGATCCTGGCTCAGATCATGATCTCATGATTATGGGACTGGGCCCTACGTTGGGCTTGGCAGTGTAGAGCCTGCTTGGGATTTTCCCTCTCTCCATTCCTCCCCCCTCTCCCCCTCCCCAAAACAAATAAACATTAAAAAAAACGGGGGGGGGGCCTGGGTGGCTCAGTCGGTTAAGCTTCCAACTTTGGCTCAGGTCATGATCTCCTGGTTTGTGGGTTTGAACCCCACGTTGGGCTCTGTGCTGACAGCTCGGAGCCTGGAGCCTGCTTCAGATTCTGTGTCTCCCTCCCTCTTTCTGCCCCTCCCCCATTTGTGCTCTGTCTCTCTCACTCTCAAAAATAAATACACATTAAAAAATTTTTTTGAAAAAAAAAAAAAAAGAATTGGAATGGGAAACTGAAACAACTGTTATCTAAAATGGGAGGAGATAAAGACATAAAGGGCTAGAGTACATGCCTTCCCAAGTGTGCCCAGTTGATAGATTTCTCCACTTTTCTGAAGGACATGGGGAACAGGGGGTAGGAAAGGATGGTGTCAGGACTCTGCAATTCTTCCCCACATCACCACAACTTTCTTTTTTTCCTACCTGATGTAGTGATCCTGGGCCCGGGGCTACCACTATGGGTGCTAGGAGCAGGGCTCAAACCTTAGCAAGACATAGTCTATAATTTAACTGCCATGCCCAAGTTCCAAAGGGCCTGTGGGATGGACTGTGTCTTCACCCCATCTAGGAAAAGCGGGGTTGACCGTGAACGCAGCTGTGATGCCTGGCGGTCAAGAGAGTGCACCAGTTCCGTGACTGTAACTCTACCCCATGAGTGGGACTGGACTGAGGGAGACATATGCAGTAGACTACCAGTACTGCAGGCAATCTGAATCAGCACATACTTACCCCAAATGGGAAAGTTCCCATCTCTGGGTTACTTGTCTGTAGAAGTTTCATGTCACTGTTGTAACAAATTATCACAAACTTGGTGGCTTAAAACAACAAAAATTTATTCCCTCACAGTTCTGGAGACCAGAAGTCCAAAATCGAGATTGGCAGAGCTAAGTTCCCTTCAGGGGGAAGAATCCATTCATCCCATGCCGCTCTTCTAACTCTTGGGAGGCGCCAGAAGCTCCGTGCGTTGGAGCCCCACCACTCCAATCTCTTTTCAGTCTTTATGCTACCTTCACTTTCTCCCCTGTGTAAATCAAACCCTCCTCTGCCTTACTTGACAGACAACTGTCACTGGCTACAGGACCCACCCGGATCACTGAGGGCAATCTCCTCATCTTGAGATTCTTCATTTAATTATATCTGCAAACACTCTTTTTCCAAACAAGGTCACATTAACAGGTTCCAGGAATTAAGATGTGGAGATGATTGTTCTGGGGTTCAATACTCAACCCACTGCAGTTCAAACCCTGGTCCCCCAAATTCACTTTTGTTTCACATGTAAAACACATTCACCCATCCCAACATCTCCATAAGTCTTGACTCACACTATCAATTTTAAGGCTAAAATCTCACATAAACCTCATCAGCTCAA